>NC_143437.1:92466250-93157500 GCF_987193195.1 Phasianus colchicus | reverse complement strand
CTCTTTTTATTTAATATAAGAATATAATATTTAAGATTTTTTGAAAAACTTAGCAAATATCTCTAAGATGAGTGGGTAAAAGATATTAAATAAAAATTACAAAACCTTGCATCTCACATGTAAATAACAGTGATCAAAGAAATGAAACAAACAAACAAAGAAACAACAACAACAAAAAAAACCCAACAGAGCTATAAGATAGTACTTGCAATGTTAGAAAAAAGTTCGTAAGTATAAACCAATAATGTGTTCTTGCATATTACTGTATTAAGTTTAGTTGTATTAAGTTTAGTTGTGACTGATGTCTTACAGGTAGAATTCCTCCTGTATTTCAGCAGGAAGCATGACCTTCTTATAATTTTCCAAGAATTCAGTTTCTCCACATGTCATGAAAGACCCCATAAATGCTGGCTTACATTTTCCCAAAGGAACTGGAAAAAAGAACTACGGCATATTTTGTTCAAATATGAGAAAAAAGTCCAGTGTCTAAAGAACTCATGTAAATTGAAGGGGGGAACTCTATTTCCAAGGTGGTTCTATCTAAGTACACAGAGAAAATCAACATGTCTATATTTTCTGTTTTTTTCTATCCCTATACTAATTACAGATAAACTCAATATAAACATAGAAATTATACAAACTTCATGTAGTTGAGCTGATTTAAGTAGTGCATGGAAGTGTTTCTTATTCTTCCCTAAGTTTGCTCCTTTGCTGAGTGAAAGGAACAGAAAAACTGTTCTAAGTTTTCATGTCATAAATATATCAAAGAAAAAAATAAATGAATAAAAAGCTTGGAAGAATTGAAGCATTTTCTTTCAATTTGAGTCTTGAAATTTTAAACTCTGAAATAGCAATAGATTTATTTCAAGACAGGATATGTTGCTCTAAAATAGAAAATGGATTTTACTGAACTGTTAAAAGTGAAAAATCTAGACAAATATTTCACTGGAAAACATTCAGGTGTTCTGATCTAATAAGAAAAACTAAAGACAATGTTGCAGACAGAAATTGTGGTTTTAACATTTACGGGGTGAATGAATCATTAAGAAAAGTGCCTCCTTTGGATGCTATTTTTGAAGTAAAGGATCAGGAAAAAACTTGAAAGTCTCTTATATAAGTTGCTCAGCAATAGGAAGATATGCAGAAAATGAAAATCAAAAAAAAAAAGACTCTAGAATAATGTTTTGTATATTCTAAGGTGGGTGTGAAAAATAAGTGATGGTAGTTGGAAAGGAGAGAGATTTTAGAGGTGTCACAGCAGCAGGATACAATTAATAAGTTTTGATTTGAATATAAATACACCTAAATTACAGAAAATTAGTTTCTTCCTGATGAGAAAGAATGTAGCGTTGGTTTTCTGGTCATGCAGTTTGCTCACAGGCTTGCTGTACTTGCTTCACTTGGTGAGCCTTAACAAGTGGCTTTGTACATATTTGTCTGTCTCTATATATACAAATATATGTATGTTTACATTAATCCACTATTAATTTGTTGTACATGGCATCAAAACATCAACTGCAACCTGTATTTGCACACAAATGCAATGCAAGTGTCAATACTGTAATATATGAAATAATAGATTTTTAATGTTAAGTGAACTTGAGAACATGGAAGATATAGCAAACAAGGATGGGCACAGAAGAGAAACTATGTTCACTTGTGGGAAAAAAGGAAGGCCAAAGACCAGCTGAAGTTAAAAGTGTATAGCAGCATGAAGAGTAACAAAAAGAGATTCTGTTCAGAAAAAAAAAAAGTCTGCTATTGAACAGGAAATGGCCTTTCTCAGTCTCCCAATATCAGTTCCTATAGGAAAAGACTGCGGAAACCAGGAAAACCTGGGAAAGCAAGAAGTCAAGAGTGGAATTGCTGCAAGTTAGGAAGCATTTGGAGGATCTTGATATACTCTAAACCCTGGGTGAGATTGGTCTGAAACTGCTGAAGCACATAGCTGAGGTTCTTGTGAAGCCATGACTTATTTGTGGCCCATATCTGATGCATTCTGAATGCATTCTGCATTCCAAGTGAAAAAAAAAAAAATATATATATATAATGCCGAGCTTTACAAATATTGGAAAGAGCCATCTGGCAGTTGCAGGCTAGTGAAATTCATCTCGGTCCCTGGAAACATTCTGAGAGTATTTTTTCTAAGCATTGAAGGGCAAGCAAGTAACAAAGCTTTATCAGGAACTGATAATGTTTATTAAAACAGTTTGCCTTCAGAGACAAAGTGACTAGCTATATGGATGAGGTAAGAATGGTGGATATAAAATAATTTAGCAAGGATTTTGCAGTCCCTTGTAGCAGTATAGCTGGTAAACTGAAGAAGGATGGGCTTGGTGCGCTTTTAGGTGAGCTGAGCACGTCTGTGCTCAGAAAGTAGTAATCAGTGATATGATGGCCAGTGGAAACTGGTAATGAGCCAAATACCCCATGGGGTCATAATTGTTTTGTATCTTTGCCAGCAATCTCAATAATTAGACAAGAATTTAAATCAAATCAGTGGAAGATATTAAATTGAAAGTGTTGGTTGACACAAACTGCAGAACTTCTGTTCAGCGTTGTTGAGATGCTAGAGGACTGAGCGAAAAGAAAGCCTATGCAGCTTAGCCATGAGGAGTTCAAAACTGTTTCTGTGATGGAATAACTCAATACAGCAGTAAACCAACTGGAGAATGGTATCCTTGCTGAAGAGGACATGGCGATATGGCAGGCACTGTGAATATGAGCCCCTACTGTGCTCTTGTCAGGTATGAGGCAAACTGCATACAGGTCGACATTAGGAGAATTTTGAATGAAAGATCAAAGGAAATTAATATTCCATTTCACTGGATGAGGACACATTTGAATTCCTGTGTCCAGCTTTTGGTCTTCCTATTCAAGAGCGCTGTGGAGAAACTGTCAGAGAGCAATCAGGGTGATCAGGACCCTGCAACATATGGTTTGTGCTGAGAAGCTGAAATACCTGGACTTGCTGACAGGAACAGCCACAAGCTGAAGCTTGGATGGTATCAGGCAAGACATTATCAATATCTTTATTCACTGGAATGCTGATAAATATTAGTCCTGCATTAAATGGAATACATAGAGGCACTTTGGAGTCTCAACTCCTGGGCATTTTGGGGGCATAATAAAACTGATCTGAGTCAGGATGTTGGATCAGATGATCTCCAAAGGTTCTTCCAGTGTATTATAGAAATTTCTATAGTATTCTAATTCTGATCCTATTTTCCTTCTTCTTAATGCGCTGGGGTTTTATATTGTTTATGCATTATAAAGCATGGATTAAATGAACTTTGATTTGTATCTATGATGACAATGTTTTCAGCAAGGATGGTGACAGTCTGTGTTTTGAAGAAGTAGTAAAGAGTGATGCGGGAGTCAGAGTTGATTTGCTGTTTTTCTAAGTAGAGTAGAGTCTATTAGTGCTAGTAAGAATCTGACAGAAGACTCTGGGTAAAAACCTAGATTTTTGTTTCTTCATCTTTCAGTTAAGGGATCAAGACCACCTTGGCAGAATTATCTAGTAAATTTAAGAGCTATAGATATTCTTATCAGTAAGATTTCAGTAAATAGAAGCTGTCAAATAGTAGACTGCAGAGAAGTGTTCTATATTACCAGCTACTACAAGAACACTTTGAGTTATAAATATCCATAAGCTTTAATGGAGAAGAGAACTGTGCCTGTCAGCAGAAAAAAAATACTATCAACCTGTGTCGCCCTACACAAATAATGTCAAACTTGGGGCACAATGCAGATTAAGGTGCACTTTAAGCCATCTACTAAATGGAGTATTAGCTGGAAACTGGATCTTGCCATCAATGAAACATAATTTAATATATCTGAGGGCCAGTTATTGGTTCACCCATCTCAGCTGCAGTTGCAGTGATGAAAAAAAAAAAAGAGTCCTTTCAACTGTAAAAAAGTGCCTTCTTTTCTATTACTGAATTCAACAGTGAGTTTTGTTCCTGTTTCTGTTCCATGACAGTATCTTCAGAAGAAAATATTTTTAGCTTTGGATATATGAATAGTCCTTATTTATCCAACTATATCAACACATCTCAATGGAGCAGCAGTTTCACAATTTGCCATGTTACAGTAGGAAAGAATGTATTTCTTTGACATGAGCAACTGACAGTGCATATCAGCCTAGGATTGTCCACCCAGACCTGAGTTTATGATATTACACTAATTATATTACACTAATTATCTGCTATTAACATGTCATTTAACCTTCGGCAAGATAAGATCAGGGATCACCTTTACTTTTACCTTACCTGACCTTACATCTGCCTTACCTAACCACTGTAAAGACAATGGCTAACAATGCTTGCTCATGTTTTATTAACTCTTGAGAACTTTAGGAACCAAAAACATTAAATCAGTAACTAGTCAGAAAATTCAAAAGGTAGTGTGAAGATGATGTTTGAAAATTCACACCAAGGTCTCCTTGACTGTTTATGGTAGAGAAGTTTATTTGACTGCAAGCATTTTCGCTCTTGCATTTCACACTTTGAAATCCAAAGACTTCAAAATTTGAGGGCTAGAAACAGGAACGAAAGAAGAAGCTGAAGGACACATAACTTAAAGAAACAAGGACAGATTTAAAAAACTGCAGAGGAAATAGCCACTAATGAGAACAGAGTTTTGAAGTCAGGAATGAGGATATAATGAAGATAATGAAAGGTTAATTAATAGATTGTAAAATAGGCTGTCCATAATGTAGATGATTACTAGAGCAGCATTTAGGATAAAATTGATAAAGTAAAAGCAAGAAATGCCAGTGATGCAGAAGACAAAGTAACTGGAGATCTAGTTTAGGCTATTTTTTGCACTGATAGCGAAGAAAAATAGATAATTTTAAAAAGAGAAATAAAATAGATAAAAAAGTAGAGAGAATTGTACAATGAAAAAAAAAGACATGGAGAGAGAAAAAGAAAGAACATCTTCATTGTTTGAGCTTATGAAAATTGAAAAATAAAAATGAATAGACACTTTGAGAGAGGAGAACTGGCACACCTGCTTAGAGCTTGAGCAGCCATGTAGCTGGTCTTGTCCACCAGGCTTTTAATGTCTAACCAACTACTTGTTGATTGGACTGAACAAATTCCATGCTCATGCAACTAAACCTGGAGAATACTTACAGAAATGTTGCAGCTGTATGAATACAGATTAGCCTCCCGATTGCCCAACAAGCTCTTGCTCTGATTATAGCGTTGTAACTTATACATTAACATATCTGAAACAGATATGTATTAAACATCATATAGAACAGACATACAGTATTTTTATTACATATATTGATATATTACCCATTAAGAGATTAAATGAAACATATATATGAATATATTTTAGATAAATAGATAGATATAAAATACCATTTAGGTCATTGTCAGACTTACCTGGTTATTCCATCTGAGTGAAGACTTCTATTTCATTGGAGAAATCTGTGTACAACAACTGTGTGAACTAGACAAATTTTAAACACATTATAGTTAATGCATATATATATGTAATATATATATATGAAAAAATCAACTTATTGCTAATTTTCAAAGTGTAAGAGCCCAACTCAGTCATGCAGAATTTGGAATTCTTTGTCAATATAATTGGGCTATATTTAAATTGAATTTAGAATCTCTCTTATACTTGTGATTTTAAATGTATCTTTGGCTTGAAGGCCTCAGGTGAGGCTTATCAGAGAATTAAGAATTAGTGGTGCCTTCACAGTCCTTACAGACTAACTACTAAAAGAAAAATGGCACTTTGATACTTTCATGAGAATCCTCTTAAGGGACTCAAGTTCTGTAACTGCATTCACAGTCCTAGTGCATACAAAAGTAATTGCCTTCAATTTTCAAGGACCAAAGAGATAACACAGAGTGCTTTTCAAACCATGGGTAAGTTTCAGACACAAGAGTCTATAGCTCTTCTAGAGATGGAAGAATTAAGGAAATAAAAATTGACAGTGTGACTTCCAGTGGAGAAAAAGAAATGTGCAAAGAAACCAGAAACCAAATAGACCACCAGAAGGTCTGCTTTCAGGGAGAAATTAAGGGCAGCAGGAAGGCAATACTGTGTTTGTTTTTCTATCATTACTGTGTTTCTTGATAACTTCCATATTACACTGAATAGTATAACTCGTAACTGTAATTTGAAGTTTCCTTTTTGTTTTGTCTAAGGGGAAATTTTGGTGTGATCCTTCTAGTTTCAAGAGAGACCAGATGAGAGTTTATCTGCCAAGACAGAATTTTATTTAAGAAAATATGCATGAGATCTTGGCAACTAATACCATAAGTATTCAAGTGATTATCAATCAGCAGGGCTGTTGCTCAGTTGGCCTCTCTGTCACTGGGGGATCAGGAGTTGTGTTTTTTTTCTTGTAGGTTCTTTTTTAGTATTTCAAAGATTTTGTCTTGTGAATTTATAACCCTTTTGAAATGAGGGGCAAGCATTGATTTCTTTAGCTATCTAATTTTTGGACTTAATTGCTAATTTGGATGGATAAATATATGATTAAGCATGGTCTATAGCAATCTAACTGTGAAGCAATTTGAATATTAGAATCTTGTTACGCTATTCCTTATCTTATGCATACATGAACAAATATAATATTTATACACTTTCCCAAGTTACAGATGTTTATTCTTTGCAAGCTTTTTAACAACAGATTTTATACAACTAAGAAAAACATTTATGTCTGTAAGCATAAAAGTTCAGGCATGCACTTCTGGCAGAAATATTAAAAAATATGTAAATGTGTGGAGTTATATTATTCTTGAATTAATACAATATAGATGGAGAAAACAAACTATGTTAAATTTTTTTTTCCAGTATATCAAAAAGAAAATAATCACTAAGAACAAGTGTCGTGATGTAGAACAGAGATTCAAATGACACCTTTGAAATCTCTACACAACAAGCAAGGTATTACAGTTGAGGTGTTATGTGGGCCATATGACAGTTCAGGCATATGGTTTTTATAAGAAAGGATGAGGACATGAAAAAATCTGTGTGTAGCTAAGATACCAAGGCATTTTCTTATGTATTATGAGTGCAAAAAAACAGTGTGGTTATTAGATCCATTGTAAGGCATCCCTTGAATTTTTTTTCTCATTTGCATCACATCACATAGACTGTAAAAGAAGACCACTTTAGCACCAGGCTTTCAATGTCTTTCTGAAGTAAGAGTGCAAAAGCTCTGCTTTCTTCTCATCTCTAGGAAGATGATAGATAATCTGAGAAGACTGTAGTGTGCACAAGGGTAGTTAATGGCTATCTAGGTCCACCATTTAACCTGATGGCCTGCAACAAACTTCTCACAGGAGAATGTGGGAAGCAAACCATGGGAAATGACTAATTTAATGTTTAATGCTTCCCCTTATGACTGAGATTTGCTTAAGGCTCAAAACGTGAATTCTATTCTCCCTTCCAAAAATTCTGTTGTTTAGAAGTAATTAGATACTAGATTGTATTCTGCCATATAAACATCCAACTTCTCTCTAAAACTTGCTTAACTATAACTTTCAACAGTGTTCTGTGATGCTGATGGAAGTTCAAATCTTGTTATAAACAGAGAAAGTATTTGTGATCTTGTGCTTAGGAATAAAAAAATACACCAAAAATTTCACAAAGAGCTTAAGAGATATTGGACAGAATTCCTGTGTTTGGGGCTGATGATGAATGGTAGCAAAAAAGATTTTTTACAGTTACTCATTTCCACATTTAATGTCTTCTACTGGGGAGGAAAAGAGTAAAAACTTCTCTGTACAACCAGATCACAACAGAATGATCAGTGACAAATGTCTGTCAGTAAGATACTATTACAGATACATACATTTCAAAATCAGATTTTTCCGGATGCATTCTGTCTTGTTGCAAAGATGCCAAACTGGATAAACTAACTTGCAAATAAGATGATCATATTTAATGAAATGAGAGTGATGGCATGATAGCATTTTATCTTGTTTTTAAAGCAATTTTTTAGTCTAATATTTCTGTAGAAAAAAAATTAAGTAATGTTAATCAAGATCTGCCATTGGATTCCACTGGTAATTTGCAAAATAAAAAAGCATAAAAGCAGCACAAAAGAAACATATGCAATTGTTTGTGGTTTCTTACAGACTTCAAGCAAAGAATAGATTTTTACAGACTTTTAATACAGAGAAACTTAAAAGCACAGTTTTGTGCACTCTTTAGTAGTTCCCCAAAGCAAAATATTGCAGTTCACATGGTGTAGCAAGTCCTGCAACAAGGAAAGTCTTTATACAAGAGTCATTACTCAGAACAGATGATATTTCCCTGTTTTTTAATATCTTAAATCCATTGAAATTCTATAGAACTAGCCTATGTTAGTAATTTCCTTTGTGTTCTATTACTGACATGCCTATGAGATTATTTGTTGTTTTTGCAAAGGTGTACCAGCATGATTAATAGCAAAGATTAATTGCAAAGAGGCATAAATTTGAGTCTGCAGGACTATTAGTGATGGAAATTAAAATTTTATCTCAAATATTTAATGTATTTATCAAATACATGGAAATCAGTTAAATGCTATAGATGTGAAATCTCATAGTACTGTCCATAAAATCACTTTTAGAGTTGTAGAGTTGTCCTTCATTACTATATGTATTTAGCTAAAAGCTAAATTTCTAGATTTTCTCCTTAGACAATGGAAAGGTCCATGATGCGATAACTGGATCTTAAGTTGTCTAAGAATGGAGTATGAGAAAGGGGGATATACTATATTCTGAAAGTATTAATTATTGTCTACTAATGAGAATGGGAATCTACTATTGGCTTTTTTTTTTTTTTTAATTATTCTCATCTGAATTAAACCTTAATTCACTACCTGAAAAAAGACTTATTATTAGAACAGAAAATAGAAACTGGAAGTTCTTACACACTGAGTGATGGACACCTTCCAGGAAAAATGTGAATTTTTTTTAATGATAAAATATTTCTTGTCTTTTTTTTTTTTTTCCTTTTAAAAATGCTCTTCCTCTTTTTTTTTTTTTTTTTTTTTAGACAGAAGAGTTCTCCATCATCTCACTTTCTGTTATTCTACAAATAGCTATTTAATAGCTATTTTTTACACACTGTTGTGGCAATATGTTTTTTACAGATAGAATTTGTGGGATTTTCTGGCTGGACTCATCCAATCCTTTTTTTTTTCAGAATACTTTCTTTAACTCTGATATTTCACTTTTTCTTAATCAACTTCTCTAACCTAGATTAGGGTTAGTACAGTACCGTGAATACTGATGAAACTGAAAAGTCTAACTGAAGTTAGTTGGACTTTTCATGTTCCTACTGTTAAGTACGTACCTAGACATTCACAAACTGATGTCTTTATCACCATTCTTTGTGTAACTAAGTGTGTCAGCTCTTACAATGAATTTACTGATTTTCTTTTGTCATAAATTCCCTGACTCTTAGAGAGGTGCAAGTTCACTGCTGTTAATGGAGGTCTGTCTTGACTTCTTCTGCTGTTCATCAAAAGAGGATCAATAATATGTGAATTCTGGAAATTCTGTAGCATAAAGTTTTATACTAAATATCTGATTGTGATATGATATTATTTATTTCATAATGCCCTCAATCTAAGTAATTTTTTTCATCATTTAATTAAAATTATTTTCTATTTAGACTTGGGAAAGTCTTTCTCCCTTTGGTGGCATTTGTTTCAGTGAAACATATTAAAAGTTAATATTAAATAAATCTTCATTAAAACAACAGGAGGTTATCTACAGATAGCAAGGATAGACAGAGAGAGGTTTCTTAATGAGAGGGCTAGGAGGTGATGGATATTGACCCACTGTGCTTAACTGACCTGGAAGGAGCTTATGCATTTGCTTTCAATTTGATATGGATGGTTAATTTTTTTTTTTTTTCCTAAGAAGGTCTCCCTATTGTTAAGAGGGCAGATGATTCCTATTGATTACAGTGTTATCTAATGGCAAGGAAGAAACTTGCTGCCCTGCTGCTGACTTCAGCTGAGAAGTTAATCATGATTGCTATAGCTGAGTCTTGAGGAAGAAAACCATGGAGCGTTTTACTGACTGAGAAATGGAAACAGGAAGAATTGAATTATGGCTTATTCAGGACCAGGGAGAAAGCACTAGTGAATGTTTATTTAGGAAAGGCCCAGTTCCCTAGTATGTAATTGCTGAGCAAAATCTATTCAAATACCATCACCCAATAGGATGGGTGAAGCCAGCTATTTTACAAAAAGACAGTACTACCATAGAAAAAGTGATTAGTTTAAGTTGTATGCAGATTTTCTGTATGACTTTTTGACTTCAAGCTTTTCACTTTCTGGTATATGAAGTCCAGTCAATGAGCTTAAGAACAGGCAACAAATGGGATGATTCTGCTTAGGAAAAGGCAGGTCAAACATGAGCATAACTGGATGAGTTCGAGTCACTACCAGTTATCTACACATTTTTTATCAAGTTGCAGTTTTCTCAAGCACAATGGTAGGAAAAAATGAAAAGGAGAAATAAACGAGGTCAAAGAATTACTTCAGAAATTAAATTAGTGGGGTCATTCAAGTTTTCAGATTTTAATGAGTCTCATGTTTCATTGCAATATTTTGCATGATGTAATTCCATTTGAAACACATTACAGGCTGTAACTGCTTAAGTCAGACTTCAAATAAGAGAAGCACAGGCCTGGAAGGGACCTCAGGAGGCCATCTCTTCTATCTCCCAGCACTAACACAAACTCAACTCTACTTACATCAGTCCTGACTGATAGTTATTCTAAAAAATTTCCTGTGATGGCGACTTCACGATCTCCAGTGTTAACTGTCATGGTCTCTCTGTATCACTGACTTTTTTTCTCAATGCCTATTTTAAGTCCATTCATTCTCAGCCTACTTTACTGATGATATAACGAACAAGGTGCTCCTTTCCTTTTTGTGTCAGTTTTTCATGTATTTGATTACTGTTATCATACCTTATCTTTAATTATGCGTTGAGAACCTTCTACATCAAGAGAGGCAACACAACTGACTGTCTATTAAAGGCAAAGAATATGTAGAACAGAACAGTAGCATGCTCTAGAAAACAAGAATCTATGTCATTGAACCGGTTACCCCTACTGATTAGTCATGCCAGTGATTAGATAGCCCATCTGTCCTTGGAATATCAAGGATCATGAACATGTCTTTATTGCAGGAAGAATCAAACAATATTAGTGAATCCGACTGTTTTAGTCAGTGATTCTTTACTTATAATCCCTACAGGAATGAGGCTGGATTAACCATGAAATGCTCTGTTAGGCAGTATTTGTGGCTATAGCTAAATATATATGAGGTCTGCCCTGAAAGTAATGCCTACTGTTTATTATGTTGGCCCGCAACATCAGAGGCAGATACTGTTAGTATGCCAATAGATGTTGAACCCTCCCACCAATATTCCATAGTGTTTTGTTGCCATGGCAGCAAAGGGGCAGTCTGATAGTGGTGTCTGACATGGAAGTGTGTATGAAGCAAAGGTGTGTCACTGAATTCCTCCATGTGGGAAAAAAAAAATAAAAATGATACCTGCTGGCATTAATTGATGCTTACTGAATGTATCTGGAGACCAAACAGTGGATGTGAGCACAGTGAGGAGGTGGGTGGTGTGTTTCAGCAATGATGTAATTGTAGCTGTGAAACAGTGAGTCACCTCTGCTGGTGCAGATTTGTACAAATGTGGCATGCAGGCACTTGTTCATCACTTTTGAAAATGCAGAGCTAATGGTGGTGAATATGTTGAAAAATAGTGTTTTTTAGCTGAGAATGTTCTCTATGAAACAGTGTTATTGCTGCTGTAATTTCCATGGAAATAAATAGGAGGCATAACTTTTGGAGTGACATGTGTAGTTATGTGCAAGCTACGCTAATCTACTCAAAGAACCTAAATGAAAATTAAAGAAGAGTAGATACTTATTTTCTTATTTTTCATCCCATCCTACATCAATAGCCTCTACACTACTTTCTCAGTTTTCCTGTGAGTCTATTAAATATCTGAGTCTCCCCAGCTAAGTCAGCAGCTTATGATAGTTAGTCTAAGGTTTAGGCCTGTAATCCTCTTCTTACTGGCTGTACAACCTTCTTGCAAGCCACTACACTAAGCTGGCATATTTCAGTATCTCTGAGGTATTCATTTTCATAATAAAGTAGAAAGAGCTGCTCACTGCCTTTTTAAAGGTGTTTTGAAATAAAGTCACTACAGCACTTACTCAGTGTATTTTAGCAAATGCTCTTTGGGTTGTTTTTTTTTAAATTCTTTATCACCATGAGAACAGCCAAGAAGTGAAGTAGGTTGTCCTAGAGGCTGTGTAGTTCCCAACCTGTGTAAATCCCTATGCAGCTTTGTGCAGGAATTTATCCTAAACACTTCCTGATTAACCTTCCAACCTGGGTTATCCTTTGACTCTGTAAAGGAAAAATCTTTTTTATTTTTAAAACCAGGAGTAATATACTTTTTTCAGTGTTTCATTGGGGGTAACTTTTTTGTAAAAGTAATTGATGACCTAGTGCTTGCAATTAATTTTAATGCACTGGAACCACCTAGATTATAAGAAAAAAATATGAAGGCACTTATGATTGAGGCTTTGAATATTATTTGTGGACATTCCTATAAGAAACACTTTTTAACCTTTGCAGTTGTAGATTACAGAATTGATGAAACTATGGTATAAGCATTACTCTTGACATGAAGAACTCACCACACGACTTCTAGCAATTCCATGAATAGTGGTTGCAGATTTATTTATGAGCAACTTGGAATATTTTCTAAGTTGATATATAATTATACTGTTTTTTCTACAATGATATTTAACACCATTTGTTTTCAAGAATGCATTAATGCCTATGACAAATTTTGTCTTCTGGCCATCATCCAACTTGTTTAAAATTCTGTGTCCACATCAGCCTTTCTTAGTTTTATGTTCTGTTGACTGGAATTGGCTAGATCCTATTTGGGCTTTCAGTCTTCATAGTGTAGCTTGATGAGCTGCTAAGTTCCTATTGGACTTCATTACTTTAAAATTCTTATTTGCAACTCTTGTGGTGCTGTTTGTTACATTTATCTGGACTCAGTCAACTTTTGCTCTTAGGTAGAATTTTCAGAACCCTAATTTTTAACAGTAAGCTGTGTTTCTGATCTTTATGCAAAATGCAGTTCGCATCCTCTGGTTGAAACTTAACCAGGCTAAGTATTTCCATTTCTCTCATAATGTGGGTTGTTGGCATCAGTGATATTCTCATAGCTGGATTTATTTAAATTTAATGCCTAAATCCCACAACTTCCTACAGGATAAGTATTTAAGTTTATTTTTCTTGTTCTTGTTTATCTGTTTAGAGTTTTATTGTGCCTTTTTTTTTTTTTTCTTGCTCCTTTTCCAAAATAAGGTTTATCTCTGACGTGGAAAGAGGGAACTTGTGTAGTTTAATTCAATAGCATACACTGCAGAGGAAGGCCTTTTTTCTGGCTCTGTAACTGCCCTTCTGTTCATCAACATGAATATTCACCTAGTCAACTGAGCATTAGCTGCTTGCTTGTGATTTCTCTGGAGATTCAGCATTTTGTTTTGGTGTGACAAGTCTGTAGAAAAACTCAGTTGATCCCACTGAGATATTATGGTGCTCTAAGGCACAAAGGGTAACAAATACTTCTCTCTCAAATGGTCTGTACATTTATTTATTTTTTAATCTTGCTGACAAATACATGAGACATATGCCATTTGTCTTAGTTTTCCTTCTTTCTCCTGGCTCAACACTGCGCTCATTCAGTGTTCTCTATCTCAAAAGGTCTTGTTGGCTATATATGTCACTAAATAAAAAAGGGCTAATGGCTATTTTCTAGCCCAGAAGTCAAGCAGCACAGAGTGACTGCAGGCATATTGTGTGACACTTGGACTTAAGTGTCTCCTAGGCCATTGCTGTTAAATGAAAGTCTCAGGACATAGCCATGGGTTCGTGCCCATTTTAGTTCGAAGTGAAATAATGTGAGTCATATTGCAACCTTTTGGCATGGGGACTTTCCTAGTATGAAACAGAGAATGTGCAGCATGTTCCAGTGTATAGCATAAGGGTATGAAGAAGAGTCACATCGTACAGACACTTTGAAAATACTTTTGCAGGGAGAACCAAGGCTGATGCTGGGTGATGGGAATGATCCCTGGCAAATGCTGTTCCCTGACTCATGTCTGGTCATTGTGCCGCAGATTGCTACCTAGCCTCAGAATCTATTCTCAGATACCATTCTCTGGAATAACAACAACAACAACAAAAAACAAAAACAAAAAGCAAAACTAAAAACAAAAATCAAATAAACTTCTAACTGTAATGATGTACATACTGAATTAAAGTTTTCTTTCATACATGCACTATGTGCACAAATGCATCTGTTGAATAAGAGTTTGCAATAAAGACTTCCAGTTCAGATGCTACAGATTTCACTAGCAGTGCAGAAAGCTTGGCCCTATACTAAAAGTACACCACAGAGCTTTAAACAATTTCCATAAGCCATTAGGATTCAAGCTCATTCTGTGAAAGCCTTACTGTTGATCAGCTTTAAGGCTCTTTCAACAACTGCAAACAATGGTATAGTAGCAGGGGAGCAGACGGAGTTTCCAAATGTCTCGGGATTTTTGCTGACATTCCTTCAGTCTGGGTAAGCACTGTATTCCTAGTGCATTGGAACGACGTAGTCAGTGTTACAGATTAAATAGCTGTCAGTTAAAATCTCAACACAGCACTGGGATAGGCATCTTTTATGTCAGTCTGTTTGCTTGCTCCATCAACAAAAACTACCAGTGGATCAGCTGTAGAAGTTGGATGACAAAGACTGTCGATATCAGGAGTGGCAGAAGCAAGTGTTCTGAAAATACTGGATTAAGAGAAGAGCTCAAGAATGATGCAGAGAGAACAGTTCTGAGAACACCAGCATCTGAGAAAAATCAGAGAAAGTATTTGGGGCTCGAGTCAATGATAGAAGTAGGTTTTCTTGGCTGAGATGTCTTAGACATCCTGCTGCATTGAGTGAATGCAGTGAATGCTCTCATGGAGTTCACCGATCCATGAGAAAAAAAGGTCTGAGTAAATCCCAAGCAACATTGATGCTTATAGGATGAGGGAAAGTAGGATAGAGGAAGGAACACAACTGGCTGTCATTTAATGCATATATTTGAGTCAGAAGAGAGAGATTCTGCCTCTGCTCTGCCTTGCTATGTACTTCTATTTTTCTTCCAAGTGCCAGGGCTTCTATTACATTCCTTTTTTGTTTTTTTTTTCTTTTTAAACTTTATATTTTTATACTGTAAGTTCATCTTCAGAGGGAAACTGTTGCTGATATCAAACCCAGATGATGACACTTCAGGGATTTCTTGAAATCAAATTATTCAACTCCATGTATTTATTTTCGAGAAACTGGGAGGATGAGAGGCTAAATGACAAAAGTCCATTGTAATTTTGTATTTCTGTTATGGAACAGTAAGAGAGGTATCCTAAGAAGTGGTTCTTTGTCAAATTTTGATAGAGATTTTAAATAGGCCTGAGGAAAACTTCAAGGTTTTGGTCTTTTCTGTCTTTGATGCTTTGCCCAAAATTAATACATACTAGCAGTCAGACAAGTAAGAGCCAGGCAACTGAGAGCCTAAAACAAAGGGAAGCATTGTTGTTAAGTTCATTATTCCCCACCTATAATTTTTCCTTTGATTTCATTTAATTTCATGAACCTGGCAAGTTGCTGCCAGGTGGATCTCCTACACAAGTCTGCCTCAAGATTTCATTATCCTTTTTATTTCTAGCATCATCACTCAGTCATCTCTGTTTTCTCTAGCTAATTAGCCCGCTGTTTATGAGGTGCACATTTCTTAGCATATGGTACAGTTGCACTGCATGTGTGCTGTATTTTCATTTTCTGGTTTGAATCTTATATTTCTGATGCGGTATGTCAGAAATATCAGATGCCCATCTTACAGAACAGCCCTCACAGCTTCACAATGAAACGTACCCTAATTATACTTTTGAATTCCTTACATCCCCATGTTTTCAATTAAGACATCACAGCCATTACAGCACTGAGACAGCAGATCGTGATTTAAAGATGCTGGTATTTGGAGGTCAGAATTCAGCAGGAGATAAAAGTTACAGGAATTAAGTATTTAAAATAATTAAGATTAAAAAAAAAGTACCTTTCCAATTCAGTGGAGCAAAGTTAAACCCCATATAAAAATCCTCCACATGGCGTGATGCTGTCTCTTTGAGACACTGGCATGGCATGCAGCTATTATAAATCTTCTTCCCGTGTAGGACTGCAGAGGGAGGACCTGACTGGCAGCACAAAGGAGGAAGCGGGTCTGTTTGCCTGTCTGGGAGAGACGGAGACGGGGGGAGCGGCGGAGGGGGAGTGAGACGCGCACACACAAGCGCATAGCTGAATGCAGAGAGATTCACTCCTTCTGCACAGCCCACAGCCCATCCGTGCCTAAATGCTCCTAGTCCACCATTTGCATGATATATTAGCTTTTCACGCTGTCTTTCGGAATGCACTGAGACTGTATCTCTTGCTTTTAGCTAAGCTCATCTGCAATTGGCTTTACTGCTGTTTATCTCATGCAGGTCTCCATTTCTAGCCAATATTAGCCCCAAAGCAAGGGAAACAGTTCCCTGAGAGCTGAGCATATGCTGGAATTATACCATGACACTGCAAGGGCTGAATTAAACTGCTTTAAAAAAAAAAATCCTTTGTGGTTTGTTTGTCCTTGTTTATTTGTTCTGTTTTAAATACAGTTCAGCTTTACACAAGATTTAAACAAGATGGGGAAAAAAAAAAAGAGAAGTATTGATTCTGGAATAAGAGCATCACGTGAGTTGTTACATGAGCATAACTGTATCAGCTTCACTGTGCTGGCAGAACTGATAAAGCCTGCTGAGAGCTGCTAGCTCTCAGTCTCCTTGAGCTGTGGAGAAGTAGAGAAATAGCCTTAAATTCTCTCTAAATGAAATCCCTCAGATTTTTCCTACCTCCACAGTCCTCCCTAAGCAAAGCCATCAATTCCCCCTGCAGGATCAGCTCTTTCTGTCCCTACCTTTCAATGCTGTGTCCAGCCTGGATGGCTGTCAGTCACCTGGCTGCTTCACATCCTCCAGACATCTGCCTCCTGTGAGACCTGCCTTAATCCAGACCCAACAGCTGGGAGACAGATAGTGTGAGGAGCACATCCAAGAGGTGAACAAGCATTTTCATCCAAAACAGAGCATTTTTCCACTAGTATAATCTATGATTTCCCTAGCATAAGGGAAAGCAGACTAATGATGTGGGTTTTTTTTTTGTATAGCCATTTTTTATTGTACGATGAATGCAAGAGAATTGGCAAATGTCAGGTGGTTTCATAACAGCAAAAATAGTCACAAAATAAGTAAATGTCTGTACGACGTTTAGTTATGTTCTGTCATTTGGGTCAGCCTGGAATGCTCTGTTCTTATGCCAAAGGTATTGTGATAGCAGAATTTTATTTAACATAAAGGGTATACTGCACAGTGAAGGTAAAAGTTGCACCAAAATGATTGTGAATGTTTTTGAGCTTATGAGTAAAGTACTGGGCACCTAAAGGGCCGAGTTATTTTTCAGTAGTAGTGAGCAGCCACAATTGCTATTGACTTAATGCCTGGCTCATTTAAAATGCAAGCCTTATTTAGACACTTAATATAGATTTAGGCGCCTGACTGTAAATACCTGATTAAAAATATTGGCCTAGCTTTACAAATAAAGGTCAAAGGAAACATATATTACTGAGCCCTGGAAAGCAGAAGAGTGAGACTAAAGACTTCAGATAAAAGGAGTTCCAAGGACTTCTGGAGGACAAAGGACAGAAGAAGAAAGGAGTTTTGATACTTTTTATTTTTGTTATTACTTAATTTTTACTTAAATTACTGTATTTATATAGTTTTTGGTATTTTACCCTTACCTTTGTGTTCATTGTTCTTTACTTTCTCAGTGCCTATTCAGCCTGACCAAGAGCAGAATATACTGTACAGAAATTCTGATGGACAGGCTGTTCACATGAAACTTTCATCTAAATTTTACTAGATACCAAAGGTTGAACTTTTAATTGGCCAAGGAAGAAACTTAAGGGTATGTACCTAAAGCTGCAAATTGTCAGATCTTCACCTATCATAATGATGTCCTGCTGCCATGCTTTCTAATTTTTCACCATCTAGCAGGAAAATAATAAAATAGAACCACCAGCAACCACCAAAAGAACAAATGCTTTTATTTATTATTCACCTGGACATAGGATTTCAGAGAGACTTCTAAAGCACACGTGTAAATGCTGTCTGTATAGTAGTTATTTGAGTTTCTTTTGAATACCATCCATCCATTTAGTCATCCATGCCAAGTCAGTTTCTATTACTCGTATCTGCTAAGATGTGTTTTAATGGTAAAAGTAACAGTTTGACTTAATAAAAATGCTGCCAGTGACACCAAGAATGCTAAGATTTTACTAATCTGAAAAATAATGACCTAAAGGGAGCTTTGTTCCTCCTTCTCATGGGTCCCTACTAGAAATAGCTAAATAATTATAAAAATGAGTCAATTGAATAAACACAGTAGGAGTATTGTGGATGCTACTATATAAATGTATTATAGACATCTTTCAACTTTGTTTTTTTAAGTTTGAATTTGCTATTTTTTTTTTACGTCATTTGCTTTTCAATTTTTATATCACTAGTTTACTTTGTATTACAAAAGATTTCAAAACAAACAAAAAGAGCACAACAAAACATCCTCTACCTCAATCATGCAGGCCAAATAATGCATGATGAGAATTTGTGAAATGCTTTGAGCTACGTTGAAAACAAAGCTTAGGTTCATTTGCATACCTGGTTCCAGACATAAATCCATTCTAAACATGTTTTTGTCTCACATGCACTAGGGATATTCTACTTAAACAAAGTCTAGATTCAGATTTACGTGTCTTTTAGGAACAGCAGAGGCCATGGCTCTCACAGTGGGAGTATAGATGTGCTCACGCTGGTTGGGGGCAGACCAGGAGCCTGGCTGAAAGTTTGTTAGGTCAGGTGTATTACTGTGTACCCACAACAGCATTTGTGTAACACTCATTTTTCACAATCCTGACTTTGAATAGAAGCAATTCCTGAAATTTTCTCCAAATCTACACGTCTTTGATTATAAGACATTTTCTTAATGTCCACACAGTCATTTGTCTTGAACTCAAAAGAGCACTGTGCCTATGGTGCAACATATATTGCAAGAAAGACAATAAGTTTTGTCCTTTCTACAGTGAAATTATATACGTTAGATCTACAGAGGATGCAAGGCTTCAAAGTGAAGTATTTTGCCCTCTGAAGTCCATCACAGAGAATAAAACAGAATGTAGATACTCTTCATCCTGACTCTACGTTTGTTTGGCAGTTTCTCTACTATCTCACAGCAGCATACCTGTCACATACACAAGTACTCACTAAGTCAGTCAAAATAGAAAGATCTTTGCCATTAGTATCAAAGGAAATGCACTGTGTTACAAAATGTAATTCTCTGAGGATGTGGCTTATTTACTTAAAGGTGAATTTTAATCCAGTGACAAATTCCCAAAGAACTTTGGCACAGCCTCTGGCTTTTCTCTTCAGAAATGTTTGCACTAGAAAACTAGGTTACAGGAAAAAAAAAAGAAGCCATGTTAATTAATAGACTTTTGAAATCAGTGTCAACTGATTTCAGAAACAAGTTGAGTTTACTATCAAGAGGACATCTGAAAGCAAGCAAACCCATAGCTTCAGTAGCTTTTAATTTCAACTGGCTGCTTCATGCTACCTGTGTATTTTCTTTACTTATATTGATTAATCACTCATGCATAACAATGTGCTAGCTAAAATGAGGAGTAAGAAACCTGTCCTAACATTTTTTAGTATTCTAGTAAGCTGAAGTACTGGAAACTTTGTCTGGCTTCTCACATGTTCTGTGGGAAATATATATATATTCAAACAGAAGTTCAGAAGCAGCTCTGAAGAAAAGGTGAAGATTGGATATGATACAGTATTGTCACAGTATGTCATTAAGAGTTGTATTTCAGGAGCTAGCTCTACAGTGAATAAGAAGACAAAACTACTTTACTGAGCAATTAATTATTCCTCTTCCTGATGCGCGAAGGCTTTCACAAGATCTGTTCATGCTCCATATGCTCCATAGTATTGTTACGATGACAGAACAAAAGCAGCATCAGGAAACAAGACATTTTCTTTCTATAAAAGATACTGTTTCATGAAACTTTTTTTTTTTTTTTTTTTTTTTTTTTTTTGTGATGGGCACACACATTTTACTGATTATTTTGTAGTGACTATGAGATGTGGTCAAAGCAGTAAATGACCTGAGAGGCTACTGAGGTACCTAAGGTGATGGAATAGTTTTAAGTCATTGTGTGCTCTGCTTGACATAAAGCATGGTTGTGATTTGCCCATAAGAAGTCTTAAAGAATCCACTGGATGTATTCCTTGGCATAAGAACATGAGGCTGAAAAGAAGAAGAAAAGCAAGAAAATGGGGAAGATGCATTAAATATGAATAAGTAATTTTGATACATTATAATAAAATGACAGATACTTTCCATCTCTAACTTTTATTTATGTGGAGAAAATACTACAAAATAGAAAGATTGGGTTTTTGTGGCAAGGTGTTGGCAGGCAGGGAGGCTGCAGTAGTGGCCTTTGTGAAAAGAATCGGGGGCTGCCCTGTGCTGGACAGAGTTGGCACAGAAATGGACCCCACTGCTGTCCAAGTGGCAATCAGACCCACCAGCTTTGGCCTCTGTGAAAGGGTAGAAAATAATGTGAGGTAGATGGAGTACTGAGTGGAAAAACTTGTAGCCACCAAGGTCAGTGCAGAAGGAGGGCAAAAGGTGCTCCAGACCCAATGCAGAAGCTCTCTGCAGCCCAAGGGAGGCCCGGGGTGGAGCCCACAGTGCAGCAATTGATGTGTCCTGAAGCAGACCACAGGCTATAGAGAGACCATGCAGGAACTGCAGTCCAAGGACCATCCATGCTGGAGCAGTCTGATGGACTGTGTCCCAAGGAGGAAGAGGGGAAAAGTGTGAAGACAAAGGAACAGCAAAGAGAAGTTGTTATGGATTAGCTACAATCCCCATTCCTCAAGCTTGTGCTGCTGAGAGCAAGAAGATCTGGAAATAAAGAAGTAAAGTTGACCCATGGGAAAGGGGTGGGTGGAAGGAAAGTTCTGTTTTAGTTCATCTTTTCTTTTTTTTTTTTTGCTATCCAACTCTATCTTGTTTCCATATAAATATTTTCTTTTCAGCTTTCTAAACACATGTTATATGTTGACATTTTGAAGTAAAATAAAATCATGCTGTTCAGCCTTGATGTCTCCTTTTCAGCATTCTATAATGTTGTTAATCTTTATAATTTTCTGTCTGACTTGCATACCAGGGCTCCTGCCTACAGGGGAAGCTAGTCTAAAGGACAATAAAGGAAAAAGTACAATCAAAAGTAAGGAAGATTTTTGCAACTATAACTATTGTTAAAAAGGCAAGAAATTTTTTTTTTTTTTTTTTGTATTAACCAATAGCATCAAGGATCAATGCAATATATGTTTTTTGTTTGTTTGTTTTTGTTTTTTTTCAGCAAAAAGAATGCTGGCTAAATAGTTCAAGTCATAGAAAGCAGAAGAAATATCAGAGGAATCAGGGAAGCAAATATGATGTTTCTCTTCAGTACAATAAAAAGTAAGACAACTGTCATACTACAAAAAGTTTCCCAGTAAAATCACAGACTATATGTCTTAAATAAACAAAACAAAAAGCCTATTAAACCATGAAAGAAAAATTAAGAACAATTCATCCCAGAAAATTTTTGTTCCCACAAAACTCCAAATAAATACATCAAGATACTGCACTTACCTATTTGCAGGATATATCCATCATTGATAAGTAAGTTATAATAATGTAATTTATTTATACCCCAATCTGGCTCCTAAGGTCTCTTCTGCAGAATCTTTCTGAGCATGACCTTAATTTCAAAGAGGCACTAGCAAATCTCCTGATCTGATTGGAGCAAACTGAATCCCCCTGACACTATCATTCAAGAATAATAATATTGTCCTTTCACGGAGACTTGAAGCTCCCGATAACGGAATAATTCAGGGATTCAAGTTCTTATGGTCAGTTACTCCACTGGAATAAACTGTTATGGCTCTATTATGGGTGATGAAGTTGTCACTATTTACATCAGCTGAGATTCCTTTCCCAGTATTGGGAATATCTGGCCTATGGCTGCAGCTTTTCAACAGAATTGCCACATCAGTAACAGAAAGTAGATGTAATATATATACCATATGTATTTAAGATGTTCTATCAAAAAAACTTCTTAATTATGGAGGAGGCCTCATTATGAACTCAATTTTTGAAAAGTGCTGTACCAACTCAGAATTTATCAAGTTATATTATAATGCAAGATATAATGGGTAGGTAGGAGAAAACTCAAATGGAATGAGACAATATTAGCAATATAGTCTTATTCATTCTTGTACTCTGAATTCAAATCATTTTGGATAAGAGAGTTAGTCAAGGACTAACTACTGAAAAGACCTTCTATGAATAGAAGACGGCACTAAAGAGGGGTAGATTAAGAATTTCAGCACAGAGCCATATTGATTTACTGAAGCTAACAGCAAGGTGTCATTAAACTCATAAGCAAAATTTGAACTGCTTATTTTGTTCTTAAAAAGAATACACATATATATACAATGCAGTGTTCAAAACAGTGGCAAAGGGAATGAAAGACAAAAGTGACTGGAAGTCTGAAGATGATCCTGCACATTTAATTACACAGTTCCATGGAGTTAGTCTACTAGGAACTATTGCTGTGAGATCACATACTGTTAGTGATGAATTACATTCACGTATAAAAATGCCATAAAAAGGTGGGTTTAGTAATCAGAGGAAATCATGACAAGAACCAGTGGCTGAAAGCTGAGCTTCTGAAAATCCAGATAAAAGGAATGTGATTAACTTCTGTAAAGTTACTACAGTTAGTTCTAAATTCTTTCTTTGCTCCTTTAGTGGAAATGCTAAGTCATTGCTGGAACAACTGATGGAGCACCTGGTGGTAAGGCAGGGCCAACCCAGAGGAGCTCAGGTGCATGCAGTGCACTTGAGTGACCAGAAGGAGGTGGAGCCAGGGTCCACCACTACCCAGACCTCATGTAAGGGTTGGCAGTGGAGGCAAAGGTATCTCTCTCGAAATCCCTGTGTACCTGAGGTGTTCTGAAGGTAAGTGTTGTCTTTCCTTTATTTCTGTGCTTGTGGCTGTTGCATCTGAGCAAATCTTTACATATTACAGTCTAGGATCTTACTACTCTGCTGTCATTATGCTTTCCATCATATTACAGCTCCTGAAACCAATACAGACTTTAGAAGAAATATGTTCAAGCTTATGTGCAAGCTAACATATTTTAGGTAGTACTACTGAGTAGAATGTAATGATTTGTTGGGGTACAGTAGGTCAGACTAGCTGACCCAAAAGTCCTCTTTTGTCTTTCTATCTGAAAATCAGCTCTATGAAAAATTATCAGTAGTGTTAACTTCTGAGAGCAGTCCCAAGATAATCAAAAAAATACTTTATGAGAGTTCTATTCACAATTAAATGAGAGTTGTAAAATAGCATCATAAACTTGCTGATATTATTAAAAGGATGTAAATTAGAAGCAAGATGTAAGATTTAGGAAGGGAATAGATCATTAAAATAATAATAATAAAAAAGTTCAACAAATTTAAGCAGGTGAGAAAAGTTCAGAGTATCTCCATGGAACTTATATCACAAAACCAAAATGAAGTCTCATTTTGAAAATGAAAGTGCTATAGTTACTGTACTTTGACTAAAATACCTCTTTTTTTTTTTTTTTTTTGGCAGTTTACCACAATTTTGTGATTTTGTGGTGGTATGTATCACAATATATATCATAAATTTGAACTTCTAAAAGTAAGGAAGTACATACTAAAATACAAATAGCACTTTCCCAGCAGTTGTCTTCTACTATAGCTAGAAAACAATAGTGTTGAATGAAATATAACGACAGTTATATATGACAAATTCAATGCAAGCATAACAGGGATTTCAGAATCCATATGCAGCATGACATGCAGAGATTGTCATCCTTTTCCTATAAATGGTAGGTGGTACTGTTGTGATGAGTACAGAGCATACTGACAAGAAGAAATGCCTGAAATCTATAAGATGTTTAGAGAACACTAGTCAGTGCAGTGGAGAAAATAAAGTGTAAGGCAATAAATAACAAAAAAATTAAATTGCGTGTCTTGAAAAACCAGTGACAAAGTACAAAATTCCTATGTCTAACCTGAACAGTTAGACAGTATTTTTACGGTTAGTTTTATAAGGAGATACCGTGGAGGCACATTATCTCCCTAATGAATCCCTTTCCACAGTGACGAACAGCAATAGGAATGAAAATGAGAGAAATTTCATTTTCCTGAGGTCTGGACCATTTTCTTGTCACATTCTAATCAAAATGCTGCTTCTTAGTTTTGTCTTTGTCCTATTCCAGTGTTTTTCAGCTTCTTTGTACTTATTTCAAAAACCAAACCAAATAGGGCTAAATATCTGCCTTTGCAAAGGTATGGTTACAACATGATATAGATCCACTTCTAGCTGAGCTTGTATTCTGGATGTGGTTTATCTTTTTGCAATACTTACTGCACAGCTTACCCTAACTTTTTCTTACATTTTTCCTGATTAAAACATTTTGCCAACCTTCTTGAACAAAGTTTCAATCAATCACTGATGAAGCAGTATTACAAAAACTCTCAAGTTTTTGAAGAGAAGATGATAAGTAGGAAGGAGGAATCTTGAATACAATCCACAGAGATAAAATGATAAGTTGAGATTAAATTAAGTGTTAAAAAGGGAGTGAATAGCAGAAGCATTACCCATTTTAAATGATAAAATGTAGAATTTTGAGAAAGGAGGTGAACTTTTTTTTTTTTTAAATGAGGGTAAGAAAATGCATTAGAGATGATAGAGCAGGGATTAACTGAGGGAGCCAATTATTTACAAATATTTATTATTGTCCATTTTATTGTTTCCTATCCTTTTCCTTTTCTGACATTATAATTTCAGTTGGAGAAGCAGATGGTTCCTGAACCACTGAACAGTGACTGTACTCAACTTTGAGTATGTAGATGGAGGAAAGAAATAAGTTTCCTTCCCGTTGTTATTCCAAAATGTTACAGCTTGTAACAAAACGTCACAGTATGTTTTTGGAAATATTTCCTTTATTGTATCTTCTCTACATCCATACTGTTTCTTCTAAATCAGGATTTCCCAAAAATATATCATGATCTTATATTATTTTTCTCATATCATTGTTCTTTATTCTGAAATCTTTCTCACCTACTCTGTATGTCTGACTGTAATAACCTTAAAAGCATGAGTTTTGCTGAGATGTTCAATAGAGCTTCCTATTTTTTCCTGAAATTTGCATATTCTCTGTTAATTATATATATTAACAATATTCAGAAGGTTATATCTTCTGTCTGTTCTAGCATCATAGCTTGCTGATCATCTTAAACTTACTGATTTGTGTAGGGCATCTATTTTCTTTTTTCATATTTCTGATCATGCCATTCATATTGCATGCATTAGTTTCTTGTCTTATTATCTTTTAAAATGTTCTGCTAAAGTAGATAGGACATTCACCCCGGTGAAGAGCACAAAAAATTGCAGTTCTTACCTTCTTTCTGTTCACTCCTTAATATTCCTGACACATACTGCATCTTTCAAGACTTCCAATTAACCACAGTAAATATATATATATTTTTTTAAATTTAAATTCATCCTTAATGAAAAGTAAAGTTTCCAGCAGTATGATAAAAAATATAATGTGGTTGTAAAAGGAGGGAAAAACACCCAAATTAAAACTGTGACTAAAAACTCAAATACTTGCATTTGTATAGCCCACTACAGCTCCTTGTCAGATCTTTATGCTCCCATTCTTACTATCCACTCTAGTTGATAGAGTGGATGCCTTCTGTGATTCACCATAGTCTTTTGTTTTTACCGATGCGGTTCTGAGAATGTACTCTGGCTTGGGGACCTATCTTGTAAAGGCATATATGTTTCTCATAAATAAGTTGCTTTTGTTATTTAAATAATTGAAATAATTATTTCAGTTATTAGAGATTCTTAGCATTTGAAAAATCAACTTTTTCAATACAACAGAAAATTTCAAGTAATGAAGATGATGATGACAAATGATACAATTCTTCTCAAGAGCAAACATACAAAATAGTTAAATAGCTCTAAAAGGAATGAAGTACTGACTTCAGTTAGTTCCTGAAATGTTGACTCAGGTCCCATTAAAGAACTTTTTTTTCTTTTTCAGAGAGTTAATGTAAAAATGAAGAATACATAATTAAGTAATTAATCCATCTGATTACACTATATTTCATTTATCAGTTGGGATTAGCTATTGGAAAAAAAAAATTGTAACTAGAGATGGTGATAGAAAAGGATAATTTTTTTCAAATCCTGGTATTATCAAAGATTTGTTTTAGAATCTTTGAATTTATGAAAATAAGTTAATTAACATAACTAATTTTTATGAACTAAACATTCATGTGTCAACTTGTGATACTCTCACAAACAAGGTGGGGACTCATTTTATTCACGCCTTCAGAGTGTGAGATCCAGAGTGAAGTCCTGACCCTACTTAAGTTAAGAGCAAGAGTAGCAAGGCCAGGATTTCTCTCCAAGAGCGTGGACTCTGCTTAAGGCAATGCAACAAAACAGTACACACATGCATATACAATAGATATAATTTTCTATTTTCTCTATATAGAATCATCTATTTCTGTTAATATCACATTTGGGGAAAAATATATACATCATGTTCAAAACATTAAAGATGTAAGATGTAGAATCTTTTTGTCCCAAAAGATTGATATCTTCCTGTTGGAATGTTTTGATGATAGTATTATGGTTCCTTTATCCAGATGATTACACAGAAGTTATTACATCAGCACCTAAAGTTTCATGTCAACAGTATAGAATAACAACACTCTCTACAGAGTAGAGATTTCTTCTCAGGATCGCATCTGAAATACATTCCAGGAAGGATATGTTTACCTATAGTTTTCTCTACATCTATAGTAACAGTGTCCTCTCTTCATCTGACTTTTACTGATTGTACATCTACAAGAGTCACTTTTCGTGCAAGAGAAACACTTGACAGACATTTGGGGGCTTGTTTGTCATACTGCAGCAGGGTGGGGGAAAAAAAAAAAAAACAGCAGCCCTTTCATGTCTAGTTTCTCACTGTGTAGTACAGAACTGCAAGCTTCCTCTTGTTCAAGTTGCTTATTTTAGCTTCAATATTTCTTATGTTACTCAGTGGTTATATTAACTATTGCCTTTAGTTTCTTTCAAATGCCTTTTTTCTATTTTTGATTTAGTGATCAGAGTTACGTCAAAGGTATAAGTGTAATCTTCACTAACTTAAACCAGTCAAGGACATTTTTGATGCAAAAGATGCTTAGTCTGAATTGATAAAGAAAAACACACACACCTGACGGACAAGAACTTATAGATAATGCCAAAGACCAAAAGTCACCAGTCACTAATAGATGGTCCATTAAAAACTCTACACACACCTTTGTGGAGGGCCACTTGTAACTGATAAGAAAGAGGAAAAGATGAACACGAGGATTTGCAATATTTGAGTGAGGACTGTGGGGTTATACAAAATTTATGATGAAATGTTAAAGGGAAAGGATTGAGGACAAATATGAGGACCAAAAGGTGCATAAAAGGAGTTGTCTGAGTGTAAACAGGCAGGCCAGCCCATTTGTCTAGTTAAGCTCTGCAGTCTGCCCTATCTTCTATTTAAATAACTTCTTAATAATCTATCTGTGTAGACTCGCTCTGTCCTAAGTGCGAGTGCTATAAGGACTAGGTGCTAGCAGCTTTTGGAAGTGAATGAAACATGGAGCCAGTGAGTGCTGGCATTCCAGGCCTATGGTGCCAGCAGTTGGAGTGGGTAAGGTTTTGATACGCAGACTCTCAGGCCTCCTGTTCATCCCAGATACATCTGGGAAAACAAGGAAGTGAGTAGTAATCTTGGTGCTGGTGGCTGAGGACTTAGGTCACAGGTTCATGTGCCTGGTGCTAACTGCTGGAGTGTAGTTAAGGGAGTGTTTGTGTCTCTCCTGAACCTGGTATGGCTTTTAACACGCACATGTGATGTGTGTAATTTGTTAGTAAGCTACAGCTGGGCTAGCTGGACAGGATAGCCAGAAGGAGAAGACAGGCAGAGGGTCTGTACTCATCTTTTGGGAGCACACATGAGTGTGAAATGCCTTTGAGATAAGTTTGTGAGTGCAAATATATGTTTGCAAATGAGTTCTGAGGTGAAAATGAGTTCCCAATAAGGATGAGGCCTCTGGTGCATCTATAAGAGCCTGGTGTCTGGGACAGGGAGTGAAATGGATAAATGGGCTGTGATCACATGTGAGGGACCAGCAAATGCACATCTACTTGTGAACCTAGAAAGTGGAGATACATGTACTTAGTTCTCATGAGAGTAAAAGAAGGAAAGAAATTTGGCTGCAGTGAAACATGCAGATACTGTTGACAGTAGTAGCACCTTGCCTGTGGTACTGCGTGCAGGTGACTGTTTTCTCTGTGTGGGGCTATCTCTAGGATACATGCTCAGCCTCATTACTTGTTAAAATGGGAAAGTCCCAGGTCTATCAACCTGGGAGATATACCTCTGGGTATCCAACTGAGCCTTGGAGACACTGAAGGTAGCTTGTAATGTTCCTTAAGAGGAGGAGGTTATGGAGATATTGTGTTGTTTTCATGTGTCATGATTGACCTAAGAGCTAAACAAGTTTTACTGTATTTGTTACTTAAGAGCCGACCCTTTGAAGCCAACTGCTGCAGCAATACGTAACTTCTCAGTCAGGCACATAATGAACTCTTAATCATGAGTGATACTTCACATATATTTATGTTTGTGCTAACTTATATGCTCTTCATCTAGAACTAATGGATATTTTTCACCAATCAGGAGTTATTTTGAGTGCATGAGCTAAAAGCCATTAATGACATGGAATGAGATACTGGTTATATGTAGCTAAAACAGAATTCCAAGATAAAATTCCAGACAAAAAAAAAAAAAAAAAAAAAAAAAAAAATCAGTATATTGCAATATCACGGACTCAAGAAGCAGAAAATAGAAAGCTAGGAAGGATGGCTTAATTTACTTTTTATCTTATGTAATTTATTTTTGGGATATATTTTCCTCATATAAGTCATTTTGTGCAAAATGTAGATATAAAGTCCTCTGATTCTAAATTTAAATTTCAGTGACATCTACAGAGAAAACCAATTTTGAAGAAAATAAAAGGTTATACAAGAAATTCTAGCTCACATTGCGCTTAATGGCTCATACAAATAGAAACACTTCTTTTAGTCCAAAAAGACCCCCTAAGAAAATTAAAATATTTTAGAATGTGTTTAATAACATGCTTCATCTAAGCTGCTTTATTAAGCAGCTTGAGCATTATATCAGCTCAGAATAGATTGTAATGGTTTGGCTGAATTCTAACCAATTCTCTCTTATCCAAATATAAGTTTACAGACTTTGCTCAAGCTCCACTTCTACTGAAAGTTCTGTAAAAATTAATTCCTGGCAGCAATTTGACACTGTTTTCCAATAAGTGCCTTTGCTACTGAAATCTGAAGATGAGATTTTAAGATATAATACAACTTGATATAAGTGAAGCTACTTAGACCATAATTATTGACACATATTAACTTCATTTGGAACAAAAGATGAAAGAGGAAAGATGTCTGTGAGTGTGCGTATATGTAAAGGAAAAAAAACAGAATTGTTTATGTTGGGCTGATGGATATAACTGGGAAGAACAGTAGCTACAGTGTCACCAAATGTTCAGCATTACATTTGAATTCTACTTACAAATTATAAAAAGGATACTTCTAAAACAAATCTGTAGATAGTCTTGCAGATTTTTATAATGATACACTTATTTGTAAACAGGTATTATGCAAACTGGTGATTTTCATAACTGAAAAACATATGTACAGTTATGGCCTAACAGCTGTGTTGTTATCCTTGTATTCAGAATGCTGGAGTGAAGTTCTTTCTCAGAGTAACTTAATTTATTTGTGTGGATTTTCTGGAATCGGTTGTTGCTTCTTCCTTTATTCTGCAGTTAAATTTCAATCTGAATTTCACTAGAGATAATAAAATGACAAAGATGTTGAGGAGAGCTGGCTATTCTGAAAGCACAAGAGCTCTCCATCCCTCTGAATAAGAAAGCGGGCGGAGGAAATAGGAAACCAGCAAGGCTCAGCAAGGACCTACTAGGCATACTAAGGGCAAAGAAAGGTGCATACAAGCTCTGGAAACAAGGGCGTGTCACCTGGGAACAATACAGGGATGCTGTCCAGACTTGCAGATGTGGGATCGGGAAAGCCAAAGTGCAGGCTAAACTTGGCGAGGGATGTGAAAAACAATGGGATTCTACAGCTACACCGACCAGAAGAGAGAGGCCAAAACGAGCGTACCTCCTTTGGTAAATGTAAAAGGAGAATTGGCTTCAGTGAACGAAGAGAAGGCTGAGGTACTGAATGAGTTCTTTGCCTTGGTCTTCACTGGCAGCCGGGATTCTAATATTTCTCACATCCCTGAGCCCTGCACCCCTAAACCTCTGGGTGGAGACCAGCGTGGTAAATCCGTCCTCTCTCCCCCCCACTGTAAGGGCAGAACAAGTCCGAGACCGCCTCATGAGACAATGTGTAGTAGACTTTAGCAAGGCCTTTGACATGGTCCTCCGCCACATTCTTATCTCCACACTGGAGGGATGTGGATTTGATGGGTGCACCATGGATAAGAAATTGGTTGAAAGGCCGCAGACAGAGGGTGCTGATTAATGGTTCTAAGTCCAGTGGAGGCCGGTAACGAGCAGCATCCCCCAGGGGTCTGTCTTGGGATTGGTGCTCTTTAACATCTTTATCAATGACATCAGTGATGGGATCGAGTGCACCCTCAGCAAGTTTGCTGATGACACCAAGCTGAGTGGTGTGGTTGACATGGTTGAAGGAAGGGATGCCATTCAAATGGACCTCAACAGACTTGAAAGGTGGACCCAGATGAACCTAATGAGGTTCAACACAGAAAAGCGCAGAGTTTTGCACTTGGGCTGGAGGAATCCCAGGCATCCATACAGACTGGAAAGAACAGTCCTTGAGAGCAGCCTTGCAGAGAAGGACCTGGGGGTCCTGATGGATGAAAAGCTTAACATGAGCCAGCAGTGTGCTCTTGCAGCTCAGAAAGCAAATGATATCCTGGGCTGCATCAGAAGAGTGGTGGCCAGCAGGGACAGGGAGGTGATTGTCCCCCTCTACTCTGCTCTTGTGAGGCCCCATCTGGAGTACTGTGTCCAGGTCTGGAGTCCCCAGTACAAGAAAGACAGGGAGCTGTTGGAGAGGGTCCAGAGGAGAGCCACAGGGATGATTAGGGCTGGAGCACCTCCCCTACAAAGACTGGCTGAGGGAGCTGGGCTTGTTCAGCCTGGAGAAAAGAAGGCTGCGGGCTGACCTAATTGTTGCCTTTCAGTACCTAAAGGGAGCCTACACACAGGAGGGGAATCAACTCTTTGAAAAGGTAGATAACGCAGGACAAGGGGAAATGGTTTTAAGTTGAGGGAGGGAAGATTAACGTTGGACGTCAGGGGGAAGTTCTTTACAGACAGAGTGGCGAGGTGCTGGAACAGGCTGCCCAGAGAGGCTGTGGATGCTCCATCCCTGGAGGTGTTCAAGGCCAGATTGGATGGGGCCCTGGGCAGCCTGGTCTAGCATTAAATGAGGAGGTTGGTGGCCCTGCATGTGGCAGGGGGGTTGGAGATTCATGATTTTTGTGGTCCCTTCCAGCTCGGGCCATTCTGTGATTCTGTGAAAGGAGATGAGAGAAAGCAGAATCAAATTCAAGTGCTGCATGAATGCTGAAGTTATCATTATCCAATTGATTTTCACATGCATCTATTAGTTTTGGCACAACTCTTAAAAAATACTTTTTTGATTAATGGTTGACTAAGTTGCAGGATGTACATTACTTCAGAGTAGAAGATACAATGAAAATGGAAGTGTTCTTCCCCTTCCCCTCACATATCCCTGCTCCAGCTTTTTCACCTTGCTACCCTTTTTTAGCAGTACTGCTTTTTTTTTTTTTTTTCCTTCTTCATGGGGAGAGCTGAGACACTGAGTGCCTAGCTGTTCCAAATTCCTGAAAGAAATACTCCATGTGATGTTACAGATCAAAGCCAGCTTTTGTATGAGTACACTAAGGTGAAAACATTGGCCATCTTCTTATTTGACTTGGCACAGATCTGGTTAGCACACTGCACTCCTAAAGGAAAGAAGCAGTGGTTTATACAACCATTGTTTATCTTGCAAAGTAGGCACACAGGCATAAGTTGTTTAATCAAGGTAATTGTTACTGTATTATCCAGTACAGTAATGTAATTATTTTTGTAAATATACATAATGAATACTGTAACAATGCAGTACCATCATTATAATATATATTATAAGATAAATATCATGATCACTACCAAGGACATTTTCCTAAACAGTCCTACAAAGACTAGAGACATATTAAGCAATCTAGCTATAAAAATTCCATGGTGCAGTTAGGTAGAAAAAATGTTTTCACCAAATTTTAAGATTGTGTGCAGGTTATTATTCTTTTACTTGCTTGGCTGTTTCTGTCCATTTTTGTTTCATTTCATCTTGCAAGTTCAGTTGCTCTAAAATTTATTTATACTGTGGTGGTGCTGAAGAACTTTAGCCTTTGGTGATGGTGCTATTGAACTAAGTATGATGCAAACATGTAGCAGAAAGGTTAAGATCTATATACAAACAAGTAGAGTAATCAGAGTTAATAAGATGGTTTGGGCCAAAAAAAAGAGATCTTACCCATTATATCTGCTCTCCAACAGCTATAAAAGCTTTTCTGGTCAGGTAGATTGGAAAATGTTGCTTGTGATGGACTGTTAACGCATTACGAATGTATGACCTTTGAATACAATTATTTTTATGAATATTAGCATAACTTTATTCTGAAAGAAACCATGATTGTTATATATATTGTGTAAGCTTCTTTGTGTAATTTCACTCTACTCCACCATTAACTTCCTTAGAAATATTTTCTTCTTTACAGCAAATATTATTTTTGTATTTTATCAATATTTAATAGAAATGTTGTTTGTCTCTTTATTTTCCCTCTTGAGAAGTGAAAATATCATGTGTACTAAGTCACTGTGTATGATTAACACATTTATGGTACACACAAAACATTATTACCTATTTCTGTTCCATAAGAGAAAGATCTGAAGTCTCTGCAAATAAAATAATGCCTTTTTTTTTTTTTTTTTTCCTATGTTAAGGCATGGGAAACTATGTAAAATATAGCGTCTTGGCTTTACACAGTACTACTCTTTTTGTTCTCTGTAGATACCATGTTACACATTTCCCTTCCTATGATATAACAAGACAAAAACACCATTTTTTTGAATTTCTTTCTGGCATAGCAGGAGCTTTAGGGGGAAAAAAAAAAAAGGAAAAAAAAAAAAGATCACTTGGTCACTTCTTTATTTGGCAAATAATATATGTTTATATATATTTATATTTATATTTATACATAGCATGGTATATAAAACTTCCATTGCTCATAAATCTATATAGAAAAGAAAGTTGCACAAAAAGAAATTTAAAAAGATTGCAGTGGTCTTGGATGGGAAGGAAGACTATGACAGAAAGCTAGAAATCTATGCAGCTTTAACTCAAACTATTTTATAGGAAAAGGGAAGATGCATAGGAAGTGATATGATTTTTCCCAAGATGAGTACCAGAGCCAAAAGGGAAATTCGGAAGTATTTTTAAGTATCCTACAGTCTTTCTCACTGAACATCTTGCTTCCTAATAATAAGCTACAGCTTCCCACATGAAAAAAAATGAAAGTACTATCTGTTTTGGCTGGCATGACCACAATTCCTTCTTTTGTGATGAAAAATTACACTAATGAATGGCAGAATGACTAGGGCAGTATGTCAAGTATTACTGAGTAAACAGGCTATATAAAATACTGATTATACTGATTTAGGTGGATATATAAAAGCTATCAGTACAATACAAATGGCCTTTAGACATTGTGTAGCTAAAACTGTCATTTTCCTTTTCTAGAGTGCTTTGGTCTTGTACATCCCGGCCAGATAAAACAACCCTTATTTTTTGCTGCAAGATACAGTTATTCCTCTGCTTCCTTTTCATCTACTTCCTAATATTGATTAATAATGTTCATTTTACCAGAGCTGACTATGATTCACTGAATATAAGGGGTCAGAGAAGCGACCAAGGTTTCTTTATTTGATTCCTCCTAATCTTTGCTGCTGGGAATCTAAAGGAAAAGCTAAAGAAAATTATAAGTAACTTAATGTATCAAAAGCAACACGTTAAGGTTAGAAAGATTTTTACTAATTCTCAGGAATATATTGTCTTCAAAAAGGACACTTTAACTCTTTCTTCTTACAACTACTATTTTTGTGACATGTGTACTGTGGGTAAGTGTAATTTTCTAAAAAATTGTGTAGGTTTCTTCCACAGAGTGGAAAAAATAGCCAGAGCTAAGGACACATTAAATATTTAAGCTGCATACTTAACTAATTCTGGTTGCATGTTATCTCAGTTTTGGTATCCAACTTGCATTCTGAGCATGTATAACCTGGTAAGCCTTCAACCATATAAATATTCAAAGACTGACAAAGTTGCATGCCTAAGAGCTTTTTATTTACATTATTTAGGCATCTTGCAGCCATAGGACATTCACTGTGCCAGATATACTCATACTTACTATCTGAATCACTACTGGCATTCTATAGAAGTAAGAAAACTGCACAGGTTTGTAATTGCTGCTTATACTTATTCAAGGGTTAAGAGATTAAAAAAAAATCTGATATATTTCTTGGCTTACTTATTATCTAAAAGTCAGTTACAAATTTAAAAGAAAAGATGACACTGAACAGTCCTGACAGTCAAAGGTAGATATAACATTCCACAAATAGGTAAAAGACATGACCTGAGCTGTGGCTTGCTTTCCTTCCCTGTTTTCATCAAGCAGTGTATAACATGAGGGAGAATGATACAGGAAGGCCTCTCACTCTAAACTACACTCCATAAACACCCTTTTAGGATTTTGGCTTGTTCATTCAAGATAATTTTAGCTGCTTACCATTCTTGAATCTTTTTCCAACCTTACAATACACAATCACCCAATTCTGTTTCTGTTCTAAAACTTCTATAAGATATTAAGCTTGATACAACTTACTGAGAAATTATTATGGGTGTCTAGAGGCCAGAAAGGGCATTTTTGTTAGATTTTGCTGGGTAATAGGCTTTAGTTGCACCAGAGGAGGTTGAGGTTGGATATTAGGAAAAATTTCTTCTGAAAGAGTGATGAGGTATTGGAGCAGGCTGCCCAGGGATGTGGTAGAGTCACTGTCCCTGGAGATGTTCAAGAAATGTGTAGATACAGCAATTAGGGACATGGTTTAGTGGGCATGGTGATGATGGGTTGATAGGTGGACTAAGTGATCTTATTGGTCTTTCCAACCATAAGATTCTATGATTTTTCTTCCAAGACTAAATAAGGAAGAATTGCAAGTGAAGAACTGGCACTTCTGTGCAATACCCCAATTTAATGATCCACAGTTAGAGGGTCTTTATTCTTCAAACAACAGGCAAGTTTAAATGAAGTCACTGAAATCTGAACAAACATGTACATGTGACTGAGAAAACAGGAATCCTCTGAGGTAGATCTTACAGTAAGAATGCCTAAAGCTCCTGACTGTTGAAAGTATTTACAAATGAAGGTATTAACACGGAAAAGTGGAAGTTGGAAAAAAATTGAAATCTGTGACCTGATATCAGGATTGGTAGTGAGTTATATTAATTTAATCTGACCCTGTACCCCCTAGAAACAAGATTGTAATGAACTCTGCAAGCTTTGAATTAGGCCTTTCCACTGAAAAAGAAGCAGTTTTCTGTAAAATGCAAAGGTGCCGAAGGATCTCTTTCAATACGCACTATTTGCTACAGAAGAAAGATTTTTCTCAGATGTGGAAGGAACATGAAAATGATGTATTGTGAAGTACCTCAGATTTCTTGTTATATAATACAGGCGACAGTATGGTACATGGTCACATGGAAAGGATGATTTTATGATCTGTGGTTCTTGGGCAGGTATGTACAGTGTTAGACCATAGGGAGCATGTGCACATTAAAGCATCTAAACTGGGCTTTTGGACTTCTAAAATCTTCCTTTATACCTCAATAGGCAGACTGGACCTGCCTTCATGGACTGCTGCCACTTCTAACACACAGTAGTGAGCAGCCTGAAGCAGGAATTCCCATCCTGCAGCCTTCTGTCAAGGGAAAGAGATGCTGCCCAACTCTTCTGCTTGCTGCTATGCACTGGCAGACCTCACTGTGTCCCATCCCACTGCTGCTCCTTCCCATGGCCCACCACAGTGCCTCTGGCAGTCCGCACTCTTCACCAGCACCGTAGACAGCCTCAGAGGAATGAGGAGCTGAAGCTACAGCATGCATCAGAACGGTGTGCTTCCAACAGTTGTGGCTTTGTTAGCTGTTTTACAGCTGCTTGAAGCAAGGCTGAGTTGAAGTTTAGTGTTTATGTGAGGAGAGCATATATGCTGTGGGGGGCGCCTGTGTTAAAGCACCAGCAACCCCAAGTACCTGAGGTAGCCGTCACCTTCCAGAACATTCTGAACCTTGTACAGGGCCAGACACCTTCTGTACAAATCCAAACTTGACGTTTGACTTTGGTCTAACACATATGCTGCTTCTAGCTATGAGGCTCAAGAAGCAGGGACTCTGTTTGTAGGCCTCAGGCTGCACACAGTGCAACCAAGATGGCCTCTGAGGTGTGGTGGTACTGTATCGTTACAATGATGGGAACAGCAAGAAGGGAAAGCTGTGCTGCTGTCTGAAGCAGTATTTTTAGACTCGCTCAGAGGTCTTATGAAAACAATCTCTACCAAGATTTGGACTGGATGATCTTGGGTGAGATCGCACAGCATGTACGTGGTGTCCAGGGGATCAGGCCCAGCCAGCACGGGTTCATGAAAGGCAGGTTGTGCTTGACCAACCTCATCTCCTTCTATGACTGGGTGACCAGACTGGTAGATGAGGGAAGGGCTATTGATGTAGTCTACTTAGAATTCAGCAAAGCCTTTGACACGATCTCTCACATGCTGCTTCTGGGGAAACTGACTGCCTGTGGCCTGGACAGGCATACACTCTTTTGGGTAAGAAACTGGCTAGAGGGCTGTGCCCAATGAGTGGTGGTTAATGGAATTAAGTCCAGCTGGTGACCTGTTTCAAGTGGTGTCCCCCAGGGGTCAGTACAGTCCTATCCTGTTTAATATCTTCATTGATGACCTATTCGAGGGGATAGAGTGTACCCTCAGTAAGTTTGCAGATGACACCAAGCTGGGCGGTGGTGTGGATCTGCCTGAGGGTAGAGAGGCCCTTCAGAGGGATTTAGATAAGCTGGATCGCTGGGCTGAGATGAATGGGATGAGGTTCAACAAGGCCAAGTGCCAGGTCCTGCACTTTGGCCACAACAACCCCGTGCAGCTTGGGGATGAGTGGCTGGATGATTGTGAAGAGGAAAGGGACCTGGGGGTGTTGGTTGATGCTTGTCTGTACATGAGCCGGCAGTGTGCCCAGGTGGCCAAGAGGGCCAATGACATCCTGTCCTGCATTAGAAATAGTGTGGCCAGCAGGAGCAGGGAGGTGACCATCCCCCTGTACTCGGCACTGGTGAAGCTGCACCTTGAATATTGTGTTCAGTTTTGGGCCCCTCACTACAGGAAAGACACTGAGGCCCTGGAGCATGTCCAGAGAAGGCAATGAAACTGGTGAGGGGTCTGGAGCACAGGTCTTATGAGGAGCGGCTGAGGGAGCTGGGATTGTTTAGTCTGGAGAAGAAGAGGCTCAGGGGAGACCTCACTGCACTCTACAACTTCCTGAAAGGAGGTTGTGGTGAAGGGGGGGTTGGCCTCTTCTCCCAGGCAACAAACAGGACCCAGGGAAATGGCCGCAAGTTGTATCAGAGGAGGTTTAGGTTAGACATGAGGAAAAACTTTTTCTCTCAGAGAGTGGTCAGGCACTGGAATGGCTGCCCAGGGAGGTGGTGGAGTTGCCGTCCCTGGCGGTGTTCAAGAAACGTCTGGATGAGGAGCTGCGAGATATGGTTTAGTAGCTTGTGGAAGCAGTGGTAGTGTAAAGACGGTTGGACTAGATGATCTTATAGGTTGTTTCCAACCTTGTGATTCTATTCTATGATTCTATGATCTTCAGAGGTCCCTTCCAACTCAAACAGTTCAATGATTCTGTGATTTTAAAAGGTTAATAATAAATACTTCAATTGACTGTACTATCCCAAATATGTTCTTGGGAGATTTCTAGTTTTTTCTATTAGGAGAAAAAAAGAGATAGCACTGAGATGGGAGTGAGCCTAACAAGCACTGTGCTTACCTACAGCTGTCTCAGTGAGCAATGATTTCCTGCTCTATGTAATCACATGAGAAACCTGACCTATTAACATGGGAAAGATAGAAGTCAGGTACGAATTAACAGAGTCAGTGCATTCTTGTTATCAGTGAAGTAAGTTAATTGGTAAGTGCTCATTTGTCATTCTAAAGCATCTGTCTATTCCTGCCTTTCATGTTTTCTGTTAGGTGAAGCTCTTAGTAACACATTGTGTAAGAAGACATTCTGAATGGCTTTTCAAACTGATTAAGATATTTAGTTCCCTAAGTTTTGCCTCTTCAGTAGGCCAGAATGAGTCTTCAAAATTTCATTATTTTGTGAGAAAACTTGAGGACTTCAAATAACCTAATGGCTTCTTCAACACTTGTAGCCCTTGAAAGCAATGCTAGCTGCTCATTTCCCCCATTTAAATCAGTTCCTGGTAGGATGTTCCATGATTCTTTTTCTTCATCTTTTTCTGAGAACAAGTGATACCTTCTGCTGCTCAAATCTGACTATCTACAAGCAGCTTGGTGGATGTGTCTCAGGGTTATTTGCACAAATCTGGGGATCCCTATCCATGTGCAGGTCTATTTGAATACAATTAGTTGTCCATTAAAGTCAGCCAGGAAAAAGGTTTGTCAGCTTCCTGGCCTGCTCCCACACACTTGCATGTTTTCTTTGTATGCATAGGGTAGGTAAAGAAAAGAAGTAAGGAGTCTTGGCAAATGTGCTGTTTTCTGCAGAATCTTGGTAAATCCCTTCTTAGAGGTTCTTGAAAAAACACTTTTTTTTTTTTTTTTTTTTTCTCCACTGGCTTTGAACAGAACTCATATTTAGATGGGAAATGACTAGATGTTGGAGATTCTCCATTCTGCCAATTATAAAACCCTAAAATAAGCATGGTTCCTTATATGGAGAATCTTTTTTTATTCCAGCCAAAACCAGCAATTCTATCAGGGAATTCTTTTAAGTAACTGAGGAGAGAAAAAAAAAAACAAACAAAAAAACCTTATTTCTTCAGTGCATTTATTTGAGCATCTTTAAAGCACTGATATTTACCCTCATGGCTATTATTCTACAAGTGTATTACTTCTATTCCAGCATACATAAGGATCCTAAAGAAAATAAAAAATCCCCATAATATTTTAAGCATTTTTTACACTCTCTTTAATTTCCTCTCTTCCAGTTCTTAAAAACATAACTTTCTGGTATGCTAGAATGCCATTGCTTTTGTTTTCTATAAAAGCTCTCTGTCTGTTTAAAAAAAAAAAAAAAAAAAAAAAAAAAAGTAAAAGGTGAGAGTAGTTTCAGTAGGAGTTTTGAAAAGGCTTTGAAGTGCTCTTTTGGATGCAGTGAGTTCTTCTTTTATGGACTGGTTGAGCATTAGGATCTGTAACCCACCAAAATAATTTCAGTGGAAAATGTGACCAATCCTGCCAGATTTCTTTAAATATAAGTACTTGAGTCATCTCTTTGCCTGCAGGATCCAGCTTTTAAAGTGAAATATCAGGTATTGTGAAGCTTTCAATGTGATTAAAGCTAGCAAGTCACATCAGTATTCAACTTAACTATGCAGGCTAACTATACAAGCAGAAATGAAGAGCATCTTGGCTTTTACAGCACAGAAGCTCACATGTGGAGATGTTCTCTGCTAAAGTTTAAATATTGGTTTTTTTTCTAATTTCATCCTTTGATTTGGAATCATTTTTAAAAGTTCTTTGAGGTTGGGAGGGGAGAAGTGGGTAGCAACTAGTTTGTAAGCTAAGAGATTCCATATGCAACTTCAAATATAACTAAAACAACTTTTGTAGAAAGACATTAAACTTTCTTAAAAAATGAAAATGTAACTAAGGAAACTCCACTGATCTCAAGGAAAATACAGTGAGTTTTATTTAAAGGTCCCTTCCAACCTAAACTATTCTGTGACTCTTTTAGTCCACATGAGTCATTCTAAAGGGAGATTGTCAAGTGCTGTATTTTTGCCACAGTTTCTGCCACTCAAGGACACAGCATCATATAAAGCTGAATGCCTGGATAAGCCTGAAGGACATTGCTTAGAATATGAGGAAGGCTCCAGATTAAAGGATCTGTCCTTGAGGCTTCATTACTGCCCCCTTCCTTCACCTGATCTGACACAATGATGTGTATTGCACTTGTATGACTGCAATGTCTTTTTTTTCCACAGTGAATCAGAAGAAAGATTAATCCTGGTGAATAACTGGTGTGATTCTAAATTCTTACTAAGATGCACAAATTTTCTTAAGTATCCAGAGTTCACATTATTTTAGAAAATATTGTGAAACTTGTCTGCATTTGCAAAATATGTTTGTAAACACATGACAGTTTTGAGTATGCATAAATTTATTTGTGAAAAATATTGCTTTATTTGTGGACCATAAAATACTTGCTATTAAAATACAGCATCTTTAAAGGACTTAATAGATATTTATTACAGTCATATATTCCAGGTTGTGTAGTGTAGCTAGAATTTCTAGGAAATATCTGACCTATGTTTTCAGTTCTCTGGTTTGGATGATTTTACTGAATAGCTGAATTTGCATACCAATTTCCAAACATGTAAGTGGAACAAGTAGCTCTGACAGGTAGCAAGTTTCAGTCATGACTAAAATCAAAGCGATAATAGTTGAGTAGACAAGAAAAGGTTTGACAGTGGAAATTCTTGCAACTGTCTCTGATATATGCCTAGAGAAAATTGTTGTTTTCTGATAGAGATGTTCAGGTTGGTCAAAGCCTCGGGGAATCCAGATAGCACTTCCAAAATACTTTTGCTGTGAGAAAGGAAAAGCTTTCCAAGGTAACTTAGTCTTAGGTTTGGAGACTATCCTTCACCCTCATACTTGTCATTTGGAAAAAAAACCAAAACAGTCTTTGAACATTATATGCAGTGGGAAAAAAAAAGGGGTAATGTTTCTTTCACACTCCTTTCCTATATGTACAGTGTTGTTATCTGACTGCTGTCAAAGTGCATGCAATCATTCTGGATAATACAATAACGCAAGCTTTCGCATCTACTTACTTTTTAAATGGAAACCTCTATTGAGTGACTGACTTGCTATATAATTTCTGGACAAGTGTGTACATGCATGGACGTGTCATTAAAGACCATCCAAAGGAAAAGGCTGTTAGGCTCTTCTCAGTCCTTTGCAGCATATGATGTCAGTGCATATCTCCCTCTTCCTGTATGTTGTACCCTTTTCCAACTCTTCTGAAAATAGGATCTTGCCATTTAACATTTTCTGCATTATTTCTATTCCGCAAATGAAGAAATCACTTTGTCTTTTGAGACTGAACCAGTACAGAAATGCATTCTTTTCCTCACAGACCTACAGTTAAATTGCTATATCTCATTCACCTTTCGTGTAGCATCTTTTTTTTTTTTTGTGCCTCTCTTTCTTTGAAATATGTTTTAAATTTTTGACCTGCTCTTCCTTTGAACACACATATAAAACAAAGGCATTATATCTTTTAATTCAGGTTTTATGTACACGTATATCTATACAATGTCATTCAGCAGTTAAAGGTCTCTTAATACCTGAACCGTGCACTCTTACAGTTGACAACATTTGACAACAGCAACAAAGAAAAACAACACAAAAACAACAAAAGCATCTATTGGGGAAAGGAACACAGCAGAGAATTTTCTGAGAAAATTCAGGTGGCTTTAAGGAACATTCCCCTGTAGAGGAATTACTTTGTAGTAGGCATGGCCTAAAATGGCAAATATGCCTCTAATGGGTACTGAAGCTACTTTTTATAAACTTTGCCACTGAAAAGTTGTTTCCAAGCAATAAATTAGAAACTGAAATTAAGTGTTACATTCAGTTCCATGGGTTATTAACTCTATTTAGACAAGAAACTTTTCACGTATCATGGAATCACAGGATCAAGGCACAGCCCTGGCTCCAGCAGAAATGCCTAGATCAGGGTGTCCACATCCAAGCGGTTTTTGAACATCTCCAAAGAGGAGACCCCACAGCCTTAGCACAGAAGTGCTCCCTGATGTTTAGGTGGGACCTCCTGTATTTGTGTTTTTGCCCATTGCCTCTTGCCCTGTCACTAACCACTGCCCATATGACTCCAGCTCTGCCTTTACATCCTCCCATTAGTAGATAATCTATACACCTTGATGGAATTTATACACATTGATGAGATTCCCCTGAGCCTTTTGCCACATGAATATCCCAGGTCTCTCCGGCTTTTCTAATAGGTGACATGGTCCAGGCCTTTCATCATCGTGACCATCATCTCAGTGGCCCTTCTCTGGACCCAGAACTGGAAACAGTACTCCAGGTGTGACCTCACCAATGCTAAGTAGAGGGAAAGGATCATCGCTCTCAGTCTGCTGGCAGCACTTTTCTTAATGAGGTTTATAGTGCCTCCTCTTCTCCAATATTGTTCTCCAATTTTTGTTTTTCCATTCAGATTTTACTCTTTATACTCCTTAAGCTTTGTAGAAGTTATGTATTTTCCCTTAGAGTTAGATCTGGAATAAGATGTCCTCCCTTTTTAAACAGATTCACACTGTGATCCCCAAATGATCATTTAGTCATCTCAAGGAGGGAAGAATGGAAGCAATGGGAAAAGTACTTTGAAGTGCTGAAGGAAAAAGGGAAGAGATATCATCACTTTAATGTGTGAGAAGGGCAGAGGAAAGCAATGTGAGGTAAGAAATAGGTTTGAAAGAAAAAGGGAAGTTGATGAGTAATGGTATTTTCTCCATCAAGCCCATGAAACCATGGGTTTTATAGAAGCTATTGTTTATATGGCCAACAGAAGTTTCATTGTGTGAACAATTTCTTAGAGGAAATCCAAGAAATTTGAACTTGGATATCATAGCAGCTTCTCTGTAATAGTGCTAACGCTACATATAATTTCAGTTTGGATCCTTTATGCCTATCAAGCTTATTTTTCTGTATATACCTGGACATTTAATTGGAAAACTTAGTTCTGTGAATGGCCTTTTTAGTGAAGAACAGTTCCCATCCCACGTCAAATACTTCTTGTCTTCCCTGTGGCCAACTTCTTAACTCTCCATTAACTCTCGCCTTCTGTAAAAACAGAGATTAAACTTCTATTGACAATGTTATATGATGTCAGAGTTCATGTGGAGGTAGTATTTAATTCATGGAAAAAAAAAGCTGAACTTTTTTAGATACTTTTTCCCAGAATGGCAACATCATCTTAATCTAAGTATCTGCAAATTCTTTTCGTGTACTGTTTTGCAAAAATTGTTTAAGTGAAACAGATTTTCTAAAGCATATCCAGAAAAATTAATGTTTTTATTAAAAAAGAATCCTTTTAATTCTGCAAAATTGAGACAAACAGCAAATGATTTCTTGAATAGCTTTTACTTTTATCAGTCTAACTGAAGATAGGATTCTAAAGTTTTATATCCAAGCAGAATAAATTGTACTTGAAAGTATCTGAAAGAGAGAATGTGGTGTCTGCGGCTGGTGCTTCTAGAATTATCTTTAAAGTGCATACTGATAGAGATTTACTTCCAAGTATACTCTTGTTGCATTTTTCTTTTGTGTATAATTGATTTGAATTTTCTTTAGCTTGAATTTTATATGAAATTGCCATTTATTTGTGAAGAACTACAGAATATTTATTTAGTATAAAGCTGCCAGTCTTCATGTTCAGACTACACACCTATTAAAAATAGATAAAGAAGCTCAACTGATGCTGTAATTTCCTATGGTGACTTTTGCAAATATTATATTTTGTTATTAAGGGTTTTTATAGACTCTGGTATGATACATAATCTTTCAACAGGGCAGTAAAGAGAAAATAGCAATTTCTTTGTGGATTCTGATCAAATTATACAAAGATGGAACAAAACAGGACTTAAAGGTGAATTTTAGCTTCACTTGAAACCATAGGCTCTTAGTTTTCCTTCACAGATCTCTAAGCAGTGAAAGATTTACTGTATAAGAAAAACAGCAACTTGCTTATGGAACATAGATAAATAAAGGTAGAATATCTAGAAGAGAACTAACAGATGAATACAATTTAGAAGTATTCTTGTCTTTCCAATTCTTTTGAAAATTTTCTGCTCCTGCAAGTGAACTGAGAAAATGCTGAACTGTCATCCTGATTCATTGTGGGATTTCTGCTTACATGATCACTTCTAATCATTGTATAACCCTTCTTTAGTACAGAAATGAGAGCTCCCATACAGATGGACTTTAGAGAAGATGAAGTGGTAAACAACATCAGAGGATTTTGTTTCTAACTTGTTAGTACATCTTCTGTTTGGGTTCTCTCTGAACCTCCCCTGAGTTCAGCACTTTTATCTGTTTTTCAATTCATTCACAAAAGAGCCCTTTTTTGGAAAGATTCTAGTTTTATTTGAGAAAAAAATGATACCCTATGAACCAGTAACAATTTAAAGAAAACAATCTTTCTAATATCTGTGAATAGGAGAGTATTATTTTTTGCTTACTACTTATTTTTCTCCATTTTAATGCACGTAACTTTCTTTTCTACTTATTACACTCATGCATCTGTCCCTTTTCCATGTGTTGTATGTCTTTTCATTTCGTGCTCCTTTTGCATCAGCTCAACTTTCATCCATTCTTCTTCCTCCCTATGCTCAGCAACATGCATATGCATGCTTTTCTTTTTACCCAGCTGAGAGCCACATGCTGTGCACCTGTCTCAGAGGGAATATGCCTCCTGAGTCTGTTTTGTACAAGACAGGCTCACGAACACTAACCAATATATTTATGTAATAAAGTGAGGAGGGTTTAACCGTGAGGACATTATGGAAGATTTTCATATAATAGCATGTTTGATTGACCTTATTCACTGTTGTACAATCACATGCTATTTTACTATACTTCTACAGAAAGCTCAAAATGGTATTTGTGATGTTAAGCTGCTTTTGATTTTGTTCATGTTTATTTTCAGTTTGATGCACATTTCTGACCTGGTGGCAGTCAAGATCTCTCCAGTTTCACAGAAAACTTGTCCTATATAGTTTGAGATATAGTTTGATTACTTTGTTTTTTTTTTTTAAAGATGTTTTTAAAAATTCAGGGAGTTTAGAAATCCAGTTGGGTTGTTAATTCTTTCCGGTTTGCTCTTATTCAAGAAAGCTGTATGCCTTCCTTTTTTTTAAATAATAAAGAGAGCTCAAAAATAAACTCCTTCATTGGCATAAAAAGTTCATTCCAGAGACTGGGTTATAACCTGTTCTGTTCACTTTCAATTTATATCTCATACATACTTGGACTCTAGAACACTTCTTTTTTTTTTCATTGGAAAATCTGCCATCCTAATATTTTCTAATTATTCTTCATCTGTTTATCCAGTAACTGAAACTAAGTCTTTGTAGTTCCATTACAAAACCTGAAAAAATTGTCTGAAAATTTTATTAATAATTTTTACCTTAACTTAATTGAAGTGGAGAATAGTACAGTGTGAAGTAACATCAAGTGCTTTAGCTTTGCAGAAAGCACAGAAGTATGCTTCTGGTACAGCAAATTCCTGATGAAATGAATGCAGTTTTTGTTTAATATATAATTATATTTCTATGCTGGATATTTGCGTTAATTATAGAAAATGCATGAATTAAGAAATTGATGGAAACTGCAAATTGTGAAAATATTTTAGAAGGAGAAGAAGAAGGGAAAAAATTGACAACTACTTACTACAGATCATTTGCACAGCCTTAGGGTACAAGTTAAATAACAAATCTTTTTCCCAGAGCTGTTGACAAAGCTGGCACTACTGACAGCCAGGAAATAACAGGACAATACCATCTTTTACTTCTAGGCAAAAAAATACCCCAACACCCAAAGACTATCTAAAAAAACCAAAACCACAAAGATAAATAAATAAATAAGAAGTTCAGCGAATGGAGGAAGATGTATAGAGCAGAAAATGTGGTTTCTAAGCCTCTTTGTGGGATCAAGTTTTTTTTTAAACTCTGTAAAATAAGGCAAGATCCCCTCTTAGTCCATGTTGCCATAATTGGTGTAATTTAGAGTATCTGTACTATTTCCACTTGAGCTGTGGATTTAGCCCATTTTGACAGTCTCCATGACAGAATATATTATAGATATTTGCTTGACAGAATTTGTACAGTTTAGAATTGGCTTGCTTGATTAATTCTTTGTGCTTGTGCCTGCCCCCTCCACCTACCATGCTGAGGGCTATGTCATTTAGCATGACTCCATTATATTCAATTGAGCAGTGGCTGCAGGAGGCCAGACGGCATATGTCCTAGGGCCATACAAGTGCTATTTAGCTGGATGCACTTTGCAAAGCCAGAGGCACTCGAGGGACTACAAAAAGCGTCACATCAGTGATATAATAGTGAGTGCCTGCACCATGTTATGTAAATGCTCACTCTGGTGAAGTGTATGGTGTTTCTTCTCAGCTGGTTGTACTGTTGTATGTACATAGTAGGTTGCTGCTGTTTGCAGTAAATAATTCACAGCTAATATTGTTGATAATCTTTTTGATGAAGTTTAAAAAATGTTCAGCTGTTGCCATTCTCTTACCACGCTTTTCACACTTTTGGAGAACTCTCCTAATCTTTTGTACGCCACAAGAAAAGGGAATGGAGGGAGTTGTTTGAGGTATGCAGAACTAAGGGATGGGCACACATCCAGGGAATCTCAGAGGGAAATGCGGGCTGTGTGCCACACACTGAACTTGCTACATATGCACACATCTGATCTAGCACACGCACACGATGCAGATGGTTAGCAATTGCACAGATCATCTCCACAAGGCATGTCCAGATCCTACTTACCCCAGGCGTCTGGAAACCTGGTTGTATGGTCAGTCTGTGAATTACCTCCTCTTTGATTTTCCCAATCCTGAAATTCAATCTAAGGAGGAAAGAGAAAGAGGATGTGGCAAAGAAGACATACCAGATTCATTCTAACATTAAACACGTTGCAAATGGTTGGATTACCATAACATAACGAGCTTCAGGACCTCGGCTAAATCTACTGTGTGTGTATTTTTAGTTTGCTGTTGCGGTATAAAATGTATTCACTTCACTTAAGCTATGTCATAATAACTTACTGTGAATATTGAAATAAAATGCTAATTAGATGCAGTTGGAAGAGAGCACATGGCAAATTACAGTAATACTGCTGATAGCTGGTAAGTTATTTGCCTGTGGTAACATGATCAGTTTTGATCAAATGCTTTTTCTCTTAATCTACTGGTTCTTAAATAATGGGCCTTCTCTCACTAAAACCTGCACAATTTTTAAGTTCAATTACTTTAACTTAATAAGTCTGAATGCTTTTCATAACCAATTAAGTCATAATTTACCATAATTAAAAGTTAAATATTTCTTAAGCCTTTAAGTCCTTCTTCATTAAATAAGAGAAACTTACCATTCTTCACAAGGCTCTGGCAAATTTTATTTATTTAAAAAAAGAAAAAAGAAAAAAGACTTGTGTTCCCAAATAACTTCTGCCTAAACCATCAATGTGATACTGATACTGTTTTAAAGTATCAACTTAGTATTACCCATTCGGATTATCTTTCCATTGGTAGGTAGAATATTTTCCTAGTATTTTGCATTGAAAATCTTGATTTAAAAAAATCAGCCTTTTCCACCATCTCAGGACTTCTGCAACAGGTATGTTCTCACTGACATCCATAATGGAGTTTATTCTTTTCTTAAGGATTATATCGATGAAATATTTATTCACTTCCAAATTAGTTAGATATCCAGCTCTGACATACTTCCAAAATCTTAGGTCCTTCCTGTATAAATTATTATCCATGTGATTGACTTCAATTAGACGTTCTGTAAAAGGTAATGTTGTTTTATTATCTGCTAAAAGTTTTTATATGAAACATAATCAAAGTGTATTTCTTGTGATGCTGTACGTTTCTGTTCAATTATCATTCATACTTTCCATAAGGAAAAAAAAAAGATTAACATCCAAGGAACAGAAACCTGATTGACATGGCAAATTCACCATTTATTTTGTTAGACTTATTTTGTGTTTTTAACATTTGTTGTTTGAATGAATCACCTAAAGGTCACCCCTAAGTAACTTAGTGGAATTTCTTTAGTCTCTTTCTGTGACAGTTTGAAAAGTAATTGTGAACTGTGTTTAGATGAGAGAAAAGCAACAATTCCTTTAGAAATTGGAAGGAAAAAGCACCAGACTTGGACATTTTTCTTCCATGATATTATATTAAATGAAATTGAGAGTTATTTAATTATTAGAGTAAACACCAAGTTCCTTGGCACTCTCAATACTTACACATTTGCTTAAACTGAGCTACAGTGTTGTGCAGATCTGTCTAAAAACAATTTCTTTTTAATGCTTAGAGAAAACAGATATTTTCTTCTCCCTCTGGTCCTTGTTTTTGCAAAGTATTCAGTAAAAAATAAATGATTCTATTGCAGAGAGGATGGGTTAAAAGATGGAGTTTGACCAACTGAATGAAAAAATGTGATACCCTGTATAGTTTTATTTCATTTATCAAGTTCTGCCATTTCTAAAATAGAAACGGTTTGAAAACACTTTTCACTTGTATATAAAACCTTTTACATTTGAATCACGTGCTTGTACTTTATCCTGCTTGTACTTTATTGAACCTTTATCCTTCCCATGAATACAATACTCTTTATTTCCTTAAAAATTATATATATTTGTTTCACTTTTCTTTAAATGTTTATTTCACTTTTGTTTCTGAAGATGATTTTTCCTTTAACACCCAGATGTTATCCCTGGTTCCTTTCATAAAGCATGCCTTGTTATGTTGCCTATGAATCTTGACTGAATTTTTTTCCTCTGCGTTTACTAAAATGTCATAGTTTATAAACTTTATAAGCAATAGGTTCTTATGCCGATTCAGCTTTTGTTAACAAGTTATCTTTTGGTTCATTCTGAGTACAAACATCTCAGTTCAGATATATTCTATATATTGTGTACATATATTAAATCTTGGTCAAGTTACAGCATAACCACATCTTCTTTTTTTCTGGCTGTACTCCAAATGTTTAGTTTGGGATTACACAGAAATGCTGGTGTTGTTTTTTTTTTTTTTTTTTTTTTTTTTTTCATGTGTTACATGCATTATTACTACAAACCTGTTATCTTCTGGTGCAGTATAGTTAGAAACAGTTGTACATCTCTTTGAAGTTTAACACAGGGATTTTGGAACTGGAAATTGAACTTTAACTTTGAAAATGCCCTTGTACTTTAATTTTAAATATGTGATTAGAATCACTGAACAATTTAGGTTGGAAGGGATCTCTGGAGGTTACCTGGTTCCACTCCCTATTCAAAGTTGGCCTAGCTTCAGTTAGAGCAGAATGCTCACGGCTTTCACAGTCAAATTCTGAACACTTCCAAATCCTACAGCTTTTTGGAGAAATCTTTACAGTGCTAAGTGCTCCCCTGATGAAGGATGTTTTCCTTATGGCCAACGGGATCATCCCTTGCTGCCATTTGTGAGCACTGCCCCTTCTGCTATTTTTGGTATCTCTGAGAAGAGTCTGATTTTGTCTTCTATATAACCACCTCTAAAATTATTGAAGGCAGCGGGTGAATCTTCCGTCAGCCATCTTTCCACCAAGCTGAATATAAACACACCTCTCAGCCCCTGTCCATATTTTATGTGCTCCTGATCTCTTAAGCTGGTGACCCTCCTCTGTCTGAACTTGCTCAAATTTATAGAAGTGTTTATTGCATTGGGGAGCCTGAATCTGAACTACTCTAGAAATAACCTCCAACATCTCAATCACAATGGAATAATTCTTTCCATTATCTTACTGTCTATATTCTAATACAGCTCAGTATGCAGATAAACTTAATTACAAGGGCACACTGCTAACTCATGTTCAGCTGTGCACAAAGACCTCCAGCCCTTTTATTCCAAACTTCTTTCAGCCTTCTATCTGACTATGGCATGGAATTATTTCTTCCTGGGTGCAGAATCATGCATTTATTTCATTTAAATACATGAGATTTCTCATGGCAAATTTCTCCAGCCTGTTGAAATCACTTCCAAATGGCAGACTCACCCTCTAACACATTTCCACAATGCGGAAATGTGTTTGCTGAGGATACTTTCCATCCTGTTGTTGTTGCTGTTTATGGAGATACTTTCACTGATGTGGAACTGGGGGGAGGAGAGAAGGGGAGGGGAGAAGAGAGGAAGGAAACTGGACAAGTGAGGAATATATGAGTGATGCAGTCTGCCTATTTTAAATTACCACTTAATCTTTGTGGTTTTTAGAAGTGACCAGCACCTCTGTTTGGAGATTGAGCGTAGCTCTGGCATTTCAAAGGCACCTTTAGCCCCCTTAGAACTTTAGACCCTGGGCAAATATTCTCATTAATAAATTGCCATGTAAGGATGAGAACTACTTCTTTCTTTAGCTTCTTTTAGAAAATGCAGTTGCAGTTAGCTATCAGGAAGACAAGGGGGCTTTGTCTAACATCTGACTTTTTGCTATCTAAACCAGATCTTCCCAGTCCTTACTACTTTCTATTCCTAGGTTTCCCTAGGAATAAGGCATACATTTACTCTAACGGTGATTAAAATGCTAGCTGCTGTTTAAGGGAAAAAATTTCTTATCAAACAATGAGTGTTTTAAGATTATGAGATTTTCTTAGTGTAAGACGATGGCTAATGGGATGGTCTGGGGATGACATTTTTTGGTTTGTGTAACAGAAATGGAATTAAATGCCACAGTAAAGAAGTCATGACATCCTATATATCTGTTTGTACAGCTGTGCCTAGAACTGACCCCACAAAATATCTAAGTATCACACTAAGAAATTAAATAAAACAGAATACATTCTACCATTGGTAATTGTCTGTGCATGCATGTTCATGTGCATACATATCTGTATACACACACTTATACCTGCAGGCATATATATAAACATAACACATCCTTGACTGCTGTGTGTGCATTTGGGGTCAGTGGTAAGCAATAGTTTCCATGCAAGGATTTCCACAGTCAAAAGTTCTCTGCTTGGCATGAAGATAATGGAAGGGGAGTTATGCTACTGATGATCATATGGAAGCATAAAGGTCATGGAAAATGGGCTAGGAATGACTGGTGATATAATACACATATTAAGATTCCCAGCGAGATTATCAGACATCAGATATAAAGCAAGCAAAAAGACATTGTCAAATACATGTATTTTACTACACAAACAAATGAACAATATTTATGGCATTAAAAGCCTGTGATAGGAAAAGAATACATTGATTTAAAAATAAATTGATAGGACAAGAGGTAATGACCTCAAGTTGCACTAGAGGCAGTTGAGGTTGGATATTAGGAAGAATTTATTCTCTGAAAGAGCAGTTATGCACTGGAATAGGTTGTCAGGGAAGTGGTGGAGCCATCGTCCCTAGAGGTGTTTGAGGAAAGAGTAGATGTAGAACATGGGGACATGGTATCTTAGTTTCATCTGGGATGGATTTTTTCTTCAGACTGCCCAGTTATGATGCTATGTTTTTTGTTCTAGGAGAAAAACAATGTTGATAACAAGTTTCTAGTTGCTGCTAAGCAGTGTTGTACAGAGGCCATTTGCAGCAAAAAGTGTAAGAAACTGGGATGGAAGAGAATTAGGACAGCTGACTTAACCTGGTCGAAGGGATATTCCATACCATTTGACATCATGCAGAGGCATTTTGAAGGGAGTGGAAGCTCATCTCTCTCTTCTACTTGCTGAGCGGCTAGCTGGGCATCAGTTGAGGATTGTGAATAATTGCTTGTGCATCACTTGTTAGATACATTCACACACAATTGTCATAACTATTATCCTTTTTCTTTTCTCTACCTTAGCAAATAGTTTCATCTCAACCCACAAGTTTTATGTTTTTTTTCCCCAATTCTCCCCCTCGTCCTACTGGAAAGGGGTGAGTGAGCAAACACCTATGTGGTTCTATGCCACCTGCTGGATTAAACCACAACATGTGGTTTAGAGGGCAATATTTGTGATAGGTGGATGGTTGGACTAGATGATCTTACAGGTCTTTTCCAACCTTAGTGATTCTGTGATTAAATGATAGTATTGGAAGTATCTCCAGTAAACTATTGAGCATAATGATATCAATGCAATTTTTTGTATAGGCCTTCCATACTTTCCAAGCTGGCAGAGTTGTGGAGAGTATGCCAAGAAAACAATCAGTACCTGTTCTTGTTTTATTTTCCTAATTGTACATTACCAGTCACTCAGAAGAGATTGCTGACTGTACTAGATCAAATTATTCTTAAGCTTATAAATATAGTAGTGTTATATTGTGTTCTGACTAAAGTTTTTGGTACATTTTTCCTCTGAATATTTTTGCAATATTAAATAGTTTTGAGACTTACACTAATCTTAGTAATTAAACAGTAAATATTTTAAAAGAAAGGTATTGTATGAACTATCTCCAGGAGGTCGGGGGGGGGGGGGGAGGAAACAAAGCAAAAGAAATATGCAAAATGAGGCAGAAGATTTCAGCTTTTGTTGTTGTTGTTGTTGTTTTTTATTCCTTATTAACAAGTACAAATATACTGAGAATCCTTATGGGCTGTATCAGTCACCCTGGTAGAAGTATCTTAGACACTTCAAGACATTCCTAGATGATTGTAAAGGCTAGCAGAAATTTCCAGGAAGAACTACAGGGACACGTGTGCCCTCTGAAGCAGCATTGAAAGCCAAGACTGTGTGAGGTAGCAGTAGACATCTCTGCTTACAAAAGTGAGTCAGCTGGAAAGAGTAAAATTTATTGCAAGATGAAAGAATCTATATGAAGTTCTCTTGCTCTGAAGCTGAAACCTTCTAGTTTGAATGTCCTGAACACATACTCTGCATCTTAGTTCCTCTTGCAACAAAATGAGATTGAGAAAACTTGATGGAGCTTGGGGTGCTGTTCATCTCTCTATGAAGAGGCATATCCTGTCTGACCGGATTAACTTCTTTCAGGCAAGCTTGATTGTCTTGACTAAATCTCCACTGACCATAATGGGACTTTAACTGCCTACATGTATGTCTTTACCTTGAAGTGATCCCACTTTCAACTGCAGTTATCACGAACAATTTGTTGGAATTTTTTCCGCTCTGTGAATCATTCATTTACCACCTTTTTGCTATGATGCCCATCTTATGCCCTGTCCTATTATAATCTGCTATTTCTCTCTGAATTTCTTCACAACTCCTTAGAAGATGCACTATTGCTAGAAGTCTGTTCTCCAAATTCACATCTTTTAAAAAGTGTGTTATGAACACCTTAGGATAGTAAAAGCAGTGAAATAACTTTTAATTTTAGTGTTGAGTCTATGAATTCTCCCACAGTCCTAAATTTAGCTATCCTGTGGTCATCTTCCTAAAGTTGTTTAGAAGTCCAGATTGCATGTTTTTGCTTGTAATTTACAGCTCTTATCAAGTCTTTGATTAAGTTCTGAACTGCTGCAGGACTTTCTGTAACTATAGAATTATTATTCTACTGAAATATTGATAACAATAGGAGCTTAGGTTCTGATTAGGAAAGTGTTTAAGCATTTGTTTCTGTGATCAAGTAAAGTCATCACTGAGAAAAGTATGCAGGTCTGACAAGCATATAATGGATTTTTCAATTTAAAACTGCACCCCAGTTTTGTACATTCCTGTGAAATGATCTCGCGTGTATTTAACATGTACTTGGACTGTAATGCTTTTCAAGAGCTGCAAAAGCCTTAAGCTTATAATTTGTAAATTAATGAAGAAAATTACTTCCTCCTAGATTTATGTATATTTGTTTTCTTTTCTATTTTCTCTTTTAAACTAGAAAAAAATCTGAACATTCTATAAGGAGCTTTGTTTATCATTTTTTCTCCATTTGAGATTTCCAATTCCCTTTATGTGTTCTTACTTAGTCAAAGAGTTTACAATGGGGACTATCGCTTAAATAGGGATAGCAACTAATAATAACTAGGAATCATTAAAATTAGAAGCTGAAAAGACCTACTACATTGTTTAAACCACTCCCCAGCCATTTTAGGATTGTTCCCTATAGTATAATTTCCAGTGTTTTGTTTGGTCCAGTTGTAAATGACTTTTATTTCCTTGCATTATTCTCCTAAGAATGCTATCACAATGTTCAGTGCCTCTTTGTCATTTATTAAATTTGGTAATTTTAACTTACCCTGACTCCTCATATATGGGTATGAGTATCCCTTCTGGGAAGCCTTAGGAGGTTTTTTTTACCCTTTTGACAGTTTTAGATTTTGATCAGCCTTATCTTTTCCTCATTCAGTTCATATCTGTGCTCTGTATGTTTAGTTTTTAATCTTTTCCCATTAGTTGTTCCCTTCCATTCCTTAATTGTTTTTATTGTCTTTTTGGTGAATTCTCCAATTTGTCAACATCTCTATGGGACCTGCTTCTCTTCCTTGCTGATGACAATGAGAAAAAAACTGAGGTATGTTATTGTTCAGAACTGTCTTCTGCAATTTTATCCCATTTTTACAATCAGGTTTTTTTTTCCTCCACCTGTATGGAAGGTATTAGTATTTCATTATCTAGTGGGACTAGAACAACGTCTACCGTGTGCACATAGTCACCAGCTAGCTCAACCAATTCATCTAACTGGCAGTCCTTTTATTAACTTGACCATATCTAACTAGCTTCCAGACCAGATACAATTTACATTCCATCATCTTGGAACATGGACAGAAATTGCTTGCAACTGTACAAACACCTTGAGAACACAATCAGCAGTTTTCAGCATCTGATGCCAGCAACTCTGATAAAAAATACTAGTTAGTCAGAGTTCTTTGCTGTATATCAGAATTATCACTTCCATGTTCACATGAAAGCTGCAGCATGAATATTCTGAAGCTGTCATCCATAAGGTACTTTTTCTGCAAAAAAAAGGTGTTTGTACCGTTCAATATGGTAAAATGGTTCCCCTCTTATGTATGGATTTAATGGAGAATGCTCAGACAGGGTAACTACGTGGGCTAGATTGTTTAGAAAGAGTCACCAACATTTCATTGGGGATTGCATATTTGATCCCTGTCATTTCTTCCCATATTTCTAATAGCTGTTGTCATTTTGGACAATGCATGTGAGGAAAATAGATGCTTGGAGGCAAGAAACAAACTTTCAATTCAGTATTTTAGGAGATTTTTTCACATATGTATGCAATCAGATACATGTTCTTTTGTTTGGTGGTTCCTTTTGACCAGGCACTGGACCATCGCAGTGTGAAAACTTTATATCTGTGAGAAGAAAGTATCATACCACCACTTTACATATACTGAAAAATAGTTATGCCCCATTTGTGCATTGTTAACATGGGTATGGTGTGTGCAATATCTTGTGAATAACCTTATGACTGAGACAAGATTTGCTTGAAATAAAATAATTTTTATTTCTCTGAGCCTTACTTGGATTATCTTTTGTCTGAGTTCTCTAGTGAAGCCCACTAATTCTTATTAAGGTGTACTTTCCATCATGTCTCTGTGCTGTGATGTGCTGGAGCAACGTCTGCAAGATGTTCCTTTGAGTTTCATCAGAGTGATCTTTACATTGCTTTAGTGAATATGGTATAATCAGTAATAACCTGCTGTTCTAACAGAAGTCACAGATTTTGGAAAATATCAGAGATTACCAGTGAAATGGCTAGACTTTTATGGAATGGGAAAGACTGTTTTTCAGATACTCTCACGTTTGGTGAGGTGGAGACTTAGCTACTGGAAGAGATAGTACCTGCTAAACAATTTGTTAGCACCATTTTTCTTTTTTTTTTTTTTTTGTGGCTAATCCTTGCAAAGAACTTAGTTAACCATTAGCCTGTGGTGCCCAGCCTCCATCTCTACTGGAGATTTCACAGGAGCCAGCTGTTCCAGTCAGAACGATTCTCAACTACAGATGGAAAAAGAAGTTACCCAGTCCACATATACTCAGTAAGCGCTCATGCTTAGTGGCTATCATTATGCCCTGGGCTGGTGTTTCTAAGCATGCTAAATTCCAGTATTAGGAAAAGATAGGAAAGATTAGGAAATGTCAGGATTAGTTGCACTGTAAGTGCTTTCTTTCCCTGGGCACTTCCACCATTCACTTTCCCTATTATTAATAAATACAGTGTGAGCCAAGAAGTAGCATTCTACTCGTTTCACTATGTGGTTATCTGCTTGCTTCCTAAAAATAATACAAAAGAAACACACTTGAGCATATAGGTTCAGCATATAGAGCCTATAGACTTCAGACTCCAATTTCATATTCCAGGACAATAGTTGCATTGTATGCTTTAACTTTTTCCTATTCCACTATGTTTACCAGTCTGGTAAGCGGTCTGCTGCTAGGCTGTGAAATGTATCTAGTAGCTTATGAAAGCAGAGGCATTTTAAATAGAGAGAAATTATGATCCCTGTGCAGCTTGAGATTTCTGTCCAGTAGAAAAGGGGTTAATATTTAATAAGGATTGGGCAGAAAGAATAGGAAAAAACCTTAGGCAGAATGTCTTCACACAGAGAAACAGAGGACGGTTAATTTGTGCTCCAAACTGCCAAGGACAGCAGAAAAAAGCAACCAGTATAAATAATTAAAGCAGAGATTAGATAAATATTTGGGGAGGGGTTACTGTGATGGAGTAATTGCTGATGTTGAGGAGAGGTGGACTTCTGTGCTTCCTGGCCCCCTTTGTTCAACGGTGTCCTACAATCCATTACTTAGTAGCCTGACACGTGCCATAATTTGTAAGGTTTAAACCACATTTTTTAAAGGCTTGCATAAGAATGAACTGTAGAACACAGACAGTCACAGGGATGTGACTCTGCCATGCAATATGGCTTTATGATTCATTCATTTTCCCAGCCTTTATTTCTCCAGAACTGATCCTGGGTTGGCATCCTGAGTCCTGCAAAGACACACAGGGCTGAGTGGAAGGAATATAAATGCTTCACTGGAGCCAGACTCAGGCTGGGGCAGTTGCTGTCAATATACTGAAGTTGAAATACATTGACAGGGTGGTGGGGGAGGTGTTCTGCAGTGCTGCAGATCCCAGGAATACCTTATCTGGGGAGCAGAGAATTAGATTATTTTTATACATTCACCAACATGGTGGTTTCTTGTTTCAGAGATAAACAGCTACAACATCAGGTAAATGACACAGCCTGCTTTTTATTGTTTAAAAAGGGAGCAACTCAAGCAAACATTTTAGTAACAATAGGTAGTATTATGCATGAATACAAAAATATTACTTAAATACTCTAGGAAATTAAGCTTGAAGCTAATTGTTACCAAATGAAATATTTTTCTATTGAAGGAAGGGGAAAGAAGCAGCAACTTACAGTGCAGTAGTAAATTTTCAGTGCGTAATTTCTAACAAAGCCTGTAAAAATAAGCTTTCATTAAAACACTCTTCAGAGCTCAGAAATACTTGCGAACGCATCAAAGGGCACAAGAGCTCCATTAATCTATCAATTAAACCACTTTGATTTTTCATGTCTGTTTTCCTATGTTCACATTCTTATCTTTTCTGATATTAATTTTTAACCCTATGAAAACATCTCATATGAATTGCAGAGTTCCGTGCCACAGCAGTTTACATGGTAATCTCGGGGTGTCATCTTTTACCCTGCGGTGACTGCACATACCCTGGAGAGGTATTCTCACTCATGCGCTGAAGCCAGACTGGATGGCAAGCTCAGCCAGGCTCTCCTGGAGACAGGGAAATACAAGGTACCATTTTTTTTTTTTTTTTTTTTTTAGCAGACTGTAAATGATTCCTATTCTTTGCTCCACAGAACATCCGATGTGGTGCCCAATCGGCTGAGAAAGCTGCACAGACGTCAGTGTCTCTGGGTGTGTGTGTGTGCGTGTGTCTGCACAGCCAACTGCAGCTGGAACCTCCATTAGAGCAGCCCTATTGATTTCTGGTTCACACTGCAGTAACAGGGCTAGAGTGCGGGGAGGGTGGAGGGGGGGAAAAGGGAGGGGGGGCATTGAGGTAGAAAAAGACAGAAAAAATCCCAGGATGACTTGAAAACAGGAATTAACAGAAGGCACATCGGGCTGTGTATGCATACATACAGCACATACTTACCAATTTCCAGAGATGTGGCACCATGAAAGAAAAGAGAAAAAACAACAGAAACAGGCAGAGAAATCCCCACGAAACAACATTCTTCAAGGTTTCAGATCCTGTGCATGCTTGGATCGATGTTTTCTCGCAGCTCTGCTTTGCACACCGAAGCTGTCTGCAAAATGTTAGTGTTTCATCCAAGGACTACAGGAGATGCCCGCTTTAAATTGCTCTTTCTCTGTGCACCCAGTTATCTGCTTGGGGGGTGTGGGGTGGTGGTCTTTAGAAATTCAGCTCAGAGTCTGTCAAACGCAGCACACATAAAGCTCCAGGAAGTTGCTCTGCATTTACTGGCAGTCATTTGCTTGTGATGCATAATGCACAAGGTGCCATTGCAAGCTGAGGTGTAAAAACAAGGAAAAAATGATGTTTATGGTAGTGACTGAGCTTTCCTCTTCCTCTGAGGTTTCTTTCCCAGCTAATATCTGGGAATAATTTATAGCTGCATGTTAATATGTCGTCTTTGTATTTCAGCACATCTGCGAAGAAAATTCTTGCAAGGAAAATGTCTTTTCACATTCGCTGTATGTCATTCTGGCAAAATATCACTGCGAGCAGTGTACAATTAAAGGGGGAAAATCCCCCAGCACCGTTGACTGTTTGGGGAGTGGGGGAAGGGGTGACGGTAATACCTTTAAAAAATGAAAGGCGGTAAGCCATTATTAGCAAAAGCTATATTGAGCATGCTTGCCAGACAGGCAGTGCAGCTCAAGCTCTAGTTCCGCCCAGACATGTGCCTTGCCATTTTCATTTTAATCAGTCTGCTCAGGATGGCTGCTGATTCATTTTGCGGGATGGCCCCCTGGGAGCCAAGGTGGAAGCCTGAGGCGAGCTGCTATTGCATCAATGCAGCACTTCACATCAGACGCAGGGAGGGGAGACAAGGCTTCAGCAGCAGAACGAGTTCAAAATACCAGCCTCGCTATTAAAAAACAAACTAAAACACACCCCACACCCCTAGCCAAATAAAAACTCTGTGGGAATAATTAAAAACAAAATAGGAAAAACCCCCAAACCCAGTCCCCCTCTGCCCCACCCTCCCCAAATAATTAAATAAAATACAATTAGCAGAGAAAAATCTCTTCTGCTCCTGCCTTCCCCTTGTACCCTGGAATCGCTGGAGCCACCATTTCTTTTCACAGCTCCTCGTCTAAGAAGAAAAAGGATGCTCTCTATTTCTCTATTTACCTGATAACTAGCTGGGGGTGGGATACCTGATTTAGCTGGAGACTTTGATTTGTGGGATTGACAACCTTATTATGCAGTGAGCTTATTATTGATATTATTCTGCTCTCGGTTGCCATGACCACCTTGTGAGAGACATTCAATTTTCTCTCTTCCATCATCATTATCTATGAGGCCATCTGTTGTGGAAAATGAATTCAGCCTCATTTGCATGACTGATAAGCAAATTTTTTTTTATCTATTTAACAGAAGGTCATATGCCGGGGATTTGGAGCTGGTGAAAAAAAAAAAAAAAGTGGAGGAAAAAAAAAGGCATCTCGAGAGGATGAGTGGGAGTGCGTGCATTAGAGGATGTATGTGGAAGTAAAACAGATCCCTCAGGCCTGCTAGCCTATCCTACTGCATTTGTCATTCCTGCCAGGGCGACATTTTTTTCCCCCTAAGCTTCTGCACACTAAAGAGAGTGAGAGCTTTTTCCCTGCAGTCTTCTTGAAGCCCCCTGATTTTTTTTACTCAGTGTTGGTGGGTGTATTTTAATATATATCTATTTTTTGAATTCCCTGGAACATGGGGTATCTTTTCAGTGTTCAATGAAGAAAAAAAGCAGCATTTTCTGGGTCTCTGTGGTATGCTTCTTACTCCTCATCCTTTCAAAGTTGTAGTAAGACAGGGTGTTTCTTAACCGTGCTGAAATGTCTTTCTTATGTTTAACTTGTAAATGGTTAACGGTGCAGGTGTGGGATGTGTTTTATATAGGGTGGGGGTTGATTATTGTAGCTAACTGGAAAGATTATTGTGATTTTTTGCAGTTGTTCTGTAGCTTGTACTTAAACATCCATTGTTTGCTCTTTTCAAGTTCTTCTGACAATACTGCTGTGCAGCTGAAATTATACTGGGCTGTAGAATAGCTTATAAGAAATTAGGAGTGTGTGTTTACTACATGAACGCATAATGTTGCATGCTTTAAGCATGTTGTTGTTTATATAAACTTGCTGCATGTTGGACGGTACTTGTTTGATATGGAGAGCCAGAGACAAAAACTTCTCAGATTAGAAAGCTCAAGTCTCCTGACAGCCAAAGACAATTAAAGAAAAGATTATGAGATAATATGTTTTTACACTAAAACAACATTTGAAAACAGTGGATTTGTAGTTTAGAAGGGAACACTCACAGGAGAGTAGCAATTATAAAGAACACTATCTTAAATATTTTGTATTTGTAATACTTTTTCCTTTTCTTTAAAGAGAAACTGCTCTGTAAATAAGGCATGGTTAATTCAGTTAACCATCTAAGTCTATACTTCAATTTTAAAGTAGTTCAGATAAGAATGACTGCAGTCCACATAAATTTCATGTGAATTTCATAATTTTATTAATTTAGTGCTAAAAGCTAACTGAAGAATATAAAAGAAAATGAATTATATTAGTTAGCAAAAAAGAAATAGTTTGTTAACCTCTTATACAAGAGATGTTACACAGGTTTGCTTCTTCTATTTGTCACTAACAATGATTAAACTTAATGGAATAGAAGCATGCTATTTCTTTCTGTGTACTGAACAACATACCATAGCCTCATCTAGCCACAGAGGAGATTTTTAAAAAGCAATGTTTATTTCTTTTAGACAGAAGTAATGTGTGCATTACTGTGGAGTTTTTACATGATTAATTGTTTTGCAAGGTTGACAGTGCTCCTTTTAAAGATAGAAAAGGAGATACACAGTACCCTTTTTCTTGCAAATAAATGCAATTGTGTTTTATTTACAGTCTACAAGGAATCTCTTTTTATATCTTATACTTACAATAGAGAAATGGTTGCGGATGCTAAATTAAAGGAGGAGTGAAGTTTCACTTTTATTGAGGTCAGATAGAGATCAGGTGTCTGACTTGCCTACATTAAGTAACTTACTCAAAATTACTTGATTAAAAATCTTTTTTTTTTCTTTTATTTTAGAAAATGTTCTGCAACAGATCTAGCATTAACTTGTCATGGTAACCTATTGTTGATAGCTGCTTAAAGGGCACTTTTTTTTGTCTTTCTTTCTCTATCCCTCTGATTTCAGAATCAGGATCTTTCTTGTAGATTTTTAAAAAGCAATAAGATTTAATACTGCTTTTGGCATCAGCCATATTTATCATGCCTACTGAAGTTTGCAGTGGAAGTTAGATTACAAAACTAATTTTACACCCAAAGTTCAGTACAGTGCAGTACTCTGGCAGCTGGGGTAGACTGTTTGAAATGGTGCTACTTTCCTCAATGGACTTCATCTCGAAGTAATAGGATACTGTGCATTAGCAGGCTGCATGCAAAGGTTGAGGTCTCTGTCTTATCCCCTCCACCCTCCTTCACTTGAATTGTCAGCATCTTCCAGAGGCTTGTGAATATAAAATTGGTAAACTTCTGAGAAAGCCTAAGAGATAACACAGTCGGTTCTCTTCCCTTGCCCCCCAAAAGTTAATTACCAAGCTTGGTTGGATTCCTCCTTGCCACCCTGACATTTGACTGCTGCTAATTCACTGATTAATCTCATTAATGTGATTATAGTGGGATTTGTAGTTGGCTGCCATTGTTCTGCAGACAGTGCTATTCAGCCCGAGCACTTGCCACCTCATTCAGTTTGGCTGTGATTTTTCAAAGGCGGTGGGGCGAGCCATTGTGCGCGCCGTGCCCGCGCCTCGCCTTTCAGCACCGGGAGCTGTCCGCCGCTGATAGCAATTACCTCCAGCGCCGCCCGGCTTCCCACCGGCTCGCTGGCAACGTGGAGACGGCTGGCTTTCATCACCCTAATGATTCCGCTCGCTGAGGTAAAGGCAGGAGAGGCTTTTATGCCTTCTAATTAGGCGATGCGAAGATGGCTGTGGTAAAGCGTCAAATCTCTGCATTTCACTACTTCTGCCTTTCTTTTTAAAAAGCTGTCTTTGAGTGCATTTTGTTTTTTCGGAGATCTACAGGGCAGTGTAGCTTAGATAGAACTTCCTTGCAGCCATGCAGTTTAACTCTTAGGACATGAGGGACGTTACAGCTGCTGCCATACTTAGCCCGACTTCTTCACAGGGGGGGGTGGGGGGGAAAGAGAGAGAGAGCTTTGTTGAGGTACATCATTTCGTTTATTATTTTATTTTTTTGGACAAATAAACAATGTATCTAGCTTGCCACATCAAAACTGTTTGCCCTCTGCAACAGTACCGTGCCTGAGGTCTCTCCTCCTTGTGCACTGAAAATCCATTTTTTCCAGAGTTTGAATATTGTAGGCATGTTATGGATTGGAACTTGATCTGGAGGATCTTTTTAATGTTTCATTATGCATATGAATGACTTCTGCAGTCTTCAGTTGCAGCAGTATTTAATATTCAAGTTTCTAGGTTAGACAGTTTTAAATCACAGTAGGAAGAACTTTAAAGTGAGGCACTTTACACAACATTAGGACGTGATCTGCTCTGTCCTATTTGATATTTTGACTTTTATCATCTAGAAGTTACATTGTTATCATTTAATAACTGCCAACTGCACATGCGCAGTAACTTATATATATATATATATATATATATATATATATATACATCTTCTTTTTCATTTGTATTCTTTATAAGCATGACCATGTACTGCATGTACTGGAGCCTCACATTTAACTCTATTGTGTGAAGGATTTGCCAGCACAGACAGTGAACTCTTGCAAATTCTTGAATTAAGGATACTTTTTATGACAGTCTCTGGATGAAGAAAGGGTGGGATCTATTAAAGAACAAACTCTTTTAAAAGATTTAATATAGTAAATATCAGTGAATTCTCTGTAGCCATTGTATTTTATGGATAAATAATGTTTGCATTCAGAACTGGCAAAGTGCACTGAAACTGAAACAGGCTGATTGCTGCTTTACTATAATTTGACTTTTATGTAGTTTTACACTGATACCATATTTGTAATAAGATTTCCTATTTCCTCTTTATTTCCTTTTCTTCCCTTTTCTTTCCCACACAAAATCAAAAGCCCGGTGAGTAAAGCATTGTCTCTTTAACTGCTTTTCAGAACTATACGTTTCAAGGCTGTATGAAACAGGACTGTATAGGAACAGGTTTTAACAGTGACAGCCACAATATGCGGGCCAATTAAGGCTGCTCGTTAGCGGGTATATTCTTGTAATGCTCCTGTCAAGCTGAAATTGCACTCCCTTATTGACAGTAGTGAGTTCGTCTGATGCTTGAATTATGCTTTCTCTGTTTGTCTAATGTTCCAAGTCTCGTTAGAAACCGCTACCAGTGAGAAAGTAAAAGAAATTGAAGGTTTTCAAGCATTCTTTACGTGAAATTTGCTAACCTGTCCAACTTAACCTTCAGGAAAAATACCATGCTCTCATTAACACTGCTTAAACATGACCTGCATCTCCTTTTCCCCATGGATAATGTGTGCTGACGAGACACAGGCTGGGGGAGGGAGAATCCATCCCACAACATTAAACCCATACCTTAACGTCTTATGGAGGATAATTAGGCCAATGAATCACCAGTCTCCCAAAATTGTTTTTTGCGTTTTTTTTTTTTTTTAATGTTTCTAATTTATGCTTAGCCCCTTTATCCCTAACACAGGATTTATATACCTTTTCCCCCAGTTGAGGCAAGTATTGTTCTTGTCTTCTGTGAAAAAAGCATTGGGGTATTTCTTTGTGTCACCCTAAAGGTTGGAAAATATGAGATTTTTTTTTTTTTTTTTTTTTTTCAGCTAAATCACCTTCGAGCTATTTCAAAAGTTTGAAAACACCTGCTATGATATGTGTGCACCATAGTCATCTTCACAACCCTATAGGGCTAGGTAGCATCTAACGTAAAGTGGTTAGCTTGGGAGGGAGAAGGCAAGCCTTGATTTCTGAAACAAGAACGCATTTATTCAAAGATTCTGCACTAAATCTTACACTGGAAAGCGATCAGGTTAATCTATAGGAGTGCAGACACCCCATATGAAAAGGACCTTGAATCACCAGGTGTGCGCCTGCTTCTAGGGCAGCATTGATGCAAGTGAATAAAACCCAACCCCAGATTGCATGCAGTCAGGATGAAGCAAAGATGGAAGCTCGGCTCCGCGCTGCGAGCAGGAGGCCGCTCTCCTGCCGCCCCCCCTCCGCGCCGCGCCGCGCCGCCCTCTCCCCGCCCGCACCCCCGCACCTGCGGCCCGGCCGCTCCCGGGGCTCCGCGCCTCGGCCCCGGGGGAGCCCCGCGAGTGCGGGGAGATGTAATCAGAGATGACAGAGAAAAATTAAAGGAGGAAAAAAAAAAAAAAAAAGCGAGGTGGAGATGGGGGGCGGGGGAACAGACACGTAAGTCCTTTTTTTTTTTTTTTTTTTTTTTTTTTTTCGCTATCTGAGGGAAACACTTCGTTTTCCACCAAAAACGTGTAAGTCGTGAGGGCTCAGCTATTGTTAGTCCCTGCCCCTACAGGCTGGCTCTCCTCTGAATTCCTACGACAAACTTTCCCGAAAAAGCCCCTCTCCTGCCATCGCCCCATCGCCATCAGAGCGCGGCTGCGAAGGGCTGCTGGCCCCTTCCGACTGCGGTGTGATTCCTGCTAGGGCGGGATGTAACCTCTGTAGTGACCTTCATGTCTGCGCTCCGCACGGCAGGCGGGTCGGGAGGGATCGCCTCCGCGGCTGGAGGAGGATTCCGTGCGACCGTGGGTCAGTCCGCCCCGGCCGCGGCCGCCGGGCTGTGCCCGCGGTGCCCTTGCGGCGGCGGGGCGGGGGGAGCGGTGCGGCGAGGGGGGGCTGCAGCAGCACAATGGCAAGGAGGAGGGCGGCGGGCGTGGGTGCGCGGGGAGGGCAGAGCATTGCGTGTGCGCTGCCTGCGGTCTTTCCCATAGGGCGCGCAGCCTGCCCGCCTGTGGGGATGGGGACCGAGGGCGGGATGCTGCGGGCATCGCCGGGGAGAGGCGGCACGGCGATGCCCGGGGCAGGCAGCGGGCACGGCACGGCCAAGTCCGCGGGGCTTCGCGTCTCCCTCCCCCCTCCGTCGTGCCCACACACACACGGGGCTGCCGCTGCCCCCGCGTAAAGATCACAGCCCCTCCCTCTGTCACCGAAATGACATTTCGGGGACGGGGTCGGAGGGAGCGGCGCCCGCTGGCACCCCGCTCCCGGCGGAGGGCAGCCGCTGCCCGGGGGCGAGACCCGCGGGGAGCTGCCTGGGGGCGGGCGCTGCGGCAGGCGGCGGGGGGCCGCTCCCCGCTATTGTCTGCATGGCACAGAGCCCACGGGTAGGGACGCGCTCCGCGGCTGAGCGGGGGCGCCGAGCACCGCAAATCTGCGTCCAATTGCCGAGGGATAGCGGTGTCGAGAGACACACGCAAAGCTTTTTGTGTGCGAGCCCTTGTTTACGTTGGGGCTGGCGGTCACATCAAGTTCAGGTGCGCCAGGCGCTAATGGTGGAAGGCTGCTAATGTGTTCAGCCGGCGATAGTCGGTTTCTTTTGTTTCGAAAGGCAGCTCACGGTGCGAGCAGGTAAAATAAGCTCTAGCAGCTCCCCCGGGTTACCTCCGCAGACCCCGCAGAGACGCCCCAGAGGCAAGGCGATGCCTATTCCTGCTCATTATTTCCCTTCAAAGATACAGCCGGAGGTCGACCGGTTCGGGGGTGGGAGGGCCGCTCCGCGGCGGAGACACCATTTTACGCCGGTAGCAGCGGCGGGGCGGTATTTTTAGCGCTCCCCCTCCCCGGTGGCCGCGCCGCGTCCGCTGCCCGCAGCGCTCCGCGCCGCCGGGGAAGCGACCCGGGAAGCCCCCGAGGGCGCCCAACGCGGCCCCGACCCGACCCCGTCCGCCCCCGTCGCGCCGTCGGGGGCTGGGCGTGCGCGGCCGCAACTTGAGCCGCGCGTCGGGAGCGGGCGCGGGGCTGCGCGTCGCCGCGCTGGTGGCAGGAGGAGGAGGCAGGGTAAGTGCGCGGGCCGGGGCCGGGCTGCCGCAGCGGTGGGGCTCCGAGGGCACCGCTACCAGCCCGAAGCCTCCGCGCTGTTCTTAAATGGAGGCTCCGGCTGATCCGTCAGGCACGGGGCTGCACGCATGCCCATCTTTTCAGCTTTCGGCGGCGGTGGTGGCAACTTATTAATTTCTGTCTCCGACTTCAGCGAGCCCGTTGGTTTGCCGTCTGAAAGCGTTATTACTTTTGTCCATGTGGCAAAATAATTAGCATACAGATGAGAAGGGATCCTGCCTCTGAGCCTCAGTTGCGGGAGAAGATGTGCAGTGCAAAGTTGATTGGATGAATGGAGAACAAATGGTGGGCGTTCAAAAGCATTAGGAGAGTTTTGTTGTCGTGGAGCGGGTCTGTCAGTTTCCTGGGTGAACGTGGTAAGATGGAAGGCAGGGTGGCTGGCGCTGAGGCGGCTGCTTGATGGAGCGTGGCCTACTTGGAGGTGTGCGGTTGGATCGTGTGTGGCCGCTGCCTTTGGACTACTCTGGTTTGCGATTCTGCGGCGTTCCCTTTGCGGTTCCCTCAAGGTAAATATGGCCTTTTGTCGCTGTTGTTGTGTGCAGGCACTTTGCTGTTGTTGACAAAGTGATGGAAAGTTCAACTCTCGGGGCAGTTAACAAAGAATAGCCGGGCTTCGGACTTCTTCCCTGCTCGGAACCGGGGGACGCGGAGCAGCTCAGGGCCCTCTCCCACTGAAGTCTGTGGGGAGTTTGACATTGCTTCCCTGTGAACAGGATGGAGCCCTCTGAGGCTGTTGTTTTAGGAACGACTGCTGCCTATTTTCCAGAACAATGTGGGTAGGTCTGTAAAATTAACAACTGCTGCTTCAGTGAAAACCTCGGTGTGATTACTTGTGATTGGTGTGGTATGTATTTTCTTGACTGGAAAGAGAAAAAAAAAATGCTTATTTAACACAAACTCACAGTGATTCTAAAACCTGAAGTTATTGATTGACAAAGTGAGTCTCTGCTCCACATATCTCCACCATATATGTATCTTTTTGCTTTAGTGAAAGGAGAAAACAAAAGAAGAAAATAAACAAGCTATTTTTTGAATTCCGTGGTGGTTTTTTTTTTTTTTTTTTTTTTTTTTTTTTGCCAGATGATAACACTGAGTCAGTCTGGAATCCCACTTCTCGAACACAGCATCCATTGATGGGCATTTCTTATATAATTCGGATGCTGTGCCTGAAATAAGGGATGCTATAACATCTGGTAACGTTTGCTTTTTCTGTATAGTCATTTAGGAATGTTTTTATCCAATTTTAGTGATTCTTAATCTCCTTAAAAATGGTGATTTTTCGTTTTAACTGACCTAATTTTGAAACTGCAGTTAAGGTTGGGGTTAAGTAGAAATTATTATCCTTTAATGGTCTCTATGTCATTCTTTTTTGATAATTTTAGAACAGTTTGATGACCGATTGCCTTTCATTTGAGAAGTATGGGTTTTTTGTACCTTTAATAATATTGGTTTGGAGAATGACGGTATGTAGTTCCAAACAATATTTAGTTTCTACCACTCTCTATTTACCTCTCTCCCACTGCTTTTTCCTTTAGTCGACATTTCAGATTTGCACGATAGTTTAGTTTCAAAAATTACCAAGCAAAACTCTTTGTCGTGTCTCTCTGCAAACAAAAAAAAATCTTGGAATATGCTGTTAACCCTTTGCAGGCAGTGGGCAGGTACTTCTGCTGATTGCTCAAGGTTCTTTAAGTTTGGAAAGATAAGGTTAAACTTGGTTGCTGTGCTGTAGCCTGGTGAATGTGGATGTGTCTAGTTGTTTGCAGTATGGCATGTTTAAAAACAATTGAGATGGCAACATAATGCTCCTAGCCTTAGAAATAGAGAGTGATGTGAGGCTATGCACAATAAAGCAGATTTTTTCAGTGGGGGGGGGGGGGGGGGAGGAAGTAATGACTGCATTTTTTAAGAATTGTGTGGATTTATCAAGTGAAACAAAGAGAATAGCGGTTGATGGCAGTGAGTAAATGCAGAATTCAGCACATTTTAAACGAATCAGAGAAGAATTCAATTTTGTATATATTTTGCAGCTTGAACTTTCTGGAGAGGCAGTGTTGTTGTTTTTTTTTTTTTCCTCCCTGTTATTCCAACCAACAAGGGCAGTAGTTTAGTACTAAACATTGGAAGTGGTTTCTTTGTTTTGGGTTCAAATACCCACGTTTTCAAAAAAGGCAATTTTTGTCATAGTAGTTCTTAGTTCACAGTAAGACTTTGTTGTTTTACTCTGCAGTCTTGTATCTCTGATATTATAGAATTGAGTATCTGTGTTAGGAGACAAAGACAATTAAGAAAGAAGAGAAGCTACTTCAGTGTATTCAGAGGTATATTATTTCTCCGTGTTTGTTAAGGACAATTCCTGAGGTTCTCCTTTATTGCTCTTTAATTTTTGTGTTGAGGAAATGAACAAGATATATGCAGAGAGTATTTTGATTATACATACATGCAAACGGGCATATGGGGATTTATTAACTAGGCATAGAAACTTTGCAAAAAAAGATACTGTTTTGAGAACTGTTCTGCAGCAGTCAGGCTTTATGTAGACTCCAGAAAAATGCAGATATAATTCCCATCCCTCAGCATGTCCATGAGAAATCAGCACAGGCATTTCTTTTTAAAATGAGTAGTACAAACACATTTGTAAAACCAAGTTCTCTGTGATGGAACCTATTTCTTGATCGAGCCTAAGCACAGTAGTTGTCTTGTTTAACAGCAAAGTAGTTTTCCACCACTGACTCAACATGTATGCAATACTGAAGAATGTCTTTATGGAAGTAGTGATTTTAATATAATTTTGCCTGAACCTGATAAATGTTTGTATCACGTTGATCAACTTCCAATAAAGATGTTAAGTTTTTGATAGCATAGTGCAAGAAAAACTTTGATTTTAGGTCACTTACTGACCTTTTCTTTCTCATTTAAGAAATGATGAGAAAATGTAGTAAGATTATGAATAATACTTTGAACAGAAGTGTAGACAGACTTCTTTGGAATGAAAATGAGTGCAGACAAAATAGCATAATCACCACATATCTTAGATTAAAAAGTCACAAGGAGAGCAAGTCAAAGCTTTTGTAGGCTATAGGCAAAGATTATCGCCTTAGAATCCTTCACAGTATTTTTTTTTTCTTCTGTTAGAACCATACTAAATATTTTAACCAGAGAGGAAAAAGCAGCAAAGTGTGATGAAACTGAAATGAAGGGGAAATGTGTTGTGTTGGGAGGGGGGAGTAGGATGTGGAGTCAGACACAATAGGATTTTTGATCCCTTAAAAGGGATCAGGAAAACAGTAAACGTTATTATTAGATTGGATTTAAAATCTGTTCTCAGATCAGATTTGCAATGTGCATGCTAGTTCAATATGTTTGTACTGAAGATGCAGATGCAGAGCTCAGTCACTAAGTAACAAAACTATCCGACTTGGTTGTGGAAATAATCAAGGCTGCAGGGCACCCCATAGAGATCCATCAAATCAGGTCTGGCATAGAACTGTCTGGTAGGTTGAAAACATAAAGAAATCAATGCTGCGTCTGCCAGTAGACCCTTTGGTTTGCTGAAACTCCCACCTGCCTAATGCATTTAGGCAATTGGTTTCAGAAACCAGTTTCCTTCAGGATAAATTTTATATATCTCGAGGCTCCATCGTAAGCAAATTGATTATAGCTCTGCACCAGTCAAACTCATAAACATCTGTAAGAGCACAGATTTTCAGCGTAAGCAGCACTGGGGTCTCCTGTTTTTTGAAGTATTGAAAGTATACATCTCCCATACCTTATGTCAGCACAGGAAATTGATTAAAGAGGACACAGTATACTATGAATGTTTGTTCACATGACATAACTTCAGCTGTTTCAGTCTGAATCTGGCGAGTGTTTTCCATCACTACCTGCAGTGGTAAAAAGAATCAGTATAAAGTAGCAATTTTTTTTGGTAAGTTTAGTAGGTTTTAAGAAAGCTGCTGTTTTGTTCCTACTTTGCATGAGCTTTATTCTGACCCTAACTGAAAGGCAGCCATGAGCTTTGGATTATCTTTCTCTGGAGTGGTAGGCCAAACGTATTTCTCATGCAGTTCAAGTACAAAAGAGAACATCTCCTTAGTGTCTCATATGTTTGAAATTAATGTTTGTTTACAGACAGGATGCAAAAGGGAGTATAGTAGCCATTCAACAGAGCCTAGTCAATGAGTAGCTTATTTTTCTAGTCTTTCTAGTGACGTTTCACATGCATTCATATAAATGGTGATATTGAAGGATGTAATACCGCATGTATTTATCTTTCCTATAATTAGTTTGTTCTATTTTTTTTCCAAGGGAAATTCCCTTTTCTCCTTCTGTCTCCAGCCAGTGCTTGAAGATATTACCAAGGGAATAAAATTTTATGCCTAATTTTAGTGTTCCTCTGCCTAATGTGGTGTGAATAAGTACCATGTTACAGCATTTACGCCAGTCCATCTTTGTCACTTCCTGAGCAATTCCTGTTCAAATAGAAGAGCCAAAATTCAGGAAGAGGGAGTATCCAAGATTTGTTATGAGGATGAACTGCAGAGAGGGATTTTTCTCTCTGTTGGCATGGTTGCATAGATGCTCTGGCATTCCTTTCAGAGCTGCAGCAGGGATGTTCTCTGTATAAGGATCAGGGAATACCCTTAGAAAGGGTTCCCCAGGCCTCACAATTCACTGTTAAATGGAATGTCTTAATTTTCTGATTTTTTTGAGTAGCTTCTGTCCTTCTTGATTTGTTTTAGTAACATATTTTCAGAGGATTTCCTCTGTTGTTGGAAGGGGAAGAGATTAAAGAAGAAACTGTTTATAAAGCCTTTGCATACCTTGTGATTGTTATATCCCACATGTAAATATCTGGGATTGTTTTCCAGATATATGCATATGTAGTGAGAAATAAAGCTGTTATGTCATTTTCATAAAGAAAATGATGAGTACAGGGCTTTTTATTTTCTGTGCATCTTTTTAGTGTTCTTGGCATGTTTAAGGCAAGTTGCTATGAATCCAGAATGGTGTTTTTGCAGTGACTTAGTTATGCAGCGTAGTTGGACTGATTTAGTTGACGCTACAAAGTAATGCTCATGTTTTGTCAGCAAATACACACATAGAGACCATTCTGGGTCTTGTTAGTAAACATCCAGAGTTGACACAGGTTAAGGAAGACTAACTCCAGAGACAGATAAAAAAACGTCTATTCCAACACTGGTAAGGTGATTGCACAGTTGCATATTTATTATATGCTTACTAAGACAAACTTACTGTGTTCATCAAGAAATTCATAATGCTCTGACCCACTGGCTGTTGACCATTCTTTCCCAGTCACAGACTCTATTTTCCAGTGATGAAAAAAACATTTCTCTCAGTCTTTTAAGTTATTCGATGTGTTTCGATCTGCCAGACTTTATGGCATTACTCTATGGAGAGTTAATGATCTTGGTGTTCCATGAAAGTAGCATACTTCTTCTGTCCTCAAGGATGGTAGGTGCAGGTCAAGCTACAGCGTTCTCACAGGAATTAAGCTCATATTGGGACATCAAAAGTAAAAGATGCAGAGTCTGATGAGAGGAATGAGTAACAATGTCATACTGGGGAAAGAGAATCAAATGTTCAATTCAAAGGAAGCTGCCAGTGGGAAAACTGAGGTCCTATTGACCAGTAAAAGGAATTTGATACTAAGGAAGATGAGAACTCCATGATCATTTGGGCATATGACCTCAAAACAAAGAAGAGGACTTCAGAAATGGTTATGGACAGCAAACTTGTTGAGGAGGGATACTTAGAGGTGTCAGGAAGGTTACTTGAAGTAGGGAGTACTTCATGAATTCAAAGACCAGCTGGAAAAACAGAGAAAGCTCAGGTGGGTTTATTCACATGTCCTATTTCTGGTGGTTCTTTCATGATTCTAGGAACTCACTGCTTCTCAGTTCCTTTATCCTTCCTCAGACTGGTGTCTTTATGGGGACAGGGAACAAAGAATGTGCCTTTCAAATAGTCAGTTTATTTCAACATTCCCATGTGAACTATCAATCATACGTAAAATATAGATGAGATGAATGGACCCCACCCTGTATTCATAAATGTGTGTGCTAAGTATACATATATATGTGTGGGCATATGGAATTTCTAAATTCTGAAGATCACGCATGGGAAGAAAACAGTGGCATTGAGAGATATATAGTATTTTCATCTAAAATAGATGGGAAAGATTAGACTGTAAGCTGTCTTGTCACTAATGCTGTGTTTTCTCTGAATGAAATGCTGATGTGTAGTTCTTCATTTTTCTGAGAGGAAACAAAATAACTTTTGTTTGTTTGTTTGGTTTGGAGAACTTACTACTCACTGAATTAAACAGTAGCAGCCATCCACTTTCACTGGATTTTCAGGTTGATCTTTGCATGAATGCTCCCTTTTACCTTTAGAATACTGTCACTGTTTTTCAGCATGTGTTTCTTAAACTATGAGAGTGAGGTTTCTGGGAGGGCCTGTATTGCTTCTCCTTTTACAGCAAATTATACTGCCTCACCATCACTAGCTTTGGAGCAGTCCTTGTTGCAGAAAGGCTGGTAACGTGTCTGGGTAAACTCCAGCTGCTCTGAAGAACCTTCTCAAGGGCTCAGCAGTTTCTGAACAGACCATTTCCTCTTCAGTCATATTTATTACTGTGGCTGGTGTGTGTGTGTCCATATACTGCATGTCAGTTCTTCAAGGTGATAGAGCAGCCATTGTTGGTGGACGTTCTGAACTATCTGCAAGTCTGACTCTCTTCATGTTTCATGATAAAATATATATATGGGGAGATAGATGAACACTTTTATTTGTAATCTATCCAACTTAATATGTCAATTTTTTTTTTTTAATTGGTTACCTTGACTGAGAAGCAACAGATGATAATTAAAGAAAAGGCTAGATCTTTTCCATAGGTCTCTTTGTCCCCGGTGATGCAACAGGTGGGAGAAAAGGCACACTTGGAATAGTGTACCTGGAAGTCTGAGTATCCTGATTCAGCAAATACAGAGACTGCAAACTAGTATGGAGCAAAACATTTGGTCATTTCAATGCAGTGTCATTGTGCTTTATAGATAGCTCTGCGGACCAGGTCTCATCCCATCTACCTTCTTTCTTTACCTCCTACCTGTCCAAGAGTCAGCACAAAATGCCCTAGTGTAATTTCTAGCCAACTCAAGGAGAAAATAAGGGTGTATGATAGGAGTGCTCATGTGTTAGTGACTCATGCACTTATTTATCATTTTACATATTTGTTATGGTTAATAAAGTTTTATTTTGTGAAGACTGTGATGTATTCAATCTGTTAAAATAATAATAATAAAAAAAACCCTTTACCTATTCATAGAATGGCCTGGGTTAAAAAGGATCAAATGATCATCTAGTTGCAATCCCCTTGCTATGTGCAGAGTCACCAAATATTTGTCACCAAATTCACTAAAATACGGTTAACTTGAAATTATTTTTTTTTAGCAGTTGTAGGTATAGCTTACTCTAAGAGCAGAGCAAGCAGATCTAAAGCAGCACTGCCAGTAACACATGAGTGTTTTCTTGTAAAGCTTCTAGAAATTATATTCAGATTGACTCCTATAGTTGCTCTTTTGTGTTAAGAATCACCAGTCTTTCTACTTTCACTGAAAGCATCTTCATTTTTGTTTTAGAGGCATTTTTTAATTTGCCAAATACACATCAGAAACCATTGGGCAATTCTTGTATCTTTGTTTCCAGATGGCACTTCAGGAGCTAGGAAAGAAAAGATATTCTGGCTTTTTGAAAGTTGTAGTTAATAAAGTAATTATATCATTGTAATTATTATCGTCTTAAAAACTGTTTTTACATTACTACACTGCAAAAGCATTCCTAAAAATGAGAGCTTTACGTAGGTTTCATATTTGCATTGCAGCTAGTGAACCATCATTACTTAACCAGCTCAACAGTGTCATTTGTGTTTATGCAGATGGAAGTTATGAGAAAGAGAAAAGAGGTATTTTGCCTACTAAATTTTTTTTGCTTTCCTACAGTTTGCATGAGTATCAATTCTTACACCTTTATAATAATCATGATTGCTACAGATTTTTCAACACCAAATTGCTAGCCAGTGGTAGCAATTGGGGTTTACAGTTTCCTAGAGCCAGTATGCTGCTAGTTTTCCAGGGTGCAAATACCTTTTATTTTTAGGCATTTGCACTGAAAGGTTCACGTGAACTCATCAAGCAACTACAGGAACTAGAATGACAGTCTTCTGTATCTGAAAGCTTTGCTTCTGCTGTTGACCTTGCTAGATTTGCATCACGATTGTTCCAAGGGCTAAAAATCATGCTGTGTTTACATGCTTGGTGAATACCTGTATTTTATCCCTACTTCTATTTATTACCTCTATCATCTGCTTTTCCTCAATTTTCTTTCTTTCTTGAAAAATCTGCTCATTACATTTAAGCTCTGTACATGTGGAGAAAAGAGGTGAATCTATGAAACAGACATAAGAACTCAATTGGTTTGTGTATATTTCTAATGCTGCTACATACTCAGTATGGAAAACAGGAAGCATGAAAATTGGGAAATTAAGAATTCAGGGAAATTTAGTCTAAATTCTTAAAACTGGTTGGGCAGAGTGCTGGGATCCTACAGTGCAGTGCCAGTTATTTTGCCAAAAATGTCTGCAAACTGCGTTGACTATCCAAAATTTCAGTATAGTTTTGTCTATTGGAGTCATTTCTGGAGAACATCGCATTTGTAAAAGCCTTCAAAGTAGCACAAGTCATAAACAAATTGCATTCCCAAGAGCTGTAGGGTGGCACAGCTGTTTCTTGGAAAGGTTTCTGCTATAGGCAGGACTTAAAAATAAGGCTTCTTTCTCCTATAACTGTTTTTCTTGCTCATCTTTAGTATTTTGACTGAAGGATGCAAAGAAGTCATGAGATTCTAATTGTCCCTTATTTTTGACAGCTGAGGGATGAAGAGAGAAATACTGAGGACTGAAAACTGAGAAGGCAGAATCAGTGCCTATCATGACAAATACATAGTTGATATGTATGTTATATGTTATATAACATATGAATATATGTTATGGCTTTTCAGCTTGGAGAGTTACAGATTTCAGAACATAGCTTAATATTTTTTAAAGAAGCGGCTTTGACCTGACTGCTAACTGTAACCCTAAAATGACTAAAAGTGTCTCAGATAGTGTTCGCACATACTCTTAGCTGTTATTTTTCTGCTGAAACATCAAAATGTTAGAGCCATGGTAACAGCAAAAAGAATTTGTCAGACAGCTTTATTAGAACAAGGAGACAGTACATTTGCATGGATGCGTTTACAGAGTCGGTGGCCTAATCCTGTTCCTACTGAAGTCATTCTTTGGTGCATTTTATGCATTTTGTATTAGTTTCTAGGTCTGCCAGTTGTTAACCTACATGCTTTCCCAGTATGGCTTTCAAGACAATTACATTTAAAATATTATATTAAAATATTAATCTTTGCTTTACCAATTGAATTCTTGACTACTTTATCATTTTGCCTAACAGTCTGCATAGTAAATTTGAGTTTGGCATGCCATTTCTGTTGGTAGTTTTTGGATAACCATAACCTTGGTTGTGGTAAGACTGAAAACAGTCTTTCCCCAAGAGGCATCATGCCCATGACATAAGCCAAGAAATACTCTACTGTTCTCTCCAGAGGAAAGTTGCTGCACCTGTTTACAAGTATCTTGAAACACTGATGATCAAAACAGGATCAAAGTGAAAGGGATAGGATATGTTTATTAAGCAGCCTTTCTCTTTACAAAGCTCTGTGTCGCTGTTAGATTTTATTGGTGGTAAGATAGTTCTGGAAAATTATGTTTTTAAATATACTCAGTGGTTGCCAATTTTACTTCAGCTACCTTTAAGCTTTTTTGCTGCCTTGAACTCTGCACAGTGATTCACTGATGTAATTAAAAAAAAAAAAATCTGCATGAAAATGGAGAGCATACAACTGCTTTAAGTATATAAACCCTTCCATGCATCATACGAGACAATATACAAGTCTGAATACATTGCTGCAAATCTTGAGAACATCCTACATTATTTATTAATAATTGCAGCTGTCTGCTAGGTACACTGGGAGGAACTTTATGCTTTAAGAAATGATACGGCTGCTTGTAGACAGATTGTAGCAGAATAAGATCCTGATTCCTGCATGATGTACTCACCTGGGTGCTCCTGTTGAACTTCATGGGAATATTCATCTGCTGTTCTGAAGATAAATACCAAATTAGAGTCTAAGCATGCAAGATGCAAGTCAGAGATCAATTTTGCTACTTAGTGGAGCTTCAAGACCAAAGAAACTGCACATTCATCAAAATGGAAGAACTTTGGAAGTTCCTGTTACAAAAAAACCTGTAAGTGGGACACCAATGGAGAAAAAAAAATGCAATATTTATCTTTCCAAAATTGAACAGTTTGATTTTCTACTAGAAATGGCTTTTGGGATACTTCCTTAAATTATCTTATAAAATCAGCTACAATGAAGTCCCAAATACGTTTGATTAAACCACATGGTCCCATTGAACTCACATGATTTTGATACTATTTGATTTGCCAACCATCTCATTTTAAATTAACAAGCATAAATAAATGAACCTTGTATGTCAAAACCTTTCTCAAGCTGCAGTTGCAGTGATTTATGTGGTACTATTTCCTTCAAGTTTATTCAGTTCAAGAGGACTCAGATCCACATATCTCTGAAGTCTGCTAAAGTGGCTCATTTTTCCAAGTGCTCAGCAGGCATTGCTGAAAGCCTCATGTCTGTAGGTAGCAGACGTCAGAGAATGGGAATTCTCTCAGCATTGCGATTCTGAATTGGGCTTACATAGTCAAAAGATTATTTTCAAAGTAGTTCTAATCACTTGACGTTTACTTACAGTCATAGGATTTCCTGGCTTGTCACTGTTTGGCAGAGATGTAGAAAACAGAACTGGATGCACTGCATTGCTTGGATAATACTGTGCAAGTCCTTTTGTCTTGTGAAATGCTTTTGCATGTGAACTAGCTATATGCTGCTTTGCAGTGAATATTATCTTAATGCTTTTGCTGTTTTTGAACTTTTCCACATCTTTGTAATAATCATTATATCTTTTCTAATACAAAAGTCACTTTGCAAATAGTTGATGTGGCATGAGAGCAGATCTGCAGATGCTACCACTAGCATTTGCAGCTCACGCAACTCTTGTTAGAGGCTTTTTTATTTTTTTAACAGTTAGTCTTGGCCAGCAATGGAAAGAAAGTTAGGAGAGCAGATAAGAACAGGTCTCCCTTGATGGACATATTTTTTTTTTATTTTTATTTATTTATTTATTTATTTTACAACTGTGATAGACTCTGCAGCTTGAAGGGATTTCAGTTTCTTGGTACCAGCTGGGAAGTAATCTGTAGAAGAGTAACAGGTGCAAAAGTGTTAGATCATTCTTTGCACTAGCCTTTGCCTGGTGGGTTGTGATTACATTCCTGTTCTACTCAGCATGCTTTTTATCCTTTCTGTCATCTACTTATTTACTAATAAGCTAGTAAGAGTATGTCTCCATCAAATTGGTCAAGTGTGGTTGAAAGGGCTGCAAATATACCTGCTCTCTGTATATAGCCCTATAAATCAGTACTTCTACTCTACTAGCTTTGTGCTGTAATAGCTGTAGGAGTTACAAGGTGGTTAAGATTTTTTTTTTCTTCCTTTTCGCTATTCTGAACTATCATTTGGGAAAGGAAATTATATTTCAAAGCATAGAATCACACTTATACTACAGGTTAGAAAAGACAGTTATAAGCAATTCAGCATCCATGGGAAGAAACCACAACTGGCCAAATAAGTCCTTCCCATTTTTACATTCTTTTGTGGAATCACAGAAATTAAAGTGAAAAAGGAAGTTAGAATAAAGATGAGGAGTGTGTTGAAATAAGGAGCCGTGCACTTCAATAAATGCAAACTAGAAAAAGAACTGGGGTCGAGAGCACCCTCAGCTTTGCTAAGGGCACCAAGCTGAGGGGTGTGATTGACACACTAGAGGGATGGGATGCCATCCTGAGGGACTTAGACAGGCTTGAGCTGTGGGCCCAGGTGAACCTCATGAGGTTCAGTAAATCCAAATGCAAGGTTTTGCACCTAGGTCAAGGCAAGCCCCATTATCTATACAAGCTGGGGGATGAAAGGATTGAGTACTGCCCTACTAAAAAAGACCTAGGGGTACTGGTGGATGGCAAGCAGGATATGAGCCAGCAGTGTGCCCTTGCAGCCCAGAAAGCCAAGCATATCCTGGGCTGCATCAAAATAAGTATGGCCAGCAGGGTGAGGGAGATGATCCTGTCCCTCTGCTCTGTGTGGTGAGACCTCACCTGGAGTACTGTGTCCAGATGTGGAGTCCTCAATACAGGAGAGACACAGACCAGGAGCGTGTCTAGAGGAGGGCCACAGAAATGATCCATGCAATGGAACACCTCTCCTATGAGGACAGGCTGAGAGAGCTGGGGCTGTTCAGCCTGGAGAAGAGAAGGCTGCGAGATGACCTGATAGCAGCCTTTCAGTATCTAAAGGGGAGCTACATGAAAGAAGGGGACAGACTCCTTATCAGGGTCTGCTGTGATAGGATAAGGGAAATGGCTACAAGCTCAGGAAGAGTAGATTTAGGTTAGCTACAAAGAAAACATCTTTAACAGTGTGGGTGGTGAGGCATTGGAACAAGTTACTTAGTGTTGTGGTAGATCCCTGGAGGCTTTCAATTTGAGGGTGGATGAGGCTCTGAGCAACCTGATCTAGCTGTGCGTGTCCCTGTTCATTACAGGACAGTTGGACTAGGTGGCCATCAGGGGTCCCTTCCAACTCTAAGGATTCTATGATTCTAGAACAGTTCAGATTATTTATTTGTTTAAAAAATATTTTGTAGGAAGGAGTATGTTGGAGCTATAGAAAAATGAAAACGCAACAAGCATGGTGGTGCTCTGTCTCATGTATACTGTTATGCTAATCCATGTTAGCTTTAAGTTATTTTGATTCATTTATTAGGATGACACAGAACTGCCTGATACAAAAGTAAAAATGGAAAAATATCTATTTCATTTTCTACTCATAGAACAGAGAAAAATCCATTGAACATAGGCGGCAGATTGAGATCCTACTCTTCTCTTTGCAACACTAGTGGAAATTCAATGTGCCCAGTGATGTTACTCATTTTGAATGTAGCTGGTTGCTACTGCAAGAACTTGGCTAACTTGCCAAGCACTCCAGACCTGGCAGAACGTCAAGTATAAAAACAGACTACAGTTACCGATTTTAATTCTAAATAAACAGAAACAATATTTTATGTTTTTAAATTCAGAACTCTAAAATTTGGGAGGTCTTTTGAAAGGGACAGAGCTTTTTTCACTTAAGAACAAACAAACAAACAGAAAAAAACCCAAAAACTTTTCATAGCCAGCTCTCAGGTACATTTCTAACTTAAAAGTACTCTCAGGTTTGGCATGATTTAGCAATTCATAGAATCTTCAGTCACCTTTATGGTTTTGGTATTTTTTTTCATGTGATATCACACAGGCAGTGACATCTGTTTTTCACTGAGTCAAAATGAGATTGTTCTCAGCAATGTCAAGATAATAAAGAGTCATGGGGGATAGCGTCACTTGAAGCTGTATTTTAAGGCTCTGTGATTGACAAAGCAGATGTGATTTTCCTACTGGGACCTTCCTTGTCTTTTGTTTCCTTTTAGTACAAGGTGTTCAGTTTCATGACTCTGGCTACTAGTATTAGTAACATATGCATACTAGATACTCCGAAGAGTCAAGACTGTTGTTACTCTACTGTGAGTCCAGTTGAGCTGTTGGTGAAGAAAGTGGTGCTGACCTAGCTCACTGGCTTGTGGGAAATAAAACTGAAGCCTTATCTGTCTCACTGTGGATTTCAGAGTGAAATGATACGGGCCCTGTTTTAAAAGAGTAAACAGTGTAATTGCTCTGTGCTTGCTGTTATTAGAAAGCCAAAACCAGTGACTGTATAGTCTTATAATTCTATATTGATATGATACCCTTGAATTCCTCATGTTTTACATCACTGTGTGCAAGACAAGAATCAGGCCCACTGTTGATAGGTAACTCTAATAAGATTGTAGGCAAGGCGCAATTCCTGTCTGCTTCATTTACAGGTATGTAAACAATCCTGTGCAGGGAATTGCTGGAGATAAGCTGCTCCAGACCAGGATATTGTACAGCGTAGCCTGTATTGAAGACTCAAGGTTCCTCATTAAAGACAAATTCAGTAACGTATGGGTGTCGGGATCTGTGGCAAGCTGAAAATTTGGCAGCATTGTTAGCTAATTATAAAGATTCCTGAATAAATGATTTTGATTTAAAAAAACGCAAACAAGAAAAAAACCTCTTGAAATGGAAGTGTAGGGCTATGTCAGTCTGTATAGTTAAAAGCTGCAGTTATTCATTCTTGGAATAAGTGAGCCAGTTTGCTTCCGGTACTCTAGAGAAATGATGCAGTTATTCAGTTTAATAGATGAGTGATAGGAAAAAAAAAAAGATTTTATCTTAAAATCAGAAAAAATAATACTTCTAGTAATGAGTTGATTCGATCTGGCATATTTGATCTTGCTTTGGGACAAAAGGATAGGCAAGGTGACCTTTTGAGGTCCTCTGAATCTCTCTTTCTTATGATGGCATAGCTTGAAATGAAAAACAGAAAAATATAGAGAAGCAGTACAAGGAAGTGAAACTAAAGGATTTGGCTATTGAACAAAGTTGATCCTGTCTTCCAATAAATACAGAGCAGATAGAGACTAGATAGTGACTGCAGAGACCAGTGATGATCTAGTTGCAGCAGTGTGGAACTTGGTGCTCACTAATTTATCAAACTGCAACAAGTGTAGGCTCTAATTAAATTAACCTATGGATTGGGGCAATCCCTTAGGAAAGCTACAATTTGAGAAATAAGGAAGTTTTATAGGGGAAAAAACAAGCAAAATTATAGTAATAAAATATCAAAATATATACAAATTTGTACATATCTGGCAGAATCAGTCGCATTATGGTAGCTGTGATTGTCTAGGATAATCGTAATGAAAATTTCAGAAAGAGAGGTGACTATCCCTTAGTATTTGTTAATGTATTCTGAAAATAGGCAACTTTGAAAATTGAAGTCCTTATTTGATTCAGGGGTAGGAAGGTTCCCTTCTTTTAGAAGTTAATGGAAGCAGCTGTTGTCTAAAAGCATACAAATTTTAAGCATGGTATGATGGTCCTGCTGAGTCAATCTCCACACAAACACCAGAGCTATCTAAAGTCATATTGGTTATTTAATATTTGCATTGCTAGTGACTAAGGTATCAGCCAATTTAGAATTTTGGGGAAAATTCCTCAAAGATACTAAGTAAATGTCCTCTTTCCCAGTTTATACTTAAGTGTTGGGGGTGAATATGGAGGTATTGTGAGAACTGAACTTTCAGCGGTCTGATTCTCTCAATTCCAGCAAAAGATGACAGTTTTCTTAGATCTAGTGTTTGCAGTATGAATTTAGAGATACACATGCAATATATATATATCTGCACCTATACCTGTTTGAAACTGTGGTATTGCTTGTTGAGTGCTTGCTGGTTTTGATTACTGGTTAGGTCTTAGTTACACATGTTTAGAGACTGGCAAATTCTATACTTGATATTCAGTATTTAAAGACTTATCCTTTATTCTTTACACAAATATTGAGGGCAGATAGTTTGAGCTAGTGAAGAGACACAGCACAAGATGGTAGTTCGCAGTGGTGAGTATGTGAAAGAAAGAATTTCTGCAACAGGTTGGAAGAGCTTCAGGACAGCTAAAGGAATTATTAGATGAGATAGGAGATCCTGTGGTTGGACTGTGATAGCAGATGAACATACTTTTCTACGCTGTTAATTTAGAACAGTATTCTACAGTAGTTAGTAGTCCAACAGTAGTGCAATGGACTTTCCTGGTTAGAGCTGTTGTGCTTACTGCAAGCAATTCTATGCCAAAATTGCACTGAAACTCAGTTCTCTCAGACACTCAATCTGCTATCATGCTGTATATGTAAATACTGAAGAACTCTTATCCTCACTTGTGCCATTTAATGCATTTTGACTGGTTTCAAGATAGTCATTTTCAGACTGCAGCTGTTGCTGGGTAACAATAAAAGGAAATCCTTGCATTTTTTATCTGAGAGTACTGGTATTTGCATACTCATATTAAATTGTTTCAGATAATTGCATTTGGAATAGATAAGTCCATGTACTTTGTTGGCTGTTACATACTTTTTCCAGTGACTGATGCCTTGATTCAGAAACCTTCAGCTGTTCTACCCAGAAAGCTCATCACTGCTTCTTGTGCTCTTCAACTGTTTATGGCTTTAGCATGTGATGAGCATGACCTGAGCTGGTAAAATCATAGTGAAATCTGGGAGTCACAGATAGTTTTGCTACTGACTTCAATTCTATCAGTATTTCAGCCGGAGTCCAGCATCTTTTAAAGATTAGACTGATCAATTTATGATGATTACTCTGAAAAGAAAATGCGCATTGGTTCATGTTAGCAGGAGTAGGTGGATGGTTGGACTAGATGATCTTTCCAACCTTTATGATTCTGTTAGCATAACTGGGAAAATTGTTCAGATTCTTCAGCATCTGTACCACATACAGAAGATGCTGACATTAGTGGAAGGACTACCATTGCAATCTGTAAATTTTAGTAAATAAAATATAGAGGTAACAATAAAGTCAGAGGAGTTAGAATAGTATTTACGTAACAGACCAAAATACTAGAACTAAATTAATATTGTCATAATTAAATGAATGCTTTGAGATCTTTAAAAAAAAATTGGAAATATGAAGCAGAGAGGAGTCAATAAAGATAAACTACAGGAAGGTTTGTAAGCAAACTTGTTAGACATTTCTTCTAGTGTATTCTCTTTTCCTCTTTCTCATCCATCCATATCTTCCTTCTTCCAAATTTTCCTGTTCCTTTCTTTCTTTGATGGCATTGCATTTTTTCCATTTTACAAGGTACATTAAAGATGTCTGTAATCCCATTTTTGATTCTTTTTGTCTGATGCAGTGTTCATTCATTATTGGGAAAAACTGTAAGACGTGTAGATCAGGCTTTTCACTCAGATATATTAGGAATATGGTATTTATCCATGTATTTATTTTCTTCCTCAGAACTGCTGTTTGCAAATATCAGTTGTGTTTCTGTAAAGCAGTTATGCTTGAATGAAAACTGAAAACAGTTGAATAAAAGAAAATACAGCTATAAAAAGTCCTTTTTCTGCCCTGTATAATGCAATAACTGTTACTAATCTGACCTAAGGATAACAAAGGGCACAATCTGGCCCGTAGAGCTTGTGTGATTGCCTTCCCATCAGCACTTTCTGCTGTGTGGGAGACAGACTGATCAGCAGAATCATGATTTCTGCTTCTGAACAGAACATTGTCCTTGAACCTCCTGTGGTTGGGTAAGATTCCAGGACAGCAGTCAGGTCATACCACAGCTGAGATTGGATAATCATTCTGCTGCAGCCCACGCAAGGAGAGTTTTGGCATCTGCTTCTGATGACGCCCTTCACCTTTTCCCCTGCTCTGAGCATAGGTGTTGCTGTGACAGATGCTTAAGGTTAAGGGGCACTGCAAATGTGTGAGAGAGGGCCCCAGAAGAGAAACCAGCATTAAGCAGTGAATGATTTGTATTGCTCCCACAGAAAAATAAAATAATAAAAAAAAAAATTGAAGCACACAAAAGAAAGAAAAGAAACCCACATCAGAAAGCCCATTGCTTATCTTTAGTATAGCGCTAAGGTTAACAGTGTAACTAGAGCAAGTGTCTGTGCTTCCATAATTTGTTAATAACTAATTTCAGCAAACAATTTATAGGTCACGAATTCCTTAAATTCTTCCAGTATCAAAGAGATATAGCCAAGCTGTATATTGTATAAGTTTGCTGTATTGATATTCATCATTAGTCAGTATTTTGAGAGGAAATGTACTTCAGTAGATGTCTTTAGGAAATGATTAGTGTTGGCTAGAACTAAGTATAGTGCAGGTGGGAGTATGCGATCTTTCAACCAGTACTGCTCATGCAATGTAGTGCTGGCAAGGCAGTTCCTCTAGTATGCCACTTTTCAGGAGCTTTTGCTGCAAACTGAGTAGTGCTTCTGTGACTGAGGTAAAGTCGAGGATTGTACATAAAATCTTTACATTCACTTATATCTTTTGTTCTAATTTGGACAGCAGCCACATGTTTAGATCCGAAACACCAATCCATTACAGTGCTATACCACAGAGCTTTCTGAGCCTTCGTGACGGTGCTACTGACCCTCAGTAGAGAGTTTTCTGTCCTCAGACATTCTGAACTGATGCTTGATTTTAAGAAGTGTTGAAGAGAGAGATAACAGCTCTGGTAACAAGGGCAGCTCTGATTGCAAAGTAGTCTTAGATCTGAAAGCAGTGCTTTTAGGAGAGTTTACGCGCGACATTTCTACGTTTGTGAAGTCCAAATTCTGAATCTTTGCACAGACCTGTATTCTTACAGAAGTATTCCCATCGTTGTCGGGTAGTGTGGTAAGAGCATAGTCTGGAGAAGACTTTTGAAATGTGGCTTTGTAGTATGTCTCTGAGGATTTTGATTCTTTTATGTTTGCCACCATGGGCCCAGCAAAGGCTATTAGAGTTGGCAGGAGGCCACAATAGTCTCAATGAATATTTGATTCAGTATAAGCCGGCACTGGGTAGAATTTGGCAGTCTTGTTGTGAGAGGCTGCTGGCCTCAGCTGTCTTGTGGTGGCTCTTCCTGTCTCATTGGTTCCCTTCTTTCACTGAATTTAAAAGCTGTATTTCTGTACTGTCTAATGGTGATAGAATTCCCTTAATTACATCCAAGACTGTCATTCAGCCAATGGGAGTCATTCTTCTTTCTTTCAGGATGATACTATCTGTGCTTTGTTCCCTGTTATTACTCACTGAACCTCACCTGGCACAGTAAGTCTGGAAACAAATTTCCCCTTTTCAAGGGTAAAAAGAAGGGTTATTACTAATTTTCCAGAGGATATGCTATCTCTGAACTTTGTTTCCAGGAATGCTTTATTCAAAGCACGTTCACCTGTGTTCTTTACAATTGAAATAGAAATACCCCACAAATCTTCTAACACTTGCTGTAGTTCAGAACTTTTAAGGCAAGGAGGAGGTTGTGAGGTCCCAAGTCTGGTTTCCTGTGTAGTGCAGAGCATAGTTCCTCACATAATGTTTAATGCCTTAAACCCAACAAGTTCCAGCTGCGTACTTTTTGCTGGCTTTCCTGAGTTGTAATGTTCTACTGCAGATGAAAGATACTGTGAAGTAGATATTTAGTGGACATTGCCTGTATAAATAAATTTAATTGAATAACACAGAATGTATTAATTGAATAACACAGAATGTATGTTGTTCTTAGTCTTTCACATGACTTGTTTGTATTTTTTGGAGTAGAAAGTGTGTGTATACACTCACAGAATATATTTGCTATGATTTGTCAGTGAGTTTGGCTAGTTTCTGTGCCCTTTTACTGACTTACTGACTATGTAGTGATCCATTCCAGAGTGACCTGGGGTAATTTGCCTTTCTGAACTACCCATTTGAATGCATTGAGCATTCAGTTTCAAATCATTCTTTCAAGGTTTGTCCGCCTTGAAAGAAACAAGGATGTATCTGTAGGAGACACCAACTACTGTAATACTCAAATGTCAGGGTCTTTCAAGGTCTTACTTTTTTTTCTTAAGTGGTAAGCATGAGTGTGAGTGCTGATGCAATGCTGATGTATTTGCGAGTAGGTGAGTGATGTAACCATTTATAGCCAGCAGTGCATCAGATGACCAGAGCCCCAGGCAGTAGCAACTAGGAAGCTGCAGACCATTTTTTTTTTCCTTATTCCTTTTCTTTTGAGTAAATCTGAACCTGAGCCAGATCGTTATCATTTTAATAGCCAGATAACTTTTCAGTGGAAACAAATACTTACTATTCTCTTTGTATTCCTCAGTGTTTTAAAAGAAAGATAAGTGGCCAGATAATTCAACTAACAATGGAAGAGCCATCAAAGGAAATTTCTAGGAAATTTTCTTTTTTATGGACTACATTATTTATATGTGAATGCTGCATTCCTCTGTCAAAGATGAGGTTAATCGAAGTGGTTTCACTTCCATTTCTGAGTAGTCAGCCCATTCAGTAGGGGATGATTTATCTTAATTGTTGTAAAGTAAAACTTAGTATTCAAGAAATTGGTTTGGGTCATGTTAACTTATTCCAGAGCAAGTTGTTCATGAGTATGGCCATTTAGAATTTAAACCTAGAATCATCAGGAGATCTCGAAAGAATAATAATCAAAGATATTCTTAAACATTCCTTATGACTTACATGATGTATATATAATCCCTACTAATAATATTGAAGATGGAAGTCTTGTACTTATAACGTTCTCCCATAATGTCTGTTTGAAAGAAAAAAAAAATGTTTTTTTTTTTGTAGTCATTTAACTCGGGGTACAATTTCTAGGCATGGTAAAATTCTTAAGAGAGTATTTTTAAAATAATAACAGACACTCCATGTTAGATTTCCTATAGACAAAACACTCTTCAGTCTCATTCTAAGACACACTGTTCCGTAAATAGTAATTTCCAAAGTGTTTCTGGTCAAGACCTGATTACATTTCTTTATTACAGTCTAAATACGACACCAAGAGTAAACAGACTATTGTAAGGAAGAGATGGAAAGGGATACATGTTTTATCTGGTATGTTTTAATGTTTGCACCATTTTCTTAGATGGTTACAAAATCCATCCTTATAGAAAGTTCAAAGCACTTTAGTGATTAATGCAGAAGGCAATTTGCTGCTATAAAAGATTGGAATTACTTGATATGATAGTGACCATAAAGCAAAATGCACTTAAATCTAATCAAATGCCAATTAAAACATAGGAAGACTATTCCTATAGGATTGGATTCCTATAGGACTGCTTAGGAAAGAAGCAACTGAAAGAAGTCTTTGGATAATTCTTTTGGAATAGGTTCTCTGCCTTGTGCATATAAATATATACATACTGTGGCTTGTGCAAGATATGAAAGGTAATAATGGATTAGTATGTGAAAAGGAGAAGCTAAATTTTTTTTGTTGTTCATATTCTGCTTGGATTATACCTGGATGTCTGCATCACATTCTAAGTATTTTTAGCTATTGTAGCTCTGCAGTACCATACTACCAAGCTTAGTGAAAATAGCTACCCCTTTCTGTGTTATTTTTGAAAATGTTTGATTAAAGCAAATATTTTCTGAAATGTCTCTGAGATATCCATGATTGGGCACAGTTAAAGACAGGATGTTTTAAACGACAGAGCAATGTTCTTAACCAATACATGGATTTATTTTTTTTTTTGTTTAAGAAGACATGTCAGTGTATCTTGCTCACAGTTTCAAGGTCGAAGTGATTATGAAGTAACTGATCAGAGAGGAATTTTCTCAGTGCTATTAATAGAGTCTTCTGTGGTGGAAATTTGGAGGTTTTCTCTGGAGTGTGGGGCTTATTTGTGGCAAAGGTATGCCTTTTATATTTTTCTGTGATGCAGAGTAGTTTAGAAAGTTGAAATAGCATTACCTCTCTGATACCACTGGTGGCACAGTAGTAGGCCTGAGCTTAGGCTATGTTACATTATAATTCCTTAGCAGTTCAGTAGCACTATTGAACTCCTTCAGCAGTTTGGATGCTAATGGTTTACAGTTTCTTAGTTTGACTTGTACTTTTGTTCTGGTTCATTGGAAGTACTGGAAAGATCTTGTAATGAGCTTTAGTTCTTTTTTTCACAAAAACACTAAATTTAACATTCATGCATACTAATCTGTACTCAGTGAGGGCAAAAATACAGCTTCAGTCTTTGAAGAAATTGCCTCTAGTAAGCAGGAAATGTCTTGTTGCTTGATTATTTTCATATGGATTTTGTAAACAACACTGAGATAAGTTGATGTTGAATTTTTTCACCAATTTATGTTGAATATATATTGAAATTTAGGTATGAAGATAAACAGCGTTGGCAGATAAGAAGAATCTGCAGTGAATTTTAATATTTATATGTTTTGTTGGCTAGCAGCAGATCACTGAGGTGATCTACTAATAATAGGAGACCACAGTAAATGTGAAATTCTCGGGTATCTGGGAAGGAGTACCATTCATTGAGCATGTGTGGAGTGCACAGAAAGTTCTTGACCTCTTGGATATGGATGATTGGGCAGACAGTGGCCTCTAGAGGATGTTTTGAGGTAGAAAAAATCGTCATTCTTACTGGTTCGAAGAGGCCAGGAAGAGAGTATTCTCCTACACTGATTCGTGCCTTCATACAAGTGACCTGATAATATTTGGCAAAACAGTTGTGGAGGAGGAGAGAATTTAGAGTCTTGAAGACAGGCAGTAGAGGACATAACTGAAGGGAACAGTGAATATTTTGGGAAGAGCAGGGAACCATGATTGATTTACTAGATAGCATGCAAAGAATACAGTATCTGTCCACAAGATTTGGGTTGAGGCAGTCTAAGCTAGTAATGAGTTAACTACAACATACCAAGTAACAAACATGCCATTAAGGTAGTTTCCAAGACATTTACTCAAAATGTAGTATCTCATGCCTTTAGTAGGAACCATGCTTCTAACATACTTACTGTGTACGGAAATTGGATTTACCAAGAAAGTAAAAGAGGAACAAACTTTAAATGCTGTTGGGAAGATAAATTAATTTTTATTTACTGTGACTTCTTTTATTAAATGTGCTTATTACTCATTTTCTATTCAACTTTATTTGATATTTGAAATAGTTAAACATGTAGTTGCACAAGAAGCAGCCATCTAATGCCCCATTATTGCATTTTGCCATGTGCTTAATCTGAAAATAAGAATAGTTGCGCTGACTAGAGTAGGGTTATTAATGATCATCAACTTGAGTATTTCAGTCTTTGAAAGTTTTAAGTTACTGTCTTTACCTTAATAGGCTTAGAACAACCATCCTACACATTGTCATGTTCTTAAAGTAAGAAATTTGAAAAAAAAAAGTAGTAAAAGAAATATTTTATTCAATATATTTATATTTCCTTATATATAAATATATATATATTTACTTTTTCTCAAACATATATATATGTAATATTTGTCATACAGTCAGTGTACTTTGTGAGCTTTTTTTACTATAGTGGTTATAAAATTCTCTAACAGAAACATAATTTTCAAGCTGTTGGCAGCCATTTAATGTACAAAATGTTTGTCCTGCTCTTTAGTACCTGAGCGGCTAAGATTTAGTAGGTGACTTCTTTTTTCCTGAAGCCCTGTGCTATTTAGCTAGAGCAATGGTGTTCGCTTCTCTTTCATCAAGGGCTGAATGATGCATTTTGAGGTGTTCCAGAGCGTTTGTTTACAACTTATATATGCACTTTGCTCTGTATGTTTGTGCCCTACCATTTTTTTTTTTTTAACAATAAAGCTCACTGGCTATGGGAAAAAAAAAAAAAAAAAGAGCAAGATGGAACTTTTACAGCTAAATTGCATGTAAATATCACTTCAAATTGAAAGCATTTACTATTTGTACTTCGAGAATTAGTGAAGCCCTGTATTCTGGCTCTAGTGTTTGCAGCAACTGCAGTCCCAGTGGGGTGAACAGCCTGCATGATGTGTCTCTCCTGACTTTGGTCCCCTGCTGCTTTCCTTGTTTTAACATTGTCTGACTCCCACACTGTACTCCCGTTTCCCCCTTTTCAAAATGTATCAGAATCATATAAATACTGGAAAGACAGAAAGAAAGGCTGTAAGATTATATATATCACAGATGTTGCAGTAAATCCCATGTTAAGTATGAACAGTACTGCTGACTGTTGAAGTCAGTTCTATTCCTTTCTCTATAAGGCAAATGCCTCCAAGTGGTACTGATGTCCTAATTTTTCAACATAACAAGACCTCTCTTCCAAAACGTAAAGAATGCCATAGTCTCAATTTTCTAAACATATCCTTCCTTACCTGTTCTTTGCTTTACATGTGTGCATATCCATGCATATATATGTTCTTGCTCTTATTATTTAACTGTGATCTATTTATGTTCAATGTAATCCCCACTAGCATCATTCCTTTGTACCTGGCAGTCTTTGGTGTGTTTCTTTTCACAGCAATCCTTCCAGACAGGCATATATTATTATCCTATATTACAGATGGGAGCCAATGTGCCTTTTCTTGAAGTTGTGCAGGAGGACTGTGGCAGAGCTGGTGTGCATATTGACATGGCACTCTACTTTTTCTTTCTGGTAGCAATATCATACACAGTGGGAGATTTGGGTGCGTTTAATTTCCGTGCCCTAAAAATTCAGATCACTGTGTCTGTCTGCAGAGAAAGCAGCCATTTTGCTTGCACTTGTTACTTAATGTCAGACACTCAATATGAAGATTTCTGTAAGCTTTTATTTTATGTTTAACAATTCTGCAATTTCATTCCAAGCTATCTATTTTACCTGTCTTTTTTTTCTTTTTCTTACAAGTGGCAGTGAAAGAGTAATTTTTTTAGACACAGAGATGACCATGACTTTGAGTAGAGGCAGAGATGACTTTGGGTAAACCAAGCAAGAAGGCAGAAGTGGAAGGGAGATTTAAGCAGGATAAATAAGATAACGAGGACAGCTGGGATATCTGTGCATAGCAAACAATTTGTTTGGCAAATTTGTCCTTGTTCCCTCCTTGTGAATTGTGTATGAACAGATTTTTCTCAATTTTTAGCTATTCAAAACTATTCAACAAATATATCTTGTGAACAGATTTAACATATGCATTGCTGGTGGACTTTCTTTGTGGCATGTTCTTTTTGCTGTTATTAGATGGCTGATGGCCTTGCCCATACGGTGTTGGTGGTGTTCCTCCTTCGGTCAGGGCACTGAGGTGTTGCTGTGTGACTTGAGTGACCACTCTCAGCTGCTCATTCCTTGCTGTGCAGTTTTCGAGAACAAAATGGGGATATAATTGTTAAGAATATTTCTGATAAGATTTAGGAATGCTGAGCACTTATGATAAGGTCAGTTTGCATGACAGAAAAAAGGACTATTGTCTAAACAGTTTATTTGTGGTGGATAACTTAGCTAACTGAAGGCACTGTAAATCCCCTTTAACAGATAGATAAGTCTATGCTATGGCTCTCTTTTCTACCCTAGGGATTGTTTCCTTAGTGTGACCTTATCTGTGTTTCTGTTTTAATGTTAAAATATTTGTTAGGGTGTTTCGAGACCATGCAGATGAAGTTTCAAAATTCAGTGAATAAGAAATGTAGCAATTACTGGAAACTTAGCATAAGGCTCATCCGCATTTTGTCTTCTTCTGCCTACCTTCTTAACAGTGGTCAGTGTATTCATAGAATCATAGAATGGCCTGGGTTGAAAAGGATCAAACTGATCATCTAGTTTCAACCCCCCTGCTATATGCAGGGTCGCCAACCACCAGACCAGGCTGCCCAGAGCCACATCCAGCCTGGCCTTGAATGCCTCCAGGGATGGGGCATCCACAGCCTCCTTGGGCAGCCTGTTCCAGTGCGTCACCACCCTCTGTGTGAAAAACTTCCTCCTTATATCTAACCTAAACCTTCCCTGTCTTAGTTTAAAATCATTCCCCCTTGTCCTATCTCTATCCGTCCTTGCAAACAGCTGTTCCCCCTCCTCTTTATACGCTCCCTGGTCTTGGAAGGTCATAATGAGATCTCCCCAGAGCCTTCTCCAAGTTAAAAACATTTATTATTAATAAGCACTGTTTATGAAGGGAGCCAAACTTTCAGATATTTAATAGTTGTATGTGATTATTTAATCTCTGGTTGAAAGACTAACAAACTAGTGTGTGAACTTACAAGTTTATTATACCTGTTAATTTCAGTCAAGTGATGTTATGCGGGAGTCAGATCTTTTGGGCCAAAATACAGAATATATCACATATCACAGCAAACTTGGTTTGGTAGCTTGGTGGATGTTGTGGATGCCCCATCCCTGGAGACGTTTAAGGCCAGGCTGGACAGGGCTTTGTGCAGCCTGATCTAGCTGTAGGTGTCCCCCATCTGGTTGGACCAGATGACCTTTAAATGTCTCTTCCAACTCGGTCTATTCTGTGATTCTGTTATTTAGAAATGCAAATAATGTATTGGAAGCTCCACTGGAGTACTACTAGCCACGGTGATTCTAACATGGCTTTTTTGCTTACAGAATTTATTTTGTTCAGAAGGACAGAATACAATGTTTAGTCTTTTTTGTCCTGAGCTCACAGATGCTACTGTAGGAGTATTGCAGAGGCTGACGTAGATTTTAGCATTTATGTTGGTGTAACTTTTGTATAAAAGACACAGTGAGGAAGATCTGTTAAAAGACAGCAGATAAGTACCAGAAAAATCAAACACTATATTGACATGAGCAACTTCTCTGAGGTCTTTAATATCATAAATGGACCAATTCTTTTAAATAAAGAACATGTTACTCAGCTAGGTCTTATTTTGATGGTGATAGAAAGCCACCACTGTCTCACACAATTGTATGAAATGTTATGGTCTCTATTGAAAGATAAATAGGACTTAGGTCTTTCTAAACTGAAGGAAAGCCTGCATAATGGTGTCAGTGTCAAGTGTCTTAGTGTTAGGGCTGCAAGAGAGCCAATCAGCATTTTTAGCAGTGTGTGTAGGTGGTAAGATGCAATAGAACAGTTATTTCCCCACAGCTCATGGAACTGCAGCGAAGAAGATGGTGGGGCAGATATCCATGCTGCAGCCTATTGAGGGCCCCACATCAGAGTGGGTGGATATTTCCTGAAAGGACTGCAGCCCATCGGAAGTCCATATTGGAGCAGGTTTATCATGAAGGATGGTGACCAATGGAAAAAAAAACCACTTTACTGAGGGGAAGATTGTGATGAAGAAGTAGCTGGAGAGGTGAACTGCTGCAGATTGACCACAATGCTCTGTTCTCCCTTTTCTCTTTATTCCAGTTGGGAGGAGGTAGAGGATTAGGAAATGAAGGAATGATGTTCAGCCTGGGAAAAAGGGGGATGGAGGAAAGCTGATGTAGTCCTTGTTGCTCACCATCCAACTCTAACTGGAAAGTAATTCAATTAATTTTCCTTGAATTGGGCTTATTTGCCTGTGATAGTAATCGGAGAGCAATCTCTCTATCTTTCAGCCAATGAGCCTTTCCATCTTACTTTCTAATCCTGTTTCATTTGATGAATGAGAGAGCAGCTGGGTATCAGCATCAGGCATCCAGCCCAGGTCAACTCACCACATAAGGGTATTAACAAAGGTTGTTACTTCATGTTTCCAAAACCAATGTGTCAGAAACGATGGATCAGTTTATTCGTGCTGATGACCGGTGTTAATGATATATGCGTATTAACGATCTAAAATAATTAGCACTTTAGGATAGTTATAGAGTGGATTTCAGACACCTGGAAATACAAGCCTGAGTTTTCAGAGTCTAAGTTCAAGAAGATATTATTGCAGTTTAGTTTACGTAGCGGCATTTCCCTTTGGGTTGAGAAAGTGAAAGGAGGAAGTCAATTTGTCTAGAGGAAACTTGTGATAGCAAAGGAGAATGAAATGTAGCATGGAAAGTGCACTAAAGGATGAAAATAAGTTGTGCTTATTGTTTTGTCTCCACTCTATTTGACACTACTGAAGTCTAGTTCATACTGGTTGATTGAAGTTAAGAGTTGACAAGACTGGATAACTGTGGCTAATTAGTGATGCTCCCTCTCTTTTTTTTTTTCATAAATCAAATTAGAGCACAGCCGCCTTAAAATATTAAATAACAAACATAGAATCTCCTGCAGCAGGTTTGAAAAACAGATATACATGCATGTGTGTAAAAAGTTCTCTTGAAAAGTTTCACTGCAGTATTTATTACTTGAAAAAAGAAGCACACCCCACCAAAATTTGAGTGTGTGCATGCACAAGGACTGCTTTCCTCTTGTTATATTTCATCCACCAACAAGAGGAAAAGAAAGATCAGATTAGTTTTGTGCAGTTTCTTGTGTAATTTTGCTGTCTGAGAGGTTTGGCTCTATCACCTGTGTGGAAAACTATTTAACTTGGTTACAAACGGTTATGGTTTAACTAGGCAGGTGGTTCAGCATCACAGTCATTTGCTCACTCCCCCTCCACCCCCTTTTCCAGGGGGACTGGGGAGAGAACTGGGGAAAAAAACACACACAGCACAAAGTAGAGCTCTTTACTATTTACTGAGACAGAGAAAGAGAAAAGGATAATAATTATGACAAATATATATCTGTGTGTATATTACAAGTGATGCACAACGAATTGCTCACCACCTCCCAACCGATGCCCACCTAGTTTTCTGAGCAGCAGAAGAGAAAAAGATGAACTCCCAACTTTTGAAACTCCTTCCTCATGATATCATATGGTATGGAATATCCCCTTGGCAAATTTAAGCCAACTGTCCTAGTTATATTCCCTCCCAGCTCCTAGGGCTCTCTGCTGTGAATGGTCTTGGCTCTGTACAACACTGCTTAGCAGAAACTAAACATTGGTGTGTTATCAACATTACTTTTCTCCTAAGCATACTGTCATACCAGACACTCTGAAGAGAACAATTCCATCTCAGCTGAAACTAAGACACAAACCCACATGTTTCATAAGCTGAAGGCAAACTAGAGACCTTTCAAAAGTGTTTTTGTCCATACTGAAAACCAATGCAGGCTTTCTCTTTATGAGCCTAGTTAGCATTTGACGGCTGTTTGCTGTCTTCTGAGAAAAGAGTTGATGATGTCAGTCCAGTTTCTGGTAAAGCTTCCATATCACAAAATCCACAACCTTAATTAGTGCTAATTGGTATCCTTGTTGGAAGTGCCAGTAGAAAGGCCAAGGACTGAGTAAGCATGAAGAATGAATTAGCCTCTCACTCATGGAGGTGCACCCTCCAGAACACGAGGCACCTAGACTTCATAGAATGTGTGTTGAATATTGAGTGAAAAGTGCTGCCGATCCTGTACTTCTCATGGGAATTACATTTATGTATAAAAACAAAATGAATAGAAAGATTGTGAAAAGAGAATTGAAACCCTACAGTGATTATTTGATTAACAAGAGTGTCCTAATCCTTAAAAAAAGAAAAGTAGCATTAGCAGTTAAATATAGTTCTTCCTCAGGGCGTAATGGCCAGAAAACAACAGGAAAAGGAAATAAAACTGTAGGATTAATCTGAATGAGTAAACATGTAATACCAATAACCAGACAGATGAAAGGCATAACAACTGGTTTTAAAGTGTTGCCAAGTGAATCTTTATGGTGTGCTGCTTGGTGGACACCTTTTTTGTGTATTTTATGGACTACAAAACAATCCACTTTTGAGATATATGTGTTTCATTCCAGTAGTTGACTTAATCTCATTAGGGAGGTTTATTTATTGTTTTTAATTAAGATAGATCAATCCTCTTCATGACTGGTAGCAGTGAAATGCCACTACAAATCAGAGGTAAAATCTGCCCAGGTTCTCCTTGAAATTAGCTCTTTCTTTCAGTCTCTCTCATTCATCCTACACTCAGGAGAAAGTCAGGAAGGACAAAAGGGTTTTGTGGTCTGATTTGTGATGAGCTAGTGTAGGAAAACAATTATAAATTAACGCCACTTTCTCACTGAATCTGCTCTTCCTTCTACTATCTCACGTTGTATATTGGAGGAATTGTTCAGTGGAGCGTATCAACTCCTGGGGAGCAGGTCTGCTTTCAGACATGATCTCAAAGACCTTAATTTCTCACACCTTTAAAACAGTGCTCCATAGACCCTGTTGTTGACACAGGTAACTGAAAGAACAATGGTTGTCATGGTTCTGATATTCTTAACTGAATCTCAAGAACGTGCTTGTACAGCTGCTGCTTAGCAATGTTTTTTCTTTGGTGAATATGCTGGAATGTGGATACATACATAGAACAGGCAGGGAGAAAAGTAAGTTAAGCTAAGGGGCAATACTGGCACAAGAATTAATATGACATGAGAAGAGAATTTCAGATTACCCGATCTTTGAGTCTCTGAACCAGCTTCCCAGAAGGAGTATTGCAGGCTTCTTGCAAGAGCTGTCTTCACAATAAGAGCCCCAAATTTACATTTATTCTCAAAAGAAGACAAAAAATGAATGCTATCTTTATGTCAGCCACGATTATCACACTGAAGAACTAAGGGTTTCTACATTGAGCTCTGAGACAATGAGCGAGGGCTGCTCTGAAAGTAATGTCTTCTATTTTATTATGTTGACCCACAACATCAAAGGCAGACGATGGTGGTATGGCAGTAGAGGTTGAACCATCTCACCAATATTCCATTAGATTTTGTTGCTGTGTGACAGGTGGCAGCAGAGCAGCACTCTAACAAAAAGGTTTTTGACATGGAAGTGCATATGTAGCTAAGGTGTGAAATTGAATTCCTTCGTGAGGAGAAAAAAATGTGCTACTGGCATTCCTTGATCCTTGCTGAATGTTTCTGGAGAGCAAACAGTGGATATGAGCACAGTGAAGTGGTCAGTGGTGCATTTCAGCAGTGGTGACAGTGACAGCGGGTCACCTCCACTGGTGTAGATTTTTACAAACGCGGCGTGTAGGCTTTTGTTCATCACTGGCAAAAATGCAAATCGTGGTGATTATGTAGAAAAAAGTGTTTTTGTAGCTGATAATTTTATCAAATTGTGTTATTGTGCTCTTTGTTTCAGTTGTAGTTTCCATGGAAATAAATAGGAGACATTACTTTCAAAGAGACCTGCGTATATTTTTTCTGCGCTTCTTTCTGATTAAAAGCTTCATTATTTATTCAGCTGCATTCTTGGTCAGTCTAGATTTTCAGACTGCTGTGGCAAAGCTATTGTCGTGTTCCAGGAAACAAGATCATTTCATTGCATCCTGTGTCACCTTCACTGGCTAATCCATCTGATCTCTCCCAAATCCAGCTCTGCTTCTGTTCTTTTGAGCCTGTCTCTGCTTACTTTTCTGTACCCCTCCGACCTTTTGTCCACACTCTTTCCTGACAGTTAGCTTAGTTCATCTGCCTGTGTTGTCCTTCCCATCTTCTTTTAATGACAACCTAGGGGGATAAGTCACAGGTACTATCCTTTTTATGCCTAAATATTTCCTCGGCTCCACACACACATTCTAATTTAGACATCAATCCTCCCTATTTATCTCTTTAGCTTGTGGTGAAATTCTAAAAGTTGTTCTTTTAACTTCATCAGTGGAGCCTTCTCTTCTCTGTACTCAGAGAACTCTGCAGCTTTTTATTTTATACTTTACTCCTTGTTCTTGTTTCTATATTTTCATGAATTTTATTTTCCTCATAGAATGGCTAGAGATTGAATCTGTTTGCCTGCTTTTAAAGGAATTGCCTTTTTAAAACTTTGCTTGCACAAGAAATATGTGTATGGTTTGATATTCTGTGTGAAGGTGAGAAGGTGGTGGGCACTAAAACCAAACGTACACGTTGTTGGTGGAATTATGGAACAGATTAAATCTCATCCATATTTGGACACACATAATAATCACAATTTAATAAAAAAATGTAAACATGGGAATTTCACAGCTTGATTTTCACCCTCCAAATGAAGTAGTAGTCCCTGATTAGGGACTGTGTTACAGGGTGAAATAAGGGCTAACTGTTCTGAGTCTCTACCAGAAGATTTGGAAATGCTGCAAAGGGAATGGTGTAGTTTAGCAGTGAGGAAGAGGAAACTGAGGCCTTGAAGGGTTTCACAAGCCCAGTTGCTGCCAACATCTCTTAGTACGTGAAAGTTCTTTATGCAGTGTTTACTTGATTTTCATACTAAATCAGTTACTGAACGAACAGCCTTTGACCACTGTGTTATACTGGTTTTACTTTAGTACACCTGAATTCTGCTACTGATAGGAATAGGCAAGAAACCTCTGTGTTACACAGGCATTCCCAGGGAAATGACAAGGGCTATATTTCCCTGTTTATGGAAATATTTGTTTGGTATGCAGTTATTGCCACTATAAACAGTTACCTTATTGTCCTTAAGAATATTTGTTCAAACAGCGCTTCCCTGAAAGATGAATCCCAGAGTTCTGTTGCTGTCAGGCCCATATGTGTAGATTTCTGTTGGACGTTTCATGTTCTCCTTACCAGACTCATTGTTCCCTAAAGTAATAATCTGGAGCAACATCTTGGTTGCTTAGCTTTATGGGTTCTGCTTACAACTCTGATAATCTGTTCTGAAGTGTCCATGAATAATGAATATAGTAAAAACAATGAGGAAAGGAGACCTGTAGCATAGGCGTAAATAATTTCTCACATTCATCCATTTATATACTGTACATAACTGCTTATAAAAACCAAATATTCTTATTAAATAGTCATCAGTCCCTTCTGAATATTACTTAGATCAGCAGTGGTACTGACTTTTGAACTAGGAAAGAAATGCAGTGAAGACTGGTGGAAGAAGTAGTGCTCCTCTCAGAAATCAGGGTAACTGGGTAGTAATTGAACTAGAAACAGAGGCAGGGTGATGAAATTGAGCTAAATAGTTATTTAGATGAGAGCAATTAAAATGGGAAAAATAATAGAAGAGCTGATGTGTTGCAGTAATTGTACCTTTCCATATTCATTTCATCTAACGTGTTCCTTGTGCCTCCCCTTATCAAGGTCTTTATTTTCTGTAACACTCCTTTTCACTTCCATTAATAGAAAAGAAAATAATTAGTAATTTTCCAGTTAATGCCGTATAAAAAAAAGGAACAAGATTCTCTGGACTTACAAGGCCCTACCTTTGCTTGGGCGCCGCTGGCTCAGCTGTCTGATACCATGGGAACTGACCTGGGGCACATGAGGGCCTTCAGAAAGAACAGGAGCTAGATCCAATGGAAGACAAACGTATTATGGTTATTAGCTTGAAAATAACGTCTGTCTTATGATTTAAACTGAATGTCACCTATTGGTTTTGGAGATCTGGCTCATGAGAAAAGTTGCAGAAACAAGGCTTAAAATGCACTCAGAGAAATTCTTTCGGTCACGCTGCAATATGTTTGATCTGCAGGGTGTACAGGAAAGAATATCATAAGCTCTAAAAACAAAATATAAGAAAGAAGTGCAAAATGTTTCTTTAAAACACTCCTCTTAGTGCTTAGAGATGTGAAGTTAATTAGAGCTGGAATGTTGCTTATTTGAAGAAGATTACCATTTGATAATTGAGAGCAACTCAGTCTCTGTGTTCTCACAGGACTGATGATCAATTTTCAACCCAGGCCATTCTATGATTCTGTGATCATAAGTCCTCCGTCCAAATTTAAAAAAATGCTCTGTGGTTTTAATCTGGAGAGCTTCTTCCTTCCCCTCAGAGTAATCTCAGAGGAGCAGCACCTTTCAGCTGCACAGCAGGCTCCCCAAGCTGGCTGGTAGGTAGAGGCTAAAAATCATGCTGTAGTGAAGGCAGAGTTCATGTGTTAATATGCTGATCCGCTCTGTCAGCCACCGGCTTAGAATTGTATCTTGCCAAAAGCGCAGGTGAAATATGTTTTGTGAACTAAACGTTGTTCTGAGTTGATAGAAATTCGTAGCTCAAAACCAATGAGTAATGAGTTAATGCAAGCTGGAAAGATTAGGCAGAAGTGAATTTAGGATCCAGGGGAAGAACACAGGAGCAAAAAATTACTTGTCCTTATAAAGACTACTTCTAGAACGTCACGTAGGCAAGGAATTACGTAAGACAATTTGCTTTTATCTACCCACACAGAACTTTGCCTGTGGGTGCGCATAAGGATTAAGAATCTGTGCAGCGTTCAGAACTTTTTACCTCTCCAAATTAAATGTAAAGCAAGTGTTGCACCAGGTCTTGGTAATGCCATAGCTCCCTGATGTGAGAAACAGAACGCAGTTTTCAAGTTGGAGGCATTTGCCTTGAATTACTCTTCATTCTCCAGCTTCATTCAAAAGCAGTGCTTGAGCACATGTAAAGGGAAGTAGCTGTGGGACAAAAGACTTGGAGTGTCTAGCCAATCTTTTGGAAGTTCAGATAATTCAGATGATTACACCACATAATGAGTCATTTGTTAGTCGATAACTAGATTTCATCTGTATTTTGATTATGTTGAGGCTGCCATACAGATTAATTTGCATGCAGCTTATGTCTGATGAGGCTCATCCACATAAAGTCCAGCTGTCATAATGTGTATATATTACATTTTATTCCATGTAGTTAAAGCTATGAATCCAATGTGATGTCCTGCTACGGAAAGGACTGACATATGGGCTAACACATTGCAGCAATAGTAATACTAAACCTCATATTTTACCCCTCTCCTTTGGCTGCCCAACCTTGCTCCTTAAAATATATACTCTTGGTCATATTATCTCCTGGGATCCCAGCAAACAAGGAGGAAAAAAAAATCGCAAGAGAAAATGAGAAAATACTACAGATCCTGCAAAAGCTTTGTGTGCTGTCTTTCATGAAGTATTGCACTGGCAGGGTGCTGAGAAGCTCTGCTGGTAGTTTGGGGTAACACAGGGCTCTACAACAGAACAACCTCCCACAACAGCATCCTGATACATTCCCTGCCTCTGCCTTGTGTCTGCCAACCCTTCCTCTGATGTCTTTGTTTTGGGCTCAGGACCTGCTCCAAGTCCTTACAGCACTCTACACTATTTGATACTAAACACATATGTTGTTGTCTTCCAAAGTCTGTAGCCATTGTGTGTTTGAGAATAGCTGTGAGTCTGGGGGCTTGCATTCACCTTTCCACTCTAGCAGTGTTCTAAAATTAGGTGTGTCTATACATGTATGTATAGTTTCTTCAAAACACTATAAATGTTTTGCGTCTCAGAAACCCACACAGTATGTAGATTTTGCAGGAAACTTTGCTGCCTGTTTTTTCTTCCACTTCAAGTCACTGCAGCCCTGGTTTGGAAAGCTGATAAGTGCTGACAGACAGAAACTCTTGCTAGGAGTCCCTGCAAGTCACGCAGCTGGAAAGGTACTTCCCAAAGTCTTAGATCCCAAACTAGACCAGTTACTTCAGTGTATAGATATTAGATACATTAATTTTTTGTTCCCTCATAAATTAGTATTTTTTGTAAATTTAGTTACTTAAAGTATGTTATTTATCTCGCGGTGAGAATACTTCAAACAGTTCTGAAATCTTTAGTTGAGATATCTAGATCTCTAGTTACTAACTAGATGTACCAGACAGCTAGATCTCTAGTTAATTCCAGATCTAGGTATCTAGATAACCACATCTCTCGCTAATTTTAAAGAGTTTGAATTCTGCTATGGATAATCTTGCAAGGAGTTTGATAAAGTGATGACAATACAGGGGTGGTGTATAAGTCTGGTTTTAAGGCAGATGCTGACAAAGTAATGTTTGGTTTTGATGTCAGTGTAGTGGTAAGTTAAAAATAGGTGGTTTAGACTAATTATGTAGCATTTAAAAGTTAAAAAGTAACATATTTTGTAGGTATTGGTTTGTCTAAACTGCTAGATCACAGCCACAATTCACATGCTAGTAATGATCCTAAATTTTAAGAACAGTTCAGAATAAATACTGCAAAACCAAGCAACAAGATCAGGTTACAAAGACCTGTGTGCGCTAGTTACAAGCATACAGTGGTGAGTGGAAGGCTTGTTAGTATATGTGTATGTGCACAGTGTACATCTCTCAGACTGGAAGAATTAAGCCCTGTACATTAGTTATTCAAACAAGTATTGCAACCATTGGAACTGCTCCACATTTCATGACAGCAACTGTTTCATGTACTTGGGGAATAAACAGTGTGTCTTCTCGGAGGCACAGACAATAGGGAGCTTCTGCCTACTCATGGTTTTACATATATTTCAGTTAGCTCAGAGAGCTGAATATAAAATTTAGTACTCAGGGACTTTGTGTAGATTTGTGACAGTGGAAAATCTATTAAAATTGGAGAGATTGTGTGCTCTTTGGCTTTTTTTTTCTCCCCCAAAATACGATGCTGATGGTATTAGTAAATTAGACTAGTGTAATTCCAAGTGAGTTATCACTATAGGTTATAATTATTGGTCACTTCATGTAACTGGTATGGAATATAGTTAAAGATCAAAATTAAACAGAACCAACATTATTACAGGAGAATAATTTACATTGAATAATTTATTCAATTAGTTGTTTTTTATTATGTTTGTGAGCTGGCTGCAGCCAGCTGGCTGCCTTAAGATTTCTTCTTCTTCTTTTTTTTTTTTTTTTTTTGAGTCACAGCAAATAATAATTGACTAGTAGCTCTTACAGATGTAAGATACACCTTTTCTACATCAGCATATGTAACTTGATGCAGATGTTTTTTTTCAGTATTAGCTGCTCTGAACTGTTCATAAAATCATGCAAAGAAGGTTCAAATGCGTCCTTTCTTTGGAGAATCTTGTGGAGATGCATAATTCTCTTAGTTTGTATTTCTTAACAGATGTGGAAAAGTAGAGTTGTCCTAATTTTAAGCTCTCAAATTCATTAATTCAGAATGTGCTTTATATGCTGACTGGTGTTAATAGTAAGAAATGTGCAGTAGAATTCATGTCCAAAATGGAGAATGAGCACAAGTAATAAACAGATTTAGAAGCAGTAATAGAAAATAGCAGATTTGTACTGTATATCAAGCATTATCCTTTAAAAAAAAATGTGAGAGAGGTATGAAATATTAGCTACAATACTGGAGAAGTCCTTGTAAGGTGAATGGGCATGATGCCTTTTGAACTGTCTACTGAGGCATGGCACTGCCAAAATAATCCACTTACAGCGTCAGATCAATTTCAGTCAAAACCAAAGCACACCCTAGAAAATGTGCTAAACCAGGATGTAGAGTTTTTTGAAGTACATTGTGTTGCTCAGTTATGAACAATTTGTGGTGAGCAGAGTTCACAAGTGAATGAGATGAAATGGTACTTTTCTGAAAAGAATGGAACCTGCAGTTTTAGTAACAAATTTCTTTGTTGTGCAACAGTGATCTCAGTATGTTGTGCCAGAGAAAAGAAAAGGATGTGTAACCTATTTTTGACAGACAAAATATGGAACACAGGTCAGATTATGAGTTTTTCTGTGTTTTTGTAAGACTCTTGAAGTGCCTCAGTTCACAAGAAAATAGAGTGACCGTCATGTATTGTGTCTATATGGGATACCACAATGGTCTTACTAGATTTAGGATGAGAAAAGATATTTTTATGTAAGATTTCCTAGTCTAGTAGCCAAATAAAGTTGTATTATGACCTGGAGTTGTGCAAACTGCCAGGTATCTCTGCTCTCATCTTGTGCTCTGCTACATCAGGCTGCCATTTTCAGTGCTCCATTTTGATGAATTGGAAAAAGTGCCTCTCTGGCCCCACTTTCCTTCCAGATCAAAGGGAAGTATTTCATTTACAGTGATTGTAAGGAGAACAGTATTCTCTTGCTCCCTGCAAACTTGAAAGACTTTGTGATCTGCACCTATCAGAAGGTATACTTGCTTTTTCATTGTACTCAGACCTGACTGATAATGAGTTGAAGTACTTATGAGACTGTATCAGGGAAGGTTTGAACATAAGAACAGAAACTGAGATGACGTGCCCAAGAGTAGGTTAAATATTGTGTTACATAGAATATGAGATGTGAAAATACAAAAGAACTTGTAAAGAACAGTTAATCAGATAAGCAGGAATATTATTCCTCTAAGTTCTCCCGTTCATATGTTTGGTAGGAGCTTAAGCATTTAGACTAGGGAGAAAGATCAGATTCTGGTGCCACAGTTGTGCTTTTTGTGAATTGCTGTTTATGCTGTGGAATTCTCCCTTCTGTGCAAGTAGCATTTGGGCATTTTTTCTCACTTCTCCGCCCTCAAATTTTTGGACTTCTCATCATTTTCTACTCTAGCTTACCTTTGGATTGGAATGCTACTCTACCTACCGTCTTTCCTGATCCTTCCTTCCTCTTCTCTCCCAAGTAAGTGTGTAGTTTGAAAGTTGTACCTGATCTCATAGGACCCACAGTAACAGCTGGCATGATGGGAGCGACAGGAAGAGCACTGACTTCGTTTTTTTGGTAAATTCACAATGCAAGGGTTAGAGGGAGAAATCCATCTTAGCATACCTGTTTGGGTGACAACTGGGAGTCTGCTGGAAAAGAGGTTTTTACACAGTTAGGCTTCAGAGGATTGCTGTGAACTCTCTGTAGGGACAGAAAAGGAGTAAAAAAAAATCTGTAATCCTCAGTTTTGCTTTTTTCAACCTTTTAGAGCTGCAAATGAAACATGGATCCTTTTGTAAATTCCAGGAGAAACCCTGACTCTTCTTCTAATGCATCTTATTAAAAGCACGAGTATCAAATTTGTTCTGGGAGAGATAGGGGTCCACCCAGTTGATGCTTCTTGTCTTATGTGTTGGTCTATGTCATGCAGTAAAAAAAAACCAAACAAACAAACAAAAAAAAAAACAGAAAAAAGGTTTGAGTCTGGAAAAAAAGTATTCTGGACAAACCTCTATTCTAAGGACATCACAAATCAGTTTCTATGTTGTATTTAAGTGAACACATAAGGATTGACACTGAGCAGCCTTGTGACAGGACTGTGGTTTTGAGGCTGTATATAAGGAAATGTTGATTACATTTTCTGCTTTCTAACATTCCTGGGGTCAAGTTGTGCCCTAATTTAACCATTGCTTAACCCTTCTAACTTCTGATATAGCCCAGAATGAAAATGAGAGCAGTGTCTGTTCTCATTTCACTACATGCCCTACTTAGCAAATATCAACAATGTATTCAGCGATATTCTCTGTTTTACACACATACACACGTCAACAACTTTAGTAAATCCTGTCATTCTAATGAAAATGAAATGAACTTTTTGGTTACCATGCAGATAAACATCTGCTTTTATATATATATACTTTCCATTCTGACTGAAAGAGTAAAAAGATAGGAAATTGCTAAGGATAGAACAAAATCGGAATGGGAGAGCTGAGCTAAATCTGAAGAGTCCAGCATTTTAGGTCTACTGAGCTTTTGCTGATGAATAATTCTTTTATTTCTTATGAAGGAAAGTCAGGTTTGTCCATACTTCCCACACAGCTCAGAGATGGCTGAATACAATTCTAACTGTTGACCTTTCATTGACATTAAAGGTCCAGTGTTAAAGAACAGATTCACTAAATCATTGATGCACGCCACTCACAGCAATTCTCTGAAGGACAAATTCTGTGCGGTCTGCACAGAAATAAAATCACTTTTATTTTTCTTTTTATCAGTGTTCGCTTGTTTTATTTGCAAATGTCTTGGAAGTTTGGAAATTCAGTAATCAAATGAAGTCTCAGGTATAAAAATTTCTAATTCTTTGTTAGAAAACATTATCCACACAGCAATGAGTAGAATTAACAAGGAAATGGGTATCTGTATCCTTTAGTTACCAAAACAGAGTATTTGCCTTTTGTATGTTTTATGTTTGTGTTTCTAACATGTATGTGTATAAAATACCTTATTTATAAACATTTCAGAACAGCAACATTTCAAAAATCTGATACCTTAGTGACAGTGAGATAAGTTCTTTAGTTCCCATATTCAAAAGCATCTAAGCCCTTTACTCAAAAGCATGGCATGTATTACTGGCTACAGAATGAATCAATGTTATCTAGGTGTTAATATAGGAGTGAATTGGGATTACTTCCTTTTAAATATTATCTTGTGTAAAATGTGTGTCATGAGGTAGATTCTGGTTGCACATTTATTTGCTTGTCTTAAATATTGTCCCTAACAGTATTTGTTGTGTTTAGATAAGTGTGTTTTCCTGAGTGTTGCAACATACTGAAAGTGAAACCTATTCAAGCTGCCTAATTATAATTCTTACCAGATAACATCACTTCTCACAATCATAACAACATTTAGTAATGAATTAAGTCCTTCTTCCTCACGGAAAGCCTGTAGTGGCTCTCAGAAGGTGTTCAGTGAAGAAAACAAGTCTGAATGGCTAGGAAGAGAAATACAATTTAATATTGAGAAGAATTTAGTGAAGCACCATTGCTCATTCATATGAGCACACAATAAATATGAGAAGTTCATATAGGATGTAGGTCACTAAAGAATGAATGGAGAGAATAAGAATGGTAACCAGTTTAAAAAAAAAAAAAACCTTTCTGGATTTGAATTGCCAAATGAAAGAAAATGCTAGAGAAAGAGGAAAGGTGGGTGGACATATGCACACACACTTCAGAGAGGGGAGAGGAATTGTCTTTTTTAGAGGAAAATGTCTGCTTCTGTGATTCTAAACTCAAGTAGGCTTTTCTTATTTCAGTCAATATCACACATTCCCATCTGTGTAAAAAGAAATCTTCAGTATATGAATGCCAGAGTGTATAATTTATCCTTGAGCTCACCTTTGAAATGCAGCCACTGTGTACCAATTGAAGGGAATACCCTCACAGAAATGAATGAAAATGTTGACATTCTCATAGCTAGGCTGGGAGATCCAGACAGAGAAATGGCTGGGATGTATCTGTACTGCAATCACAGGGATGCTATGCACTACAGTGAAATACAGAGAAGTTTTATCTTTAAGCTGTAGCTAGGTTACCTCAGATACCGCTATCAGCCTTTAAAACAGCAGGAAGGTTCTGTGAATATTGTCTGTGAATGACAAGGAAGCAAATTGCATCTGCACTGCTTCCTCAAAAGCAGGCTTTATGCAGTATAAGAAAGTTACAGAACAATGCAGTAAGTTAGAAAGGAGTTAGGTCCTCATAATTACCACAAGACAATCACGGATACTAATAAGGTGCATTTGTATTTCATTGTGAGTGTATACATTACGTCACATGTTGCTTCTGTAACTAAGGTGCATTTCCATTTTATTCCCTAGGGAACTAAAGAGAATGCATTAAAAATCTTAGATAAATTGTCTAATTAAAGGCAAAAAAAAAAGTATTCAGTGGTGACAACATTTTGTACGTCCGCGTGTATCTCCTTCTGATGTTTAGAAAAGGGTCTGGCTCTTGTTTTCCTAGCAGCGTTAACTCAAACTGAATATCAATTAAAACTACCCCATTATGTTAAAGCTTAGACATCTCTGTGCTCCTGTAGAGGAACTGTGCCCTTGGGTTACGATAGTAGTTCCCTAGGCAGGATCCTGAAGTCCTTAGGGTTATCTGTGCTGCAGATGTCTCTTCTCTTTGGTACTTGTCTTAATGAGTCTCTCTGGACTTCCTTTTCCCATTATTCAGTCTCTCTTCTGAAGTTCAGGGCTGCCAGAACAGCATCTCACTCATTTTATTTGCTGAGGCTTCCCTTATTGGCCTTCTGCTACTTTCAACTTCATCTGAATGGGAGGCGTGCTGTGTAAGCCTCATTTATGGTCCTTACTTGCCAGGCTAGAATTCTGATTTTTTTTTTTTTTTTTTTTTTTTTCTGTATTATGCTTCTTTTCTTCTACATATGCAAGTTGATTTCTTAATAATTTTACTCTAAGAAATGGGGTAAGTACAAGGTCTTCTCCAAAAGTAATGCTTACTATTTTGTTATGTTGGTCCACAATGTCAGAGGTGGATGTTGTTGGTATGGCGGCAGAGATTGAACCGTCTCACCAGTATTCTATAACTTTTTGTTGCTGTGTGACAGATGGCAGCAGAGGGACGCTCTGACAGAATGGCATCTGTCATGGAAGCACGTATAAAGCAAAGATGTGGAATTGAATTCCTCCATGTGGAAAAATGACACCCATTCACATTCATCGTTGCTTACTGAACGTTTATGAAGACCAAACAGTGGATGTGAGCACAGTGAGGCAGTGTGCGGTGTGTTTTAGCAGTGGCAACAGTGAGTCACCTCTGCTGGTATAGGTTTTTACAAGCGTGACATGCAGGCTCTTATTCATTGCTGGCAAAAATGCGTAATGAGTGGTAGTAGCTATGCTGAAAAATAGTGTGACCCTGCAAATCACTGGCTACTCAAAAGACAGTAAAAAGAGATGTATTGGGTCTGTGGAAGAAGTAGTGTAATGGTTAATGTTCTCAGAAAAGTGGCAAAGGAGATTCTTACGCTTTCCTGATTCGTTATACAGAATGCTGTAAAACCAGTGATTTTTAATATGTGATTACAAATTTTTACCACATATGAAGCTTATGGTAAGAGTTTTTAAAAGGATTAAAGGAAAAAAAAAAAAAAAAAAAAAAAAGGTTTCCATACTCCACATACTCCAAGAAAATAACAAAATAGACCCTAGCTGCAAAATTGAAGCATACTGATGCTTGGCAGTTCGGTTTGTGCCCACTCCTAAAAAGAATGGTTTTGTATCATGGAATCATTAAAGCTGGAAGAGACCTCGAAGATAATCCCGCCCAACTGTCAAGCCATCACCACTATACCCACTACACCACGAGAGTAAGATACACTGTGTGTATCTGTTAGTTTATTTCTCAACGGGTTTGATTTTCTTCCTGTATATATATATATGTATGTATATCTATATATATCTATATAGAAGTGGATTAGTATGTAGTTGTTGTTTATTCCATCATCATGCAGACATTAAAAGGATCCTAGTCAATGTGACACAGTATAAAGCAGCACTTACCCTTATTTTTGAGAACAGTACTGAAACACAAAGTTGTATAATAAACCACAAGCCATATACCTATGTTGCAAATGACAAAAAGTGAGATATCTTGTGTATACTAAACACCATTAGCATTTATGTTAAAAATGAACTTGAAAGAAAATACAAGAAATGTTAATTTCTTTAAAGTGTCCATTTCAGTTTTCACAATTTTTCTATTCCTTTAATTTTTGTTTCTTTACAGGCTTGTAAGCCATAGCTGGACACTTTACTTTTCTCTCAATTGCTTAGGTAAATGAAATTTCAGATTTTGGCCATGGATGCTTCAGAACAACGTGTAGCTTGACCAACAGTTTTATGAGGATTGTTGAAGAAGTATTTTTGGATTACAAGTTTAAAAAAATCTATGTACAACACTGAAATTATTCTACCACGTATTTTCATTTCAAGCTGAAATGTGAGCATGTTTATTATGGCTTGTATTGAATTAGTGTGGAGTGTGGTGCTATCCCTTTAGCTTCATTTTGTGAATTGCCTTAAAGTGATCTTTTCCAGAAAGAATTGTGCTTTTCAACTCTTGCTCAAGTCTTCAAGTAATGTTAATTGTTCAGAGTTTTAGACCTCTATTTTAAGGATGGAATTAAATTGCCCTGTATTATCATGTATCTCTCCAATCACAGTAAAGAAAGCTTTTAGAAAGCTTGTCTGGCTTAGTTTGGTATGGAGCTGACTTTGTGATATGTGTCATCTGAGGACATAAATGAGCTAATCTTAGTATGAAGAACTATCTGGTGTTAGGCTAGATTTGTAGAATAATATTAAAGCTCTTCCTTATAATGGAAATACAAGCAGCTATCTGTTAGTAGTTTAGCCTAAATATCTGACTTTTGGATACCTATTACTTTTTAGGAGCCTTGAACAGGGAAGGAAAATCTACACGAGCAACAGTAAAGAAAATAATTATTATCCTGGGAATTAAAACATGTAGATTGTCTCTGAGAATATGAAAAATCTTGATTGTTTTAAATTTAAATGTATTAGATTTGGTTTGGGATAGGATTTGGTCTCTTGCTGCATTTTTACTGAGTAGAATACTAAATAGCTGCCGGATGCTGCAGACAGGTGTTTTTAGAATGTCTGCTTTTGCACATTTTTACATACCAATTAACATTCAGATCTGGTAGCACTTCTCATCCTCTCCATGCTTCCTGGTTTCTAAGTGATCCCCACAAAATTCTGTTATGCAAGCAAAAATTGCTCTGTGTTGCCTTTTAAGAGGCAGGGGAATGGAGAGAGGCTAAGGGAGCTAACAACATACACAAAGGCTACATTAAAATGGAAGCAGGGTGGCCCCACATGAAGGACAGTGTTTATTTGTACTGACCTAGCCAGAGATAAGACTGGAATTTAAGACACTTCTACTACTGTTTCTCTATATCATCTCCCCACCTAGCTGGGAAAATGTATAGCAGAGTACACCTTGAGAGCTGTATTTTACTTCTTGCCTTTGACCAAAAACATAGATAATCAATGGAAGATTGAAAAGGCTGTTTATGCATAGACATATTCTCTGATGCCAGCCATAAAGGGCTCTTTTTAATTTCAGTCAAATAAAGTGAATTAGGCTTGGTTTTGCTTGTCTTCTTTGAGCAGAGTCCAGAACTGGAGATGAAATCCCTGCAGCAAATATGGACAGACCCTAGGGTGAGGCTCCTGTCATTTTTATTAAAAGTGAGTGTTGGTAGGAACTTGCATGCCTAGTACTTTAAGATTAGGTTTGATCTTTAGAATAACTTTTGTAATAATTAACCCTGAAGACATTTATCAGGAACAAAATGGCTTAATAAATAAATATTGCAGAATATAGTAAGATAGATCTATATGTTCAAACGATAAATATATCTTGAACTGCACTGCAGTCCACTCTTACTATGTAGGTAGCTCCAAAAGTAATGCCTCCTGTTTGTTTCCATGGAGACTACAACAGATTCATAAAGCATAATAACACTGTTTGATAAAGTTTCAACTACCAGAAGCTAATTTTTTACATAGTCATCATCATTAGCTATGCATTTTTGCCATCAACAAACAAGAGCCTGCATGCTGTTCTTGTGAAAATCTGCACCTGTGGAGGTGACCCGCTGTTTCACAGCTGCTATGATAGTGTTATTGCTGGGAAGATATTGCCCACACTGTCCATCCTTCATCAGCCTGAACAGATGGAGATCAGGAGGTCTGACTCCATCATCTGATCTGGAGTATATGGCAGGTGTGGTAGGACAATTTAGCCAAGATTTGCAATGTTCTCCACAGTCTTCAAACTGGTATGGAGCCTGGTGTTATCATGTTGCAAGAGAAAAGTTGTCATCTTCTCTGGCCTGACTCTGGAAATTTGAGCCTTCAGCTTAGCATCATGGTGTAGTGGTCAGAATTGATGGTTTGCCTGGTTTACAGAAAATCCAGAAGGATCACCCCTTTCCTATCCCCAAAGATAGGACACATCCCTTAACCCACTGAGGGCTGCATCTTTTTCTTCAATGGGGAATTTATGTGTCGCTATTCCACGGACTGCCATTTTGACTCCAGCTCATAGTGCCGATACCATGTCTCATCGCTGGTAATGATGTGATCCATGAAATTATCGCCTTCAGCCTCGTATTGGTTCAATATGTCCTGACAAACTTGCATATGGTGTTCTTTCTGTTTCTCTGTGAGTATTCATGGGACCCACCTGGAGCAAACTTCGTGATATTCCAACATTGCCAGAATCATTTCCAACGCATTGAAGCTGATATTCAGCTCTGTACACGGTTTCTTGTTGTAGTCTGCTGATTTGAATGAAGAGCAAAAAGAAAATGCACTGGCAATGGAAACAAGGATTGGTACCATGGGAAAGAGTATAAGGAAGCTGCTGGGCTGTGTAGGGATGGGGTCAGGAAACCCAAGGCCCAGTATGAACTGAACTCAGCTAGGGATGCCAAAAAAAAAAATAAGAAAGGCTTCTATGGGTACCTCAACCAGAAAATGAAAGTCCTGGAGGGCATACCCCATAGTGTGTGACAAGCAGGCTGGTAACAACAGACAAGGAGAAGTCTGAGGCACTTACCAGCTTTTTTGCATTGATCTTCCCTGATAACTGCTTGTCAAACCGCCCTCCAGCACTTAGTTTGGTAGGAGGAGGGGTTTAGGGAAGAAATGTCTCTCCCACTGTAAGTGAAGATTGTGTTTCTGACCACCTGAGGAAATCTGATCATCCAGAAGGCTATGGGTACCAATTAGATGCATCCGAGAGTCCTGAGGGAATTAGCTGCTGTAGTCGCCAAGCGACTCTCAGCGATGCTTGAAAAGTTGTGGCAATCAGTTGAAGTCCCTGGTGACTCGAAAAAAAGGTAACATCACATCCATTTTTAAAGAGTAAAAAGGATGACTCCAGGAACTATCCACCTGTCAGTCTCACCTCTGTGCTGGGGAATATCATGGAACAGCTCCTCTAGGAAGCTGTGCTAAGGCGCATGGAAGACAGAGAGGTGATATGGGAGAGCCAGTATGGCTTCACCAAGGTCAAATCCTGCTTAACCAACTTAGTAGCCTTCTGTGATGGTGTAACTACATCAGTGGACAAGGGAAGAGCCACTGATATCATCTACCTGGACTTTGGTGCTGGGATCAATACTCTTTACTATCTTCATCTATGACATTGACAGTGGGATTGAATGCACCCTCAGCAAGTTTGCTGATGACACCAAGCTGTGGGGTGTGGTTGACACACCAGAGAGACAGGATGCCATCCTGAGGGACCTAGACAGGCTGAGCAGTGGGCCCAAGTGAACCTCATGAGGTTCAGCAAATCCAAATGCAAGGTTTTGCACCTGGGTTGAGGCAAGCCCCATTATCTATACAAGCTGGGGGATGACAGGATTGAGTGCAGCTCTGCCGAAAAAGACCTAGGGGTACTGGTGGATGAGCCAGCAATCTGCCCTTGCAGCCCAGAAAGCCAAGCATATCCTGGGCTGCATCAAAAGAAGCTTGGCCAGCAGGGTGAGGGAGGTAATCCTGTCCCTCTACTCTGTGCTGGTAAGACCTCACGTGGAGTGCTGTGTCCAGATGTGAAGTCCTCAGTACAGGAGAGACAGACCTGGAGTGTGTCCAGAGGAGAGCCACAAAAATGATCCATCCATGCAATGGAACACCTCTCCTATGGGGACAGGCTGAGAGAGCTGGGGCTGTTCAGCCTGGAGAAGAGAAGGCTGCGAGATGACCTGATAAGTAGCCTTTCAGTATCTAAAGGGGAGCTACATGAAAGAAGGGGACAGACTCTTTATCAGGGTCTGTTGTGATAGGACAAGGGAAATGGCTACAAGCTCAGGGAGAGTAGATTTAGGTTAGCTACAAAGAAAACATCTTTAACAGTGTGGGTGGTGAGGCACTGTTAGAGGAGTTTGCCCAGTGATGTGGTGGATGTCCCATGCTTGGAGACTTCAGTTTGAGGGTGGATGAGGCTCTGAGCAACCTGATCTAGCTGTGCATGTCCCTTTTCAGTTTGGGCAGTTGACTAGATGGCCATCAGAAGTCCCTTTCAGTTCTTAGGATTCTATTACTTGTGCAGATGAACTGATAGAGGCACTCCTCATTTCATGATATGTCAGCTATGCATGTCCATCCGGAATGTAGCATGTCTTTCACATTGCTGAAAGCACATTTCACCGCTGCTGAAATGCACCACCCACCTCCTCACTGTGCTCATATCCACCTTTGCTTCTGGAAATGTTAGCAAGTGTTGATGTCAGTGGGTGCTGTTTTTCTGCGTGAGGGAATTCAGTGACATACCTTTGCTTTGTATGTGCTTCCATGTCTGATGCTGTTTTGCAAGAGTGCCCCTCTGCTGCCATCTGTCACACAGCAACAAAATGTAACAGAATATTGTCTGGAGGGTTCATGCTCTACTGCCATACCACCAACATCTGCCCCTGATAGTGTAAGCCAACATAATAAAATAGAGGCATTACTTTCGGAGCAACCTTTGTACATATTTTCCTTGCAATTTCCTCTGTCTTGTAATACAACTCTGTATGTAATGTGTTTGAAAGCCTGTAGTCTTGAAATTCCTAGCAGCTAAGTTTGTGTATAGACCTGTACTTCCAGTGCTCGTGTTTTAATTGCTATCCATTTACCCCTGCAGTGCTCCACTGCTGACAGCATGATCAGTTGGAAGTGCTGGGCAGAGCTATTATGGCAGGATTCCTGACTGTAACTCCAGGCAGAATTTTTTTAAAGTCTGTAATAATACCCTTCCAAGTTCTACAAAAGATTTTATAGGGGATATGTGGGGTTATGATAGCACTGGTGAAACTCACTAGCCAGGGAGGGAACCTAGCATTTTAATCTTGAAAGTGATCTTGTGTATAGAATTTCTGACTGCCTACCACCAAACAGTACTATCTACACCTGTAACGTGTCCTTCATCCAGAGCACTGCAAAACATTTTACAATAAGCAGCAATTATAACTGAAGATAAGGCATGCTTTTAAGGAAGGATTTATGGAAAGGAGTTGACTTAGGGAGATGGGAAAGATATTATAGTTGTATGGAGCAACAAAATTAAAAGTGCAGTTTCTAACTGCACAGAGGGAGGTCCCTACTCAGAAAAAATATATATATATAGTTTTAGGAAAAAATGGAATTTACAGATCTCAGGAAATTTTATACCTCGCTGGGAAGGTCACTTCTCAATTTGCACTATGTATTGAAACAAGTGTCTGCTTAATGGAGGCTTTTCCAAACAAAAATAAACAGTCTTACTGTCCTGAGACACAAGATAAACACAACAATTCCCAAATTTGCTAACCTAGACATTAAATCACTGTCCTGTGACTGTGCTGTATCACCAATCCACGCAGATATATCTCCTGTAGTTTGAATTTCCTCATTTGTAAGAAAAAAATTGCTAAGTACGGAGTCATACCAGGTAGGATTTCCCAGCATGTCTATAATATCACTTTGGGATTTGAAATGTATCATCCTCCTCTGCCTTACCTTTGCACACAGAAAATGCCTCTCTTGCATAAGATGAGCACATGCACACAGACACAAGTGGTTTCTGAAAGATTGTAATCAATCACTGCTGTTCCTCCACAGTAGTGAGAGCTACCACATCTCTTTTGTCGTGTTAGCTCAGTGCACTTAGGCATGCCAATGCATCGTTCTTTCGTAAAATATGAGTAAGCAAAAGGACATCCCAGAATAATAGCACAATAAATGTGAGTAGGAATTCTTTCTATTCACGTTTGTTTTTTTTACTGGATCCCATTATATTGCCTCACTGATGTTGAAATTTGTTCTATTGTTTCAGCACGGAGAATTCAAAGCTTGATGTATAGCTTCCTGTCTTGATAGAAGTGTCTTCTGATCTTTAAGATCGCAGCTGTTGATCTCACCACCTGTGTCTGTTTCAGCTTTGACGATATCTTCAGTCTTCTAAATATGGTTTGAATTTTTTTTTTTTTTTGTGTGTGTGTAATCTTGGGACCACACTTTATGTAAGAGGTTGCTCCACGTGTCACTGATTTAGTTAAAATTTCTTTATTGACAGAGCCATGAATGAAAACTCACATAGGCCGCCATTGTGACTTTGCAGAGGTTATTCTGATGGCTGCAAAATCTGCTCAATCATTTGCTATGAACTGGAGCATCTATACTGCAGTTGACAATACAGAGTTGCATTAAAAATATCAGTGAATATGGAACAGCTTCTAGGACTGGTAGAAGAAATATTAGGCTCTTCAGATGCGCTGTTCAACCATAGTTGGGTGCCATACAGTTCAGTTGCACAAAGGATAATTTCCTAGTTGCTGTGTCAGAGCATTTCCATGATAAATGTTGAAGCTGCAAGGCACAATGCAACTCTTTTATCTAGGACTCCCCTGAGACTGGAACCACTTCTAGGTCGGGATCTGATTTTACAAAGATGAAAATGTTGTCAACTAAGAGATGAAATTTCCTTTAGAAGTTGGGCTCCTGTTGTCACGTATGGTGAATTCAGAGCTAACAGAAATGTTAATAAGATTTGTTTGTGATGGAGGTTTTTAGCCATGTCTGCAGGGAGAGAAGACATGAAATTATTTTCCTTATAGGAAGCCCTCAAGTACAATGTTAGCATTTGATGCTAACAATATTTAGTCATTAGTGTCCTGCTCAGCACTTGAATCTGTGACCTGAAGAAGACAGACTTGGTACCAATGCACTGAAATGATCTTTTCTGTACTTATAATGAATTCTCTACTCAGGTACTTCAACAAAAATCGCTGTGTGGTCATCAAACTCATGCTTCCACTTGCATGATGGTGAATGATGACTGTGTCTTAGCCTGTAAAAAGAAGAATCTGTAAATTCACACCAGCTATCAAGAGTTCATTTCCTCACACTGCACTGCTTTCTTACATAGCAGAACATGCACTAGTGCCCTCTGCCAGATAGGCCTGTTCAAATCTGATCAATTTTGCAATTGTCTCACCCTCTAGTGGCTTGTCTGAGAAACAAGATGTAAATGATGGTTAAATTTGACTGTTGGTACTTAAATTCTAGGATGCCATTCCCTGTATTTTCTTTTGACAACTGTGTTGTCTCTTTACTTGCAAACTACAGTGTAGTGGCTGACTAATTTCAGTCTGCCTGAGGTACAGATGCTGTCCACTGCTTTGCAGATCTTGATTACAGGGGATGTCAGTAAAATAGGTTTTTCCAATGTTTTTCACAGTTTATCTAAGCTGGCCAGATGACTGAGTTTGTCATCTTGAAAGGGTGGTGGTTTGGCATTATTCATATCTAACATAAATCTTTTTAGTATGTGTCTGAGTTCTGCTATTGAAATTGGGCCATGAATTTTATTCCTGGGGAGACGTGTACTCCTTATAGTGAAATGACACAGTGTCAGGTGAGGCCATGCACTTAGTTTGCCAGACACTTGCACACCTTTATTTTAGCTCTTCTCTTCATGCTGATAAAAAAAATATTCTCTCTAAAAGTTTTTGATGTCCTACTTATTTACTTATAAAGTCTGTCTCACGTTCTGAATAGTGATGCCTGAACAAAATGTTTATCTAGAGGATATCTGTCTTCATCGCTGAAGACTCTCTTGACATTCAAAAAATATGCTAGGATTGTTTGTAACTACATTGGATGGAGATAAAACATTTAATATCTGATGGCAGGTGAAAATCAGTCTGATGTAGTTAAAGAGATGTGCAGATCTATGCTAGTAATTGTTTTTGCTGGGAACATAGGCTCTGTGGCTATTTAATGAGAATATATTGCTCTTGACTCAAGCAAGACTGAGGATAATATATTAATGTATTGGTAATACATTATTTACTTTAGCTTTGTTCCTTTGCCATTCTTGCATTCTTTATTTAGTTGGCTTTTTCAGGGTGTGAGGAGTGAGCCAGCTGAATGAATGTCATGAGTTAAATCTCATTGTCCTGCACACTTGAAAATCTCAGTCAGATTTTGTATGCAAATCCTTCACCATGAATGAAGTGATATCTTACTTCAGACTGTTGAAACTATTGCAATACTACTTTCTCAAAAACGCAGTAACTGATGTTCTTTACCTGTTTCTGTCATTTCTAGGTCAATCTAGGACATATTTGTTGTTGGTTTCTCCCTTACTTTTAGCAGTAGAGGTACCTAGGAAAGAAAACACATAAATTTCCAGATCCAAAGACAAAATGTGGCAAGACTGGAAAGCTGGGCACTCTTTCCAGATAAAATCTGTGTATTTCTAACTTTTCTGCTCTTCTGCTGTCTCCTCCCAGGTAATCCTGGGATATTCTTTTGCACTGATCAGCATAAACAAACAGGCGTGTTAACTTTCTGCTGGAATTGTTCATGAAAATGAGGTTTTTGTTCTCTTCTTCTGGGATTTACTGCAAGGAAGCGGTGGAGAAATACTCATTAAATCAAAAACTACCTGTAATATTGTGAACCTTAGGGAAGGGTTGCTGTGTGTTATAGAAGGTAGTGCTGTTTGCAGTATTTACGTTAGGCTTTTAACTCTTCTGTATACCATGGCATCGAAGGTCTAAACTTTAGCTTAATCTAAGATATATGAAGCAGACATTATGAATTTTTTTTAATCCATTTTTCATATACATGTATCTTCTGAGACAATTTTGGATAGAACTAGCACAAAATAGATTGTGAAATGAGTTGCCATGTGTTCTCTTACTGCAGATCATGATGGTTGTAAATGAGATGTGAATTTTAAAAACCGGTAAGTGATGCTAGAAAGAGAGGCAGGGGAGGAAATGTCTTCGTCTTAGATGCTGTTTGGAATAGGATAACTGGCTTCTGTCTGTGGCATCAGTTCAAGAGCATGAATGCTCTAAAAGGTAAGTGTGTGTTTGTGGGGGCAGTGGGATGTTTGTTTCTTTATAATGGGGTGCTGTAACCAGAGCTTCCCTGGATGATTCATGTGCTTTCAGAAGCTCTTATGATATACTGTATCTGTTTGCATCACAAAGTCAAATGGAATACAAATAGAGTAATTATTGCATCTAAAGAACTTAATTAATCTTCCTGTCTGCACACACCAAAAGAACTGTTCCAGCTCAGCTTTCTTTACATTTCACCAGAAAACAGCTATTTTAATTGGGCATGGGGAAGCCTTCATTGTGGAAAATAAGCAAGTTACTGGAATTGGTGGGTCATAATTTTCAGAGGGAAGCAACTTACTCACAGATGGATTTCAGTGGAAATACTGCCCTTTATAAGAGTGGCTTTGGACGAGTGTGTGACAGGGTATTGTCTGACAGGGTATTGGAGTCATCTCATTCACTCCAACCAGTCTAACTAGATCAGATAGACAAGAAGAAAAGAGAAAGAGGAAGGAAGTAAATTATTGGGAAGGGGATTTATTCAGGGAAGCTGAAAGATAATGAGAGACCTGGTCCAGAGGTGATGCAAGGAAAGCTGCAAACTTAGGAGGGGGGAATTTGGATAGGAGGTGGGGAAACCTGCAGCAGTAATACAGATTCCTGAGAGCAAAAATGGGACCTAAATATGACAACTATGCCTGAAGGGACAGAAGACAGGCGGACAGAGTGTGAGTAGGATCACCAGAAGGAAGGGAGAGCAAAGGAGCAAAGGATTAAATGAGAAGAAAGAAAGGAAAGGAGAGAAGGAAAGGAGGAAGGGAGGGGGAGAGAGAGGAACGGAGGGAGGGAGGAAGAGAGAAGGAAGGGGAAAAGGATAGAAGGAGGAGAAGGTAAAGATAGTAGCAAGTGAGCATTTGGCAGTGTGAAAAAACAGATATGGAAATTAAGGAAGAAAACATTTTGCAGCCAACTGAAGATGAGTATTGTAGTGTGAAGAGAGAAATTGAAAGGCACTTAATTTGTTGGCATAGTAAATCTGATTGATTTATGTACTTTTGAGATTGTATTCTACATTTTTTTTTTTGTTTCAACAGAACTGATAAAGCTGTTGAATACTTGAAAATGTCCAAAGTATGTTTTATGATTAGCTAGTATGATATGACCCTGGTGCTTCATGATGAGAAGTTCTGTTGTATCCTATTGCTGTGGAATCTGTTGCTGTATTTTGTAGGATTCTTTCAGCAGAGTTAAATTTTACAGCTTGCCCTGTCATAGTGTGATAGTCTCTTTACTGCAGCCCTTGTTTTTACTTGTGGCTCAAAAGAGGTAGTTAAGCAAAGTCAGATTTTCAATTGAACTTGTGTTTCAATGACTGTTGGCGAATGTGTTGCTAATGCTCATTTGAAAATTTTGTATATTGTGCCAAACCAGACCTTAAGGTATTAGAAGCTGTAATATTCCTTCCTTAGCTTTCCATGAAGGGCATGGAAAATTGGGTGTCATTTAAAAATCACAGTCACAATAACAGTCTTTTAAAAGTTACTTCTAATTTTAGAAGTTGAGAAATGTCAGATCTTTGAGTAATGCCATAGTAGTAGATTTTATTATTATTAAACTAAAGATTTTTCTGAGTGGCTGCAAAATTAATAAGGCTTATTCAATATTCAAGGAGCTGAATTGCTACTGAAAATACTGATGTGTATTCTTAACTTATTAAGCCAAATTCTGCTTAAAATCATGTGGAGTTAGTCTTGAACTTACTTATGCTATTTCTCAGATTGAATATATTTACATTGTAGGCTGCGTTTTTTTAATGAGGCTCAACAGTTTAACACAACATATATTAATTTGCTTCCAAAATTGGATTTTGTACCACCTATATCATAAACTCAACATTCAAACCTTAATTTCAACAATACAGAAAATCTAGTGGTGGGATACCTAATACAAAACATATGCATGATGAATTGGTATCACTTACTCTGCTGATTCAAGTTGGATCATATAATTAGACTTTTTGCTGAATCATATTATCCTAACTTAGCTTTGTTTGATCAAATTATGTTCATTTCTTTGCAGCTGTCATAAAGTCAGAAAAACAAAAGAGCACATGAAGACAGCACAAACAAAGCACTGTGTGTATTAGGTAATTAAACAAATGCAATTATAAGTTCATATCTGATCTGAAAGTATTATTTTTGAAGTGATCCAGTGCTAAGGACTGTGATTCTGTTTTCTGAGCTAAACAAAATCAGATTTCAAAATGAAATGTCACTTCTGAAAATTGCCTTTGATATTTAAGATGTGTTAAGAGTTGTAAAAAAGATACAGCAAGAAAATTTTATTCTCTTTTATAAAGGACACATCAGTAAAATCTGGTAAAATTCTGTGCAGTTTAAAGACAGTGAATGTTTGAATTTTTTGAAAAAAAAAAATTGTAGCTTCAGTGCTATGTAGAGGTAACAGATTTACAGATTGTTGAACTTCACACGTATTTGTTTTTTGAAATTCCTTTAATCTATGCATAAAAGCTGAAGCATATGAAAATTTTCAGTTGTACCTTTTAACATGCTTTTAGAGCAATCTTCAGTTTTGTCAGTCAGTAAGTAACTGTTTACACAAATATATTAAAGCTCGAGCTTTCAGCAGGTGGGTCCTTCCATAAAATTAATCTGTAATTGTAATGAAACGAAAAGGGTCTCAAAAAATTTGGCCCGGATTTTTCATTTTGGATGATTGATTTTTACTCCAAATAATGTTACACCCTATATGTATGAGCACATGTTTTTATTACGTATAATCTTTCAGCATCCCAAGGAAGGTACTACAATAGGCAAAGCTGGTGAGGGCTGAAGGCACGACACACTCTTGCTTTCCTTTGGCTGGGACTGATGTGGCAGAAGAGCTAGTTGCAGTCTCTGTAAATGATGCAGTAGTTGTTTAGTGGAGGTTTTGGCAGCCTGTACAAAGATAACTTTGTACAATTTCCAGTTTCTATTCTGTCTTCCGATAGAAATCTGCATATTTGCACACAGAACAGGTTTTATTTTGACACAGGTGCAGTTTGTCATCTCTCTGGGGCCAGATTCAGTGAATCACCCGTTGATTTGCTTTGAAGTCATTAGAAGGGAGAGACTTAATGCCTTGTGACTAGTTATTGGACAAGCCTCAGCTAGTGGGAAATTGTTTTCAGTCTTTGATGCTTTTGTTAGCTTTGTCTTTGGGCTAGTTTTGGTAAAATATAGCAAAGATCTCATTTTTAATATACTCATGAACTCAATTCTGGAATGGACTCCTATAATATTTTACGTGCTAAAACCGCTACAAATCAGAACATCTTTGTCTTTTAGAGGTAGCTACTTTCAGATTTAATAAGAATTAAATTTGATTATTGAATTAATTAGTTAATTACATATTCTGGCATTAAAAAATGGAAGAGAAACTCACACTAAAAACTACTGTAAAGATTTGTAACAACTGGAAATTGTTAATGTGTATATTTAGGAAAGAAAAAGTGAGTCATCACTTTATTGTCATGAAATGTATTATAGTAAAAGATTCTTTGGGACAAATAGCTTCCAGAAAAGAAATGGCAAGCTGAAAACAAAAAAATACATTTTTCTTAAAGCTAATAGAAGTTGCCCCCTACCCAGAACAGAATGGTTTGTGGAGACTAAATGAATTCTTAAGAGTTGACCTTGTCAGTAATGCTCCTTGAACTTGATTCACCATCATTTGGTCTTTGCTATTTTTTCCCCAGTCCTTGGTCCTGCTGTTCAGGCTAGCTTGCATCCTTTATTTTATTTGCTGTCTTCCCCTCCTTCCACACTCCCAGTGTGCCAACACTCTGCTTGCTTTGGGATTCAGCTGTGTGATAGACATTTGCTAATGGGTAAGGTAATCAGGGTAGAAAGGAAAGTAGAATCAGCCTTCTTAAGAGACTAACAGGTGACTACATTAATGTGTAGCTTCAAAGCTGCCTATAGCTACATATGGCATCATTTGTAGGACTATTATTAGATCTTGTGCAGTTTCTCAGGACATCTCATATCAATTTGTATTAGCTGCAGGATCTGTTATGTAAGTGGTGAGAAAGGTTATTTCATGACAACATCATGAGTAATGTACATCATGGCTCTAGATTTGTGGGATATCACCTCTTACTTTAAGAATGAACAAACACAGCGGGCTCGTAAGAGGTTTACATGGGAACTTTTTCCCAAGCACATAACAATATGCAAATATCTCAGGATCAAAGGTAAGTGAAAGAAAAATGGCGCCAAGTAGAATAAGTCAGCTCAGCTAGAAGCTGAGCTACATGACAGACCCACAGGCAACTTCAGAGCTGTCAGCTTCACTGCCTGCAGAGCTCACCAAGGGGCCAGAAGCTGCTGTGGGATGAATATTTGCTGCAGTTTGGCAGCTGGATTCTGTGATGGCCCGAGTGTCATGTTGGAGTGGGAGCCTCCTTTGTGCTGCTGGGAATGGCCACAAAGTCAGATTTGCTGAGGTTAATGTTAATTAGAAATAAATTGTCATGCCTGTTTTTAAGCTGAGTTTAAAGGAAAAATACTTCAAAAAACAAACCAGGACTTTTGCTGTATTTAGGAATGCACATTTAAACTATACAGGCTTGCCATTTATTTCTAGATTCTCTCAGTGTTCTACTGAGCAATAGTGAGAAGTATATCCATACACATGTATACAAAACCCATGTCAAATGTGGAGTTGTGTGCAAGGCATCTATTTGTTCTGCCCTACATCATATTCATTCCAGGCACAAAATTTGCCTTGTCTAAACTGATGATTGATGTTGGTGAAACTAATGAAAAAGTTCCCCTCAGAGTTACTTCATCTGGCTAGTGATTCTGAGTACATCACAAGTAAAAGCTGTCCTTGTTTACTGAGATAGAATGTAGTGGGGAGTGCTGACAATAATCCTGTCTCTGTTACAATTAGAAGGATGGTTTGAGCCCTCAACTAATGAGCAGAAATCACTAGAAACAGGGACTTAACAATTTCATTTTTGTTGTTATCAAAGTAAAAATTCTTCTGGAGATTTCTAACAGTTGTAATAATAGTAATGAAGTACTACTTGTGTGAGATTCTGAATTCTTTGGCAAAACAAAAAGTATTTGACTTATTTTTCTTGGGCTTGGAAGTCAAAAGAAAAAAGGACACATTTTTTTTGAGGATAGCTTTCTTCATATGTTGGTTTGTTGTTTGTTGTTTTCTCGTTAAACACAATACATCAGCTGGTGGAATCAATTAAAAATAAACAAAGCCAGTGTCTGGTCTGAGGTGAGCTCCTGCTATCCCTGTTCTGGCATAGTGCCTCTGGCACTATTTTGACTAAATGCATATGCAACAGATGGATGTTGAGACCTGAGCAGGGCACCAGCATACAACCAGTAAATCTCTTAGATCCTGTTTAACTCTAAATTTGCACGTGCAAGTGCCATTTGGACTAGAAAGTCTGTAGTTTGGATGGGAGGATTTGCAACCTGCAATCACAAATAGCTATGTAAGGGAGGTGTTTCCTCAAATACAAATATTTTTCAGCTAAGCTTTTTTTTTTTTTTTCCCCCCAAAATCTGAATTCTGAATTCTTTTTTTTTTTTTTCTCTATGAGAATGAGTTAAGTTTATTTTTGTTCACTCCCAAATGATCAGAAAAGCACAGAATTTCTGAATACATTCAGAAACTATTTGAGACTTGAGAAAACCAGAATCCCTGTGAAAGTCTTAAATATCTGGCAAGCTGTTTGTTGTAACCCTTCTGCTACTGTAACCCTCTCGAGGTTCAGCAAATCCAAGTGCAAGGTCTTGCACTTGGGTTAAGACAACATCCACTATTAATGCAAGCTGGGGGATGAAAGGATTGAGCGCAGCCCTGCCAAAAAGGACGTAGGGGTACTTGTGGATGGCAAGTGGGATGTGAGCCAGCAATGTGCCCTTGCATCCCAGAAAGCCAACTGTATCCTAGGCTGCATCAAAAGAAGCATGGCCAGCAGGGTGAGGGAGGTGATCCTGTCCTTCTACTCTGCACTGATGTGACCTCACCTGGAGTGCTGTGTCCAGATGTGGAGTTCTCAGTGCGAGAGAAACATGAACCTGCTTCCAGGTTCCAGAGAAGGGCCACAAAAATGATCCATGGAATGGAAGAACTCTCCCATGAGGACAGGCTGAGAGCCTGGAGAAGAGAAGGCTGCGAGATGACCTGATAGCAGCCTTTCAGTATCTAAAGGGGAGCTACATGAAGGAAGGGGACAGACTCTTTATCAGGATCTGTTGTGACAGGACAAGGGAAAATTGCTTCAAGCTCAAAGAGGATAGGCTTAGGTTAGAAATAAGGAAGCATTTTTTTACAGTGAGGGTGGTGAGGCATTGTTACAGGAGGTTGCCTAGAAGTGTGGTGGATGCCTGTGCCTGGAGGTGTTCAAGGCATTCCTGAAAAGAGAAGTAATGGGCAAAATGGGATTACAAGAAACTTTCCAGAGTGTTTATGACAGCTGTACAAAAAGTGTTTTCCATTTTCTTACTGGTTTGTTTTTATAGATTTACTAATAACAGTTGAAATTTGAAAATTAGCAGAGCTTTACCCATCCAAGGATTGCTTGGTGAAGTTAAAAAAAGCAACAAAACAACAACAAAAATAAAACACAAACTTTTGATATAAGTTAAGAATTGGTTACTGCTCTGAAGTAGTTGGATTTATTAAGCATAAATGAAAAAAAGCAATCTGTAAAAGGATATTTGAGTGAAATCCTGGCTGTATTGTGTGAGATTTCATCCAGTTTACATGCTGAATTAATATTTTCTCCTATTATTTGTTTTTGAATTTTTTGATATCCCATAGTTTCTTAGTCATCTTTCACAATATATTTTCATTAATTCTAAAAGAAACTTATTCAGACTAGTGATGACCCTTTTTCAGTTCTGGACAAACAATTCCATTGCTGATGTTACAAAATGATAGATTTGTTCAGTTTTGATAGTGAAACCAGTAAAGTAGTATTAAACCCCATCAGGAGACCTTTTGAAACTCTAATCATAATCAAGTAATTAAAATCAATGCAGTGTTTTTTTTTTTTTTTTCAGTATTTGTGTGTGCTTTCTCTATACAAAATAAAGTGAGAAGTAAGCAAAAACTTTAATAAAACTAGAATGAATGAAGTAACTTCATTCCTTTAGTCTATAATTTGTCAGTTAACTGATTCGAGCAATTTCAGATACTGGAACATTAGCAATCAAATTCAAAACATCAGCAATTCTAAGAAACAAAGTTTATATACGTGACAGTTGTATGTATCACAACTCTGTATTATTGTGAAATCCTGATTCTGACTGAAAAGTAATTGTTAATTTATTTTTCTAGATATTAAAAATCCCACTCTTGATGTGTGGGTGTAGGCAAAATCTTGGTCACAGGTCTGTTTAATCTGATGTATGTGTCAGCTTTGTGTGTGCACATTTTAAGAGAATAAAAGTTTGGAAATAGCACTGGAACAGGTTCAGGGTGGCAGTGGATCTCCATCCTTGAAGGTTTTCAAGACGTAATGGGAAAAAACCCTGAGCAACCTGGCCAAGATTCAGAATTGATCTAGGATTGAGCCAGATGACTAGAATCCATTGGAGGCCATTTTCAAGCTAAATAACTGTGGTTCTCTGTTCCTGTAAAACAGAAAAAAAAGAAACAAATATTAAAGGAAATGTTGGAGTTAGAAAATGCCATGATGATTAAAAGATAGTCTCTCCCTACTTAAAAGAAATATTGATACCAGTGATTCCTGTCCTTTACAGAGAACCACAGTGGTTTTGAGATTGTGCCCAGAGGTTTCACCTCTTAAAGTCTTTACTGTAGGGATTAATACTACAACATGAAAGATGACTGACAATCGTTCCGTACGTAACCCCAGCCAAGCTAGAAGTGTGCTGAATGATGTCGTATCACAGGAGGCAAAAAAGCATGAAGGTTGTTCTGAACGTATTCTCTCCTATTTTATTACGTTGACCCACAACATCGGAGATGGGTGTTGGTGGTATGACAGTAGAGGTTGAACCTTACCACCAGTATTCCACTGCATTTTGTTGCTGTGTGACAGATGGCAGCAGCGGGGCACTGACAAAATAATGTCTGACATGGAAGTGCATTTAAAGCAAAGATATGGAATTGAATTACTCTGTACAGAAAAAATGGCACCCACTGATACTCATTGATACTTGGTGAATGTTTCTGGAGAGCAAACAGCGGATGTGAGTGCAGTGAGGCAGTGGTAACAGTGACCCAAATGACAAGCCACGTTCTTAACAACCATGCAGAATTTTATGAGCTCTTGTTCATCCCTGGCAAAAATTTATGACTAATGGTGGTGACAGTGTTGAAAAATAGTGTTTTGTAGCTGAGAATTTGCTCTGTCAAATAGTGCTATTTTATTCTTTGTATCTGTAGTAGTTTGCATGGAAATAAATAGAGGACATTATTTTTGGAGTGAGCTGCATATCATGTTTTTGTTTCTAATTTAGCCATAGGAACACTAGATTGATGAAATTATTAATGTGGAACTTCGGAAGGAGTAAATGCACAAATGCATTTTTTTTTTTCCTGCAGTTTGGTCTGTTACTATGGTAAGACTTGATATAGGCTAAAGAGTTTGTTTCAGAGTTGATGGTTCATAAGGAAAAGACCTGCTGTTGAAATTCACAACTGCTTCAGTTTTCTCTTTGACAGAAGTATAGAAAGATGCCATGCTTTGACAATAAAATACTTCACTTTCTGTATTCAGTCATTATGCCTTAAACCATTTCTTGCTGTTGTAGAAAATATTTTTTCTCTTTTTGAAATAATTTGGATGTTTTTTAGTGTTCAGCTTTAATTGAAAACAAACCAGTTGTTTCAGTGCCTAATATAAGGGGAAAGATAACAAGTTTGCCTTTAAGTTCTGCCAGAAGATGGAGAACTATAGTGACCAGTACTCAACAGTTGGTAGACAGTAACCAACTATTGCTGATGTATCTATGTGGAAATTGTACACATTGTGTACAGTTGTGGCACTGCAGTAGCTCAGGTTGCTCTTCTTCACTTACATCTGAAAAACCATGACCTGGATGGCTTATTTGATGTGGTTTCTATTTCAGTCATATGAACCTCACTTCACTTTATTCCTCTGCCGCTATCTTCAGGAGGCTTTCTGGACTGATACTTGTTTTCAAAAAGTTACACATATTTTGTTTTAGTGCAGATGTTGCTTACTCCTCTAAGATGACTTGCAAGTAGAACTGCTGTGGATGCTTCGTCTAAATTTTTGACAGGAAAATTGCTGTTATTGTTGACCAGATCAGAAAAAAATAAAATAAAAAAATGAAAAGATTACTCAAATCAAAATATTTGCTTAGAATTGATGAGAGGCTAACCGTGCCTCACCTAATAAGCTGTTCCATACAAATTCATAGCTCAGTATTTGATGTCTTTATTCTCTATATATTCATTATGTACTAAATTATGCCACTGTTCTTAGGAGAATGCATGTTGCAATATTCTTGGGGCAGTCTCAGATATGAGTACAGACTGGGAGAACAACTCATTGAGAGCAGGCCTGCTCAGGTCTTGTGGGAGACTTTCTCATTTGTCACTTTGGCTAATGAGTTCAACACTTAGATGAGAAACAACAAAGTAAATTTTACTATGGTAGGCACATATAATATAACCCAAACAGACAATTCCTCTATGCAGAGGCATTCCTGTCCTTATATCCTGAACACAGTTGCTGCTTTTCCATCAAAACAACCTAGTTGAATAAAGATGTTTCCCTGCTTCCTGCTGGTTAGAGAATGTTTGCTATTTGGTTCTTTCTTCTTGAAGAGCAGTAAGGCCAGTTATGTAAATTGCCAAAATGTATTGTCTGTAGAGGCTTGTAGTATAAATAATTGAAAGACTGCTCTGTACACAGACAGTAGCACCTTTCTGACAAATCCTAAGAATGGTGGATACTTCCTAGTGCCCCATAACTGGACTTTCCAAAAGTCCAGTTGTGCCATCAGTTCACTGCTAATTTACAATTTGATCTGTATGTTGTCTGTCCTGTCTGGTAATGTATTGTCAAAACTGCCGCTGTCTTGAGACAGGGCAACCAAAAGAGCCAGAAAGAAACAGGACAGATCAAGGAAAGAGATTTAGGGATAAAGGACCTAGAAATTCCTAAGCTCATTTGATTTGTCCCAAGATTGATTAAAATGCATTTCAATTGCTGGGTTTTCATATTTAGGAAAAAATCCCATAATTATAACAGCATCAAAGCCAACTATTTACTTTTAATTATTTTCCAATATATCTTTATGCTTTGTAAAGGGAGAAGAATGTAAGATCAGATGTTAGTAAGGATGAACTCGACAGAAGCTAGTTTACATTGACAATAATATTATAATTTGGAACGTGTCACTTTCTATAGAAAAAAGATTCAAGAATGGATATTCACGAAAGACAGCAATGGTAGAAAAAGTTGTTATTTTTTCATACATGCAAAACTGAATATGTATCCGCATACCTGGAATTAATACTGAATTACATGCCTTAGGTTAACTTATTAGCATTTTCATCCTGAGTAATATAAATTGGAAGCCTGAGAAAAAATTTCTTTTCTGAAACAAAGCCTGAAATTTGCCTGTATTTTGTTGTTCAATAGCATACATAAATTTTAGCTTATATATTGCATTTTGCTTAAACTCATAGGCTTTTTTTTCTTTCTTTCTTTTTTTTTTTTTTTTTTTTCTGGGCAGCCCTGTTTATGCAGATCTCATAGACAAGAGAATGATTTAATAAAGAAGAATGATATATACAATGGCAATACATGGTAGTAACCTATGAAGTAATAGATTTAGAAAGCTGGGAAATTGGCCAATATTGATTTCAGACAACATGAGGGAAAACACTTACCTTATGTCCATATAAAGTTATGGCTACGTATTTCATTTGCAGTGTCTTCCAGAAGGGCACAACTGATGATCTTTGAAAGGTTTTTTAACCTTTACAAGGTTTTAAATTTTTTTATATTATCTAGTTGTAAAAGTATTAAAAAAAAGGTGACACAAGATGAGAGAAAATACTGCAGAGAAAAAAGCTTACATGCAGTTGCACCGATCTTTTTTCTCCGGGACGTTGGTTTTACTTTGTCCAACTGAACTTAGAAAAGTTCATCCAGTACCACTTGCTTAAAAGACAAATCATTCACCATTCCTTTTCTCTCCTGCTCTCCAATTAATGTTTATTATTATCAGCTTTTAAATAACTTTGTAATTACATTAATATGCACTGTGTTGTGATAATCAAAGGCCTAAAATATTATCTTATTTTAAGATATGCTGTGTACTCCATCATGAATATGCATTATTTAACATGGGAGTAGAGAAAAAAGAGCCAGATGTGCATTTTAGGTTTTTTTTTTTTTTTTTTCTTTAATGGTGAAGTTTTCATTAACTGCTTCAAAATACAAAAATAGTTTAGAAAAAATGTGAAGAAATAATCTTGAGAAGTCCAAAAAACTTGGGTAAAAACCTCTATCTGATAGAGTCCTTTTTGGTCCATGCAGCAATTATGCACTGAAATTACAACCTTTGGAATGAGTTCTATCATTTAAAGATGTAATTGGGCCATAAAATCCTTATAAAAATTTATGAAAGAAACTTGGCGGAATGAGTCTGGTAGACAATTTAGAAACCCAAATATCTCAGCTACTTTGCTGAATTTATACCTTAAAAATTCTCCAAAGTGATCATAGCATTCTTTTGTCTAAGTTATGTCATTCATCTGCTTCCAGAGAAGATCCTGTTTAGCTGAATCTTGTGTCCATTTGTATCTAAGGACTTGAATGTATAGGATGACTAAGCCTGTCCAAAGTGATCAGTGACTTTTGACTTCCACCATAAGAAATCATAAATAATATTATTTCTACATGATAGAGCTCAGAGTTGCCTCAGAAGCTCAGTAACACCTTTGGCTGAGTACTCCAAACTGAGGGACTCAGGATCACAAACAACATTTAACAGTCATTATCTTTTAGAATTAAATCTATATGAAGGCCTTCAAACAACTGAAAGTAACATAATTATAGTTCTGTCCATTTCCTTTATTCATTTTGAGTCAATTTTTGTATACTCCAGAAATCTCATAGGCTCTCTTGGAAAGTTTCAGAAACAAGTAGGAGTAATTGTTGATACCTGTACTTTTTATGCATTGTCAAGTGATTTGCCAAGTAAAAAGTGTTCCTTTATCAAGTATGTAATACATGATGAAGTTCAAGTTTAGAAATGTCAGTGGCTCGTTCATGTCTATGTATCTATCAGAGATATTGGCTTACAGTTCCTCTATATTCCTGCTATCTGCCAAGTGAATGATGGTGTTGGCCCAACTGTAGGAATACACTGTTGGAGTAAAAATTTTTTTCTCAAAAATATTTTTAGAATAGCAACTGTCCTCTTCAATATAAATGTATCTTTTCTTTTCAATAGTAATTATTTTTAACATTGTCAGGCATATTTATTTTGATAGTATCCTCAAATTACATAGAAAAGATTTCCCTTTTCCTTGCCAGCCCAAGTATCTGCATAAGGATCTGTCACCTTTATGTATTAAAAATTATTATTTTTTCTTTACCTTCAGTTTTATAATGTATTCCATTCTGTCTCAGTATACAGAGCATGTGACACATAACTCTTATTCCAGACATTCTAGACATGCCTTCTTTTTGCCCTTACATAACCAAAAATTCTAGCCACAGCAGTCTTTCCATTATAAGAACATCAAACCATGCTATAAACTTCAGATCAGCTGCTGGGACCAATTCCACTTGCCTGTGTTTTTAAGTATCTCAATATTCTTCACCAACTTACGAATGCTAAGAGCTGTTGAAATACCTGTTTGGTTTGGTTTTTTTTTTTTTTTTCAGGCATAGTACAGCAGTCTTCTGATCTGGGTATCCAAGTATGGGCTTATTAACAACATGTATAAATGATATTTTTCAGGAATCTTTCAGTATAAGTACATTTCATAATGATTTCAACATATTGTCCTGTATATGTAATTCTTGATAGTTGACTCTTCTCTGGATTAAGGTTAACTAAGAAGAATGCAGGTTGAAAAATTTTTGTTCTTTGATACCAAGGAACTAATGCATTGTTCTGCTTGTTATTCCTAAATAAGAAAAGACTAAGAAAAGAAAGCGTAGTTTGGATGTATATTTGTGGTGCAAATAAGATATCTTGATTTAGAACCCTAAATTGAGCTACAAAAAGATAATGACCTCCTAAATGAAAGGAATGGGACTTGACTGAAATAAATCAGATGGCCTTTAAAATTCCTTTGGAAGAAAGGAGGTATGTAAGTGCAAATAATAATAGTGGGGAAAATTGAAATTAACATAGCTTTCATAAGAGATTTTTGTACTATTCATAAATATAGAGCAATTCGATAGCAAAATGAGAAGTAGTCAATCCAGTGTTCTGGAAAAAAAAAATAATGAAGTGTTTAAGCAGTACAAGTGCAAGCAGACATAGTAGAATTGCCTAATCTCCATTGAAATCCCCAGAAAGTTTCTCAAATATATTCCCTGAAAGACTGAGTACTGTTTTTCCCCCTTAAAAATAAAAATATCCATCTGGATTTTTTTTTTTTTTCCTAGTAAAATATATATTTTTTTCCAGTGGTTATTATCCTGTTATTATCTGAGTTCTTAGTATTTGATTTTTTTATGAATTATATGTAATTTCAATATATCATGTATAATATCAATATATCACGTGAAAATAAATCCAGCCTGTAACCATTGAAACCATTACCAAAATGCAGATGTGACTATCACTGTCATGTGCTTTTGTGTGAATGCTTATTTTCTCCTGATCAAGTTTTTGAATACCCTGCTGAAGAATGGACCATTGAAATTTTTAGGATTTGTTGTGCTGGAAGAAGTAAAATGTATTTGTGTTGAGTATCTAATGGATGAGGCAATCAGTAAGGAAAGAGCTACGGACTGTCAGCATTGTAAGTAGAATATATAAAATTAGTGGTAAAGTTCTGTTGATCCACTTTCGCCTATTCATCATAGGTTTCAGAAGGGCAGATCAATGAACTGAGCACGTTTCTCCAGCCACATTAAACATGCAGTGGCAAAGTAAGAAATATGTATTGAGATAACCAAAAGACAAAAAAAACCCACAACTTAATATTCCATCAATAGCCATTTAAAAATTTAGGCCTTGCTGTAACAGAAAACATATACAGAAAATGGTAAAAAGGGTGACATTTGGCTTAACTTATAATAAGTTTCTTATCAATAATTTATTTGAATCAATATGAATTCATCTCTTTGCTTACCAAATGATAATTTCTCATCTCTTTAATAGGAGAACAACTAATCTGGAGTGGATAGGTAATTGCTGGGCAAGGACTCGTGAATACAGATGCAGTTTAGTTAGTATTTCTGTATGTGTTCAATATATAGGCATTCAATTAAGTTTAAGGGAGCAATGAGAACATTCACAGCCATGTGTTATTGCCTGGAAAAATAAAAACACCTTAACAAAAAAAGCAAAATGTGTGGTGAAAGGAGTGACTTTTGACAGGTTTTTTTTTTTTTGTTTTTTTTTTTTGTGGAGACTACAATAATTTCAACTGAAGAAGGTGTCCTTTAAATTATCAGAGCACTGAGATTTGCTGTTGAGGTAGAAAACATGTCTATGGAAAGGTTTTAGGTGTGCTGTTCACTAATTCTTTTACAGTCTAGAAATGTGTTTTTAAATGGCCTTGTTTCTTCCTGCCAATCACATAATCAGTTAGTCCCTGTTCCTCTTCTTGTGGGGCTAAGCTAGCTTCCTCATTTTTGCAGATCATCAATACAAAACTGATTTGAAGCTGAGCTGTATAATAATAAGCCTTTCAGCAGCCAGGCTTGACACTTGCCTTGTAATTAAGGCCTTGATGGTTGTGTTGATGGCAAATGAAAGAAAATGGCTTTGTTCTCAATTCCAGAGGCTTGATTGCTGGTTCTCGTTCTCACCTGAATTCGACCCATTCTGCATTGTGCACATGATTGCTAGAGTGTGAGTAATTGCAGCGCTGGCAGATGACATTTTCATGAAGCACACTCTGCACTGCTCCAGAGGGAATTTACAGAATTTATAGCTGGAGAAGCTCATCAAGCATGGATTTAGGAAATGCCTATGTGAAAAGTGGGAGCCCACAACCAAATATCAGAGCTTTTCTTTTGACATTTGCTTTTACATAAAGGACTAATGTCTGCAACCTGTCTTACCTTATGTGAGCAGCCTGTTCCTAACTAGATTTTGTAATTAATTTGTGATAAATACAGTTATTGAAGTTCATCAACGCAGTTTTTTCTTTTTCTTTTTTTTTTTTGAATAGGAGTCTTAGTAAATGGGATGGAAAATTGTTTTCTCATTTCCATTCATATTTTTATGTTTCCCTAACCTTTCAACTATTTAAAAATTGTTGGCTGATACTTACTAATGAAAATGAAAGCTTTTTAAAAAATCCTCTTATTTTCGGAAAATTTTGCCCTACAGCGTATTATGTTCATTTTAAATGAAAACGTACGTTCATTTAAAATAGCACAAAGGCTTCTATAATAGAAATACAGATCAGCAATTGCAAATTGGATCATCACTAGAAACAAAACTGTAATGATTTTTGTACTGATGTTTACATATACCAGTGAATGGTGCACTGCATGTTGCACGTAAGAATTGCATACTGAAATTTTGCATCATAGATAACATGTCATGATAAGCGTTTTCTCTCCTTATCTCTGCCTTTGTATTCCTCTGACATGACTTTGTATCTGTCTCATGTTCACCATGTATTGCTTGTGAGCAATCTCTAGTGCTTCTCTTCCCTCTTTAACACAGTAACACTTGGATCATTACCTGTTGGCTGTTGCTCTGTTTGTTGCCTGCATCTGAATCACCAGAAACATGGAATTCTGGTGGCCTTTTTTAATCACAGCTGTTTAGTCTGTTACCTACTTTGCATGCAAAAACTCATAGCTACTGTGACTCAGACATTTTTATACCGCTGTCTGTCTGGCAAGCAGAAATATCTGCATCTAACTTCTAATAATTCTTGAAGGCTCTTAATCATGGCAAGTAGAATGCCTTTCCTCCTTGCATTCAGTATTACCAAAAGTCCTGAGGTATTGGATAGATTGAATGTTAGGTTATTTTTGTTGGCTTTTTTTTTTTCCCTTTAAAAATCTTTTTTAATTAGACTTATTGATTAACCCCTAGAAAAAAATTAGGTGACAAGTCCTTTGAGTTTTTGTAATAGATATTTGATTCTAAGCAGTGTAGATTATTAAAAATATACAGGAAAAAAAATGGATATCTAAGCTGGTAATGTCAAACCACCTATTGTTTAAGGGCTTGACTTATCCTCATTTCAGTAATAGATCTCTATATCAATATTAATAAATGACAATAATATGAGAATCAATCTAAACTGCTGACAGTTGTTTTAATTTATACTACATTGCTCAGATAATTGGGTAGCACAAGGTGAGAGTTTTGAAGTGTCTTACCTAAATTTATGGTTGTTATGCTGCTGACGTTTAAATAAGGCAGGATTTTTTTTCTATTGACTTCAACATAAAGAAGATGGAAACTGTAAATACATCATATAGTTTTAGTCACACACAGTAGAACTCCTAATTTATTCTCAATATCGGCACTAAATTCTGTTCTTAATTTTAAATGTTTCTTAGGAACTCAATGCATTCAGTTTCGTATCTTCAAAAACCTTGGAGAATTTGGGTCTCAGAGAGTCTGATAATTTGAGTCAGTTGTTGTCTTTTGAAGCCATGAAAACAATCATATTCAGGCTTTTAAGTACAAGAATTTGGAACAGTCTGCAGTTCTTACTCATATCTCTTACAGTTATTACTGTAGGGTTGAGATGCAAGTGGATACCTTTGTACTTGCTGGTATTCTTCCTAACAAAGTGTTAGAGAGCCATATACGTTCTGGCAGCCTTGTGGCTCTCTTTGCTTTCCCAGCAACAGAACACTTTTTTCTGTTAAGATTTGAGCGGCAACTCAGTCTCAAGAGGAGAACCTACCATTATTTTTCAATATCGATGACAAACCAACCATACCAGTCTGGGACACGTAGAGGTAATGGGCAGGATGTCATCCTCTGTATCCTTAGTTGGGATATTTGGCATTGAAAGGATTTTCCTGTGTGAGAATGAGACGTCGATCAAGCGGAACATTCTGAGAAAATCATGAAAAATGTTAACTTCTTTGCAAATCTGTGACAGTATAGTAAACTGTGACGAAAGAAGTGGAAGCAACAGGCACAGAAAGAATGAAATGCTGCAGTAAACAGCTGCTTTTGAAAGTTGTAGAGCAGAAAAGAAGAAACAGCCTGATACCATTCACTTAATTATGGTGATGGACCAGGCATATTGGGCATATTGGGAACGGCAATCAAATATTACATTATAAAGACCATTTTTGGATAGTAATAGCATGTAGCAGAAGCTGTAATGTTGTGAATTACCTTAATATTTTTAAAATTAAAATATTGAAAATTATGAAAAATATTCAGCTGTCATTCCTGTGACCTTCTCAACAAGATTGTTAATAAGATCTGTTTTAATTTTCCTTTATAGCCTTTTGTGCAAAGTTTTTTGTCTTATCTGTTCTTGTCCTTAAACTTCCACTTGCACCAGTGACCCGACATTCAAACATCTTGTTTCTTTCTTTGTCACTTCCTCTTACTTGTTTTCTTACATTGCTTTGTGTCTTTTGCTGAATAATACAAATGTTTTGTGATCTTCCACATCTTTTCAGAAATGTTTAATTTTGCTTTTATTTTCTATACTCTTCTACCCTTCACAACCAGAGAAAAGAGGATACACATCATGTGCATCATGTACATATTGGATAATGGATCCTACACATATGTAATTTTATTAAAGATATATTTTTTGTAAAATTGGGGAAGAAAAAGGAGTGTGTTTATGATAAAGCTAATGTCATAGAATCATAGAATGGTTTGGGCTGGAAGGGATCTTAAAGACCATCTACTTTGATGCACACCTTCCAGTTTGCCCAATGCCCCACCCATTGTGTCCTTGAAAACTTCTAGAGATGGGGCATCCATAACTCCTCTTAGAAGACCATTCTAGTGCATCTCAACCCTCACTGTAAAGGAGTTCTTCCTTTTATCTAATTATATCTACCTTTTTTGTTCATTTGTTTTTGACATTGAGCCATTACCCTATCACTGCTCTCCCTGATAAAGAGTTGCTTCTTATCTTTCCAGTAGGTTCCCTTTAGGTACTGGAAGGCTGCTCTAAGGACTCCTTAGATCTTTCACCAAGCTAAATAAATCCGACTTCCTCAGCCTTTCTTCATAGTAGGGGTTCTCCAGCCCCTCTGATCATCTTCATGGCCCCCCTCTGGAGCTATTCTAACAGCTCATGTCTTTCTTATCCTGGGGGTCCTAGAACTCAGTGCAGTCCACCAGGTGGGGTCTCACAAGAGTGGGCTAGATAGAGAGAATCACCTATCTGCTAGCTATGCTTCCTTTAATATAGCCCAGGATATGATTAGCTTTCTGAGCTGCAGGCAGACACTGTGAGTGCATGTTAAAGTTTTCATTTAGAAGTGATTGTCCAGTCTGTGTTCCTGTTTGCAATTGCTCCAAGAAAGGTGTAGGAACATATGGTGTTTGTGTGGGCAGACCTCTTGCACTGTTAGGATCCCTCTGGATGTTGTCCTTTCCCTTCAGCGTGTTGACATTCTGCTTGATGTTATGTGCAAACTTAACATAGAATCATAAAATTGTTTGAATTGAAAATGACAGTTAAAGGTGATCTAGTCCAACTCCCCGACAAGGAACAGGGACATTTACAGCTAAATCATATTTCTCAGATCCTAGTCCAGCCTGACCTCGAATGTCTCCAGGGATGAAGCACCTATCACATCTCTGGCAACCTGTTCCAGTGCTTCACTACCCTTGTTGTAAAAACTTTTTCCATGTATCCAGTCTAAAACTTGATGAGAGTGCATTCTGTGCCACTCTCCATGTTACTGACGAAGACATTGTATAGTATTGATCACAATACAGACAGGAGGGACACCACATGTCACTCACCTCCATTTAGACATTGAGATGTAGACTAATGCTTTCAGTGTGAGCATTTAGCCAATTCCTTATCCACTGAGCTGTCCATCCATCAAATCTATTTACGTCCAGTTTGGAAACGAGGATGTCATGTAAGATAGTGTCATATGGCAGGTAGATGATGTCATCTGAGAAATACTCACTTATGCATGATCTCATCTGAGAAATACTCTGAACCCATAAAGTGCCTTAATGTAAAAGAGTAACAGGTATGGATTCATTTTTACTATAAAAATGGACTTTGGAATTAATTTAGTGCTCTAGTATGTTCAGAGATTATTTGCAAAGAAATCCAATCAGTAGGGTTATATTCATTCTTCTCAAGCATTTTCCACTTGTTTATGAGGGAAATGTAGGTCTTGAGGAGAGTTATTCTTTTTTTTTTTTACATTTACACTTAGTTGTACTTTGTAGGTGAATGTTCACTTACTGCTTTTGGTTTTGACTATTGTTGAAATGACAAAATAATTGAGGGACAATGAATAACTCATAGTGAATGTTAGTTTTTATTTAGGAATCTAGCTTATTCTAAAAGTATTTGCAAATATAGACCAGTTTGTTAGCATTATTTGTGCTTTTATTTTTTTCTTCTGACACTTAAGAGATCTTTATATTCCAAACAAATGTTTCTGAATACCATGCAGTCTAATCAGCACACGTTTCTACATACAAATCAACAGTGAGTTTCATTCATAACAGTATTTTCTATAATGTAAACTGTAACTGAGTAAATATAGTGGTAGTTTTCAGGTCCAGAGTGGAGTTTTGGCATTATGAGCTTATATAATGTATTACATCATAGAATGTGTTATCAGTATGATTAAAAGGCTGTTAATATATGTGCTACTGATACCCTTACTTGCAATATTTACCACAAAATAAATATAATGCTTTCTGTTTAATATTAAAATTTTTGAAATGGATATTTCACTAACAAAGACTTTTTTTGCATTAAATTTAGTTATAAGTAGTCTACTTGTTAGCTCTGAGAATCTTAATGCACTATATCTTCATGTAAGTGAATATTTTAAAGAGGAATTAATTGGAATGTATGAATTTATTTTGGTCTAGGCATGTTATAATTGGCACGTTCAGAGTGACACTTTTTGGGGTGACAGAATATCAGACTGAAAGAAAGTCTCCCCATACAGAATTCTGAAATGTAAGAAAGAAGAAAAATTTATTTTTGACAGTGGAGGGTAAGATTGGGCATTAGTCCACAGGAATGTTTACTGGGTACTCAGAATTTTCGCATTAATTCATTAGTTAGTTCTGAATTTATGCATGGTATGTAATGTGTAAAAAGTTCTGCCCCAAATCTGGGATTATCCATGTGCAGTCATCACATTGACTCATGATAAGATTCTTCAGCAATAGCTCTCAATGCAGGAGGGTAAAACTATATCTACTATAACCCTTGCTGTCTACAGTTCATAAACTATAGTATGTGGTATATAGACCTAATCTGGAAGTTGGTGCTGTTTCACGCTTCCATTCGTATGGCTATCAATATTTCTTAAGATTATTTCACTACTTCTAGTTTGCTTCAGAAAACAGCAGGAAAGATCCAGAAATCAAAATCATTTATTTTCCCAATGCTTGGTTTAATTAACAAGCTGCTTTGATTACCTGCCTGATTTTCTTCTGCTCAGGCTCTCTAAGCAACACTGTATTGAGGAGGTGAATCTGAACACAAAAATGTTATTTGTTGTCTTTTGAAGTGCTTCCAGATCAACAGCTCTGAATGTAATAGCCTTTCTCCTAACACAGATTGTTTTGTAGTAGTTTAAAGATTTAAATAGGGGACAACATTTGAAGTCATCCAGTCCTGTTGGGGTGCCATCTACCTACTTAAGGAAATTTTCAGATTCCTGACTGTCCTGACATGGGACAGGTTGGTCATTTTGGAAGAGCTGCAAATAATGCTGTGGAGATTTTCTTTCCATGTTCACCATCTCCATTGCTTCTTGCAATCAAGAAAGCTCAGAGGTTTTTCATTCATCTGTTTGTGGTGTTCCCCATTTTCGCCATTGTTCTTTACAGTCAAAGAGAGAACAGTTGAGATATGTATTCAGCTGTCTCATAAATTTCTCAGTGCTAGTTGTGCATTTTCCTCATTGGTTTTAAACTCTTGTTTAGCAGCAGCTGATTCTTTAAAATATCAATCCTACCTAAGCAATACTTGACATCAGAAAACATAGCGTACAGTATTAGCCAGGATGCTCACGGACTGTCTGCTTTCAGTGCAGATATTACAAATTTTCCAAGAGCACTAAGTGACAATGCTGGATATTTCCTTTGATGAATGCTGGATATTTCCTTTGACAGGAAGCATTCACTCTCTTACATTTGTATCACAGAAAACTCTTAAACATTTTTTTTTTTTTTTTTTAATTTATATAGAATAGTTTTTTGTAAGTCTGGTGCACATTTATCTTAAGGCAATATTGGCAGTGAGATTGTCTTTTGGTAGATATACATAAAAATTAATGTAAATGCTCACAAATGTTTACACTTGTTTACAGATTTAAGAGTGTTGTTGAGAAAAAAATGTTAATACCTTAAATGGTATTAACATTTATGCGTATATAATATGATTATATTATTTATGATAATATAGAGATAATATATATACCCAATACTGTAGTTTATGAACTGTAGACAGCAAGGGTTATAGTAGATATAGTTATACCCTCCTGCATTGAGAGCTATTGGTGAAGAATCTTATAATGAGTCAATGTGGTGACAGCACATGGATTACAATCCCAGATTTGGGGCAGAACTTTTTACACATTACATAACACGCATAATTTTGTTGCCTTATATGAAGTCTTCTGTTTTCATGTTGGATTCAGAATTTCATATTCTGATAGAAAAAAAAAAAGTTTAATGTTCTTCAGCTGATTTTTTAACCTGTTGTCTTTATATATCTTGAACTTTGACTTTATTTTTTAGAGGTTGAGTTTATTACATTATTTCCATTGAAAAGCATGACAGATGTCTGTCTAATGTCAGCAGGAGCAGGATTAGGCCCATTGCATTTTTATTCATTCAATATTCTGAATAATCAGAGGCATGACTTTAGTATTTGGAAATTTATGTAAGCTGTTATCTGCTTATGTCTGTCCATCATAAATGTCTCATAAATTTTAAAATTAATTCTTTAAGTCAGTTTTTAAATTATCTAACTATTGAAAAGAGTTGTAATTATTTCACCTCTCCCAGTAAAACTTGTAAATCAAATTACATCACCAGAAGAAACAACTTAATGTGACTGCTGCTGTTAAAATATTCAGTTAGATTGAAAGAAAGTATACAGCCCACTAAAGGGAAAAGATGTGTACATGAGAGTGGGATAGAGCTGGATGTTTCCTTGAGATTTGTTTTACTGTTTCAGTTTTTCTTCTGTACCTTCAGATTTAATAAGAATTGAGGTGTTTTTATGGGATTTTTTTCTCAGCATCATTTAGAATTTAACTTTTTGGTGGGAATTTTCTTCTGCTACTGAAACATGTATTACTCATAAGAATAAAGTACTGGTTACATTTTTGACATTGTCAGATAAATGCATCACTTAGGGCATCTCAGAGACCATGTCATTCAGTTGGTCTTTTAAATATTCTTTCCCTAGGTGGTAAGCAGCTTTAGCCTTTTACAGGTACATATATATACTCTATATTTCTACTTTTGCAGAGGTAATTGAGTTTTTTTGTTTGAGCTCCTGAAACAAAGCATATATATAATTACCAGTGTTTTAACAGAAAACTGTGGGGACTTCATTTTTCCTGCATTCTCAAGGGCAAATAAATTGCCTGTGGCTGTGTGTGTATTTATGAAGCTTAGATTAACGCAGGTCTCTGAATAGATAATGCATATGGAGAAACTTGATTTGTATACGCAAAACTCCATATAAACACTAGAGAGCTGTGGGATATCAGATTTTCAGACTTGAAATAGAAGGTCAAGAATGCATACTCGAAGCCATTACCTCTACATGTTTATCAATTGATTCTCCTTCTATGAAGATATTCAAGACCTGTCTGTTACCTGACTATGTGAACGATTGTAGGGTACCTGCTCTAGCAGGGGGTTGAACTCAATAGTCTTTTGAGGTCCCTTCCAACCCCTGCAGTTCTGTGATTCATTTTCATATGTTAATACTTACTGTTTATCATAATCAAGACTGAAGTTGCTGTATGTAGACCTGAATGCTTCTATGGCACTGGGAGAAAAACTTAAGAGACATTATTTTTTTAAAACCATACTTTTAATTAAGCAACAAATTAGGACATAAAGATTATATTCACGTGTTTTCGCTAAGTCTTGAAATATATATATATATATAGTTGCAAGTGGCAAGGAGGAGCGCGGTGCTTTCTATTCGCCCTGCTCGTGGCCGCTAGCCGTGGTGCTGAAGCACGGCTAAATGACAATATACTGCTTAAGCAAAGATAGAAAAGTAGACCTATATCTATTATTTGACAGTTTTTTTTGTTTGTTTGTTTTTCGGGGGGAGGGGGAAGGGGGGTGTTGGGAGTGGATGAGGCTATTATTCTGTAAATAATTATTTATTGTTTTCAGTTGAGTTTATAACTGAAGCAGCACAGTGTATTATAGTCTTTATCTCCATTTATTGTTAAATAAATAAGTCTGTCCTACCCTTGGAGAAGTTCATTCTGAAATCGAAGAGAAAAGCTACATTAAGGCCACCATGAAGATGCATGTATAAATGTATATAAAACGCTGGGTATTTTTTAAGCAGTAAATTATTGGAATTAATGGTTACACAGAAGAAAATTCTTTTTTTTTAGGTTAAATATCTCCCTCAGAGTACCATCTTGGAAAAGGAATAAAAGAAAATAAGCTGGAACTCAAGAATTTGCGATTCTTGTGCAATGATTTTATGCATAATTCTATATTGAATCCTTATTTTTAATTTAGAAAATAATTTTATTAAGTAAACTCAGATTTGTTTGTGAAAATGTCCTAGAAATTTCTACATAAAATTACTTAAATTTTGACATAGATTTTGACATTGTTTAGAAGATGAAAAAGCCTGCTTTTTTTTATCTCTAAAATGTGAAATAAATAATGTATACTTCTTAGTGTATTTACATTAAAATAGTTTGTTTAATAATAGTTTATAATCATATTTCTGTTTACATTTTTTTTTTTTTTTTTAATTCTGTAGTATATTTCCTTGCCTGAAAAGTAAAATGTAAGACATTGAGTACAGTATCTTTTAGCAGAATTATGGTAATGCTGCTGAATTTAGCTGAGCATAAAAAGCATGGTGAGCCCCTCAGGGTCTCTTCATTTTCCTGACACACTCCACTGCTGCACCATTAACACTTCGTCTGTTATTGCCATGTACTTAGTTTAATGAGGATCTTTGAATTTGAAGTTCTGCACAAAAAACAATGGCTAAAATAACCAATGTACCTACTGCAGCCTTCAGCAAAGTATTTAGTCCCTTAGTATTTTTTAAGTAAAAAGTACATTCATGTTCTTCGGCAGTATAGTTATATCACAATGGTTTCTTTAATTATGGTAGGTGCTAATCACAAGCTCTGAGTAATGACTAGAAGTAAGATGCTTTATCTGTCTGTGTAGAAGGTAAACACATGCTGGATAGCTTATAGAGGAGACTCTTCATCACCTCAAAATTCTTTCTATTAATACTGACACTTTAATGTGAAGAAGGAATAGTGCTGTTGGATATTTTGTGCTATCAAAGCAGAATATTATATTACTTCTAAGAAATCAGAAGGCAGAAAGGCTAGGTTCTGTTTTCCAATACCTGTATGGATCCAGCTAACTGCAGTAAAGGGTCAGTATATGGCTCATTAGATTGCATTCCTAAAATTGAATTTATCACAGTCCTATGAATACATGCATAAAACATCTTAAATTATGAAGCAATAAGCTGTACTATCAGACAAGGACTCAAACTGATTTAAAGCGTGAATAAAGCTGTACTAGGATACATTGTAGAATTTAAGAATGACGTTCTAACCTTTTACTGATTATTGAGTGATCAGCAAAAGCAAAAGATTCTCCAAATCACCTTAAATATCTAACTGATCTGAAAAGTCTTTGCAGGACCAAATAAAAAGTAATTGAATGAATTTCTGTTCCAGAGAACTAAGGAAATAAGTTGTATATTAGATATTTAAAAAAAATATTGTTAAATGCATTTATTAAAAACCTGTTTTTAAAAGTTAGAATAATGTGAGTGGTTTGTTCTGTTCCTCATAAACTTGCTATCGTATATTAAAGATATTTGGTTTTTTCTTTTAGAAAATGAATCTGGAAGAAAATTGGTGAATCCAACTCAGTGGACCTGGAAGCACTCTGACAGGCTCAGAGAGCAGAGTCTGGACCAAAGAGCAATTACCCCACCAAACAATTTCAGGTACAATTGACCTAAATGTAGCACTCTCTAGATTATTGACAAGAGTTCATTTCCTGTAGTACTTTTCCCATTTGCTTCTTCTGATAACCATTGTGATCTTATCTGTCTGGTGCTGCGTAACTTCTGGAATGCAGCTCAGAGAGTTCTGTTTAAGCACACTTTAAACATCTTTAAACACACAATTCATGCTAAAAGAGTCATTTACAGTTAAATTAGATGATTATTCTTACTGCCGAATTTGCATAGAGCAGGAATGAGTGCCTGAATGCTTATGGACCTGAATGTGCTGGGATTCTTTACTGTGAAATCAGGAAAATAGTATTAGTTAACCCTAAATAAATAGGAGACTTTATTTCATTAAACTGTAACGGCAGATTCTGCTATGCAATTTACTTCTTTGGAATAAATATATTTATCCATGAAGTAAGGCTTCCTTCAGTGACATCCTAACTACAGGCAATTATCATATGTTGACATGAAAAAGGAATAAGTATGTGCACCAAGTTTATAAGTGTACAGAAAGTGGATGAACTGAATTCAGAGGCTGGTAATGTTACAACCCATTTTGATACATATATATTTCTTAAGAGTTTCCTGCAAACTTTTGCTAAGTGCTGGATAGACTTGCATTCCATTTATATGGAACGTGAAAATAGATTGTATTCCCTTGGTGTGCTTTTTTTTTTTTTTTTTTTTTTTTTTTTTTTCATCCTTTTTCTTTTACTGAATTTCTATTTGGAAAGTTCCTTCATTGTTAAGAAATACAGAAGACTAGTAGTATCAGATTCCATGCTGTGCAGCTGTTGGAGAGCCATTTTTTCCAAAGCTTTGTAAACTCATGCTGTAGGACACAACTGTGGTAGTTATTTTTCTGCATGATTTTTTCTGATGTTTTCCCAAGAGAACACCAAAATACCTAATTTGTTTGAGTAATAAGCTCCACAAATAGTCATAGGTCTTGCTCCTCAAAGGAATATCAACTCAAAGTTTAATTGAAAGCTGAATAATATATAAGATAAAAACACATATACAGCATGTTGGTCTATGATAATTCTTTTGATGACAGTGGATGGCAGTTTTAAATGTAGCTAGACTCAGGAATTCTACAGTATGTTCTAAAATGCAGCAAATTGGAATGTCTGAATTTGATATTAATCAGAAAAATGCCAGTCCTCTTCTGACTAGTTCTATCATTTGTAGAGGACTTAGATTTTTTCCCTGTAGTCATAGAGGGCTTTATCTAGACATGAATTTTGTGATCTTCTTTCCAGTGTTGGAAACTGAGGCAAATAAAATTTCAGTGTAAATTTAAATGATGTACCAAAGCTATAAGGAAATGAAAGTAGGAATGTGTCTAGCTTCTATTTTTCCTGACCTTTATTCTGATAGATATTAATGTCAAAATTTATGTTTATAAGGCATTTCTTTTAGTAAAAGTGATGTCTTAAAACAGTCTAACAAAGTAGTTTTCCTCACTGTGCATTTCCTCACACTGCCTAGCCTTCAGACAAAATTCTGTGAATTATTGTGTTCAACTTTACACCCTGTGTTAAAGAAAAGAAATAATAATAATTTGAAGAGATTTTGGTATTTTCTGTTCTTTGGAATTAAGAAGGAGTGAAAGAAGTTTAGAAACATACTGGTTAAGGAAAGGTGTGGAGAAGTACTGTATTTCTGTCTAAAATAAGATAAAGTGTGAATCAGTTACTCAATTACATAGTAATTAAGTTGATGTAGGGAAAATCTTAAGTATAGCAGAAAACTGGTTTACTTCCCCCCACCCACATTCTACTGTGAGGATTTGATGTGACACAACATATTAGTGGAAAGCAATAGCAGTCTGAAATGCGAATGTAAGAAGAAAGCAGCAGAATAATCTGTGAAGGTGGGATGAAAATGTGCAAGTCATGGTTAAGCCTTTTTTGTTTGGGCGAGTTGAGGTCATAGAACTTCTTGTGCTGTGCTTTGTGATCCTGTGTAGTTTGCACGGTAATTCCTACTGGACTGCTAAATAAAATACTTTTGAAGTTTGAGAAAATAAAATGGATTAGCAAGAGGACATCTCTGTGGCAGACTCTTCCACAGAACAAGACAATTAAAGAACTACTTGTCTAGGGGGAAAAAAAAAGTAATAAAATAACAGAAATCAGTCCTACCCCGACACAAATAACAGATAATGCATAAGCAGTTACCCAAGCCCCAAAGATTCTCAATTGAAATATTTAACTTTTTTCCAAAGCCTTTCATTTGGAATTTTGTAAATAGGACTTCGCATAATCTTACTGACTGCTAGATTTCTGCAAGGGCATAACCTCACAGGGTAGACCCTACTGTGATGTGATTTTGTTACTTTCTTTTTATCCACATGAAATATATGTAAAACTTTATTTTACATGTGCAGAAGAATATCAGATACTCATGTTTTATTAATTATTATATTTAAGTATTATGTACATCTATGTGTTAACTTACCATAAATGAATACGCCAGTTTAAAACTTAGGAACTAACCCTGAAAACCTCGTGTGAGCTCATTTCTCTATTTGAATGTTCTTTTTGAGGATTGCTCACTACAGCTGTTGATATATAGAAACAGCATTCTGAGTCTCATGTTAAGTTCCATCTTGTTCTGTATTATGGATCCAAGAGAGGCATAGCATCTTAAGTATTTTTTAATTTATTTGACATCTTGAAGTATTTATTTGACCTCTTTAGGGTATAGTCTAGTCCCTTAGAGGATGCAGACCCATAAAGAAAATATCATAGATTAGGGATCTTAAGCCACTTTATCCCTGTTGCTTTATTCATTATTTCCTACCACCATGGTGAAAAGTGGTAGTAAAGCAATCCTAATTAGGCAGCGTAAGAATTCCTGGTATGCAGTGTTCTTCTTAGGCAGCTTTATATTCTTCCTGCTTGTTCTACAGTGCCTCAGGGAATGAGAAATGTCTGGTCCATTAATTAGAGAATTAGCTCAGAGTTGGGAAAGATGAGTTCAGGCTTTGTCTGTGCTGCAAACTTCCTGCAAGACACTTAGCTAAGTATAGAGCAAAAGTCTGCAAGTCCTAGGGATCAGAGATTTTGTCTGCTTTTGAAGAACAATTAGGTGTCTTTCCAGGATCTTAGTTACTCCACTAATAATTGAAAAGTCATAAATCTTAGCTTCCCTAATCAACTTTTTATGCTTCTTTATCATACTATTCTTATGTAAGGGTATTGGTAGAATGGCAGAGATACAGAAAGCAAAATAATACCTTATGTTAGTTCATGCAGAGTTTTACAGATAGGCTATCATGATGACAAGTTCATATCAACTCTTTGCCATATAAGTCTTCCTAAAACGACCTTATGAAAGAGCAAAATTCATCAATCAAAATGTCACATGTTGCTAAATTTGCAGTTTATAAATTACCACTGTAAATTTAGGTAGTAGAAAACATCACATTGAATTGTACTTTTTTCTTTTTCTCTCTCTCCAGTGGTTTCAAAAATGAGGCACTAGGCTCTTAGACTGCAGGTTCTAGGCAGCATCTCTGCTCCTGTGAGCAGGTGTGTTGTTTGTATTGCGTGGGCCACCCAACTGTGATTGATCACAGGCTTCTGCTGATGCTAGCAGGCTAAAGAGAACAGTTATGTTAAAGCTGAAAACATCAGGACATGGCCATATCACCAGCAAGAAGCAGGAAAAAAAATGTTTCCAGTTTTCTAAGCCTTCCTGTTCCTAGGCCTTCTGGAATACCTAGATAATCCTGAAAATAAGTGGGATATAAGATCAAATTAAACACAGTATCAAAGGGCAAGTCTTTTCTCTCTGCTCTACAAGTTAGGTTTAAATCCCTGCATATCAAGTGGAAATATAACAGCAGTAATAATATTTTGTAAAAGATATCTGATAATAATAGAGTTCATAATTTTTGTAGCAAACAATTAGGAAGTGTTGGAGTAATTAGATTATTAGAAGAGGAAAAATATAAATTTGCTAGATCAGTATGGCTTTTTTTAAGGCTGAATTCTTCCTTCATATCTACTCAAGCATTTTATAAAGGCGGGTAAGTCACATAGCTTTATTTCAATGAATTTACATTTTTTTAAAATTATAATCATAAATGATTCTTTTGTCTTGATGAATTGGTTGCAAATTCTTGTGGGCAAAAAAATTTTTCACATGTGCTCATTTTACCCTTTTTTACTTCATATGAATAATGAAGTATTGCTTAGCTGCTATAAGCAACTGCATTATTTCTTCTGAAGCTGAGGATGACAAAGAAGACTAATTTGAAAGCCAATTGGAGTTAATAGGAAGAAATTGATCAAATAGAGTTTGGATCAGGGTTGATTCAGGTTGGAACTATACTTTTTAAACTGCAGAAATAAAGTTCCTATTAAAAAGCCTACATATAAAAGTAATTTTATACAGTGAGACAAAATGGGTACTCAAATACATTTTCTACAGCCAGACATTAATCTTCAGTGTACTGAAGAAGGCTGAGGAAAGGAATATCCTTGGTAAAAACTCTGAAGAATCTTATCCCATAAGTACTAGATTCAACAGAAATGCATGTGTTCTGCACAATCAAGGCTATAATAAGCAACTGTTTAATTTTTTTTTTTTCTCTTTTGAAACATGATAGGAGGACAAACCATATGCAGATTCATATAAGCTCAGCAGTCCTTTCTGTATACAAATACCAATACAATTTGTGACTCTGTAATAGGTCCTCAATAATGTTATTGCAAACAAAATGTAAAGAAGGATTAGGGAGATTTGAAAGTTTCCTTTTTTCATACAAATGTGTTTTGAAGAAGGTGCAGAGGGAGTAGGCAGTACCATTCCACGGTCACCTTGCACATTTCCCGAGGGAGCTGCTCCACTGTGGATTGGGGCAGTACAAAGCAGAGCTTCTCAGCAGCTCTTGGTTGTATTGTCCTCAGATGACCTTGCAGATGGATTTCTGTTTCAAAATCCTACAGAAGTTAAATATTGCTGAAAATAGCACTTACTCTTGTGCTCCCTTTCATGGCTTCTAGGGTGAAATTTGTCTGTCCTAATGTAGATGTCTTTTATATCCAAATTGACTTTGGTTTGACTGTCTTTATAGTCAGCAGAGAGAAACAGACACTTTCAGGGCATGATTCATCTCTTTGTAAGGTAGACATCTAAATAGGTCATATGAATCAAACTTCAGAATAGTATTCCCTACTAGTGAAAATGAAGTAAACCTAGGAAATCAGTTTAGAGGCTGATATACTGGAAAAACAAAATTAAGTGAAAGGAAGTCTATGTCTATAGGTACCATGTCAGAGGAAAACATCATATTGTTAAGAAGCATCTTTCCTTCAGAGCTTCTGACTACATGGCTCTGAGTTAAACATTCATACTTACATCAATTGGCGTTAAATTAAAGAAAAATTGTACACTCACCTCTCAGTATTTTAAGATGTGAAAACCAAGTAGATTCTGTCATGTGAATGGATAATTTATGTACATCAATTATCAGTAATTCCACTGATTCTACATTGGTACCATATTTTTACTAGCACCTGCTGATAATTTGTATGTAAGGATCTCATCATCACTTTAAATGGTCTTGGTAAACCATTTCAGAACCAAAACCAAATGCTTTTTTTCTCAAGCTGCAATCTCTGCACATAGATTGAGAACTGAATGTATAGTATCATAGAACCATAGAATGGCCTGGGTTGAAAAGGACTACAATGATCATCTAGTTTCATTCCTCTGCTATGTGCAGGGTCGCCAACCAGCAGACCAGGCTGCCCAGAGCCACATCCAGCCTGGCCTTGAATGCCTCCAGGGATGGGGCATCCACAACCTCCTTGGGCAACCTGTTCCAGTGTGTCACCACGCTCTGGGTGAAAAACTTTCTCCTAATATCTAACCTACACCTCCCCTGTCTCAGTTTAAAACCATTCCCCCTTGTCCTATCACTATCCACCCTTCTAATCAGCCATTGCTCCTCCTGCTTATATGCTCCCTTTAAGCATTGGAAGGCCACAATGAGGTCTTCCCAGAGCCTTCTCTTTCCCAAGCTAAACAAGCCCAGTTCCCTCATCCTTTCCTCATAGGAGAGGTGCTCCAGCCCTCTGATGATCTTAGTGGCCCTCCTCTGGATGGTTAATTTGAGCTGGTAGATAATTTAAGATATATCCTCATTATAATTTTTACTGCTAGTACCTGAGTTTCGCTAAACTCCCACTGGATCATGTGGTTAGTACAGTATAACTAAAAATCCCCTTGTTGAGTATTTTCAAGTGCTAACAACAGATTTCACAGAAAGGATCTCTTGTTTTTTTCAGTTGTGTTGGCTTTAAGTTTCAATCATGAACAATTCAGTGGAACATACAGGAATGAACAGTATCATTTTTTACATTTTTAAAAGACAAAATCAATAGGTCTGAAACACTTGAATCCCTATGCAGCTTTTTCACATTCCTCTCTTTTCCATTGTTTGCAAAACTCTAGATCCCAGCAAACCTGCAAGACTGTTGTCAGATGCATACCCAGGAGCAGCACAAGAATGACAGGCTGGAATAAGCAGATTGCTAGTGAGGCTAACAGGTGCCAAAACATGTTGTTTCATGACCCAGTCTAATGATGCCAAAAATAATCTCAAATGCACTTAAGTCAATAAATGGGAAAAAAAAAAAACAAAAACATGACAAACCAAATAAACAAAAAAATAGCAGCATCTCCTCTCCCTCCAAAAAACCTAAACAAACAAAAAAACCCCAAATCCGCTTCAGAAATATGATCTATAGAACTGTTTGAGATTAAGCAAGAAACTATGAATCAATATGCTGAAATAAGAGACATTGTTCTTAAGTGCTTTTTAAACTGTCTATATTTCATGAGAGCAATTTTATTAATCGGATGAACAGATATACCTTATACCTACATGTACAAAGAATCTATGGTTTTCACATACAAATGCACTCATCCATGAAAAAAAGTAGAGGTGAAATCTTGATTTGGCTTCATCTTTTATGTATTTGAACAGGGCAAATAAAAACATACATGTTTTGATGCTGCACCTTCTTGATTCTTACTTGTTATTTGTCTGAGCTTTTTCTTTCTAGCTTTTTGTATAACAAAACTTAGAAATGATGACTTGCTTTCAAAATTTAGTGTGGTATTTTCTTCAAGATGAGATTAAAATGACAAAGTATAGATGTCCTAAGCAGTCTGCATTGAGGGAACTCTCTTACTCTGTGATGATTGGTATTCTTCTACATCTCTATGTTTACTAGCAGTTCAACTTTCTAGAGTCCTGGGAAACACAATGAAGTGAATAGAAGCTGCATATATTCTTTACTTGTGAGAATCAAGTCAGAAATTGCTTGTTGAATTCATGTAGTTTCACTAATTCAAATGATAATGAATGATAGGTAGTTAGAAGTATTGTGTTGTGGCTAAAATACATATCCACACTTTCTTTTTCTGGAGAAGATAAACTGGAAGTGAAATAGTCATTCTAATATTCCAGTTGTCACAAATTTTCCAATATTGCATTACAATAGTCAAAAGTAAATTGTGTTTTGAACTGGATGAATAAAATACAGATGGTTAATGTATGTCTTTTAATCAGATCTCACTCAGCAGGATCTTCAGTTACTTCATATTATATTTGGAAAATTGAAATTCTACATTAAGTAGTCCAAGCACTCTAAAGCTAATACATGCCAGAATTAACTTTGTTAGGGCAATTTAATTTAACCTCCCCCATGCATATGCATTATGAAGAGTTCTTTAATTACATGTCCACATATTTTTCATAGAAGATCTCTTTCTCGTTCAGTTCATAGACTATATGATAGTTACTTAATGAGCATCTGTTCAATATTTTGTTTTCTGAATATTTTTCAATTTGTGGCCCCATACCCTGTTCACTACAGAGTATTTAAGCCCTACTCTGAAGACAAAATTATAAATAATTTCCTTTTGGGGTTTTCTTAGTGATCATTGCTATAGCATCTAAATGATGAACAAACATTAAATTAGTTTTACTGCAGGCCTCTGAGATGGGAAGAGAATATGATTTCCATTTTATAGGTAGGAATGGTAGAAACTATGTTCAAAAGCTGCCACTAATCTACAAGACCAGTCTGAGGTGCTTAGGTCCAAAAGCTTTGACTTTTTACTGTTATATGGAACTCTCTCACTCAGCTCATACTGATTCCAGCATTTATAACTTCTGCAAATTCATATGTCTCATTTCAGTGAGTCACATGGAAAATGAAGAGCGTTCTCTTAGTGACCAGCTATACCAGGTAGACTTGACAGCAACAATGAATAGAATCCTATTTTCTAGGCTAACTATCAATTACCTTAACCATTTTTTCTCATCTTTCAGTGCTGTCCTAATTTTTTTAGTGTATTTCTTCAAAATTCTTCACTAAATGAACCTTCTTGAGTACATTGTTCTGATTCATCCTTACAGCAAGGCTATCTTGTGCACTGTATGAGGCAGGTGTCTTCTGAGAAAAATGGTATGTGAGTCATACAATTAGTCTCCATCGTGATTCCCCTTCACGAGAGGAGAAAAAGATAGGTTATATAGGCAATGTGACACTTCTGACATCTTTGTCCTTGATTTGATAGTGTTAAAAAAGTTAATGTAAAAATGTGTGTAAGAAGGAGAGGGAGAAGGACAGAGAGAGGCATAGTCAGAGGCAGAATTAGATTCAGAAAGAGAGGGAAACAGTACCCATGTATGAGGAGAGTACCTACCCACTTAAGATTTTAAAAATAAACACCCATAAGAATATCTTAACACCCATTTGAATTATGAGTATGCTTGGAACCTTAAAATCCCCCACACCATGCATCCTTCTATTAAAAGAGATGCATGGAATCATCTTCTGTGAAAATTACTTTTGGAGGAATCAAATACAGCATTCTTTTTTTATTTCTCTTAGACTCCGTGTATATTTGCTGATGACACAGGAGTCATGGCAGACTAAAATTTGGTTTTCAGGAGTCCCCAAAATGTTTTTTTTTTAGTCATTAATGACTTCCTGCTCAAATCTGAAAGACTTTGTTTACTCCTCTTTTCTCCAGCTGTTGTAACTGTAGCTATGCCCTAATATCCTTCTTTATTGACTTCTTGTCCCCTGATGTATTTTTTTCAGGTTAACCTTTTTTTCAGGTTGGGTATTAGAAAAAAAATTTTCTCCAAAAGAGCGATCAGTTGCTGGAGTGAGCTGCCCAGAGAAGTGGTTGAGTCACCGTCCCTAGAAATGTTCAGGAAATGTTTAGATGTTGTACTAAGGGACATGGTTTAGTGGGGAAGTATTGGTGGTAGGTGGGCGGTTGGACTGGATGATTTTGGATGATCTTTTCCAACCATGGTGATTCTGTGATTCTCTTCTGTGTTTCTTTTTCTTTATTTTTCACCTTGTGTGTAGCCATACTGGTTACTCTTTCCTCCTTATTTCCAGTATCTGTACTTCTGGGCTGCGATCCCAGGTTTCTGTACATCCTTCACTGACTCTCAAGCCAGAAATCCATTATCAGGCTGTATTTTTCAGTTTCTTTGCCTTCAACAACCCATTTCTCATCTCTTTGCACAGCTGTTCCAAATACTACCATTATGTTGTCTTTTCCTTCCTACCACTTCCTTTTCCCTTGGACAGTTGATCAGAACTCTCTTCATGTAAAAATTGTAACTGAACTTACAAGTACCTGAGAATAAAGTTGCATGAATTTCATTTTCTTTGTTCACAATTTGGACTTCTATCCAATATATAGCAAGCAGAAGTGATGCACCCATGACTGGTACTGACGTCCTTACCCCATTTGCAGACAAACTTCTCTAATTCTGCTAGATTTTTACTTTGTCTGTTGCTGCTTCTGCTTTTGCAGTTTATCTCTCCATTGCTATACACTTTATACGATCAGCAATGCTGAATCTAAACAGATTCTTCTGCCTGACTCCAGACTTTTGGAATGTTCCCTGGATGCAGCCCCAGAAATTAATGCTGAAATGAGACATACTGGTCATTTGAGTTACAGTGCTCTTCTCTGCATATTCTAGTAACATCTGGGCAGGTTACTCTCATCATCGCTCAACAGAATGTCCCTATGTATACTCTGGTGTATGTATGTAAGGACATATTTTGAGGTCATCTGTGCTTGGGTGTTTTAAAATTATTTCTAAGTTAGCTCTACCTTTTATGGGAACAACCATCTGTCTTCTGCGGCTGAATTGTTCAAACAACACAATTCAGCCACTATGGAAGCAAGTTACATTTTCTTTCCTCATACAAGACTTGCATTAAAGCATGTCTAGATTGTAGCACATGTAAACTCTAATGGCTTAGGTGTAGGTACTGTCAAAGTTCCCAGATTTTTCTATGACAGGTTAAGAAAAATGTGTGTAAAGATTAGATCAGCCGCAGCTTCTGCAGCCACCACCGTCTCACTCAGCTTTGAACACGTGGTGCAGTTTCCTGTTCACAAGGTAGTTGTACATGCTGACTAACATGGCAGGTCAGAGAATTTCATAGAGGTAGTCCAGAACAATTTTGTAGAGCTTTGGAGCTGTCACATTGAACAGCAAAAAGAAATAGCACAGATCCTTCTCCATGAGGGAGGAATTTTCTAGATCCCAACTCATGAGAGCTACCATTAAGAAAAATGGGCCTTCAGAAAAATAAGAAACAAGACTGAATTGTTTTCTATTGCTGAAGTATACAGAGAAATGGAAAATCAGTTTACTTCATACACAGTTCAAGAAAATGGGACAGAGTCTCGTGCTGGCTGCATTTCATGTCAAATTACAGCTTAAAACGTACACATGAACCAGGAATTTTTATTGCAGCAGAAACATAAAGAATTTTCACTGAGCTAGTAAATGCTGTCTTCCCACTAGGCTTGTACAAACCTATGTATTAAGTGTACATGCAAGAAAGGACTCTTTGTGGCTGTTGTATTTCACATGTGGTGCAATGATCACATTATTGATTAATTGAAACAGAGTCTAAGTACTTGAGAAAAATATTTTATTGCATTCAAATAAAAATATTCATTTACAAATATATATATATATATATATATATACACATATATTTGGCCTTACAAGCATATTCTGGTTCATTTATTTTTATTAAAAAGTCATGCCAAACTTTCTGCTTATGTGGTCTGAGTCAGGAAAGATTTGTTTTGTCTTGTTTTATTTTTAAATAATAATGATGGGCCTTCAACCCCAGAGTAACTACTTTGTTTATCATTGCCAAGGATATCTGAGTTCACAAAAATCTTTCATTTCCTGAAAACTAAAAGACAGAAATCTATTTCCAATTCTCAGTAAAGCTATAGGATGCTTAGGACTTTGTTCATTATGACTGAGTTTACACTCGCTTATGATGTCTAATGTTCTTATCTGTTTTCTTTCTGTTTGAGTGATGCATAATGAGTACTTGCACACAATCCAAACTAAAATTGGGAAAGTAAAATGAAAGACATATTGACACAAACATGGTATTATCTTCAGTCAGGAGGGTTGTGTTTTAGTAAAAGTATTTTTCATGGAACATCTGCCTTTCTCCTTTCCTTTCCATGTACTTATGTAAACCTTTGTAAAGCAAATGCATCTTTTTAGCACAGTCTGGTGAGGAGTCCCTCATACAACTGAGTCCCACACAGATACTTGAGCTGTGAAAGGTAGAAGATACTAACATGGAAAATCAGCCTTTTGTTACCTAAATAAACAACTTTCATACTGCTTTTGATGCAGAATGTACAAATCCATTTTATTATGCCTATGCCTGCCATTTGTTTCAAATAAGTGATTCTGCAAAATGTTTTCATTACAAGCAAGAGAAATGTAATAGCATTGTGTCATTGTATCAGTTCCTCATCTGTATTTCACACTATCTGAGAGTCAGAAGTCTCTTTTTAAAGTCTCTAATTTAAAAACAAGTTCTGGAACTGTGAGACTTTGGCTGTCATTTGTAAGAAATTATGTTGATATGGGAGTTATTTTGTGACGTTGACCTCTGCCTACATAACACACTGCACCTCCTGGCGCATGTGCCTCAATTATACGTGAAAAAAGGTACAGATTTTGAAGAATCTGTTCAGGTACATACTGGTTTCATAGGTTGTGTTAAAATACATAATGAACGAAAAAATAATAATTAAATAATGTAAACATATGCAGTGATAGACAGGCATTTATATAGAAATGAAATACACCAAAAAAAGTGACAAATGTAAATTCTGAGGGAAGTAGAGATTCAAGCACTGAAGCATATAATTCTGTCATGAGTATTTTTTTGAGCACACAGAATTCCCTTCACCTCAAAGATGAGGTGGTGTTTTCAAATGTAAACACAGAAAATAAAACATGTAATTGAATACAGTAAGATTGAATCTACTTAGCAGGTCTAACAGAGCAGAGAAGACAGCTGTTAATCTGATGAGACTTGTGAAAGACTATAAAAAAAATGCCTGCATGAGATTAATATTTACAGAAGAGTGTATGCCAAGTACTCAAGCAGTAGTAGTCCTTTATCAGTGAGTGACAGGACAAGGTGTAATAGCTTTATACTCAGAGAGGGTAGATTTTAGATTAGGTAGTTGGAAGAAATTCTTTTCTTTGAGAGTGCTGAGGCACTGGAACAGGTTCCTCAGAGAAACAGTGGGTGTTCCATCCCTGTGTTCAAGGCCAGGTTGGATGGGTCTTTGGCATCCTGGTCTTGTGGGAGATGTTCCCTACCCATTGTTGGGTGGTTGGCATTGGGTGATCTTTAAGGTCCCTTCTAACCCAAACTGTTATCTGATTGTATGATTCTGTGATTCTCTATTACAAGCAAAACTTTCATTAGATGTTCAGTTCTTCTCCTGCATCTGTTCTCTTCTTTGGAATAATGCTGTTAACTAGTTTGGAAGTCTAAAATTCTGTTAAAGCACACTCCTGGCATCCATGCCACATTTCCTCTCTCATAGTCTTCTGAAATCTTGATAGAGGCTAGAATTTTAATCTACTCATTTGCCCTGTTCTATACTTTTCTGACATCAAATATTAAGTTAATCAATTCTTATTGAAAGGTTTGTCTAGATCCTGTTTTATTATCGCATTTACTCAGTTCCAGAGATACAAAGGACTTTAAAATTTGTTGTCATGATTAGCATAAGAAGTTTTCATCTTTCATATATAAAATCTTTATTACACTTTAAACAGAAGAGACTTTAATAAATATTTTACTTCCATGCACAGTAGAGGTATTTCAAGCTATTTATACTTCTCTTAATACATAAGTTTCTTTGTAAGTAACGCCTCCTATTTATTTCCATGGAAACTGCAGGAGATACAAAGAAAAAAATGACACTATTTGATAGAGAAAATTTGTAGTACAAAACTGCATTTTTCAGCATATTTCCACCATTAGCTCTGCATTTTCACCAGCGATGAAGAAAAGCCTGCATGCCGTGTCAGTGGAGGTGACCCACTGTCACTCGTCTCTGCTGCTGAAATGCACCACCCAGTGCCTCACTGCACTCACACCCACTCTTTGGTCTCCATAAACCTTCAGCAAGCATCAATTTGTTTTTCCTGGAGGAATTTGATTCCACACCTTTGATTTATTCCACACTTCCAGACTCCATTCTGTCAGAATGCCCCTCTGCTGCCATGCAGCAACAAAATATAGTGGAATGTTGGCAGGTTCAGCCTCTGCCATACAAGCAACATCCACTTCTGATATTGCGAGCCAACATAATAAAATAGGAGGCATTATTTTTGGAGCAGCCCTTGTAATTAAAACCTTTAGAGGTGAATTAGTTTAATTTTCATGTGAAATATAACTATTAAATTGTAATTTATGTTTAATTTTCTTGTCTGTGTCCTTTAGTTTTCTTCTACCTTTTTATCTTGAGGACCTTTTTCAGATATCCATAGACTTTAAGACATGCACTGTACTTGCCTGCGCTTTATAAAAGACCTGGACTATTAAGCAGCTTATATAGGAAATCCTCCATTGCTGAGACTGAGATATAAGCACTCCCGGAAATTCCAGTATATACTTACAGTTTCAGTTGTGAAAGTGCCTTTGAATATCTGTTCCTAAGGACCTGTTTCATACTTTAAATTATATTAAAATCCTGGTAATTGCTTCACATACACAACCTGATAAACTGTGACATGGCTTTTATGTCTGTCCAGCATATCTCCTTTCTTCTATCCTTCTGACGTTGATTCACATAGTACTTAACATTGGAAGAGATCCCTCAAGGTCATCTAGTGTACTCTTGCTCAAAGCAGACCAGTGTCAGAGGTAGGTGAGGTTATTCGGAATATCGTACAGCTGAGCTTTAAACGCCTCCAATGATGGAGACTCCAGATTCCACAGGATCCAGTCTTTCCATGTGCACCCTCTTCCAGTGCTTATCTGTCCTCAATGTGATTTTTTTAAAAATTTGTTTCCATACAACCTGCTAGATATGCCATTATTCTTTTCATCTTTTGAGGCAGATGCAGATATTTCTCATCTATTATTCACATTTTCTTTTTCCAGTGATCGTTTCTACCCTGTTTCCTGACCTCTTTCAGACTTACTGTCATTTTATACTGATTTTCTGATATCCATATCTATCTAGATACAGCTTTTCCTAATTCATTTGTATATTAACCTTTGTCAATCTGCCCAATACCTAAAAAACCCATCCTGGTTCTATTTCCCTCCAAGATCACAGAATGTGCTATTTATGCATCCACGTTCTGTTCTGTTCTAAGCATCTGATCTTCAGTACTGTTATAAACCCCTTCAAACTGACTTCTGACCTTGCTGCTAGCTGAAACTACTCTTACCAAATTACCTAATGATTCTCTCAGACAATTGTTCATCCTCGTATCGCAGTCACTTTTCATCTTATTAAATATCACCATCTCTGTGTATCTTTGGCTCCATTCTTTCCTTTCCACATAAATCCTAACTCAATCCTTTAGGTCATCCTTGGAAGATGGGTATGATTTAAGCAGGGACTTTAAGTAGGGACTCCTCTTGGACTCCCCTTACTACCTGTTTTTTTCAGATACCATCTTATCTGTCAAGCCAGTTAGATGGGTGTTATGTTTGACTCAGACCTCTTCAGATTATCATAACGATGCTTTATCTACAAATTTCAGATTCCTATCTTCATAGCGCATCTTAAGTGTAATGCTTGATCCCACACTTGGTGAAGTTCTCTTACAGTTTATCTACGCAGTGTACTACAAAAAACATGAATTCTAAGGACCTAGCAAGATATCTATTTAGATTTTAGCTAGACACTTCTGGCAGTATTCAAAGAAAAATATTTCATGCAAAATAGCATATATGAATAGATTGTGGGACTTTTTAAGGATGTGTGAATATAATGCAATTTATGTACAGTTTGGAATAGGAGATGCAGTAGTTAAACTGATTTCAGGAAGTCTTCTTCATCAGTGTTTTTGTTTGTTTGTTTGTTTGTTTTTACTTATTTCTTGCCTTTAAAGTAAAGTAGACATTGCTACAATATTGTTTAGCCACCATTTCAATTATCACTGAATTTAGTTTGGTGCTACCATACATAGTTGCACAACAGAGGAAACAAAGGATGAATCCTTTGCTCTGAGTTTCTGTATTTTGACAGATATTAATCAATATTGTAGCTCTGGATTTGTGTTGCCACATTAAATATGCAGTAAAAAAATCACTCTCTCTGTAAGGCAGACAGGATCCTGAAAATTTACGTGTTGTTCACCTGGTGTGCTTGCTCTGCATCACAAGATTAAATATGCATGTGAGGCTGAAAAATAAGCCTAGATATATCAACATTTATGCCAGTTGTATAGTAAAAAATGTAAAACATTTCCAAGCTCAAAAGCCAATAAAGATTCTGAACTATGAGTAAACGCTCAGAATTAATTTCACTATGCCATGGTCTGAGCTTATATGTATTAATTTCTGGAACAGACAGTTGGCTGTATGAAAGACACAGAGAAAGTAAGGGTAAAGAGAAGGACAGAGTATTCAGCTTCCAAATTGTTTTTATTTTGAAAAGCTGTTTTCATTTTAAAAAGCATTTGTGATAGGATTTGTGGCAGTACTGATCTGCAGATTACCTGGTATAGTACAGCAAAGCAGAGGTGACACAGTCCTATTGCACTCCTTACAGTGACAGAAGTTGAAGCTTTGTGTGAGTAAGGGCTATTTCAACACTTAAATAGTTTTGAGAAACTATTTCAAAACTCTATAGTAGAATTTAGTGTAATCATACCAGCAATGCATTGATATACTCTAATATAACAAAGATATAGAAATGCACTGGCTTTTAAAAATGCTTGCTAATACATTTAGACTATGCATGGAGTATTGGTATACTAAATGCCTTCATTCAGTGTAGTACTATAGCTGGGGCCAGAGAATTGCAGTAATTTTGCATAGCTGCAGAACAGCTTGCAGACCTTAACAACTTTTAGCAAGGTTGAATCTGAACTGGTAACATGAAGATGAAAGGTCTTATGGTCCGTTATTAATTCCTGGTTCTCTATTGCCTGTCTTCTTAAATTTTGCTTTCAGAGCCCCAGACAATTTCTATTAAAAATCTCCACAAAAAACAAACAAACAAACAAACAAACAAACAAAAACATAAAAAGCATTATAGGGAGGTTTCAAACTTGAAATTCAGTATCTATTCCTGTTTCTTAGCAGAGACTGTGTATTTGAGAGCTATTGGTGATAGGCGGATGGTTGGACTGGATGATCTTCTAAGTCTTTTCCAACCTTTGTGTTTCTGTGATTCTGTGATTCTTTCCACATTTATGAATACAGTAAAATGTTTTATTCAGTTAAAGAATAGTTTGTAACTCTACAGCATGAAAAGTCATGTAAAACCCCAAAAGCTGTGAAAATTGGCTCCAGACCCACTTAGCTCATGCAGCAGAAAATTAGATGAAATGGGAAGGGCAGTTAATGGCAAAAATTTTATGCAACACTAAACTGTAGACACAGAGTTAGCCATCCAGGAGTTACACAGGCCCCAACTGAATCCCTTCTCTACTGTCACAGTGGGCAATATTGGCGGTAGGTGGATGGTTGGACTAGATTATCTTAGAGGTCTTTTCTGACCTTTGTGATTCTGTGACACACACCATGACAACCTGCGCTGTTCCCACCCTGCTTCTTGAAAGTCTCATGAAATGTGCATGTTGATGGAAAAAAGCAGTGACCTTTCAGGAGGGACCTGTCTCTGTAGCTACCCATAAAGATCTAAAAATGAGACTGCAGTTAGGTGATTATTAATCATTAGACTGTGTTGATCATTGTTAGCAAATATCCACCTTTGGAGCAGTGTTCACATATTGGATTTTATGCTCAGATCTGTCAGCACTGGGTTATCATTTAACATCTTTGATTCTGATTTTTTTAATCTACATAATGGGTGTATTATTTATATTTAGTAGTGAGGCAGTGCATCCCATCTTACACATGGTGCAGCGACGCCAGGCTGCGTGCTCAGGTGCAGGCAGGCAGAGATTGGATCTGCATGCTGCCCAAGCTGGCTGGCTGGGAGCCAGGTCTGGCCGACGGCTCCTAAAGCTGAGTTAGCACAATCTTCTGTCTGAGCTAATTAATCCCTGACCGAATCTGTGCTGTAGCTGGCCAGGTTGGAGCATGAGCAGAAGAGCTAGGATCTGTTACAGCCTTGGATACGCATAAATAAGCCCAGAAGGAGAGCTGGGTGGCAAAACAAATCATCTCGGTGAAAACAGGTTGGCAGCTCTCATTCCACAGATCCCAAATTGCATAAACTCCCACAGCTTCTGTTATATTGGCAGGGGCTTCCGCTTTCCAGCTCCTGGTGCGGGGTCACGCGGGGTGCCTCGCTGCGCAGTGTAGTGCCCTCGGTGCTCTGTGTGTCTGGCGGCGTTCTGCTGGAGGAGATCTCTGGCTGCTGCGGGGAGAACAGGATGTGTCCCTGGGTGTTTGTAACACCTCTTGGAATTCTGCAGATGAGATTTGGAACGCGCATGCAAAGTGTTATTCTTACAGCGATATTCCGAGGGAGTATTGAATGCATTCAGGGGGTTGAATTTAAGCTGCAATGCTGTGGCTGGATTCTGTCTAGGTACAGTCAGAACAAAACCAGGAACCATAATGAGAATCTGTGTTTGAACAAGGAGTTTGAAACTGCTTTTTAAAAGATCTGAAAATGTGTTTTTCACTCCCCTGATCTGAATTTGGCAGCAGTGTAGTCCCTGGGGGCTGCCATTTCAATGATAGCTCCAACAGGAGCCCCAGCCTAATGACCTGTATCAAAGTGAGAACAGTGCTGCAGTCAGACATGCAGAAAGCTGCTGCTGCTGGGAGACGCTGGGAGCTGTGGCTGGTTCTTAGAGCCAGTCAGATATGGATTTTGCAGTCAGCTCTGAGCTCTCTTCAGAAAAGGATGCTTTGTTATTTGAGTAGAAGAAGCAAGAGTAAAAGCACAGGAGAATTTACAATGCTTACGGTGCGCTGTGAAAAATCTGGTGCTGCTCATGTCTTTTGACTGCAACTTTGATTTCCTTCATCTATCTTTTCATTTTCATATTCCATGTTAAAAAATGTGATTTATAGGCCATTTAAAAGGAAATAATTGTCAGTGGCTTACTTTCAATAATTAAAAAATAAAGTGATTTTCATTCCTAAATTAATTAGGGCAGTATTTTCAATGTTTGTCAATCTGGAGTTCTTGCTCTCTAAGCTCTTTGAGGCATTTTAGACTCTTTATTTTCAAGTGCTTTCCTGGATAGCCAATGCTGTATATTTGTCTTAGCCATAAGCTATAGAGAGGAGAGATGTATCCGTTATTTGTCTTAGTCTTGAAAGAGATCAGAAACATTCAACTGTCAATCAGGGATGTCACTTATGGCACTCAGACTGAGTGGAGTTAGGGATGTCCTTCAGGGTAGAGTAGCTAATCTGGAGTATTTTTACTATTCATTGAATATGTTGCATGTGGTTTGGCTGCCCAGAGAGGACCTGGGGTGTCTTTCTCTGGAGATATTCAAGACCCATCTGGACACCTATCTATGTGACCTGCTGAAGAGAACCTGCTTTTAGTAGTTGGACTTGATGATCCCCAGAGGTCCCTTCTGACTTCTGTGATTGTATGATTCTGAAGTCTAATATGTTGCTAGTTCTCTAATGATATTTATTACCGTCAGGCAAGACGTAGATGGCTATTGCCATTGCAGTTATCTATACAACTGTAATGTTAAACTATATGCTTCTATTGCTAGATGCATCTTGTTATTTTTATAGAAGAGTTAGCAGTTGCCACACCTATGTTGTTACAGCATATTCAGAAAGAACAGAAACTTCTTTGGCCCATTAGTTTACTCTCTATCATTGAATAGTACAAATCTACTGTACAGCAGGTATAATTTTGCTCCTAAGAACTTGCCACATGAACCACCACAGGAAATTTGATAAGCTTAAATACAATTTTTTCAGTGGTCTTATTTGTACTTTGATAACATGTTAGATGTTTGTTTTAGAAAAGCAATTATTAATATTTTTTATTTCTTTAAAAGTTGCGCTCTCCATTGGAAGCCAGAAGGACCCGCACAAAAGTTAGGATAGCTGGCTGCACATGAGGAAGATGTACCAAACTGTAGAGAAAAACATTTTGTTTCTAATTTTCATAGCTGGTTTGAAAACAGCTTGAAATCTGCACTCTGTAAGATGTGATCTGAAGTAGGTCACACTGGGCTGTTCATGGAAAGGACTGCTGCTAAGTTTTGCCCCACTTCCCTCCCTGCAACGTCTATAGGACAAAATCACAGCCTTTTGTCCTTCCATGTGATGTGACATACCAGATGTGGTCCTGCGCTATGGCTTATGCACACAGCTCACTGCTATGTCTTCCAAAAAAGTTACAAATTAGGTTTTCTTGTTCTGTTCTAAAGGGAGAGATTCACCCAGAAGGTAGAACAGCATGTAATTTACTGTTCACCAATTTATCCAGTAGGTTGAACAGCATGTGATTTACTATTCACCAGCTTATCTTTTGTATTCTATTTCACATTTCTTTCTTAAACACTTTGCTTCTTAAAAGCTTCTTCCTTGTCTGTGATTACAAGTATTAGAAACTGGTTAGCTGTCAGCTGCTTCTACATTTTCAGGTCCTCGCTCATCCTAACTCTTTCCACCAGATCCACAGTATGGATTTCAGATAAGCAGCTTAAATGAAGTATTAGCTTGGCTTTCATGTATAAGAGGACATTGCCAGGATGCTTCCACACCATGCTGTTTGCCACTGGACCTAAACTACTTAGTACAAAAGCTAATGGGTCTTGGCATGCAGTTACAGGCAAACAGGTTAACAGGATCCAGGATCCAAATCAAAACAGTGGTAGTTAGCTGGAAAACATTCTACTGCTTTCTGCCTAGATCTCTCTACTCCTCTCTCAGATGCAGATTAATTAATACAAGTAGAGCAAGGGAGAAAGGTGAGAATCACCAACTGGGTTTGTGTTTACAGTTTCATTGTTCAGGCAGCTCACAGTTTAAATAAACCTGTACAGCACTCCGTAGTCCTTTCTGCTGATATTCCTGTGAAGGAAAGCAAAATACTCTTTGTGAAATGTTGATTACTTAATATACTCCCTGCAGGAACTCAGGATATTAGAGTTACTGAATGCACATTCCTTTTTCAGTGCCTTTGTTAAGTGCCTTAAGCTCTGGAACAAACTACACAGGGAGGTGGTGGAGTCACCATCCCTGGAGTGTTCAGGAAAAGAATAGAAGTGGCACTTAGGAACATGGTTTAGTGGACATAGTGGTGATGCGTTGGTGCTTGGACTAGATGATCATAGAGCTCTTTTCCAACTTTAATGACTCTATGATTTTATGATTAAATGATTTTCCTAGAGAAGAAAGTCAAATATACTGATGAAAAAATTGCACAGGATTTTCCTATATGCAGCAATCAAAGTGCTACTGGTGTTGTCATTATCTCTGGAGGTATTTAAGGGCGGGTTGGATGGGGCTCTGGGCAACCTGATCTAGTGCCTGATCTTGTAGTTGGCAATCCTGAACTCGGCAGGAAGGTTGGAACTAGATGATCTTTGAGGTCTCTTCCGAGCCTTCCCACAACAAAGGAGGAAAACAAATAGAAAAGAAAATATAATGAGACATATTGTAAGATGGAGGTAGGATAGAATAAATAAAGATACACATTTAACATCTGCCAGACGCAAGGATAAGCTTGCTGATTCTGTGGTCATTTGCAAAACAACTTCCCACTTGCAGGAGATATTATAAATGATCAGGTTAATGTGATAACTGCGCTGGTCAGTGGTGTCTCACCATTTAATCTTAGGGAACAGAGTGTTTACGTATCTAAAAAGTTTGTTGTTTCTACATATAAAACAAACTATTTCCCTTCTGCTTTTATCCTGGTATATTTTTTAGAATGAAAAAAAATCACACGGACTATTGGTGCTACTTTGACTTGGCGTAATATTTTTAATTGTCACATCTAGCTGTAGTCCTTTTTTTCCTGTCAAAATCCCTACATCTAGTTGCAGTAAGCAGTTAGCTGGGGGGAGGATTTAAGAAAGGAACCACACCAAAGCTCCTCTCCACAGATTTTAGATTGTAAAATCAAAGCCAAGGAGCACTGCTGTGGGATGGTCACCTCTGCCCTGGTGCTGCCTGAGTCCATCAGCCTTCCAGAGAGGCCACTTTCCTCGGGGGCACTGGGACCCAGGTGGTGCCCCCACCCACTGCTCTCTAAGCAGGCCTTGAGGAAAGCTGGGAAGAGCAGCCACAGACCGCCGGCAGTAGGAGCAGCTGCAGAGCGGCCAGAGCAAGTGACCTTCATGTAGCTATCACCGGGCATTCTCTGCCTGGAGCTGAATGACTCTTGTTCTGATTTTCTCCTTTCCTCCCTAACTGACTCCTTGCATCACTTTTGTTCTCTGCCTTTCCTTACTTTTCATTTTCCTGCTTGCTTTTGGGGTCCAGCCTTTCTGCCCTTCTCCCATTGGACTCCTTTGTCTGTGCCAAGCCTCCCTGAGATGTGTCCAGGTGGTAACGGCCCTCAGTCTGGCTGTGTGTGCTTCCTCACACACCTTTTGCCTGCTCTGTCTCTCCAGACTCTCAGTTTTTCTGGCAAGTGCTGCCTGATGCTCCTCACTCCTGTGCTGTGTGCACAGTGATGCCATCATCTTCACTGCTCTGTTCGTCTGTGCAATTAAGGAGAAAATTACTGTTAGATCATTTGAAAAGCTTATTTTAATTCATTGTAAAACTATTTCATTTTAACGTTATGGAATATACTCTTGTCCCTGAACTGAGGGTATAGATAGATAAATATTTTAAAAAATCGATCTTAGTCGCTAAGTGCCTTTAAAAATGTCCCCCTCATGTTCTCTCTTCTCCATCTCCACTTTGAAATGAATGCACCTACTGGTCCCGCAGTCTAATAAGAATTTAACAGTCTTTTCATAATGCATTGTCATTTCTACGGCTATATGTTTCTTCACTGCATTCTTCTTTAGAAAGGAACAAAATGAAGTGTAGTGTTCAGGTGTACATGCTACATGTTAGCGTTGCATATTTGCCCTTTATTTTCAAAGTTGTTCAGTATAGTGTTTGAATTTATTCTTTACTGTACAGAGGGCAGGTTAATCATCTACTCCCAGAGCAGGATGAGTATTAGGGCCAGTAACTCTTAAAAATATGAAAGGAATTGATGAAATACCCTGGGTACCGGGAAGGATTGCAAAAAATAAACAAGGCAGAATTGTAAAAAAGAATAAATTCTGAGCAGATTCTTATCTGCAAAAAGGAAGATACAAGCTTTAGAAAGTAAGCAAACACTGTAAGATATGTCGACAAACATATTTGTTTCTGAAAAAAGTGAAGATTGAAATAGATACTGGGGAAAAAAAAAACAACACACAACAGAAGCAAGAGAAACCAAAACAGACAGGTATGTTTGGCCTAGTAGCCGTTTTTTCTTACTAAAATGTCTTACATTCTTATATTCACAGCATCCACAATTTCCAGTGTCACACCAACACTGCTTCCAAGAAGGCTGGCAGGCCCTAGGGCTTCAATGAACTCTTTTTTGGGGCTGACAAAGAGTGCTGCAGTCAGCAAGCAACCCCTTGTTCCCTTTGCGCCTGAGACTGTAGGCCTGACTTCTGTACTGCCTCTGGTTTCAGAGCTGCAAAGCTGCCAAGATAAACATGGTTCTGACAGTGGTCTTTAAAATATGTGACTAAGAAACTAAGTGGAAGAGAAAACAAGAACAAATTGCAATGGCAAAGTTAGGCTGAATGTTTTCTGGGTATGAAGCTATGTGAACATTTTCTTTGCGTATCCTTTTTCTTGTCATTTGTTTTTCATCATTATTAGGGGAAAGGTCTGTGTCAAGCAAAAATAAATTTATATCTGAAAATACTTTTTCTTGTATCACACGTTTTCCATATCCCAAGCGCCAAATTTACCATTCTTCCCCTGAATTCCTCACCTGACAGCTTTTTTACAGCAACTTTTTCAATGTGTATCTCTTCTTTTTCCTAAACTCCATATTATCTCAATTTATTTTAGTAGTTTAACGTCTATTTACTTGCTTTTAAACCAAGTGGCTGTTGTAATTCTCGTATACTTACTTTATTTAGGATTTAGTTGAATATATTTGCCATTCCTCCTCTAACCTGTGAACTGTGAGTTGTTTTGGCCAGTTATTTTTTTCACTGAATATGTGGCATATGATTAGGATTTCTAGTAATCTGTAGTATTCTATATGCTTAGAGCAGTGGATTCTTATCCGTAATAAAATTCATAGGTGTTGCAACAGTAATAGCAACATAATTAATAAGACTTAAGTCTTATTCTTTTATTTGCTTTTCTTTGTTCATGAGTTACAGCCATGAAATCTGGCAGACTTCATCATAGAGACTTGCCTTGTGAGCTAAACGTTTGGGTCCCTAGGGCAGGTCTTCGTGTAGTTCCAGCACTGAAAATGTGCAAATACATGTTAATTTTATCTTTAATGATGTATTATTCTGTATTATTTATTCAGCATTAACACAAGGTGCTATTATTAGGAAGCTGTTCTTTCCCCAGGCAATGTACAATCTAAACATTTGGAGCAAGGCAGACTTACCCTCAGTAGAGGAGGGTGTTGGGGAGCACTTAAACCGTATGTACATAAGTGCATAGGACATGACAGAATGTAACCAGAAGTGCTGAGGGATCTGGCTGATATTACTGTGGAACCACTCTGGATTATCACTGGAAGGTTATGGTGTCTGTGGAGGGTCCCCAAAAAATAAAAGGAAGCCAGTATCACTCCTGCCTTCAAAAAGAAAAGAAAGATCTGGGGAACTAGAGGTAGGTCAGTCTAACTTCAGTTCGTGAGAAAGGACTGAATCCATTTGCTGGAGAGGAACGGCAGCTAAACTAGATGGTGCTACCATTTAGAGGGGCCTGGATAGTCTAGGGAGTTGGGTAGAAAGGAATCTCATGGACTTCATAAACAGGAAGTGCCAAGTCATCCACCCAGGGAGCACTTATCACAGGCACCAGGATATACTGAGTGCTGTCTGTCTGAAAAGGAGCTCCGCAGGGAAGTGCGGGGGAATTTGGTTGGACAAGAAGTTAATCATGAGTGAGCAATATGGCCTTGTGGCAAAGGGGTCGAACAGCACCCTGGGGCACATTAGGAGGATGGTTGCCAGCAGGTCAAGGAAGGTAATACTTACCCTTAATCAGAACTGGTAAGACCACACTGGTGTGCTCTGTCCAGTTCTTGGCTCCCGGATATTGGTACAATCCAGCACAGAACCTGGAAAATAATGAAGTGACTGGAGCAATATTAGGGAAAAGAAAGCTCAAGGGAACTTATCATTGTGAATAAATCTGCATGGGGAGGAAATGAAGAAGAGGGAGATAGACTTCTCAGTGACAGGAAAAAGTGTGCAAAAATGAAAACACGCAAAATTCCATCTGAACACAAATATGTGAGAGTGCTTATGCTGGCACAGGTTGCCCACTCAGGTTGTGGGGTATCCATTGTAGAAGATATTGAAAACTCAACTGGACAGAAGCCCTGGGCACCTTCTGCAGCTGACCCTTTTAGAGGGTTGGACTAGGTGAACTCAAGATCTAGTCCCTTCCATTATAAACAACTCTGTGATTCTGCAACATACAAACTGTTAAGCAAGCAAAGAAACTTTCTGGAACATGAATTATATTCCTCTGAGTGAAGGCTATGCTTTTGCTCAGGTACCTAGACATGGAATCATAGAATCATAGAATCACAGAATCATAGAATTGTAGAATGGCCTGGGTTGAAAAGGACCACAATGATCATCGAGTTTCAACCCCCCTGCTATGTGCAGGGTCACCAACCACTAGACCAGGCTGCCCAGAGCCACATTCAGAGACAGTACAATAGTAATTACTTACTTATATTGTAAATAGAGTAGTATACAGAAACTGTACTATATAGACTGCTTTCATAACAAATTAAGAAGTTAGAACATAATAGCAATAAAACAAACAAAAAAACCTGCTTATACAGCTATAATTAGAACTCTTTTACAAAAGTCATATGAGAAAATCGTCAATTTCTTGATCATGTTACTCTTCTTTCCAGCCTCTGCTTCTATGTACTCACACAGTACATAGAATCACAGAGTGGTTTGGATTGGAAGGAACCTATAATATCATGTAGTTCCAACCCCCGCTGCTATAGGCAGGTACACTTCCCTCTACACCAGGCTCCAGGGAGGCATTCAAGACCAGGCAAATAACATACATCATGTAGTGCTGTATTAAAGAAATAATTCAGCATATTTTTTAGTATTTACATTTTATGATCTTGAAATGTTCCAGTGAAGATGAAATTATTAATTTTCTTCTTGATTTCTCACTGTTAATTGTTGTTACATTTGCAATAGGTGGTTGAGATAAAATGTGGTACTGGCAACGTTTTCATTAGAAAACTGAGGCATAAGAAGAATAAGATTTACTTATTTGAGCTCATTAGTTTACAATTCCAGGTTTTTCAGAATAGTTAGTGTTATGTAGCTGTAGCCATGACCAACTCTGAGTTTCTTTTGCCTTTAGGAACAGTATCTGATGCTGGTGTTTCTGGCAACCAAGCTCTGTGGTACCCTGTGGTACCAGGTACTGTTAGTGTCACCTGCTAAGCATTTGATTGAAATGAGCTGACTGTCATGATCTAGTATCTCTGTAGAAGAGGCAGAACCAGCTGCACACTTTTCAGGCAGAATTCAGCCACCTTAACTTATGTGCTCTGCCTTATTCTGCTCTAGTTGTGATATACCTAGAGGATGATAACCTCATGCTGACATCAGTTACTTCATATACTTGCATGGTAGTAATTAGTGCAATAGAAAAAGTAATTCCAGCTTGGCAGATAACTGGTCTTGGCAACAGGAGGCCATATCATCGAATTCTGAGGATTTTTATTTGCTCAGAAAAATAGAAAATGTTTAATGACAGAAAAGCCTTTTAAAAGAATGATCTTATATCTGTCATTTCTCAGTCTTCATGGTCTGAATTATTAAGCTTAGTGTAAACTTTGTTTTTCCATTCTGATCATGAAAAAGCAAAGCTAGTTCTTAACACAATAACAATGGTAATCCAAAAATTTCCATTCTATGGTGAAAGTAAGAGTGTAGGATTTTTTTTTTTTCATGCTTTTATTTGTAAAACATAATGTAGTACCTTAAACTGTAAACATATTGGTATTTTCCCTATTTCTTTTTTTTATAATTCCTCTTCAAATAAATGTGACTTTTATCTATAATTATATTTAATTTTGTGATAAATTATGACACAAGAAGAATGTCTTAAAATGGCATAGAAAAACTAACACTCATTTAGAAATTGATCATGATATACACTGGAAATTATTTCATAATTCGAAGCCTTTATGATATCAATCAATGATACTTCTTCCCTCTAGATAGAGGGAAGGGAAAAAAAAAAAGTAAAAATGGGTAAAGAAGAACAAGAATTTACGAAGAACTGGCAAAAGTACAGGAAAGTCTGTAATTTATTTCACCTTGATCAGTCTAAATGAGCTAACTGTTCCTTCCAACCTGAACATCAAAGAAATATGAGGCATTATTTGACTTTAGTTTGAAACAGTTTTTCCTCATTAGTAAAAAGTTTTAGAAGTTTGAATCATCTGTTACTCACAGGTTAGTTTAAATGTTATATCATTTTGCTGTCTAACTCATCTAATTTTTTCAAAGTTCTATATGTTGGTGTAGTGGAAATGCTAAGTCATTGCTGGAACAACTGATGGAGCACCTGGTGGGAAGGTAGGGCCAATCCAGGGGAGCTCAGGTGCATGTAATGTACCAGGGTGACAGGAAGGGGTGGAGTCAGGATGTAACCCTTCCCAGACCTCATTTGAAGGTTGGCGGTGGAGGAGGAGTATCTCTCTGGAGTTCTCTGCTTTCCTGAGGTCTTCTTAGGGTAATTGGATTTTTTTCCTTTATTTCTGTGTCCATGATTGTTGTATTAGGACTTATCTTCACTGCTGTAGCCTGGGACTTTGCTACCTTGCTATCGTTGCTGTGCTTTCCATTGTTTTATAGTGTTATGGTTGGTTATATTATTGACCGGAGTAAAACTGAACTGTTGCAGAATCATGAGAACAAGTGAGTTTCTGAGTGCTTCTGTTTGTTCCAGTAGCTGTGCAATGCACTTACTTCTCTCAGAGTTTGAGTGCTGTATAAACATCTCATAATGTGGGAAACGCTGTTTGGTGAAAATTGGTGGTTTATAGACCTAAGTCTATTGTTACATTTTTCTCTCTTTCCATTACTCTCTCTCTCCTGTCTATCTTGCTGTTTAAACAGAAATTGCCTTTCTTTAATATTTATCAAGTACGAATGATGGAGTAGAAGGAGAGAGGATGCTGCACTTTGTTGAAGGATTTTTGTGTGTAGATGTGGAACTGGCATGAAGGAATAGTTTAGGTGGGTAGAACCTCCTTCTGCCTTTAGATACCTGCTTGGGTTGGTGAGTCAGAGTGGGGCTACCTGGAAAGCCTCTGTAGAGCTCTATAAAGACAAGTTTTGCGTGTGTGGATTGTACTATGAAGAGCTGAGGCAGTCAGAGAGAGAAAGCAGTACTTCCTTGTGACTTTGGTGAAGTAGGATAATGGTTTTATCCAAAGGGGCTGTAGGGAACAGGTGAGGTCGGTCCAATACAAGTATTAGGATAACACAAACCCTCCTGAAGGACTTGGCAGATAGTCAGAATCAGTGAAGAAAAGCTGATAACACAGCAGAATTTCTTTGCACCAGAAGGGCTAAATGATTGAGTTGGTTGAGTTTATGGAAGCACTCTTAACTCTGTATGTATGGGAGGAAGAGAAAGAAAGGTCATTTTTGGGTGGGATTTTGTGTGAGGAAGAGTGTGTGTAATTTCCAGCTCTATTATGTTAATTTTGAGCATTGTAAACTTGCAATATCATGTTAGCAGCAGGGCTTCTGAGCCTGAAAAGGAGCCAGGTAATTCAAATCGTATGAATGGAAAGCCAAATAAACTATCAAAGCATAAAAATCAGGATAGGAACATCACAGCTATGTATCAAGAGCTTTGCGAAGAAAATCTCAGGATGTGAAAATGAGCAACATAGAACTCTGTGCATTGATACTCACATAAAGGGTATTCTTTTATTTTTGCTATGTTAGGAAAATGATACATGACACCCTGGTAGCAGTCGAGGTAAAAGGGTAATTCTCATTCCAATGTGTCTTTTCCTTTCTGATTTTGTCTTAACACAGCAACACTAAGAAATGTACAAAGTCAAACACCAAAAAGTGTGATTTGATAGCCTTGTAGCAATGTAGTGTATGTTAGTGTAACAGGATAGGGAACTGTCCCTTATGGCTATGGATTTTTTTTATTTTATCTTTTTTCAGATAATAAACCACCATGTATCCTTGGGCCATGAAATATTTGTTTTCTTATTTATCCATGGGAATTCCAAACAGGTAGATACTGCTCACTTCTACGTGCTCTGAGCAGAATGTGTGACAGTTGAAGGGGCGATGTTCCAATGAGGTGCACGTAAAGCCAGCATTGTGTGTACTTTCATTCTTGTGCTGTCTGTAATACTGGATTGTACCATGCTCCGAATGACCGAAGCTAGTAAACTGTGTAAAGCTTGATTTCCTTAAGCAGCAAATTAAAAGAAAACTGGAATTGTGAGCTTCTGACAATCTGATTTGTGATTTTTAGTGCTAATGAGTCAAAAATTACAATTTTAAGACTGAATCTTTACATTCTAAACTTTGTTACTCATTTGTGTTTAAAAAGAAGAGACAGGAAGTCAGGATGAAGGAGATGCTGTTATTAGTGGAAAGTAGGTCAAAACCCATTTGTATTACTCTTAATAGAAGGTAATGGCCACATCTTCTGTCATCTTACTCCCCAAAATACAAACCAAACAGGTATGTTGATTCTCTCACTTTTGCACGTCTACGGTAGATCTTTTTACTTCAGTAGAGTGAGTCATAATGTTGTCAGAAGAAAACTGTTCTCAATATGTGTGTCTGTACAAGATAAGTAAAAAGTGCCCTGGCTCACTGTCTGGCCCTCAGGACAAGTGACAAAGCATAGCTTTTGTACATAGGACTAAACTTCCTTCTTTGCAAAACATGTCAACCTTGTCTGTACTACATATTGGAAGCTAGCTGAGCCTTGCCTTCCCCTCTTGCTCAGGTTTTATCTGGAAGAGTGCTACTTCCCATGAGTAAAATCTATGCCAAGTAGTGTACTGGCAATTAAGTAATGTGGACAGCACGCCATAGTGCTGTGAGAATCCTTCTTTGTTTCTTGACTCAAAGCTTGCTTCCTGAGGAATTTCTTGTGATAAGACTCTGATTGATTTGTTGAGGAGGCAAGTGATGGGTGCTACCGTGTGAAAATTGACATCCCTCTGGGAACATTTGAAAGCCCCTTCCTCCAGAACTGCTTACCTCCGGAAGAGAGTGCTCAGGAGTGTTTACTGGCTGAAGATCTGGCCTGTGACTAAATAGCTCCAGCCTGGTATGGGAAAGTTGGGGAATGGTACCATCGTGTCCTGTGAAAAACAGGATGCAGATGGGCATCCCTGCTCCCTCTTATCTGCTGGCACGGCCCGGAAGGTGGGAACAATGGAGTTTCTGCTGAGATCCCAGAGCCAGAAGCTGCCACTCCAAGGAGAGCTGACTCAACCACTTTGGATTTGAGCTGTCACTCCAAAGACAGCTGACTCGACCACTTTGAAAGCATTGAAAAGGAGCCATCATCACCATGGTCGTTGTCGTCGCGGTTATCGTTGTCAACAGAACAACAACACCTGATGACCCACCGCTATGGAAGATCAATGACTGAACTACGAACCTCGCTGGATCCATGGTGGTGACTATGTCCCTCTTGCTTCCTATAAAGACTCCTTGCTTCTTCTTTCTTACCTTTCCTATCGCCCTCCTTCCCTCCCCCATTACCCTAATTCATAATAGCGTCCGTCCCCCCCTTCACCATCTCCCTAATTAACCTGTAATAAACTGGTCGGACCAACATTTGAACCGTTGTTTCTTAATCTCACGCCGGGGATATAGATATTAAAAGAACCTCCTCTCCCTCCTGTAAATCGGAGCGAGACATTTTATTTAATGGCGTCACGGACAGGATAACCCCACCGTGAGAGTGTTGTCCTTCCAGTTATAGTCTGAAACTTTGTGTGTACCTCCTGGAGTTGCATGGAGCGATATTTTTGAAAATTTAAACGTGAGTCCTTCTCCAGGAAGACCGCTCCATATTCTGAAACTTTACTTTTTATGTGTATACCTCTCGAGGACGTATGAATTAATTTTGATTACGTGTGTGCCTCCTCGAGAAGACCCTTTCTGCATTTTGTGATTTAAGTATCTTGTAACTTAAGTGTGAAATTTGAACTCTTTTGTGTGCTTCCCTCAGAGAAAGGGAAGAGTGATTGGAGCATTTGCATTTCTTTAGTAGGTGTTGTGTGCCTCCCTGGGGGGAGGTGAGGAGTTACGTGAGCTTTTGAATACGTATACCTCCCTCTCTCTAAGTGTAGATCTTTCAGCGTATTGAAAAAATGAGTGACAGCATTGCCACCAAGAAAAGTGAAGATGTACTATTTGATCTCTTAGAAAAACATGGTGCTCGACCCTCTTTATCAGGTGTGGATTGGGCACGACAGAACTGGTATAACTTGCAGAGTGTTTCGGACCGTATTCGTATTTTACAAAATGAGGCTCGTACCCGAGCCGGAAAAGGAAAGTCGTTTATTTGTGCCGTACTCGGGGCTGCTTTAAAAGCTGCCGTGGAGTTCCGAGAGGAAAAGCATTCGGCAGAAACCCAAACTATAGAGTCGTTGCAGGAATTGGTCAAGACTCTGCAGAAACAAACAGAGGAACTCAAAAGGCAATTAGAAAATGAAAAGCATGATGCAGCTCTCTTACTAGAGGCTCTGAAGGAACAGTTAAGGTATAAAGATAATAGCGATGCTGTCGCACATAGTGTGCCTCAAGAAAAGATCTATCCTCTAGAAGGATTGAAAGAAATGAAGGCAAGGCTAGACAAATTAGAGGCCTCTCCAGCTCAGATGCGTCCTTTGATAAAAACCGAATATACCTTCGATAACAGTGAGGATCTAGATCCTCAGATGAATGTTAAGGAAATTCCCTTCTCATCCACTGAACTAGCAAAATTGAAAAAAGATTTTAGCCGCTCTCCAAACGAATCTGAAACAGAGTATGTATGGAGGGTTAGCCTCACTGGTGGAGACCAGATTCTGCTAACAGAAAAGGAAGCAGAAGGTTACTGGGGACCAGGAGTATTTTTAACTACTGGCAACAATCGTGCACCCTGGTCCTTAACACAGAGGGCTGCCTATTGGGCAGGTGGTCTCAACCCTTTAGAAAGGGGAGATCCTCTTGCTATTACTGGAACAGTTGATCAGTTAGTAGAAAGTGTTCAAAAAGCTGCTTGTCTCCAAATGATGTATGATAGAAAGCTGCAGCCACACCATGAGTCACCTATGATGATGCCTGTCGATCCTGAAAGGATGACCACCCTAATTAGGGGGCTTCCAGAGTCGTTAAAACCTATAGGTATACAACTGCAAGGAAAAATACAGGCAATGCCTCAGGGAGAGAGAGTCCGGGCAGCGTTGGAAGGAACAGTAACCCCCAACCATCTGCAGTCAGGATTCAAAGTATGGACATGGGGGGAGGTTGCCCAAGAGTTAATTAACTATGGGAGAAAATATGGGCCAGTGGTTTCTTCCTCCAGTAAATTTGAGCCTAGGGGAATAAGACTTGCAGCGGTCAGCCTTGCCCCCAGGCCACCTAGCCCAAAGCTCAGTGGGACTGGCAGGGTCTCGTTGCCAGTAAAAACTGGTAGGCGAAATATTGATCATAAACGTCATTGTCTCTGGACACTGGGCTGGCTAAAGGGTGTTCCACGAGATCTGATGAATGGATTAGCCACTGTCAAGTTAGAGAAATTAGTTAATTGGTGGCCAGAACAAAAGCTCAGGGATCTGGAGGAAAGCAAAACCCCAGGTCCTGGGGCCTCTCCCAGGGAACCTGAATGGCTATCCAAGCCATTGGAAAAATGATGTCTTCGCCCCTCCCAAGTGAGCGGGGTGGGGGCGGTGAAGGGTGGATGTATTAGAAAGCTCACAACAAAGGAAAAACAGATCCTCATTTAGCACCTTCTGTCCAAAGGCCTCACCACTCTTGCCAGTTATCCCTGTGAGTCACGATTCAATGGCTGATAAGCCAGGGAAACCCTTTTATCTCCCTGGCCAGACTGTGTCGATTGACTCAGCTAACCTGAGGCCAGTTTCCCTAACCTTAACAGAATCCCTCAACAATTATCCTTGGAAGGCTAAAGACACCCCGAAAAAGGAATATGAAATCAACACTTGCTGGATTGTTCCCTCATTTTTTAACCATGTTAACAAAGCCCAAAAAGGGCAAGTTGGTGTCTTGTTTTATTTTACAGAAGATCCCCGTGGGACCTTGATTGGACGCAAAAAAAAAAAAAAACACTTAATAGCTGATTTTAACCATTTGTGTTTTGTGAAGAAATACTGAAGATTTGATCATGCTAGAATACTGAATATACCTCTTGATTACATTTTTTGGTTGCAATAGCATTATGTTTTGTGTCGTCATGAGTGCGAGTGGTGATTGATTTTAGTCCTTGGATCTGTTAAACTTCACAACTGGGTTCAGAGTTTCTTACAGGTCATCCTGGCTTACTGATACTCCCTGCACAGTGATAGCATTTCTTTTGAGCCCTTCTTTCACCCCTTTTTACCAAACTGATTATGATTTGCATGTAACTCCTCCACAGTGTTTCCAAATTCATAACAAACTGGGAAATGAATCAAGGGACCCATCTAATATGTGTTAGATGTGGTCACGAAAGAAATCTATCATAAATCCTTTTGCCCTGATGCTTTTCAGTGTCACACCAGTCCAGGAGTTCCATCCAAAACATGGTTGTTGGAAAGTACCTAAGTTTTGATAAGAGATGCATATGTTTCTGGGATTACCCCTCTTTGATGGTTTATACTGTGGGGGTATCCTACACACACTATCCTGTGAAATGTTCTGTACACTGTAATAATACTTGAATTTGTCAAACTAGTATTTATATCTCTTAGCATTTGAATTGCTTTGGAAATGCTCACGTGGAGAGTTCTCATGACACTAAATCATCTTAGAAAACATTATGCTTTTGGTGAATTAACTGAAGTGTAATATTGTATGGCTATTCATAAAACCACAACCTCTACTGAAGAATCCCCATCTGGATCCTGGCTTACACTGGGAGTTCCTGGGTGGGGAAAGCAGCTGACACAAATAACTCTATTTGTTTTACTTATTTATTTATTATTATTGGTTATTGTTAAATGTATAGTTATTGCCAAATGAATGGTTGTCTCTTTTCACTTTCTACCTTTTATTCATTATAACATTTGTGTTACCACTCCTGAAGAGTCACTGGGTGGTGTCTGTGGCAAATTGAATGACTCTAATTGTTGTCTAAAGATTGATGATAATGGTAAAGTTGTTAAGCAAATTGCCCAGGGGATACGGAAAATAGCCCATGTTCCTGTCCAAACCTGGAAGGGCCTAGACTTTGACTTCTTATCCTGGCTTCCAGGAGGCCCGTGGGTGAAACGTATTCTATTTTATCTACTGTGTGTTGTTGCAACTCTTATGTTTGTACCTTGTATGATTCCATGTTTCATTCAACTTATACAACGAGTTGTATCCTCCATGTACTTTGTAACCACTTCAACTGATGATGAAAAGGTCCAACAGATCAGGGCAACATTTGTAACCAAGCCCAAGAAATCTTTTGTAGTAATTGTGTAACGATTAGCTTCCCCTTCTTCCCCCTCCTCCTTCCCTCCTGCTTCTTTGCTGGTTTTATTTTCTCCCTTTTCTTTTCCTCACCACCATGGAGGGCCACTTATGCTTGATTTCAAGCAAGCTTTGAGCCACGGGGTGGTGTGAGAATCCTTCTTTGTTTCTTGACTCAAAGCTTGCTTCCTGAGGAATTTCTTGTGATAAGACTCTGATTGATTTGTTGAGGAGGCAAGTGATGGGTGCTACCGTGTGAAAATTGACATCCCTCTGGGAACATTTGAAAGCCCCTTCCTCCAGAACTGCTTACCTCCGGAAGAGAGTGCTCAGGAGTGTTTACTGGCTGAAGATCTGGCCTGTGACTAAATAGCTCCAGCCTGGTATGGGAAAGTTGGGGAATGGTACCATCGTGTCCTGTGAAAAACAGGATGCAGATGGGCATCCCTGCTCCCTCTTATCTGCTGGCACGGCCCGGAAGGTGGGAACAATGGAGTTTCTGCTGAGATCCCAGAGCCAGAAGCTGCCACTCCAAGGAGAGCTGACTCAACCACTTTGGATTTGAGCTGTCACTCCAAAGACAGCTGACTCGACCACTTTGAAAGCATTGAAAAGGAGCCATCATCACCATGGTCGTTGTCGTCGCGGTTATCGTTGTCAACAGAACAACAACACCTGATGACCCACCGCTATGGAAGATCAATGACTGAACTACGAACCTCGCTGGATCCATGGTGGTGACTATGTCCCTCTTGCTTCCTATAAAGACTCCTTGCTTCTTCTTTCTTACCTTTCCTATCGCCCTCCTTCCCTCCCCCATTACCCTAATTCATAATAGCGTCCGTCCCCCCCTTCACCATCTCCCTAATTAACCTGTAATAAACTGGTCGGACCAACATTTGAACCGTTGTTTCTTAATCTCACGCCGGGGATATAGATATTAAAAGAACCTCCTCTCCCTCCTGTAAATCGGAGCGAGACAAGTGCCCTGGCCCTATTTGATTTGTTAGTGTAATGGTTTACTAGACTGTCTGCAAAGGAAGTTGCTGGTGCAGTACAACCAACGAGCTGTAACTGCTAATCTGTTTGGATACCAATTAGTTGGATCTTTATGGGATCTGCCTTAAATTCAAGGGAATTGAGGGTAATGTCTTCAGAATGAATGGCATAGTAATAAGTGAGTTCTAGAGTAAAAAACATGCGTCAAATACTGTAATGAAGCACTATGCCATGTCCTGATAACTGCATTAGGAAAATAGTATTTCAATAGCATTTTTACAGTACCTTTATCATTCTTACATGTTCAGTTCTTATAGTCAGTTCTTTTCCTTAGGAATATGACTGTTCCTTATTAGCCAGTATTTCCATACATGTATAAGGTTAACCAGAGAAACAAAGCAACGAATCCGCGGTAGCTCCTTTTTATTTTTCAGCCTTTCCTTGCTTTCAGGACAGACATCTTTGGGCTTACATTTCATCCATACATATGAACAAATTTTTGACTTCTTCTATCCATCTTCAGAAGTGTTGAGACTCCTGCAAATTGCAGCTAAGTAGATGCTTTCCACTTCAACAGTTGTGAAGTTTTAATGACCAAATGATTCAAATATGTTCTTCATTAGGAAAAAAAAGTAATTGAAATCTGTGATTTCATGATTCAGAAAAGTTTCCAGCCTGAATATTCAATAGCTTTACTTTTTCTTTAAGGTCGAGTGTATTTTATTACAGTGAGATATACGTTGATTAAGTGTATACTGAGTGTAGAGCACTTGCACATACAAGATTAAATAAGAGTCTGCTTTTTAAAAAACTCTTAATAAACAGACTAATTGCTTATGCTTATTCCATATTCACTGAGGTGATGACAAATTCAGGTCAATTCTGATGCCAATAAGTATCCTTTAGTGTGTCATATGATGCAGTCTCAGTCATCTCAAAAGGAAGGCTTATTAACCACTGCTACTAAAGCAGAAAGAAACATTATCTGGCATAGAATCAGTCATAGAATAGTGTGACACTAGAGGGGCCTTAAAGACCATCTACTTCCACCCTTTGCCATGGGTGGAGTTGCCACCTGCCAGATCTGGTTGCCCAGGGCTCCATCCAGCCTGGCCTTGAGCACCTCCAGGGATGAGGCATCCACAGCTACTCCAGGCATCCTTTTCTAGTTTTACAAGTTACCTATTATAACAGCTGTAGATAGTGGCTTTTGATAATAATATAATTTCCCTAAATCATTGAAAAATTGAGTATGTAGAGACTCTCTTTTAGAAATGGTCTTGTGGAGTCTATTGATGCTAACAAAAACCTTATGGGAAAACTGAAAAAGCAGGATGTAGAACTTTGATACCCCAAAGATACAGAATAAGATAATTTAGTGCCAGTATTATTTTCACTACATGATGTTTAATAACTAAGCTTTGAAAATGAAGTTGTTATATCCATTTGTCTACAAATGGTCATCAAGTTGTTTGGAGTAAAATCTGTGGCACATTAAGAGGAAAATGGCTTTAACTCCTAGGTAAGAAGCAAAACTTATTTAGAGCCCTCTCTTCCTTCTGGACATCTATCCTGAGTGTGCTCACTAGAAATACATTAGTGATTAGTAACTGATAATGTATTTAGAATAATATGACAGGTTTAAAAGTATTGAAGCAGTAAGATTTTTGAAGTAATATATTCTGTCTTTTATAGGACAGAAGGAGCTTTACTAAAAATTAAGGACACTATCAATGATCTGATATTTCTTCTGATTGAAGAAACTGGTCCCTAAGCACCATTATAATAGGAATAAGAAGTCATGGGTAATTTTGTTACTAACGTCTTTTTAATAATGGCAGTAATAAGTGGATTTCAATAAGCTCTGTTTTAGTTATACGTCTATTTCTGCTAATGTTTGCAAGATGCGTTCGTGCTGTTCTCTCTCTTTTTAAACTTTACTAAAAATATGATTTAATGTTTCAGTGAAAGTGGTTACACTGTTCAGTTTTAGTTTTTGTTTAAAAATCCATTGGATACTTGACCACTTGTATGACCCCTTCAGAAAATTAGGGACTGGTTGTTGGGACTGAGTTCATTATTTGAGGTGAGAGCAGGTCTGCATTTTATATAGTTTTTGCTTTATTGTTACCATACGTAGGGCTTCCTATCTCTGCTGTGGTGTCCAGGTAGATATCTCCCTGAAATGTATTTCAGACAAAAATAACTGGAAAAACAAAAAAAAAATCTGTTTTTTGTGGAGCCTCTCTTCAACAGGTTTCACTTCTCAGAATCCTGTTTGAGGAAAAGAAAGAAAAAAAGATTGCATAGTCTGTTGTGATCTGCTCAGTGAATGTTATAAAATGGCAATGAACGCTATAAATAGCAAATCACCCTATAGAGATGGCAAGCTGATTTGTCTTAGAAGACCCTATGTGTAGAAGTTAAATGCTTGCCTTACTGTTAGTTTCCAAGATGATGAGTAGATAAAGAATTACTGCATGGAAACACTCCTTTTTATGTAAACTGGTCTCCAGTCTCTTAAAAGATGTCTGCCTGTATGAATATTTGTGTAAATAATTTCAAGATAGTTTCCCTATCACATTTGACTGCAGAAGATGAGACCACAAAATATTAATTTTAATCAGTAGAGATGAAGGAAGAAGTGATGCATAGCCACAGTTTTTTTTGTGTGTGTACAGTTTAGTTGTCTTCCTTTATATATTGATAATTTCTTCTAGCATATTTTAGCTTATGATAGCTATTTCCCTCTCTTCCTCTCCCAGTAGCAGCTAACACTAAGAAAGTACAATATATGATTTCTTTGGATGATGTCAGGAATACACCTGCAGTAACAGCTGGAGAACTCAACAGCAAACAATAATCATAGCTCCTTTAAAATCCTGTACAACTCATTATAAACTCAAGGCAGATGGAGAGAATTTATCCCCATGGAAAAAGTGTTTTACCCCAGGCTCTTTCTCATAAATTTTTGGCCAATTTTTTTAGAAGTGCTGAGCAGTTGCAACTATCATCTTTGATTGATATATTAAAACAACAAAAAAAAGCTCTTGACCTCTTCATTTATTTACTAAACAAGAGCTAAGCTCTTTGAAAATCTGGCATCACGATTATAGTAAGCTTATAGAAATGTGATTCCAAGTTACAGTTGCATTAGGGTCTCTAATTTCTGATTTCAGGTCTTATCTCTTTGAAACTGACTTCTGCGTCAGAGAACAGAAATCTGGGAATAGCAAGCTTTTCTGCTGCATAAATCAAATTTCATATCAATGGAAGGAGTAGCATTTTAAATTGCTGTTTTACCTTCTCCTTTCATAAAAACATTTCCCCCCAAAAGGCATTTCTTTTTAACAGGGCTTCACTTTACTACTCCCCCACATGAGAAGAAACATCTTTGAAATGTTTCCAGAGAAAACAGGTGTACAAATTATTCTTGCTAAAGGCTTCATACCATCAGCTTTCAGCATGTAAACTGTATTCTCTCAATGAGACTAATCACATGATACTGGGCATAATAGTGATACTGGGACCCACTCAGGCTGGCAAAACTGAATAGAAATCAGACCAATCTCTTCACTGGGAACTATTCCAATCTTATTTTGGATTAAAATCAACTTTCTCTGAACCATTTCCCTCTGTTCTCTACCTACCCCCTCCAATCCTCTTCATCCTGAAAAAAGAGAACAATAATTGAACAGCATATTTCATTATGCTTTTGGGCACCCAAAAGAGATTGTTTGTAACCAAGGATTTTGTTGTTGTTGTTCTTGGAGTACCTCAGTAGTGGTATTTCTGTTGGAAATGCTAAAACACCAGCTCAGCTATGCAGGACTAACTTGTGTAACCTGTTTTCTAAAGAGAAAACTAAGTTTGTAGGTTCCAGGGCTTCTGATGTTATCTTGAAACTAAGTTATTCTATCATGTGTGGACATAAAGATACCGTGATGATTGCTTAGGTTTAAAGGTTTGCCCTAAATCCTAAATTTCCTTTCTGTTTTGTTGTTGCACACTTGATTTGTGTGCTGTGGTGTGCATGTAATTGGAAGCATTCTGCAATCTATCAGAATGAAAGCTGTAATATAAATGTAAATTATTATCTTTATCATATTAGCATTTTAAAAATATAATACGGGAGACAGACTTATAAAACCCATTTCCAGCATAGGCCTTATGAGGAGAGGCTGAAGGAGCTGGGATTGTTCAGTCTGGAGAAGAGAAGGCTCAGAGGAGACTTATTGCTCTTTATAACTATCTGAAGGGAGGTTGTAGTGAGCTGGGGATCAACTCCTCTCTCGTGTAACTGGTGATAGAACTAGAGGGAATGGCTTCAAGCTGTGCCAGGGTAAATTGAGGCTGGATGTTAGGAAATACTACTTCTCTGAAAGAGTGATCAGGCACTGGAATGGGCTGCCCAGGGACGTGGTGGAGTCATCGACCCTGGAGGTGTTCAAGGAACATTTGGATGTTGTGTTGGGGGATATGGTTTAATGACTACTATTGGTAATACGTGGATGCTTGGACTGGATGATCTTGAAGGTCTTTCCCAACCTTGGTGATTCTGTGATTTCCAGTCCATGTCATTCATTAATGAGATTGTATATTTAGACTTAACAGACTACTCCTGCAATTATATCACAATATCTATGTATTCTGCAAGTATGAAATAGGACACAAATGTGGCATGATATCTGAAGCCTAGTGATCTTGAAAAAGTAGTATCCATTGATTTACCTTCCCACTCCCCACAGATCTGTCCTTGACATTTTCTGCTCTCATTATGGAAGTATCTTGGAAAGAATTTGTAAATCAAGATGATGAGCACCTTAAGGATTGAGAAAGGTTGGTAGCAAGGCACACTACCAAGTCTCTGGTGGGAAACAGAGGTGGAAACTTTACCCATTTGTGTATCAAAGTTGTGGACAAAAAGAAGGAAAGGAGCAAGATGTTTTTGTGACAGCTTAAAGATTTTATTCATGGCACTTCTCAGATGCCATAATGCTGATAACAGCAAGCTATGATGTATAAAAATACTTTTTCATCCACTTGCTTTCTGATTTCTTTCTGTTATCTATTAGCAGATCCTGAATCGGAAATAAACAAATCTAGCTGTCCACAAGTATCAGGTTCTGATCACCAGTGTCTTCAGGAGATTTTGACCATTTTGAATTAATTTCTGAACTGATTTAAAAACTAGTTTGAGTAAACTTATCTTTCAATGAAGAGTATATTGCCAAGCTCTTGTCAGGACCCGAAGGACACCCACAGTCCTGCCCAGCTTCCCCCAGGGCCTTCCTGACTCTGCCCGTGGGCAAGACCTGTTTCAGCTTAGCCCCATCTGTGCCCTGCTCTGCCTCTACTTCCATCCTTTGTTCTTGATGAATGGCCATAGCTCCCAGCTTGACCTCAGACCTTCCCTTGTCACCTTGAATTTACTGTGGTAGTCAAATTTTTAACATACAAAAAATTAAACCTCAGTTTTCAATGTCTGACTCATTATTTACCTAAATGCTATGAAAATTCTATTACTACATCTAAACTGCTCCTATATTATAGAGGGACAAGAAACTCCCCGGTTTTCTGGCTTTAGAGGCTCTTCAAAGTACAAACTGAAAGGAGTCTAGTCAGGTCATCTGGCACGTCTCTGAAGCTGTCAGAATAGGGGAAAAGAAGACTGAAGTTATACTTCAATTGATCTGGGGATGTAGCCAGTCTGATACTGTTTAGAATAGCTTTGAGACTCCTTTAAATGACGTCTGAAACCAAGCTATGCTCCTGTGTCAGGGAGATATAAATAACTTCCTGATTTCTCAGCTATATATTGAGAATTTCCTTAAAGAAAAGGACAAAGTGCAGCTTTATGAAAAATGTCTAATTACTACTCTTTAAAATATAGAGAATATATATTCAGCACTTTATTAGATGGACAGTATTAACACACTGATGCCCTGAAAGTGGTATCCTATTGTGTGTATGGATGAAGAGTGAAAATGGTACCTGCACAAATGAACTATCTGAAGAGACAGGATGGGAGGGAGTTTTATTACTTCCTTGTCACAAAGGCAAATGGAATGAAGAGACTGGCACTTCACCTGATGTCAGTGCATAGCCTGAAGATGGCACCTGGAAGTCCTAGGTCTGCCTGCTGCCCTCTCTGCTGCCCACAGCCACCCAGCTCTGTTGGGGACATAAATAGCACTCCAGGTCTCTGCTGGCACTGTTACTTGGTACACGAAGCAGGGAAACTTGTATCACCTTCCTACATTGTATATTCTGGTTTTACAAACAGATCACACACAGTTAGTGGCTGAGATTGAAAGGGACCTCTGGGTCCATCTGGCCCAACCCCTGCTCCAGCAGGGACACCCAGAGCAGGATACCCAGGATGGCTTTTAGAGCTCACCAAGGAGGAGGTTCCACAGCCTCTAGAAAACTTGTGCAAGTGCTCCTGGTGTTTGGATGGAGTCTCCTGAATTCCAGTTTGTGCCCCCTGTCTCTTGTCTTGGCTCTGGGCACCACTGAAATGAGCCTGGCTGTGTCCTCTTTGCACTCTCCTTTCAGATGTTTATAGGCACAGATGAAATCCCCTGGTCCTGTACTTCAGTGATGAAACTACTGCTGTGGCATTTGCTATAGAGGACAATGATCAGTGACACCCATATCACTGCAGTGCAGGAAAGCAGTTTGAAAGTCTTGGATTTTTTTTTTTTTAGCTCCAGTCTTTCTGCTTTCTATGTAAACAATGGGGAGCAATAATCTAAAAGAGAATATGAATTATTTTTCAGATGGATTTTGCTTTGTTTGAAGTCTTAAACTGCTGGGTGAAGGACAATTTTCTTGTTGTCATGCAATTAAAAGTTGAGTTCTTTGTACAAGTCTAGGAGATCTCACCTTACTTTTCAGCCTTGTGTATAAATTACTGCTTGTACTTTGGCCCCTTGTTTTTTGCTCTTTGCATATATGTTTATCTTTTCATAGGGGGTGTGCAATAAATACAATAGCAGGCACAGAAATTTTGAATGTGAATAAAACACTATCTAGAACAGAAAAGAGTAAGGTCTGCTGTGCCTTGCTTTATTGTATATGTTTCTAGTGTACCTTGTACTTGAGTTTGATGACCACCGTTGAGCAATGAAAGGAATCTATTCATTTCTAACTGACTATGGTTAACTTTTCCTGAAGTTTGAGATCGTTATTTAATGAAGTTTGAATTTTTAGTATAAGTTGTGATGCTGTTGTGTGTTGTAAGATCCTTACGTGGGAAACAGAACTAAAATTTTCTCTTTGAAAAGTGGTTAGAAAGGTAACTTTCAAATATTACCAAGTGTGGTTCAAGCAGCGCTGGGTGGATCTTTGGAAGAATATTTCAGTTCTAGCGTAACAAGTGAATTCTGTTGCTTTCATCACAGTTCAGATAGAGATATTTTAAATTTCATTACTGTTAACTACTTAAAAGCTGATAATTGTTCAATAAAAAAAACTTGTCTTGTCATGGAGATCATGTCAGTCTATGGGAAAGTGCACCGTTAGGTCCAGCAAGGCAAATCCAAGGGATTTGTCAGATGGTAGAATGATGTGGATGGACAAGGAGCCTGATGGTCCTGAGTAGAGAAAATGTGAATATTGTCTAAGTATCTGCCTTTTCTGTTAATTTCACTGTTGTTGCTCTGGGATGGCTGAGCTCTCAACCTTTTCTGGTGTCCCTGAATGTGCCAAGTTTGTCTAGATAGTTTTATCATCTCTGTCCTTGTTTCATGTAAAACTATTTTTCATTAAACTAATATATTAATTATATGATGCAGTTACTGAACAAACAGAATCTTAATCAGAATCTTGACAAGGACTGCAGAGGATGGTTGCCTGCTTGGCACTGCCTGCCCTCAATGTGCCTGCACTCTGTTCCATGTAAGCCCAACAGCCCATTGTCATCTGCAGGTCTAATTGACCAGGGGACACTTTCAAACACATCAGAGCCATCTTGTGGCATTGTGAGTACAAGTGGGGCTTACTGATGGAGCTGAGATGTTCTCCTTAATATGGAGACCTTGCTTCTGAGTCATTAAACATTCAATTTTTATTTTTTATTTTTATTTTTTATTTTTATTTTTTTATTTTTATTTTTTATTTTTATTTTTTATTTTTATTTTTTATTTTTATTTTTTATTTTTATTTTTTATTTTTATTTTTTATTTTTCTTTTTTATTTTTTTCTTTTTTATTCTTATTATTTATTTATTTATTTATTTATTATTTTTTTAATTTTTATTTAGAAAATCAGATCATGTGAGGTCTTAAACTAATTCAAGTTGCTTATTTGGCATAGGAAGGTAACATGAAATAATACATAAGGCCCTGGAAGAATACACTAACAAGAATTGAGGTAGGCTTGAAGCCTGAATTATTTTCTCAAATCAATAGGACATTCTTCAAGAACTTTACATCCTGCTGAGATAATTCTGGAAAGACTTCCTAATGTCTTTCTGAGCAAACCTGGCTTTATTTTCTAATGCTTGAAACCCCAGTGTACAGGATGAAAACTGGTTGTGAAAAGCCAGGTTTTGTACCGATGCCATCAAGGTGACTGCAAGTTTTCTAAGTCTGTATCTGAATGGCATTTTGCAAAGACTGTAGGTGCAAAGTACTGGAAACACATGGGAATAGCAGCTTTGTTGGTCAGTTCTATACCAACAGTAATTTAGTCCCTGGGAAGTGATCATTTGAATCAAAGGAGTTTTATCACTGGCAAAACAGACCAAATTAAAATTTGACAGCACAGGAGTAAAACCAAGGCTTTACTATTCTTAGGGGTATTTTCTTTGTTTCTTCACGTAAGTGACACTTTAACCTCTGCCACAGCTACATGACATTCCTGCAATTGTTCCCTAGCAAAGCAAAATTTTTGTTAGCCTTTGCTCTCACCTGTCGGGGGACACGTCTGCAAGCATCATCTGTTGTGTGTTCTGCTTCTGTGCAATTGTTAAGATTGTCCAGCTGTGCACCTAGGTATTTCTCTCCAAGGAAGTTATTGATATTAAATAGTGCATGAATTTACCTGAACATTCTGATGTGATAGTTCTATATAATGGCACAGGAAGTCATTATGAGCTGCTGCATTCTTTGGGTTAGTAGGACAGACTCACTTCAGAGAATTTTACCTACACCACAGAAGTGTTATTTAAGCACATACTACATTATGCAACATATATAATTTGTATTTGTTTTCTTTAAGAGTAAGGAAGACAGCCCAAGGAATGTAGCGTAGCAGCTGGCCTGGACTCTATCATGTGATTAATTTTAGAGAAGATGGGATTTTAAACATTTTGGTGTAAGAACCTTGTGAGCAAAATTCTTTCTGAAATTGCATGTTTTGCTGTGCTTGCCCGTGTAGACAAAAAGTCTCAGCAGTGTAAAATTGGGATTTACCTTAGTATTCCTTTAAGATGGGTGCTAGAAGATGCATGGGTAGATTACATTTGAACTAAATACCTTGGGCTTCCTTTATAGACAGCATCTACTGTGTTACAGGTATTTTCATTCAGTCAGTGAATGCTAGCAGTTTAAAAGAATTGAGAGGTATAATGTTTATGTAAAAGGCTTTAGAACACTTGGCTCTTCATATTAGCAGGCCAGTTTATAAAGTAGTCTCTCTTTAAAGCTGCTGCTGTATATTTACACTTAGAGGAACCATTGTTGTCAAACATCACTGGCTGTAAGGGGCGTTGCTCTTGGCAATGCCAGATATAAGACAGAGCTGAGAGAACAGTGGCAGTACAATTTATAAGTTATATTGTTCAAGGTTAAGTGAGAACCGTTTTTTTGTGTGTGTGACCTTAGCTTTATCTGTTCTATGGATAGAGACTAATGAATTGATTATTTGCTACCTTACCATTTATGTGTATATTTGTCCTCGTTAAAAGGCTTAGTGTCACAGCCACCTTTAGTTCAGTGTTCTAATCACTTCTAGATGTAGATTTTTTGGATCCTGCTACCTTCTGCACATGCATATATATAGATGTGTAGTGTAGCTTTAATTTCAACATAGCAAAGAAAAGCTGTGTTTCAGTGGCATCTCTGCTTCAATTAGCAAGCAAATGCTTTTGCTGAAGTTTGTTTCTATAAAGGTCTGGGCAGTTTTCACATTTGGGCAACAAGAACTGCTTGAAGAAGGAAATGCGTCTTAAGTAGTTTATAAACAACTTATTCTGTTGCTTAAACTGACTTCTAATACTACTAGTTAACATGGATGTTTTTGGATTATTTTTGTTGTCAGTGAACATTTAAAGGCTGGTTAAAATATCTGTAGTAAGCAGACTGTTTTGTGCCATGTAAACAGCGTTGTAAAGACTAGTGTGTTACACATACATCTCATGTTAGCAACATAAAGCTGATATCAGCAAATGAGAGAATGTTGCCAGTTGCTGCCTCTTTCTTGAGTGCAATCAGTGTAAGAGTCTCTGAGATGGGCAATTACCTTAACTGCCTGCCTGAAGCAGCCAGTTGCATCATCAGTCACTCTAGTGCACAAGATTATACACTCCCCACTACTTGATTCTGATGCACAGTATGCACTGATAGCTCTCATGTAATTCCAGTGTACTGCTTTTAAACTTGCTAAGAAGCAAAAAGAGCACTAAGATAACCAAGCAGTAGAAAAAAAAAAATTCATTGACTGCTTCTGTTTCTGTAACACAGAGTGATGTGGTGAGTGCTCAGAATTGGACTGTGACACCTTTTAATAAAAAGTCCAAAATATGATCCTTTCTCATTTACTTGCATTACATTAATTTAACTGGTTTTTCTTTGTTCTACTTGGAGTAGTGGGAAAATAAGTAAAAATCATTTTTAGAATGCTTCATAATACAGGATATCCCTCTCTATTTGTGGTATTTCTAGCAAAATGAAATCAGGAATATTCCTAACCCTTTGTTTCAGTCTCTGCTGTTTAGTAATCTGTAAGGGAAGAAAGCCAAATAAACAGCTGGCGTGTTTTAGCAGTTACTGCTAGCTTCTCTCTTGGCTGTCTCTGTCAAATGGAAGGGATTGCCTGGTGAATTTAAACGCAGGGCTGAGTGCCACACTTCCTCATTTTACACTACAGTTCTGCAGTTATGCCGAGCAGTTCTGGCACAAAGGAACTGTGCAAGCAGTGTGGCTCCTTGGTGGTTGGAGAGAGCATGCCTTTTCCAGGGCTGATCCAAAACTGGAAGGCAGACTTCTAATAAGGACTGCCACAAACCTTTGCAAATCTGTTTTTAGTTTAGGGCCTGCTTCTCTGGCTATATTCACTGAGGTGAGAGTGTGCCAACATGAGCAAATAAAAATAAGAGAAGTAACATACTTCTGTACTTCAAAGAGATGAAAGCATGTTGGAGCTCTGCTAATTTAAATCATACGTTGAAATACTGGGTTTTCTGTATTTCTTCAGCAGATTCTCAGTCTGGTGTAACTGTCCATACCCTCATACATATCCATTTTTAGTTTATGCTGTATGAATCCTGATTTATAAACTCACCAGTTCTTTAGCTTAATTGGTACTACACTTATTTAGGTGTAATACAAAAGAATGCATACATAATATGTAATACCTTTCTATATAAAATTTAAAAAATCATTTTAAATGTGATAGTTTAAGTCCAAGTATTGGAACCATGCTGATGTATGCAAACTTAAATTGATGACATTTTACCTTGATTTAGACACTAAGGATGAAAATGCTGGCTTCTGTAGCTAGGCAGCTCAGACTTATTTCAGAGTTGCCTGCTCTTTGTGCCCTAATATATACCATTCTAAAGTCTTATACTCTGAATTCTCTCTTTTCCACCCATAGCCTGTAATAAGCTATACTGTGTGGTAAATTATGCTAGTTTTTGTTCCTGTTTTCATTTCATATGCTTCTTCAATTGATGCTAATAAATTTAGTTCCCAGGTTCGTTAAAAGGTATAAATGCAGTTTCTTTCTCAGTGCTGCGATGCAGGCCATTCAGTACTAGAAATACACATCCCTTTTCACTGACTGGTTCCTTTTTACTTATTCTGGTGTCACTCTTGATTTCATTAATTTTTCATTTTCTGCCTCCAGGAAACTTCTCTCTGATTCTGGCACGTTTCCCTCTTTCTCCCTAGTGAGCATACTTGAGACAAAGAAATCTTTTAGCTTTGCAGCGCTCTGTGCCTCATCTGTCATCAACTTGCCTCCATCCATCACACCAAGAGACTAGTCTCCTCAAAATCCTCCTGATCCTTATCTATTTGTAAAACCTTTTGTTTGTCCTTCTAACATTGACTAGAATTCTTCATATTTATGCTTTCTATTCTGATGCTTTTTACTGTTTTAACAGGTACACATACCTCAATTATAGCAATAATCAAGAGTATTTGGCTAATGTTTGTAAGCACAATCCTGGGAGGAAAAAGAAAGCATGTAGGTAACATCTGTAAAGTGCTTTAGGAATAAACCCTTCAATAGATTTTGCACAAAAATATTTATTGACTTTTCTGCAGTAGCAGAAAAAACAACAAAGAAGCCAGATTATGGGCTGCTCCCTGTTCTGGCATGGATAGAAGCTCAACCAGTCTGAATTGCCTGTGAATTTAGTCACGCTAAAGATCCTGGTTTAAAGTTTCTACTGGTTTGCATAAGATAAACTTATTTCTTGCAGTGATCTATTATGCAACTACAGAAAACAGAAATAATGTATTAAGTGAATAGAGAGTTTAATGAATCATGGAATGGTCTGGGTTGAAAAGGACCACAATGACATTCGAGTTTCAACCCCCCTGCTATGTGCAGGGTCGCCAACCACCAGACCAGGCTGCCCAGAGCCACATCCAGCCTGCCCTTGAATGCCTCCAGGGATGGGGCATCCACAGCCTCCTTGGGCAACCTGTTCCAGTGCATCACCACCCTCTGTGAAAAACTTCCTCCTAATATCTAACCTAAACCTCCCCTGTCTCAGTTTAAAACCATTTCCCCTTGTCCTCACACTATCCACTCTTGTAAACAGCTGTTCCCTCTCCTGTTTATGTGTTCCCTTCAAGTACTGGAAGGCCACAATGAGGTCTCTCTGAAACTTCTCTTCCAAGCTAACATAAATGAAGCTTGCCTTCCTAACTGTATTAGCCACCAAAGAGAATGAGAGAGATGGTTTTAGTGTGTCCAGACTCTGAACAGAGGCCAGTTGCCACATTAAATTTCTTGCCTCTGCAAGACTGTTGGATATTCTCTTGAGGATGAGTCATTTTAAAATTTCAGATAAACAGGGAAAATGCTTAATGAAGTATTTTCAAAAACTTACTGAATACTGACCTCTCTGTACTGCTACTACGGTCTGATGTGGTATACCAACCAGTGCCTGGATGTGAGGTACAGAGCAGGTGCTCATGTACTTTGTAGATGAGCAATTTGGGATTAACATACAAAGTGACAGTATGAAGCTACACACTGGTAGCCTTTGTTTTCAGTAGGTTCTCATGAATCACATGAAAAGGCTTCACCAGACTTAGAAGGCAGGGGTCTTTGAGCTCAGCTCTCCTAGAGATAATCTTTAAGTAATAGACTTACAATATTTATTAAACAAGTGATTATAGTTTTTGTTAATTTTACTGACTTGGTGGTATCTCAGTCTCAATTTGTAGAAAAAGATATCTGTGCCTGGTATCAGCTAGGGAGAGCAAGGACACATCAAAATACAGTCCTTACTATAAAGAACTAGGTCTGTAGATATTGTATAGCTGGTGAGAAGCATATTGATGATGAAGTTTGAGCAAATTGGAAGACTTCCTTGGTCAAATATGTAAGCTGTGATCACAGTATACATGCCACAGTTGCACTGTAGTAATTGGCGCATTTAGTTCAGAACTTTTCTTTCTAGGCAAGAATAGTCTATATGGTCCTGACTTTAAATTTCCTGTGGTATTTCAAACCTTGTATGTATGAGTATTCATAATCCTGTTACATAATTCTGTTTTCATTAACTGATCATCATCTCAGATTGAATTTTTGCACTTCTGATCTGAGATTTTTGCTCTAGTCTCTTAAGCTATCAACAGTTATGTTCTCGCCTAACCCATTCCTTTGTTTATGAATATATTGTTTTATTTGATATATTTCTAATGTATAGTAACATATATTCTAATAGATAAATGCAATACTTACAGTTAACTAAACCTATCCAAAATCATATTCAGAACTCATCTGCTATCTGAAGTGAACATTTTCCTAAAGATTTTCTATCTCCAAATATATAACTACAGATTCAGAGAACAGCTGAGGTTGGAAGGGAGCTCTGGAGACCTCATCCAATTGCACAACTTAAAGCAAGTGTACTACAACAGGTTTCTCAGGATCATGTTCTGTTGGGATTTTGAATTTCCTTAGACTAGAATTCCACTGTTCTCTGGCCAGTGTCTTCCAGCGTTTAATCACCCTCTCAGTAAACAAAATAACAATTCTGATATTTATATGGAATTTTCTGTATTCAGGTTTGTACCCATTGCCTATTTTCCTGTCACTAGATATCACTGAAGAGAGTTAGGCTTTCTCTCTTAACATCTCCCTGTCAGGCCTTTATACACACTGATATGATCCACCTTGAAACTTTTCATCCCCAGGCTTAAACAGTCCCATCTCTTTAGTCCCTCCAAGAAAGATACTTTCCTTTCCTGAAGTTTGTCACATACGTACTTCTGAGGTTGAAAGATTTTTTCTTTTTGAAGTACTTTATGTAGTCCTATGTGGTCCATTATTTACTGAAGTATTGTGATCAGAATCAGTTGTGAGTGAACCCAAATTCTAGGGATATTCAGATACAGATTTAGTTTCTTATCTCAAATTATTTTGGCTTTATTTCATATTAAACAGTGGTAAAACACTTTCGGATTCATAGTCTCAGCCAAAATTATCTTATTCTGTATCTGTGTTTGTGGATGGCAGAATAGAATAGAGTTGCACACACACCTTTCTGACAGCATTCCTCAAGTTAAATATCCTGTCTAGCCCTTTGAGTCCTCTTAAACTTTCTGGATGCATTGTTGAATCCCTGCATCTCCCCCCCCAAAAAAAAATTGAGGTCCTTCTGCACCTTTTTGTACCTTTCAAGGGACTTTAAGATCCTCTTGAGTTGCACAGTACAAGTCCAGCGAGGATGACATGCACTACTAATTTATTTTAAGACAGTTGATGCCTTCATGAATGGTAACCTTCTTCAAAAATCTGTAGTCTAGGCAAGAAATTGAGGTATGTCATTTATCATCATGTGATGTTGCTGTGTCAGGCCTGCTAGTGCAGCAGCTACTAACCCAGAGCATGTGGTCCCTGGAAGAATTACAAGTATGCTCTGTCACTGTAGAGTTGATAGTTCCAGAGCTTTGCCAAATTCCTGCAAAGCAGGGTCTTGTATAAAGTTACTTGCCTGCTTGGCCACGTAGGGCTGATGTTTGACAACTGACTAATCTGGGATTATGTAATAAATGGAAACACAAAAGGTCAGGAAGGACAACATTTATGTGAGATGGGGAGCCACTAAATATTCCAAGAAGTCCTCAACGGGCCTGTGGGTGACAAAATGACATATTAAGAGAGAGATTAGCTGGATAACAGGAAGGCTGAAAAGCAGAAAGAGGTGGAGGACATGAACAATGTCTCCAAAGAGCATGGTGACATAAATATGTCATCTTCATACTGTATGCAAACAAGAGAAAAATATTGCTAGTATCATATCTTCAACTTGCTTAGGGGACGCCACCCAGAACCAGCAAAATGCCTTCTTTCGGAAACAGATAATTAGCAGATGTAGACCATAAGAAGGTGGTTACTCTGCTTTCAGCCCAGGGTTTCCCCTACCTGGTTCTAGCACGATCTACTCAGAGATACCACCTGATACTGTCAATCTCAGACCACCGTCACTTAGCACATACCCACTAACTCATAGCTGGATTTTGAGGGAAATTAGTTCCCCTGATGCTTTAGTTGATGTGGACTAAAGGTGCAACCTTCCTAAAATACTTGTTCCAGTATCAATAGAGAAGATCTACATACACAAGGCAGTAAGACATAGCAGAACACTGATGAGTCTTTCAATATCTTTTCAGATTGAGGAACTGAAGGCCAAGCTGTACGGTACAGGAATAAAACTTTTAGTTGTCAGTTACAAATGAGAAAAATGGGGCAAATATGGGATATATTCCCTTGAACAGGCGTTATTCATAATTTTACAGTATTGCCATTACACCAGAGGCCCTCAGATAAGAAATTGTAATATAAATTTTGTGTAAAAAATATTATTCCTTGTGAACAATATCACTGTTTGTGTCCAACGGCATAATTTTTTTTTCTTAAAAGCTATTTTAAAAATTAGTATAGCTATTTTCTGGACCTAATGAGATTTGAACTTAAAATTCACCCTTTTCCTTACTACCTGGAAGGCATGTGCCACCATTGTCTACCCTTATTCTCTGTCAGGTTCTTGCCTTCTAAAGTGAAAAAAAAACATCCTCAAATGACACTGAGAGACTGATTGAACCAAGAGTGTATTTGCAAGATAGAGCAGAGGCATCTGGTGTCAGAGCCAGTGAGCATACTCAGGGAGGTGAAATGCTGAAGACTGCGTGAGTGGCATCCTCCAGCGAGGCACTCAGAGTTGGCAGGTTCATGGGGCAACTGTCTTCTGCTCCATGTTAGGCAGTGAGCACAGCAGTGGTGCCTACTCACTGCTTTTGCAGGTTCATAGTCATACTTTTAGCATGACTACTGGAGGAGGGCCAAACAGGAACAGATGGGTAGGGAATGATGTGTATGAATATAGATGGTGGAGACAGCATAAGCCTTCATGCAGAGGAGCTTAGGGTACAGCTAAATAGTGTGATGTAAAACTTAACTTTTTCTAGCAGTTTCATGGACTGAGAATCTGTCCATTTCCACCGTAAAGTGTGCCCTAACCTTTGCAAACAGACAGGAAAGAGTACAGAAGAGGAAAACAGTTACAGTTCTGTGTTGAGTCCTACAAATGAAGAGGCAGGGAATTTCAGTGTGGGTCTGATGGTATTTCTCTGCATTTTATGGCAAAACCTGTTAGAGTTCATTAATCTTAGAGGACAGTAGACAGGGAAAAATGTATTGCAGTGGTTAGGAGAAGAGGAAGAAAGTTTTAAAAGAAATGATGAGAAAGATGAGTTGAGAATGAAAGAATGTCAGCTTTGAAGAAGGCAAGTTAAGAATTGTGATAGGGGGTATGGATGTAGAGGAATAATTTCTCCAAAGTACTCAGAATTTGGGTTTGTATGACTTTCGTTTCCGAAACAATGTCCGTCATATGTTGAGTCTTTCTTGTGTGGAATGCTGAAGATTTGATGTGAAGTCTTGTCAGTCAGAAATAATTCAGATCTTCTTTGAACAGATGAAGACAACAAAGTCATCGGAGTAGAGCTACCATGGCTGTGAAGGCAGAGTAACTTCTCAGGTGCTCCTGGGTGTCAGGGCTCCAAGCAATCGTGTGACCAGTGTTACATGTGAGATTTCATGTGATGATCATTGAGGGCATACAGTGTGGTAGAATGATCTTTCTCTGGTGGTCAGTAGTATGGGATAGTATCTGGTACCTGAATGCCATGGTGCTCTCCTAACACAGCCACCAGGTTTCAGCTAGCTGGTGCAGCATCCTACAGTTCTCTGTGATGGGTTTGTTGGTGGGTTTTCCATACTCGAACTGTTCTGTCACAGACAACTTCTAGGATTAATACAACCTTCATCTCTACTGTGATGGGATACAGAGGTAGGTGTGCTGTCTTCAGTGCTACTACCAAGTTTGGTGTAGGGCCAGGAAGATGATGATCTTTCATGTTCTGAAGTTAACTCATTTAAAGTACAAAGTGCACATGTGATGATAATGATATAACAACAGTGTTTTTAGATATAGGACTATTAATTGTGGTGTTGCTCAGTCTGTTCCTGTTTAGACTGCAGTGAGGCCTCTGCCTTGGCCACAGCTAGCTCAGAGGAGAGGTGGAGAGGGCTCTGTAAATAGGTTCAGGGCTCTGGATGTGGAAAAGACAAGTGCCATATCTGCTGTCGTCTCATTCCTGCATGTCCTGAAAATGAATGCAACATCAGTGCAGATGGGAAATTCCCATCTGGGAAGCAATGTACATGGTGTTGAAGAAGGTCCCTCCTACAGATATGAGCTAGAAATGAGAAACATTCTTGTAATTGGAATATTGCAATGTTTTTTTTTAATCCCTCATACAATGAAAGATGGAGCATCACCCAAACACTAGTACAGAAAGTATGGTAACTGTCTAGTCTACCTTCACACAATGATTTCCAGCTGAGAAGAGTTGAGAAGGGAAGCCGAAGTTGTAAAGCAGCAGATACATTCTTTGTTCCTTTGTGCTAAGATAGTCAGGTGTCTTGTACCAGCTCAGTTTTGCATATAGGTCATGATGTTTAAGAAAGACACGTCACTTTTCTTATAATGCTTTAAAAATGTTACATGATTTTCTGTACTAGGGCTTGCTAAGTTGTTTTCTGTTGATCAGAACTATAAAATACTACAGTTAACCTTGTTTTAAAGTTGATCTTTGATGCATTAGAATTTGTGGTGGTTGTTTTGTTTCATTTTGTTTCCATAATAAAGGAAGAAAAATCCTGGCTGGAGCCTGGAATAAAATATATGTAGGTGTACTTTATTTCCACATGAAAGTTCACTTGTATACTTTCTTGTGATTCAAGGTAACTTGGAGTGTAATCTGTATTGTTGCTCAAATTGAAATTTCTAGTTTAAATTTAGCTTGTTGGCTGTATAACAATGCATATGTTTGTTGCTGTAGATAGTGAGAACAAAGGAATGTATTTCCACAGTGACACCCAAGAATGTAAAAGGGCAGTAAGCCTTCTGTTCTATTCTGTGTGTCACCATGGCACTTTGCTACTTAAAACATTATGAAGAGAAACTCATATGAAGCAAGTGAACTATAACAACATCTTACTTCACAAGGAAAACATAACCTTAAATATGTTCTTGTATAATCATAGCTTGCATTAGTAGATTAATAAAAGTACAGATAAGGTATTTTGATTCCTAGTTTCCTTCACTAAACATTAATTAAAAAATCATTTTCGTAAACAAGTGTGGAATATTTCCACATTTTATTCTTTGTTGGGTGCTCACAAGTATTGAAAGCTTGTGCAATTTATTTATAAGCAAATGTTTATAATGGAATATGTTTAATAAAGTAGTCCTCAGACAAAAAAAATGCACAAAATTTGTTTTAGAATACAATTTACATTTTTCAGAGTTATTGGTAGACAGTCTTGAGGGTTTTTTAGTGTTTATGTTTGGCAGTTTAGCAATATTTAACAACCAGTATGTAAGACAATGCAATTCATATATAAATGTTACAAACAGCCAGAATGCAGGCTGCAGTTTTATTAGTGATAATAATAAGGACAATGCAACACGTGAAATAAGTACAAAGACCTCAAATAAGGCAGTGTAGGATTCCTAAGACATACTATCCTAGCCCCATTAAACAAGCCACATGTCTCTCAAAGAAAATAAAAGCATCAGACACAGAAAGCAGAGCAGAAGCACTAGAACTTACCAGTGTGATGGTCAAGGGTTGATTCCCTGAAGAAGATTATTAGGCTTTCAGAATATACCCAAATTAAGCTCTGGAGTGATGCCAATACTGCGGAGTCCTTACGAGAGTTCAAAGGTGTAGCCTGCCAGCCTTTACCTTTGCTGTGCTGTGTCATCTCCTTAGGTCTTGTTATGATATTGTTAACTACTTCATCCCCAGATGGAACACTGTTATTGTTTATAATGCCAATTAGTTATCTGAAATGAATTATTTGCTTTCACTGAGTAGAACAGTTTTATATACTTAGTAATAAGATATAAACATCTAGTTACTTTTATTTGCTGATTCGTTTTTTCTCTTTGAAGATACACAATTAAATTATCTATTCAAAAACAATTTCAAAAAACTGCTGTTTTAAGAAACTTTATCACTGCACCTGGACTGAAGGGATAGTAGTCTCACTACAAAATGACACTGTTTGTTAGGGAAGTAATATTCATGGAAAAAGTAAATAAAATAGTAAATTAGAGTATTTTTTCCTTGCATGCATATTGTTTAAACACTCTTCTTTATTTAAAAGATACATTAAGCATTTGTGACAAAAACGGTGTACCTGTTAATGCAGGCAGACTAAGCTAAAATGCCCTTGAAGCACATAAATTTAGGACAGTACATACAAGTACATATAGATACAAGTAGCTATAAAATAATGACAAATAATTTCTTTCTCTTTAATCCTCCAAGGTTATTATGAACAACTGATTTATATGTGGAAAAACCTATGACTTGCTGTTCAGATTCTTATAACTCAGTTGTATGCATAGTTGAGGATGTTAAACGTTTGGAAGATGATGAATCTTAGTTATACACATCTACTTGTAAAATTATTCAAGTCATGACCTATAATTGTGTTTGAGATTACAAGGGAGGGTGAGTAGATTAAGCTGCCTTGCAGCAGTGGATATTCATGCACAGCTGAATACCAGATATTCAACAGCAAAGGCCTTGTGGTCCAGCACAGGAATGGTTTGCATGCATAAATTCCAGTGAAATCAATGAGACTAATAGCTGTTGAATAAGGGCTATTGTCTTGTAATTGGTACAAGACATGAAAACAGAAATATACGCCTTTGCAGATCAATTTAGTTTACTGGTTTTAACCCTTAGTATTTTTTTTTTCAAACTTTGAAAATTTAGTTTGGTTTAGTTTATCATCATGAGCATTTCTTCTTTACAGTCACATTCAAAGTAAATTTTAGGTATCTGCAGATTGGAGCCGTAGAATCTTTAAGATGGCAGACAGTCACAAGACTCAGTGAACCATATTGATGTACAAGTAGTCATGAGAATAGCTGTCGTTGGTTCTTCGCACAGTGCATTCTACAAATAATGGATTAAATTTAGGAATTTCTTGCTTTCATTTTTGTCAATGCTGCCGCATTATATTATCAGAGACTGAGATTTCAATTACTAAGTGAATATAATTCATTTTTTTGTGTGTCAGAGTTTGTTTTATATAAAGAGTAGCATATAGTTAATCCTCAATTATGCAGTAAAGTCACTAAATATTGCCACAAAATAAATGATTGTTGAAAATATAACTTCATTCATTTTATTCCAAGGAACAGTGATTTTTAGTTAGACTGTATCTTCCACAGTGCCTTGATGCCCCAAAGCAGATAAAAATAAAAAATAATTTTTTTTATTATTTTAAAATAAAATTTATGAGTGGGTTTTGGTTTACTGAACCTAAAACAAAGTAAATAATTTTGATATCCAAAGCAGTGCGAAATGTTATGAAGATCACAGTGGTTTGTTTTTGATGCTCTTCTGTGTTTTTTCCTTTGAAATATTGATTGAGGTCATACAGTCACCATGAGAGTCCCCTGCTGATTTTATCATCTGTGACTCCTTAAGCTGCTTCTCTGTCTGACATGCTGTCCTAGAAACCCTTACTCCTTATGGAGTATATCTTATGAGATATGTTGTGATTTCTTTTGAAAGTTAGGGTGCATTTTGTACTTCCTAGTAGATTAGTTGTGTTGTTATGTACTAAAAGAAAACAAATTTCAAATTCTGATGTTGGTGAGAAGGAATTTAAGACTAGGAAAGTAGATAAATTAATAATCACTCGTTAGAAGAGTAAAGGATTTGCCTGAAAAAATCAGGTGACAGAATAAACTTCCTAGGAAGGGATCAGCTGACATTGAATATGATATGGAGACGACAAAAACAGCCCTAAATCTGAACAATTTAAAAAAATGTAAAAGTAGTTCTCATAGTTCTCTCTGAATGGGTTCAGACAAACAGAAATCCAATATCTCATAGTACAGTCCAGAAGATGATATGAAAAGAATACCTACGTAAGCATAGAGATGTCACAAAAATCTTATACCAAAAATTCTCATATTTGATTCAAAGTGGAACATCATTCCAAGTTATGTCATTTTAATGAGATTTCAGCTGATTGTATAGTCCAGTTATTGAAGAAAACATTGATTGTTGAAGAGCACATGTCAAAAACACTATAGAGTATGCAGTTTTTTTTTAAAAAGGCATCAATCTACACATTAAATTGTAAATACAAATGAATTAGAGAAGTAATGAGAAAATAACATAGAGGAGACTTTTGCTAAATCTAGGAAGTGTCACAAGACAGAACCAGAATAGGTAAAATATATCTGAAAACTTTTATTAAATAGATCTAGCTCACAGAGAAAATGCAAAAGAAAAAAAAAAAAAAAAAAGTAGAGCACATGTCTGCATGATGCATTATACCTGCCTGTGAAACATGCTTGCTGAAAGTAGTGGGAGTATAGCCTTATGTACAAATGGTTGTACTGGATCTAGGAAAAAGTGGAGATCTTACAATTGTTTCCGTAGGAGCGTGAATCCCAAACTGCAACTATGTACATATAATAAAGTGCATGTACCTTGACAAAGAAAAAATAATCCATGTACAATGAAAAAGTAAGCTAAGGTGCAGTGATTGAAGGGTACCTGTAGCATAGACAAGTCCTAAATTAGTTTTGTTGTAATGGTGGTAGAAGAAGCCAGGGTAGTAGTGTTTCAGTTCCCAATGTGACGTAATGCTAAAAGGGGACTAATTCCTACCCAGTTTCAAGATTCAGAAGGTTATTCAAATCAAAGTAAATTTTTTTTCCCAATTTAGACAGAAGACTGATAAAGCTGTTGAATGAAACTGAGAAATTAATAACTGAAACTTAAAAGCAAACAAACAGAAGTTTTCCATGAGAAAAGACTAGACAAAATCTATTTATACTCAGTTTAGTTTAAGTAAGAGGAGCTATTTTTGTGGAATACAGAAGGTTCTATCATAGAACACGAAAGTCTCTACTTTAAGGAACAAATTCTGGAACTGGGAGGCTTTGGCTACCCTCTTTAAGAAGTTGTTTTAATATGGGAGTTATTTTGACAGTGGCTTCTGGCTGCATAAGCTATTGCACCTCATGGTGCAATTCGTGTTTTTTCTACCTTATTTGTGTATGCAAGATGTATAGACCTTTAAGAATCTGTTCAGGTGCATACTGTTTTCATAAGTTGTGTTAAAATACGTATGAATGAGAAAATAATAAATTATGTAAACATATAAATGCTTATCTATCACTGCATATAGAAATGAAATACACCAAAAAAAAGTGACAAATGTAAATTGGATTTCCACTTCTGAGGCAAGAAGAGATTCAAGCACTGAAGCGTATAATTCTGTCATGGGTATTTTCTTGAGCACATAAAATTCCCTTCACCTCAAAGATGAGGTGGTGTTTTCAAATGTAAACAGAAAATAAAACATGTAATTGAATACAGTAAGATTGAATCTACTTAGCAGGTCTAACAGAGCAGGGAAGGCACAGCTGTTAATCTGATGAGACTTGTGAAAGACTATAAAAAAAATGCCTGCATGAGATTAATATTTACAGAAGAATGTATGCCAAGTACTCAAGTAGTAGCAGTCCTTTATCAGTGAGTGATAGGACAAGGTGCAGCGGGTTTACACTTAGATTTTAGATTAGGTAGTTGGAAGAAATTCTTTTCTTTGAGAGTGCTGAGGCACTGGAACAGATTCCTCAGGGATATTCCATCCCTGTGTTTGAGGTCAGGTTGGACGGGGCTTTGAGCAAACTGGTCTTGTGGGAGATGTTCCCTACCCGTTGTTGGGTGGTTGGCACTGGGTGATCTTTAAGGTCTCTTCCAACCCAAACTGTTCTTTGATTCTGTGATTGTAGCTGGGCTCACTGCTGGTGATTAAAAATATATAATCTAGATGCATTTTGTCATAATAAATACTGGATTTTTTCTTGCATGTGTCTGAAGTACTGGTTAGAACAATATGGTAAGAAAGAAGAATCACATCTTTTCTGTAGGTCTAAAATTTTGGAAACAGAAGTCCAAAGAAGCTTGGAAGTAGATAAACAATCTCGTATTCTGAAGACAACAGATCAAGCTGAAATCTTGCTTTACTAGCTCATCTACTATTTCATGCTCATATTTGGCTGGAAGAGAAGGTTTTATGGTACTGTATGTGGTTTCACACACACCATTGGAAATACTTGATTGCTTTTGAGCTTGTGAAGTACTTATAGTGAACGTGTTCCTACGGGATCCATTCACAGTGGGGCAGTTTAAAAACCATAGTGAAAACTGTTTGCATCATGTAGCATAACGAGCCTCCCATTTTGTGCTCTCTTTGTTCAGAGTATCCAATAATCACTGCTTATACTCATTATGTGATGTTATTCTTATCTTAGACCTGGCAGTAACGAGACTGATGCAAACCCTTCCTCAGTGGGGTAGGGTGGAGAAAGCGTGCCCCCGGCTGTGCTTCGGATTGGACACTTTACAGCTCTGCTGGGTACTTACAAAGTACATGGAGGGAACAGCATCTGTCCTTGGTTCATAGTCAGAAATGGCAGACCTTAATTATACACCTCAGCAAGACAGATGAACTTGGCAGCAAGAAGTAGTGCTTGCCTTTTTATTATGGCTAAGTAGACTAGATGAAATTGATGCAATTGATACCTGAATCTGTCTCACTAACCTGACCTCTTTCCATAGTGAGGCTCACAGGAGGGCAACAGTACAGCTGTGACAGGCCAGTTAGGATAACATTCATTGGAACGTGATGTTTGTTCCAGCCATCTCAAACTTGCCTTTCTGTCAACTACTAAGAACTTAGAATACTTCTAATAAGAGAGAGAGACCTGGACAGATAATTCATTTTTATGATAAATTATGTTTTGTGGAGGAATTTCAGTGAAGATGGACTTAAATTGGAAACATAAAAGCCAATCTGGAGAAAATATTTTCCTTTGAGCAAATGCATCTTAATAATTGTATAATACTATAGTTTATAAGCACCTTTTAACACTGCAATTTGAAGATATCTCCATTGTGTATCTGTTGCTTAAAAGTCATACTAACATAATGTATTAGTTTTCATACCACGTATGTATTAGTTTTTCAGTAATTGCTTGAGGAGACATTTGAATGTTGTTAAATTTCGTAAAGTAGGAGTAGATCTTCTTTCCAAAAGGATTTCTAGATTAAAGTGAATATCAAGTCAAACCACCACAGCATCCATATATGTAGGTTTCTCTGAAAGTGATGCCTCTTGTTTATTTCCAGGGAAACTACAACTGATACAAGGAGCAAAAAAACACTATTTGTTAGTGTTTCATAACTGAAAGTTTGCTCTGTTCTCCAACATAGTAAGCATTTTCATGAATGCTGGAGTTTACTAGCTTTTTCACAGCTGCTTTCATGGCATTGTTGCTAGGAGAGTGTTGTCCATGCAGTCCATCTTTCATCAGCTTGAACAGATGAAAGTCAGAATGTGCCAAATCTGGACTATACGGTGGGTGTGGTATGATAATCCAGCCAAGGTTGGCAGTGCGCTTCATTGTCTTCAAACTGGTCAGAAGCCAGATGTCAATGTATTGAAAGAGAAATGTTATCTTCTCTCACTTGATTCTGGAAGTTCGTGCTTTCAACTTAGCATCATGATGCAGCGGTCAGAGTTAATGGTTTGTCTGGTTTCCAGGAAATCCGTAAGGATCACTCCTTACCTATCCCAAAAGACAGTGCACGTCACTTGACTCGATAAGGGCTGCATCTTGAACTTTTTATTTGATAAGGAATTCACACATCACTACTCTGTGCACTTCCATTTTGACTCCAGCTCATAGTGGTGACACCACATCTCATCACTGGTAATGGTGTGATCCGAGGAACTGTAGCAACCTTGTTCACTATGTCCTGACAAACTTGCATATGGTGTTCTTTCTATTCCTCTGTGAGCATTTGTGGGACCTACCTCATGCAAACGTTGTGATATTCTAACATTATTACCATAGTTTCCAATATAGTTTATATGCCAGTCAAATTCAGTAGGGATCTGATGGAAGTAGTTTCAGTGTCTTACATTTCAGTGAATTAATCCTAGTCATGGACTGGTTGAGGCTGGCAAAGGTTGCTCTTGCAGAGACACCCACAGCAGTGTCCTGGCAGCTTCCGATGATCTCCAAGGAGACCCCACAGCTTCTGAACATCCTCTTCCCTTCCCTCCCCCCCTCCCCAGAAGTCCTTCACTGTGTTTATGCAGAACCTTCTCTGTTCCATTTTGTGCCCATTGACTATTATCCTTGTCCTGGGCACTCTGTTTTCAGAGCCTGGCTTAATCTTCTTTGTGGACCTTGGTAAGGTACTCTCTGAGCCTCTTCTTCTGCAGCCTGAACAGGCCCAGCTCTCTCAGGCTTTTCTTATAGAGATGAGTCTTCCAGTGCCTTGATAATTATGGTTGGTCTATTAGAATCTCTCCATTAGGTCTGTGTCTCTCTTGCACTGAGGGACTCAGAACTGAACACAGCTTTCCAGGTGTGGCCTTGCCAATGCTGAGTAGAGGAGAAGGATCACATCTCTTCATCTGCTGACAGTACTTTGCCTAATGCAGACAAAAATGCATTTCTGACTCATGTTAAACTTGGTGACTACTAGGGCCTTACCTTCAGAGCTACTTTGCAGCTGGGTGCCTACAACAGGTCTTCAGGCTTGGTTTTGCACCTCTCCTGGTGCATAACTGTGCACTTGTCCTTATTGAGCTTTAAGAGGTTCCCATCAGTCCATTTCTCCAGCCTTTCCAGGTCTCTTTGAATGGCAGCATAGCCTTCTGGTGAATCAGCTAATCAGCTACTCCCTCTGTCAAATTAAAAAAAAAAAAAAAAAAAAAAAAAAAAAAAAGCCAAGAAAATTTGAGTACAGATCTGATTTATGTGTAGGCACTGATTTGAGTTCTTCCTTTCCCTAATTTCAAAAATGTTCTTAGCTGGGCTTTGGAAACAAGGTAGGTCATTACATGAAACATAAAACATTAATTAATGGTCTTTTGGATAGCCTTATTTATACCTTCTGCAGAGGACAAGTACAAGGGGACAATCAATGCACTTGAAAACTGATAATCCCAATAAGAGAAAAAAGAAACAGCAAGAAGAAAGAATAGAATTAATTCTTTTAAAACCTCTCCTTGGCAAGTCACTATCTGCCACCAGAGTACGTGACTGGACTTTCCTCTTTTAACCCCATTTTTCTGTCATTTATAAACTTTTAATAATACTGCTGCCTTTGGTTACAGTGTTTGGCTTGTTGAAATATGACTTCTTCACCTATGGATCTTATCTTCCATAGTATAAAAAGATTTATTTCCTGAAGTCTGAGACTACTACCTTTTAACAGGTTATCGGAAGTGTGAGCATAAGTGGAAGGCTTGCTGTTAGAGCCTAGGCACTCCAAATTCTCTCTGCTTGGGATTTAACCGGGTACCTTATGTATGACAACTAGCTCAGGTAGCTACAATTTTAAAAACTAATAATATTTTTTGAGTTAATTTGTGGTTTACTTCTGTGGGTACCAAGTAGAAATTTTTGATGGAGAATAAGATGCCTAAAAATAATCATGATAAGCATTTTCATGTCTTTTCTTAACTGAAGAGTAAGCACCTGTCATCCACAGAGAAAAGCAAATAAAGTGATCTGGAAAAAGTATATGTGGAGTTTACTACAGGATTTATTTTTTTTTAAAGTAGATAAAATCTCCAATTGATTCGCAATAGGGGTAAAAATTTCCAAAATAAACAGTGATCTCTGAGTGTACTGTGGTAACACTTCATGTGCTCATTTTGGCCTGCCTTTGTGTTCACTTTCTCTTGGAAAGAATTTCTGGTGCTATCTCTTCCTTTACTAAACAAAAGCAACGCAAACTGATGTTTTAAATAAAGTTCTTTATTAATATTTAGAAGCACTTAATAGAAAAAGTTGCCACTGTTACACAGGTGAGATCATTAGTGACCTATCTGGGAAATTACAGATTAGTAATCTATCTGTGAAAATAAAGTTAGAACTCTCACCTCCTGAATCCTTATGCTGTGTAGGTCACATTGTTCTGTAAAGGAAACAGAAGCACTGTGCCAATTAGTTCTGATTGTTCTGTACAGCACTGACTCTCCCATTTGGAAGATAAACCCAAAGTTCACTCAAGCTAGAAAGTCTTTCCAGTGAGGTCATACGGTTTGGAATAAATTAGATGGTGGTTGGTAATACGTTATCCTTATTGTAAATTGTGTGGTAGACATCCAAGTATTCTTAGAATTTTAGGATTGGATCAAAAACTACGTAAAAGGAAGACAAAAATGTGTACATTAAGCTTAGCCTTTATTGAGACTGTTACACAGAAACAGTACTGCTTTGATTTCAGTTCACTCAAGTCCTATAAAATGGGACCATTGGGGAAAAAAAAAAAAAAAAAAAAAAAGAAAGGAAAAAGGGTGGAGGAAAGGACAGAAATTTAAAGTTATGCAACTGAAGTGGCTGGCATGTCACACAGTTTAAGTCGTATGTAACGTTAAACATGCCCTCTTTCCTGTCTCTGTTTAAATTCTTTTCCAGTATTTAATATTTTAAACTGGTTTCATAAGGAAATGAGGCTTAAGAAGCCTCACTTCCCTCCAAAGCAAAAATACTTGGAGATTCAGCTCAGTTAAATAGCAGAAGAAAAGTTTCTTACGTCGGTCACATGTATTGCTCATGAAGACTGGTTAGCGAAGGAAAGAGATTCACTGAGGTGAAGTCATGCAGAACTCATATCTCTTGTGTTCTGAGAGAGTGGCAGACCAAAATCATATACATGTTCACTGATAACCAGCACACAAGAAAGGTTATAATATATTTGAGAAGTTAGACTGGATCAAGTTTATTTCCACTGTAATTCTGAAACTCTTAGAATGCTCGCTTACAGTCATGCTTCATAGAAGGGATTTACAAGTTCCTTGATGTAGCTGAAATCGTAGTAAATGTGGTTGATGTTAGCAGAGACTTCCCAATGGTTAGCCAAACTAATCTTACAGGCCGTTATTCAAAAGCAACAAGAGTTGCTTCAGAAGTTTCAAGAGAGGCACAGTAGTGAACTTGAGACAAAACAAATTGGTTGCCATACAGAACTAACAGAGAAGTGTAATCCTAAGCCAATGAAGTGAGAACAGAAAATAAAATATAAAGTGCCGTGATTTTACCGTAAGTACCTTCCAATAACTAAGTCAGTCTGGACATTTTTCTCTAAGCATTGCAAGGTAAACTAGGCAAATGTAAAGCTCCATCTCCAGTCTTGCAGCTATTCTTCTTCTGCGCTGTGTATGTGGCTTTTTTTTTTTTTCTTAGAATTTAGATTAGTCTCCTTTGAAACTGGATTAGGTCAAACAGCAATAAAGAAGCAAAACCTCTTTGATGTGCAGAATACCTATCCTTAACAATTTTCTTATGTAGATGATACTTAATACCAAGAAGTTTTGCTCTTAAGTATAGACTGTGCCCCTTCTCAGTAGACTGTTCTTTATTTAAAAAAAAAATAAAAAAAAAATCTATTGGCTTTCTTCAGAATAAATAAATAAGTCTTCATTTTAAGGACTCTGTTAAGACTTTGGATGGATTCAGAGACCTTAGGATTCTTGTGGGAGGAGAACTTGGCTCTGTCTGTGGGCTTAAATGCATATTTTAGGATGATTTTTTACATTTTGTTCTATCGGTAAGTGCTCTTTTCTTCTCTCTGTATTGCCTTCCTACCAATACATCCATGCATGGGTGCTGCTCATTTCTCAATTTTGAGGCTGTCAGTTTTCTTTCTAAGCAGCCTTCTGTGCTGGTGACTGCTGCTATAGCACTTTTACTTTGGCTGGGCAGGCAAAGTGAAACCCAGTGAAGCAGTACATCAGTTATGAAACTCCCACCAGAAATTTTAATATCAGCACCTGTGATCAATGAAGCCAGCCTACCTGTCAGTGTTTGGAAGATTTTAGCATGTAATTTTCATGGCTTTAAAGTAAGCTTCTCACATAAATCCTCAACACAGTAGATCTGTGTGGGGAGGATGGATTTCTGAAAGAAAAGGTAGTATATAGTATCTGCTTCTTTCAGCATTAGCATCTTTTCTCCTTGTCTTACAGGGTTCCTCTCCTCTGTCACTTGCCCAGTCCAGTACATGTGTAATCTAGTGCCCTAATTTAGTCACAGCTCATCCTTTTTCCTGTATACCCATGCACATTTATGTACATGTCAGTGTAATGCATGCCTAAGCCATCTGGTATCTTTCCTTGCAAATGTTCACACAGAAAATTGACTGTGAGTAAGGTTCTGAACCTGCCTGTCCAAATGGTCCATATTTGTTTGATTTCTTTAGCAAATGCATAGATCCTATTAGTGAGACTGATCCAACATATTTCCATGTGTCAGCTGTACCTGCTGCAAGTGTCATTCTGTTCAGTGATAACAGGGCTTGCATCCTAAAATAGAGAGAAAACAAGAACATCAGGTCCTTTTGAGGATCTGAATTGCTTTTCCTACCATCTGCTGACCAATGCCTTGAAAGAAAGAAAGTCTGTGTCTGGATTGACACCTTTCTTCTTTTTAAGACAATAAAATAATGGCCTGTAAAAGTGCCTAGACATGCTGTATTTGCAAGAAAAGCTTATAACATAAAATGTCAGTAATATCATATGATTGCAATTCATGTTGTTTGTACAGGAGGTGATGTAGGCATTTTGTTAAATATATTTATTATCCTTTGAAGTTGATTAATTGTGATAAAACTATTTTAACTGTTATTTTAGATGAAATTGTATGCTACAGAACTTAAACAAGAAGTTACATGAGAGAAGAAATGCACCTGCAGAAAAATGAAGCTTGAACCCCTTATTTCATTGTTGCAACTATGAAGATAAAGAGTTCAGAAAGAAAAATAAAATGTTCTTGTTTGGATAGTTGTTTCATTAGTAGGTACATAGCTGAAATTAAAAATTGTAGGAGTTATAAGCTGTGCTGTATTACCCAGGTTAATCGTCAAGTTTAGCCAGTAAAAATATTTCCATGGTTGGAAGGAGTGTTAGGTGCATGGGAATCCTCTTCTCTGAAATATCAGATGTTAGCCTGAGAGTAGTACTGTGGTAGATGGACAAAATTGCCTGCTCTAGCAGCTGTCCTACGTTTCACATACGTAGCTACACATCCTCCCTTCATCGATTGTTTTTCTTTCATGTGAAATCATTTTCATATGAAATCAACCCTTATTCAGTTTCATGTTATTTGTTATCCAGTAAGACACACTCAATCACCCAGAGGAAGGTAATCTTGTGTTGTAGTTCAATAAGACATATTTTTGGCATAACACGTTAATGTCAGCTGTAAGCATTTTATTAAAACAAAATATACTTTGTAGTTACTCTCCTGCGTGCAGTAGAATAATAGCACAATGAGATCTTCTTGATTTTGAAATGGCATGTAACTCCACGGAAATTATTTCATAATCTAGCGTTAATTGCATTCAGTCATATTGAATTACAGTGGAAATGCCTACAGCTTGTACTCTCACATCAAACTCATCCACTGTGATTTCATTGCATGATTTCATAGCATGATCTCATACTTTCTTCAGTGCACTGGATGTGTGTACAAGACATAGACCTTCCTATTCTGAAGGCAGAAAAAAGGGGCAGGTACTTAATTTCTTAAGGTTAAACAATACATGCAATGAGTCCATCGCTGGAAAATAAATGCTATCATCCTGTTATGAGGGAATTACACAATTAGATTCATTTTAAAAATAGGTGCATAATAGAGAGATACTATACTGGGAAGTAAATGGTACTAATTCTGTTCACAGTGTTAGATCTAGCATGCAAAGCAACTTTGGGATAGTCATCCTATCTTCCTACAATTAATTTCTCTATTGTAAAGTGGGCACCATGATGTATAAATCTATTTTAAAGTGCCCCAAGGTCTACATTTACAAGATAGAGAGAACAACTATTTGAATAATATATTATAGTACCAATTGTTATGAATAAAGTAAAAATAACCTTGGAAAAAATCAGGATTTTTTTTCAATGTTGACATTTCTAAAAAGTTGCAAAAACATAGCAAACCATGTTACTACTATAATACTTTTGAAGAATGTTTTTTTTTTTGTTTGTTTTTTCCAAATACCCACTAATACCCACTGCACAGTGATGAGGAGTGATATTGTACCTGGATGTTTTGGTTTAATCCAGCAAGCAGCTGAATGTTGCAGAGCCATTTGATCTTTCCACTCCTCCCAGTGGGATGGGGGAAACAATCAGAAAAAAAGTAGAGCTCACAGATTGAGATAAAAACTATTTACTAAGACAGGAAAGGAAGAGAGAGTTAACACTAATGGTAATAACCTGTATCATATCCACTTTTCCATGTTTGTTACACCAAGTGCCTGATGCTCCATATGGAAAGGGTCGTGGTAGCTGAGCTACCATCTATCTCCTCACCAAAGAGGACATCTGTAGCGAAACTAATGAATTTTGCTATAATCTTTATAGCACTTATAGGCTGATGAAACTCTTTTTTGTTTCTTCCAGTATACCTTGAATATCATCTTCACAGAACTTGAATTGTCTCTACAACTCTTTGTATTACATACGAGGAGTAAACAACCATTTGTATTTGCTGCTTTTATTAGGACAGACACTTGACTTTTTGTCATGTGCCTACGTGGTATGTTGCTGCAATGTTGTGGAAGCTCATGACCCAGAAAAATCATAACTGTGTTAGCATGACTAAGCAAAGGCTAATTATCCCCCGCTTTGATTACTCTAAGTAGTCTGACTGCCCTACAGAACCTACTATTAGTGTTCTGCCTTTGGTGCCAGAGCTAGCTAATCTGGTGATATCTCGGAGGAGGGAGCTGGGGACTTCTTGTGGCAGTGTGTTGCAAAGCATAGGCATATGCTTGATGTCATCACACACGCTTATTCCCTTCTACTAGGGGCAGAGTTGTCCTTTTCAGTTTCAAGCTCTTTCCCTTTGGATTCCTGTCTCCCACTTGAACTTACTTCCCTTTATCTGTCAGCCACCCCCTGTCTGCTACTCCAGGTCCTACCTGCCTCAGAGACATTTCATTACATCTGTTTATAACTTCTTGCTGAGTTCAAGAGTGGGTACTTATGGCTGCTGGTGCCAGCCCCCTTCTTCACTTGCATCGCTGATTGTGCCTAGCTTTTCTCCTTAGTGCTCTTACTGCTTCTCAGTACTTCAGCAGTCCATTGCTGTTCTTTTCTGCCATACATTAGCAGCTTTGTCTCTTTTTCTGGTTTATATCTTTTGCTGAGGGCACAAGAAGAAATGTTGTTAAGTGGTGAGGACATGAGGGATCACAGCACTGACCTCCTGCCTGTTCCACAACCATGGGACAAGTGAAAATTGAGAAAATAATTTAGACTGATAACCAACCAAAGTAGATGACACCATCTGCATTACTATGGAGATAGAGAATGGGACAGAAAGCCACAGCCTAAACTAGATGTTAGGCTGGCCTGGGCTCCAGTCAGATTGTCTTACATCAACTCATAAAAACTCTGATTAACCCCCTATTTTAATATTTATATATTTGCATGTAATAAGAATACCGTATTTCACAGTTCCCTTCATCATGAAATAGAAACCCCACAGTTACTCATGTTGTCTCTCTGTCTCACAGCCTGTTCTCCCCTGCCCATCTGAAACCTTCTTTTCTTGTCTTTGACTGCTGTGTGTGCAGGTTAGGGACTTCTAGCATGTTCAGAAACTCACAGGAAAGGATCTCAAAAATACTCTATGACCGTCCCCTGCTAAATCGGCAGAAAGAGCTGTGACTCTACCAAATCATAAAGCGGCAATTAAAAATAACAGGTTTTGGAATGTGTCAAATCCTGCTCATTGAACATAGTTTGACTTAGGAAGTACTGATATTTTCATGTTAATTCTACAAAAATATATCAAAAAACGTTACATACAGTAATTAATACTTCTGTCACCAATGTTTAAATATTCTGATGTAATTACTGTTGTAGATATAATCTGCTGTTCTTTATTATCATCATTCATTGTAGTATAGAAAGATTATGGGAACATGATTGATGAAGACAGATACAGAAACATATCAAATAAAGGATGTTTAGTTTTGTTTTTTTTTTTTAAATCAGAACTAGAACTGAAAGCATGATTTCAGTATTGCAAGGAATTTTCAGTATTGAAAGGAATTTTCAGAAGCCTGCTCCAGATAAAGCTGGAAATGCAATAAGAATGTGTAAGCATGGTTGATTGGTTTTTCTCCTAGAGATATTCTACATCACCCTTGGCATGTGACTGCACAGTTGCATCTTACAGTGTATAAATTTGGTATGCTAGTGAACTAAGGACAAATAGCAGTGACACAGAAGATCAGCATAGTGACAGCAGGGATGTCTACTGCTACCATCAGAGAAATAGAGCCCCCTTCTCTCCTTCTGTTTCCATCTCTGCTTTGAAGTGATGAGATCTTATGCTACTTGCTTTATCTACCAGGAAACTTGTTTGCATTCCAAGGAGACTTCTTATACATGGACGTTTCCTGTCGATGACTTTACTAATCTTGTGCTTATGTGTGGGCTGTTAACATTAAGTCAGTTTTTGGAGAAAAAACAAGACAATTTCACTCAATGCATTTAAGCATACTTACTTATACATACTTATGCCCAAATTACATATTTTTGGAAAATAATGAAATAAGGGTGAATGAACTGCATTTATTTCATTTCAAGAAATTTGTTCCATATGTCAGTGATAAAAACTTTTTTAGCTAAGGTTGATTGATGTCCTGCAAAGCAGAGACAAACTCCACATAAAAAGTACAAGGTAGAAGTGGGGTTGAAGATAAAAATGAGGAGTAAGGGAATGTGTTTGTGCTAACACACAACTTTGTTGATGACGATAAATTTGTTCTGAGAGCTTGCATCATCATTTGATTTCCTTAGCTTGTTTGAAGAAGAATATGAAGTACTATTTGCTCCTTACCTGTGCCACAGGTCTCTCTTCCTTCAGTTACACTAATTCACCTAAGTTATGCTTACTTGAAAATGAAAATAATCTGCCAAAAGGGGGATAATTTCAATGATTGTGTTTACACCTTAATGCTGCAAGTATTCATATAATCAAAATGCAGCACAGGTACAGAAATGTGGAGTTAGATCAAGAAATGGTCTTCTTAAATCTGTTTCAGTGCTGATTTAGCTCCACTGGGAAAAGCTATTGACCTTCCTGTTGCAGTCTTCTCTCCCTCCTAATTTCAGAACTGCTAATATTTTTGAATTTGGTGAGATGCAATTATCACCTGCCATGAAGGTAAATGAAGTTCAGAAAAGCTGAGGAGTTTGGCCAGACCAAACCATTAATGAATCCATAAACCAATGTCAGGTAAAACACTGGTGAGGTACCACTGTTTGGTTGGGCAATGCTCAAAGCTCAGTGTGATGTTCTTGACATACTGACCTGCCTATTTCAAATAAACATGCAATTTGGTAACTCTATTTTATACAGTCATTTAACTGAGATAACATAATAAAAGTATGTTTGGTTTGCTGACCTTGTCTTTAAGAGATACTGTCAACAACAGTTTCTTGAAAACTTTCTTCCTCACATGAGCTACAGTATGGGAAAGAAATCTACATTTGGGTGAATGCTGGCTTTGTAAAACCTACAGGCTCATATTGCAGCTCTGCTGCTCCTGGGGAAGCTGCACTTCACAAGGCCTTATGAGCCTGCCTACAGTTGGACTAAAGTTTGTCATCTTTTAGTAGGGATATTGAGTACTTGCTTAGGCCCTATTGTCAGTCTCTACTGACATTCAGTACTTCCATGATATGCTCTGCTATACTTTTCCTCATGGAGAATGAGGAATTTTTTATAAATGGTCTATCCGTTCTTTAAACCAAGACCTGCACTCGATGCATCTTTGAACATTAGTAATAGAATTTTAATGCCATTTATAACTTAAATTGCAATTTAAAATGTAGAAGCTTCTTAATAAGTAGGGGAATCAGTAACAGGAAAATGAGGTTCTGATTTCATTAGCTATAACTTGCTTAATTATTATTTTCACAACACCATACAGTATCTGTATTAGTACCCTGAGCAGCTTCAGAATTATGTAAAGCCTGATTTTTCCAGTTTTATGTATCTTCTAAGGCAGGAGTTTACATGAGTTCCTTTAAGGTACAGTCACAATTGTTTTCCTTGGCTCTGGCATTATGTATAGTATTATATTATGCGTATTTTTATTCTTGTGACAACTGCCTTATGTATCAGCTGTTCAGAGATCCAGCACCGTGGTGTGAGATGGATAGCCTGTTATTTTTCCCTTGTGTTGGGATTCCCACTCATTTCCATGGAAACCTGAGAATCTGGAGGAATACAGCATGGAAGTTACTGCTGTATTACAGTACTGTGCTGTTTAGAAGAGCAGACATCACCATGGTGCCTGTGAATACCAACATAGTTTTAGGACTGTCTGATTTTGTATTCTAAAGCCTGTATTTTAAGGGGATTCTTTTTTACAGTTATCTTTTATTCAAACTTAGTTTTACATCCTTCATGTGGTAAACACATCGTGCTATATACACAGATTCATTAACGCTAATAGAAAGGGCAGACATACATGTAAATGAATACATATCCGTATACATGTATGCTTTTACATATACATACAGACGTGTATATAAAATAAAAAAAATAATATCTTTAAGAGTATAAATGGTTTACAAAGTAATTGCAATGACTGTCACTTCAAAGGCTTTTCTTAGTCAAAAGCAAAAAAAAAAAACACATAGTGCTGTAGTGGGTTCCTGAATTGATAATGAAATATCTGTGAATAAGACTACATACACTTTTAAATGAAATAGCCTAAGAAATATGTCTTCTCCACTAAAATTCAGAAATGTAATTATTTAATTTCCCCCCTAAGCAGCTGGTGCACTACAAATTGTATAGACATCCAGCAGAGATGATGTGAAAAATAATTTAGTGAATAAACAAACATGAATAAACAGATCAGAAGGCAGAACTGATCAAGGCAACCATTTTGAGTATGACTCTCTCTGTGCTGTCTCTGTGCAACTTTTCAAATTTAGCTGATAACTCCTGGTAGTAGATAATGGCAATACACTTATTCTATGGTTCTATGGTGTTCTCCAACTTCTCCTAATAGTTGTTAGTCCTTCCTTTTATGTTTTAGCTGGAATATCTGATGTTTTGAAACGATCTGTCCGATGATACTCTATTATTGCTTCCACAAAAACACAGAGATTGGGGCATTATCACTGAAGGAATGTGAAAAGGTAATTTGCGGATGTCCAGTGTGATTAAAAGACAGTTTCTCCTTTTAACTGTTTATGCTGTGATTTACAAGAGGGTCTGAACTCTTGAAAGAGGGAAGAGCAACAGTGGTTGCAAAACTGCTATTTTATAAATTATCTATAGATGTCCTCAGTGATTTCAAATAACACTACTGAAAATATGGATTAAATACAAAGAAATTTAGCTACATCTGTATTCATTTATCTAGAATTTTCTACACTCTGGATTTCAGCTCTATGTGCCCCCTGATAAACACTACACATAAGGTGTAGGGACTTAGGTTCAGTTTAAGATTTGTGACTGCATCCTTTAGTCAGGCAGTGTCATAAGGGTACTATTGAGGGTTAACTTTGGAGAACTTTGAAAGAGAAAAATAGAGATTTACAGGAAGAATCTTCATCTCTGGCTTTAGCATGAAGAGGAGCCTGAAAGAAAAATGGTATCTAATAATATTAGATTCTTTTCTGAAAGACACCATTTGTTGTGTCTAACAGTTACATAAAAATCTAAGCTTTCAGTTAAAACAATGAACTTTGTAGGTCATGTGGCTGCACTTTATCTTTATGAATGTTGTAATTTACAGTTCTGTTTCAGTAGATCCATAATACGGGAGTAAATTAAAATCCCCGCAAAAGGAAAATCTGGATAAGTCTAAATGCACCATGAAGGTCTAGCTACAGGGGCCCACCTACTGACTCAGTTTCTAGAATTGCAAAGATACAGCTTTAAGAGAAATAAAAAAGCAAGACAGAAGTACTGTCTGTCTTTGAGACCACCTGGCACAGATGGCTGACTTAACAGAAAAAGCTCTGCTGTCCCAAAAACAGGGTGCCCGATCTTAACAAATCTATTGCTCATAATCTTTGTCCAGTGATTAGAGTCCTGTTTTGGCATGGGCCAAAATCATAGCTAGTTCATGCTTCTAATTTAAAACTATGATAATCAAGTACTTGTGTTTGAATCTAGTTAGTCATACTATTAATTTTACTAGCCAAAATTTCTGAGCCTTTTTGGAGTTGTGGTGAACAGTGGCCTTTGGAAGAAGATAAATTGCATAGATCTCTATTGATCTGTGGAGAAGCCTGATGCTTTTCTTCAAATAGAGCTTACCAAAAATATCCAACAAAAATATTCTGATATTGGCTTTCTTTGTAATTTTTACTGTTTTACTAGTCTCTCTTTTATTTTAATATTGTAGACAAGAGTACCAAATGAGCAAGAAAGAACTAAAATGTAGTATGCCTCTCCTTTGCTGGATTCCCTGTCAGGGGTTATTTTGCATAGGCTTCTCTCGCCCTAGTGTACCAGTTCTCTTATCTGAGCATCATATTTGTAGCTTATAAGAATGTAAAGTTACAGGTAGCACAGACATTACATTTTTAAACACATGTGGAAGTGTTACCTCCAGTATTATTTTACTGCATCAAGTGGCTGTCAAATGTTTGCAAAGTGTTTTTCTGATCTGCAGTTCACCTTCTGTTGAGAATGCACAATTAAGATGGAAAAAGAGAAATCTATGTCATTCATTGAACTTGTTATGAAGATGCAATCCCTGCCTATTTCTGCTAAATGAGTTGTGGAGTTTAAAAATGTTTATAATTACAGTGTGTAATTTTAGCTGCATTTCTCTTCATTTGGCTGCAGTATTAGAATAACTAGAATATCATCAATTTTCAAGGGCTATTGAAGAGTTTGTTCTAATATACTTAAGTTTTAAAATTATAAATACTTAGTTTATATGTTCAGGAATTTTATTTACTTAATTTTTTTTAATATAGAATTTATGTATATATATATATGTGTATATATATATATATATAGGTGTTATATTGAAGAATGTCTTGTCATTTAGTAAATGGGCAAAGAATGGCCACCCTCTTGATGAAGAACCTTCTCCTGACGTCCAGCCTGAACCCCTCCTTTTGCAGCTTCGTGCTGTATCCTTCCATTCTGTTGTTAGTCATGAGAGTGAGGAGACCAGTGCCTGAGCTGAGCTCAGTTGAAGTGTGTTTGAACATCTCAACTAATGCAATTTGAGCCGGGAACAGGAACGGGAGATGAGGTTCTTCTGACTTATTTTCTCATAAGAAAACAAGTTTCTGTATGATGTCATTCTATTTTGGAAATACTTCATTTTGGATTCTTAATATTAAGCTTTGCATATTTTTGAACTGTAAACTGCTGAAAAGGTCAGGGAGAAAAGCCTGAATAAGACTATCATGTCCAGACTTCTCTTAATCTTAGAAGGAGACTTTCTAACCTCTTTTAAAATTATTTTTTTCTATATTGAATCATTTCTTTCCAATATTCTGCTTTTTTTCCCCTTCAGTCTGAATAATACCTTGTTCAATTAAACAGAAAAATCTATTTTTGACAAGGCTATTTGTATTTCTCTATCTTTCACAACTCTGTCTCTCCATAGTGTTTTTGTCTTTAAATGTCTTCAGGCAGCTATAGCCAATCTCCAGCTAGATTTTTGCTGCTAGTGGCTTTCTTCTCTGTTTCCATGAAAACAGTAGGGTTCTGTCATGTAAAGTTCTTTTAGGATGTCTATTACCCACCTTTACCATAGTCTTAGGAAGTTATTCATCTAAATATGTCTGCTCAGCTTCAAAACATGAGTCTGTGTGTTCATCATTGTACCCGTACTTGTGGTGCTCTAGTGCACATGAGCAGTAATCGCAGTCCAGAACTTTTATTTTGCCAAATGCTGTACAAACATATGCATTGCCCCAGAAGACTTACAAATAAACAAATAAATATGTTTCAGTTTTAATGTCAGTGGGACATGGCATGTGTTCAAGAATCTGCATGGTACATTGCACAGTAGACTGGTATGATATAATCTAAAAAAGCATGCCCGTGCATAACTTTATTGGCACAGTGTATACTAGCATATTAGTTATATGATGCATTTCAGATATTTTTAACTGTTTCATTTGTAATATACATTTATGTTTGCATATTTAAAACTCGAGTTTGCATGCATGTTTTGTTTTAGCTTTCTGAGTATGTGACAGTTTTGCCTAACTGCATCATGTATCCACTCATACGGATGTACAGCTCAGAGAAATACTTCAGTATTATATCACTCTATGTCTGTGTAATATGTAGTGTTAATTGAATTCTTTTGATAATTCTTTGATCAAAAATGGACTTTTCATGTTTTGTTTTTTGTTCAGAAGGTCTTCTACAGACATGCTAGTGGTTGGTTTATGTAAAAGAGTATCATAAAATCACGAAAACAAGAATCACAGAATCATATGGGTTGGAGATCATCCAGTCCAACTCTGTGCTAAAGCATGAGGAGGGAAAAGCCTTTTTAGTGCTGCAAGTTTTATAAAGACAGATTCTCCTGCTGTTGCTAGCTGTGTTCTTTTCCATAGGTGGAAAGAACAAACAATTTTGGATGTTCTGCTTCCCTGTCTTGGGGAGTTAATAGTTTATCTGCATTTGCTAACATTCTCTCACCCAGACAGCACAGTATCACAGAATCACACAGAGTCACAGGATTGCAGGGGCTAGAAGGGAAAACAAGAGAAATCAAGCAGAGCATGGCTGAGCAAGGACTTGCTGGCCACGAGTCTGGTGGCCTTCTGCAATGGAGTGATGGTATCAGTGGTTAAAGAAATGGCACCTGGACTTGTGCAGGGCTTTTGCCATGTTTCCTGCATGACATCCTTATCACTAAACTGGAAAATTTGGATTTGAAGTCTGTGCTATTCATTGGATCAAGAGTCACAACCAGAGGGTTGTGGTCAGTAGCTCTGTGTCCAGGTGGAGGCTGGTGATAAGTGGTGTCCTCCAGGGATCCATCTTGGCATGAGTGCTCTGCGATGTCTTTCTCAAAGATATACATGATGGGATTGAGTTGTACCTTCAGCACGTTTGCTGATAATACCAAGACAGGTGGTGCAGTTGATGTGATACCAGTAAGGGATGCCAACCAGAGAGACCTGAACAGGCTTGAAAAGTGGGCCTTTGTGAACCTAATGAGGTTCAACAAGCCAAGAGCAGGGTATTGCACCTGAGTTGGGACAATCTCAGATATGTGAACAGACTGGGAAAAGAATCCCTTGAGAGTAGCCCTGCTGAGGGGGTCCTGGTTGATGAAAATCTGGACATGACCTGGAAGTGCATGCTTGAGCCCGGAAGTAGTGTCCTGGGATGCATCAGAAGAGGACTGGCCAGGAGGGAGGGGGAGGTGATTGTCCCACTCTGCTCTGCTCTCATGAGGCTTCATCTGAAGTACTGTTGTCCAGGCCTGGAGCTCCCAGTGCAGGAAAATGTTGAGCTGTTGGAGCAGGTCCAGAGGAGGACCCGAAAGATGGTTCAAGGGCTGGAGCACTTCTCTATGAAAAAAGATTGTGGAAGTTGGACTTATTTTACTGAGAGAAGAGAGGCTCTGGAGAGAACTCATTGCAGACTTCCAGAACTTGAAGGAACATATAAACAGGTGTGAGAATGACTTTTTACATGGTCTGATAATGCTAGTGATAGGACAAGGGGAATTACTTTAAGCTAAAAGAAAGGAAAATTAGTTTTTATGTTAGGTGCAAATTCTTTACCAGAGGATGGTGAGTCACTGGAATAGGTTACCCAGGGAGGCTGTGGATGCCCCATCCCTGGAAGTGTTCAAGACAAGGTTGAATGGTACCCTGAGCAGTCTGATCTGGTGGTTGGCAACCCTGCCCATGGCAGAGGAGTTGGAACTATATGATCTTTAAATTCCCTTCCAACCTAAGCCATTCTGTGATGCTATGTGTATAAGAAGTATTGCACATACATACTTGAGTGTATCTTTTTAGGTTTATCTTTGTTCCTCAAGGATAAACGGGGCAATCTTTTTATGCAGAATTTACGTTTTCAATTCAGTCTTTTCACCAAGCTGTCTAAACAAAACCTAATGATGCAATTTCCCATTTTTACAATATGTATCATGGAAATAAAGCCTTTACACCATTGGTTGTGAGCAGATGATGGTGTAAGAGGACAGCATATCACAAAACTGACACTAGGCATGCAGAATTATAATTTTGAAAGCCTCAGTTTTAATACTAATATCCTAATTCCATTATCATAGTAACAGATTCTTTCCCTCTGTTCTGTGAGTAACTGTATTACCTTAAGTCATGAGGCAGGAGACAAATCTCAACTGAGGGCAGAATACAAGCAGTTCTCCCTATTTGTTTTAATTGATTTGAATTACAGTATCATCAAAATTTGTTCTGGATCTTAAAACACCTTCAGACAGGATAAACTTCTGAAGCATGAAGTCTCTTTTGTTCCTAGTTGAGAAAAACTATATTTTTCAATTTGTTTTAAAAACAACTTTATACAAAATAAGAGAAATTACAGGTACTCCAATATCACAGTTGTTGTAAGAAAGGAGAAAGGACAGAAAAATATAATGCACTGTGCCCTTGCTGCTAAGATGATCGCCTTCTTGACTGCATTAGGCAGAGTGTCACCAGAAGAGATGTGATCCTTCCCCTTTGCTCAGCACTGGTGAGGCCACACCTGGAGTGCTGTGTCTAGTTCTGGCCCCACAGTGCAAGAAGAGCATGGACATGTGGTCCAACACAGAGCCACCAAGATAACCAAGGGATGGGAGCACCTCTTATATGAGGAAAGGCTTAGGGAGCTGAACTTCTCAGTTTGGAGAAGTGGAGGCTCACAGGGATCTCAGCAATGTCTATAAGTACCTGAAGAGACAGTGAAAAGAGGATCAAGCCAGGCTCTGAAAATAAAATAGTGGTGCCTAGTGCCAGCAAAAGAGGTAATGGGCACAAACTGAAACAGAGGAGGTTCAACTTGAACCCCAGGAGCACTTCTGTGCAGTATGAGTGCTGGAACACTGGCTGCTCAGCCTGTGGAGTTTCCTCCTTGGAGATCTCCAGAAATCTGGGCATGGTGCTGGGCACCCTGCTCTGGGCATCCTTGCTGGAGAAGGGGCTAGGCCAGATGGACCCAGAATATCCTGCCAACCTCAGCCAGTCTGCGATTCTGTAATTGTGTTATGTGTAAGTCTTGGGCAGAGATTTACAAATTAGCATTCACTATTGCTTTCTTCTGGTCTCATTTTTTTGTGTGTGTTTTGAGTATAGTGTAGTATTGTTTTAGGGTTAAAAGTATGCAAGGTGTTGAACAACTGAAGTAGGTGCTCATTTTATGCAACAGCTGCAGTAATCTGTGATCCAGTTTAATGTATGCTAATTATGTTAGCAGTGCTATGATTGATATTTTGCTTGTCTCCCTTATTAATTTATCAACTGTTGCATTTCTAATAGCTCTAAGCTATTTATAACATAACCTTTGATAAAGATATGCACACTAACAGCAACAAACATTTCTGATTCCATGTGGTTCTGAGTTAGTTGCCATCACTCTAAATAGGCAAAAGCTAGATAACGGAAAAGAGTTTTCACTGTTTTGAAGTAGTGAATGAGAAAGAAAGGATGCTAATGTTTACTTAATACCAACAACGATTGGCTAGTCTTAACAGATTATTGTTTTACTATCCTGTTTTTATTGTAAAGACTGATAATCTACTGAACTGTAAGGGCTCCATGGTGGTCTACATGTGTTTTTAGATTTTTTTTTTAATGAGGCTTCCATGTTGGCTTCCATGAAACACTTCTGATTTTTTGTGTTGTACATACCCACTAGACTTAACATATACTTAGTTCACTAGAGTTAACATAAGTTTAATCAAAATCTTAAGGTCCCATCTTTTTAATAATGTTTTCAATTCACATGGTGCCTTGGTCTGTTTTTTTTTTAATCTGAAATGCTCACAGTTTTCTTCAGTTATTGTCAGTCTGAATCAGTGCCACTGTTGTCTACTGTGGGTGCAATACTGGATCAGCAAACTTTAGCATACAAATCACTTACGGTGTATTTATAGTGAATTTATAGTGAATTTTAGTTACTAGATGCCACATTTAGAATCCTAGTATCCTAGTTTTTATACGCACACAAACTACATGCATGTCTGCTGTCGCATAATTACATTCACTGATACCTATTTGCACACGCTGTGACTTGGCTGACACAAAGGCCCATTGTAGACATCTCTGATCACACGTATTTGTGTAAGTTCCTCAGTGAAAAACATTATACGTGAGCATCCTAGATAAGCTTAAATTGTGTTCAGAGCTCATCTATCTTCTCCTTGGCTTCAGAAGAATGAGTGTTTTTATATATTCCCTATTCAAAAGGTGAATCAATTGAAGGCAAACCAACAGATTCCTCAATTTAATTACAGGCTCAAATAATGTAGGTCAGTTCTGAAGGGCAAATCCAAACCTGATTAAAAACATGCACAAGATAAGCAAACAGGCAACATTCTTACTTCAGTAGCCCAGTTCCCTCTTCAGGGGACAAAGTCCTTCACTCGCTGTGACAGAGCTGGAAGTGAAATTTGTCAAGCAAAGTGGGGCAGATAAAGTCTTTGTTTCCCCTCTCATTTTCTGCAATGATCATTTGGTTTACAGCTCCTAAGAATTATAGCTCTTACAACTCTGCTGCTGGCTGAACTGTGGGGACATATCAGTGGCTTTATTGTTTCTACAGAGCTGTAAGCTCTTTTGTAAGTGGCTTGCCAGGCACAACCCTGGTAGGTGTGATCAAAGGGCCTCTAGGCCTGAACTGAATGTGGGTGATTCAGACTAGCAAAGAGGTTGAAACACAGCATGACAATGATTACAGTCATTACGAGATACAAAGCGGAAGCAAAAACCCTGAAGTTATCACCACTTTGACCTGAATTTCCATGATTGTGCTTTGGCTTTTCCTTCAGTAGTCTAAGTCCTGTTTATGATGATAGGTACAATATTACGTGTTCCCCAATGCTGTTGCAGGTTATTAGAGTGTTCCACAGTTGTTTTGTTCTCTTAGGATTTAATGATAATTTGAGAATGTGTAGTGCTAATACCTTGTATGAGTTTTATAAATGAGGCTGGGTTATATGGCCTTTGAAAACAGTTACATTTCAGCCAATAAAATAAGCACTTACAGTAATAGATCTTCTAAATTTTAGACAAATAGAAATATGTATACTTTCATTTGGTGTGCTGTACTCAAAAGTCCATAATGTATTTTTATTTATATTAAGTAAATGTGTATTTACATGTTGATGCTTATTCAGAACATAGACTTCTGTGAAATTCATCTAACTCTTAGATTCATAAACTCATTGAATTATGCAGGTTGGAAAAGCCCCCTAAGATCATCTAGTCCAACCATCTCCACAATGTCCACTCCCATCAAGGTCTCCCTGCTGGGACAGGTATTAATGTTTAAACCCTACGAGCTAAATGTAAACCTGTATTTTGGAACATATATCCCCCACACGTACATGTGTGCACAGCTGGACAGGATTCCCCTAGTCCCGCAGCCCATCCCTGTGCTCTCACTTGTAGAGAGACACAGCTGCTCCCATGCCAAGGGTTGCCTCTTAGACCCACTCACTCCCTAGGACACTGTCTGCTCACCAGTTCATCCAGCTTGGTCTTCGCTAGTGATTACACTTGCCCTCCCACCTACATTTATTTCCTTCAGCCATTAGCAGCATGGGCACGCCTGTCCTCTAGCCTGTGGTCTGACCCCAACTGCTGCACTCACATATGGTGCAAATTTGGTTCAGAATCTCCATCAGCAAATTAAATTGCATTCTGTCTCTCATTTCTTGAAGTTCACAAAGGCTTCAGCTGCTTGTCTACCCACTTTAGAAGTATCATGATATGCTTTTGTTCATGACCACAAGAAATAATGGTTCAGAATATTTTTTGGTCTATTTTTTCTGTTTCTTCCCATAAATATTACACTCAGTTTTAATCTGTACTTCTTCTACCTGCTTCCCTGACTGGTATACCAGTTCTCTCTTATTTTATTTCATTAATATAAGGTCCTTGAATCAAGAACTGTGCTTTTGAGTGTGTAGCTCCAGCATTAAGAAGCACAGATTCTTGTTTGAGCCTATCTATAGGGTTGAGATAAGAATTGTTATGGCAACAGCAAAACCTTCATAACATTCTTTTCTTCATATATGAAAAATTATATAATCTTTCTTCAGTCAGAAATGCTTATATATAGGATGATAAAAATCAACATGACTGAAGTTCTTGAGACTTCAGTATTGCATGGTCCCTGTTAGCACACACACTCATCATCCTTAATACTAGCAAAGAAGCATCATGGAACAGAAACACGCTTGAGGACTTGCAAAGGAGATACAGTGTGCTTGTATTCCACCTTCACTGTTGAGCAAGCCTCTCTTCTCAGTCGCATGAGAAGGCCTGGGGTAGGTCATAGATTTGAAATTAGGCATTAGGACTTGGTATCTGATGATGAATTTTTTGAGGACAAAACTGCCATAGGAATTTCGGGGAGTTTGAGTTGCTGAATTGTGTAGACATATTCCAAATTTCCCTGATAGAAATTTTAAATATATGTAGGCTTATGTCCCAAAGCCTACTCAGTGATTATATCCAAAGCATCTTTAGGGAGCTGCAGATTGAAGAATCTTCTCTCCAGGTGCTAAAGATCCAGTGCTATTTCTCCCTAACTGTAATTTACCATTCTACTTTCTCATCCTTCATATCTATCAATTTGAAAAAGAAAAAGAAAAAAAAAAAAAAAAAACAACACCAAAACACTAGTAAAAGAAGAAATGTTTGAATGAGTTGTGTGCAGTTTGGCTTTTTTTTAACTCTAAATGATAGGAAGCCATTGAGAAATACCTGAAGGTGTTTCCTACCATCCCTCCAGAATATTTCAGTTAATCCTAAACGTGTTTCTTTGCAAAAGGAATATGTGGTGAACATGTGAGTTTACCAAAAGTAAAATTTATTCAGTTCTGCATCTACAGATTCAGGTACAGCTAACAGTGTTCATCTGAAAGTAGATGGATAGAATTCCTTCTCTGCACTACAGCAGGAGAATGAGTCATATGCAAAGTTAGAGAGCAAGTCCCAAGGATATGTTCTGTTTTCTGCAAGAAGGACTGTCCTTGATATTAATAAATGTTTGCACAAAGGAGTAATTTATGTTCTAGCCATCAATTTCATCACATGCTTATTGTGTCCATTTGTAATGCATTCCCTTAACTTCTTTTATCTTCATAAACTTTCCCCTTGCGTACTTCTTTAAGAGGATCTAACTGTATGTTGATGTCTTTGTAAGGGAAAGGTTAAAATCTGATAATTGTTTATAAAGCTTGCTGTTTTACTTGAAAAGGGTGTTTTAAAATATTTGAACTAAATTTCAGATGTCTACACCAAGAAAGCACCTAGGTTGATGGAAAAAGGGTCTGAAAGGATGAGGAAATTGCTTTCTCTTTTTCCTGACCTTTCCTTAAGCGCTCAAGTATCTTCTAAATGTGACTTTCTTTCCTACATTTTTTTTCTCTGTTTTGTCTTGTAGATTCAATCATCAAAAATAAGTGCATTAAACATTTGGGTGAATCTTTCAAGTTTTCTGTGAAAATCAAGATCCTGAGTAAGAGGATTGAAATACTGAGAACAGATTTCAAAGGACTGACTATGCATATAGAGTGATAACGGGATACGAGAACTGTACCAGAAGTCTTGTTAAAGTTGAGGTAAATGGCATCTACTGCTTGTCTTTCATCCACAAATGCAGCTATTTTGTCACAGAATGCAATTACTTTACAGGACTGGGATTAGTAAGGCATAAGTGAAGGGTCAAATATTGTTAGTTTTTATTTTTTTATTATTTTTTATTTTTATTTTATTATTGTCAGTTCAAGCTTAGTATATGCTACTGAAACTTGGGGAAGAGGGAGATCTGTTGGAGCATATTGTTATAAGCATTGCATCTCTAACTCTGGAATTAGGAAGCTCTGCATTGACTTCAGGGGTCAGATCTCTAGAAGTAAAGATAGTAAGATTTTGTGTCATGTGCAAAGTTAAAGTTTTATACATACACAATGAGAACAGGGTTACATTAGCTTGATCTGCACATATATCCAACATCTTCACCTTATTTTTCCCTTCTGCTTAATGGTAGCATTTCCAGATGAAATGATATATCTATGGCCATGTTTGTTCAAATAGTTTATAATTGCAACTTATTTTAAATTGGAAAAAAAAAAAAAAAAAAAAAAAAAAAAAAAAAAAGCCTAAATCTTGGGTCATTCAGTGTAGTTACACACACAATCATAGAATGGCTAGGGTTGGAAGGGACCTCAAGGATCATGAAGCTCTAATCCCCCTGCCATAGGCAGGACCACCAACCTCTACATTTAATACTGGGCCAGGATGCCCAGGGCCCATCCAACCTGGCCTTGAATGCCTCCAGGGACAGGGCATCCACAACCTCTCTGGGCAGCACCTCACCACTCTCTGTAAAGAACTTCCCCCTGACATCCAACCTAAATCTTCCTTTCTTCAACTTAAAACCATTTCCCCTTGTCCTGCTGTTATCTGCTCTTTCAAAGTGTTGACTCCCCTCCTGGAAATCAGTGCGTACTGTGCGCATTTGCAGACCCCGGTCAAGTAAACATTCTTAATTTTCCCTTGAATAAATTATATTCTGAGTTTTGAGTAATGTATCAAAATTTTTTAGACTCCATCTTATTGCTTTGATTCTTTTCTGACTTTTCTCAGTATTCAAATACCCTCTGTGAGGTTGCTTCTCCGAACAGTTCAATCAGTTCTGTTAGATACTGAGTGTGTCTGTCTTAATGCAAATTAGAATATGTTATTTATGGAATAAGCTGTATATCAGGAATAGATGAATCGCTTCTGAAGCATTTCATTATAATAGCAGTACAATAGCAAGCTTGGGAAGGAAAAAAAAAGAAAAAATCCTGATTTAAGGCTCTTAGCTTCTTCATGTCTTTTCAGACCTCCAATGAATTACAGCTATAGTGAAACTGGAATACTTCACTAAGCACATGTTGGCTGAACTAGTTTTGGAACTTCAGACTGAACCTCTAATGCTGCATGCCTTTAGCAAGAAATTCAGAGAAACTGACAATTTTAACAAGGAGGATCATTTTCTGGTCTACCTGTCTGCTGGGAAAGAAAGTCTGAATTACCTCCTTGCTAGTGAGCAAAACTTGCCATTTGTCCTGGAGTAGAGCCCAAAGCTCTGGATCCTTCACAGTTGGCAGCCCTGAGGAAGCGCATATGGTAGCTATATGAGCATAGCTAGATAGGTAAAGTGGTGTTGACTGTAGAAACTTTTGGGAGCTTAGTTGCAGCTAAAGTGTGATAAGACTCACAGGCTTAAATCTATATACTGAAAAGTCTCCAACAGGGCATCAAGCAAGCTAACAGAAAAATAGGTATATGGTTTTGATGAAAATTTCCCCTCTGTTATCAGAGTTGCTGACCATATATGAATACCTCAGTGGCTTTCTGGAAAATTCTTATAGCCTTAAAGGTTGAGCAGCTACAGATCACATCGTGCCCTTTAGCTAAAGCAGTAATTGCTCATGCTTGTCTGGCAGTCCAGATCCTCTTCACTATTATTGCCTTGCAGATTATGAACTTCAGTCTTTCAAGTATGGCCTACATTCTTTTTTCAGAGATACAGCATGTTGGAATTGGCATTTTCTTTAGATGAGTTAGATCTGCCAGGCAGTTCAGGCCAGTATATGTATTTGGCCTGTCTCCAACATTGTTTATCACTCCATTAATTTTTGCACTATCTGCATATTTCAGTGACATATAAACTTCCAGAGAACTGGTGACGATACTGAATATTATAGGGCTGGAACTGTGAGATTATATTTGAAAGACTCTCACTAAATATTCAGTTTTAATTTTTACAATCATTTTGTAAACAAACTTTTTACACAAAATATTTTGGGTGTTTTTTTTTTGGAGAAATATTTGTTAACCGTTATAAATATGCTGATGTTACAAATATTTATTATCTGAATATTGAATAAGAGAGTGTGAAATGTTTAAAAGGTGTTCAAGTACATGATATTCTAACGTTGCTACCTTTGTCAACAAATTTAGAAATGACATCAAAAAGCAGTTCCAAGTGTTCCTGACTACAAATTTTCCATGATAAAGTGTTGACTGGTGCTGATTATGTCATTATCTTGAATCTTATATCAGTTCTTATATGATGTTACTAAGGGTCAATTTCAGTAAAATTTATTAAGTGTGCCACGCCATTCTTTAAGCGCTTACTAAAGTTTGGTTTAGAGTGCTACAGTTATGTTTATTTCAGAATTTTTCTTCAGTTCACAAGCATTTCCCAAATATTGCAGTATTGTTATTTATCAATAGAAGTGTCTTGGAGAGCCATCAGTCCTGTTTGGGACTGCAATTTTAAAATGATAAATGCTTGCTCTTTGTTACTTTTAATTTCGGGGGTTTATTACTACTAGCATTTAATTATCTCCAAATTAAAATATATATATATTTTTGTATATGTGCTGGTATTTATTCACTGAGATTAGATTCTGATTCTGTACATAATAAATGTACTTGTCTTAACTGCCTGTATCCTAGTGACCACAATTTTTTTTATTTTTAATTCACTCAAAAAAATTGAGCTTAATATAGAATGTTTCTGTTTGTTTGTTTAATATGAGAAAATCTGCATGTGAAATAAATGGAGGTTGGACTCCATGACCTCTTGAGGTCCCTTCCAAACTCTACAATTCTCTGATTCTGTGATTCTGTAATATGCAGAATAACGTAAATGTGAAAATTGTGAGGAAGTTTGCATTTCTATGAGCTGATAGTAGGCCTTGGAGCAGAATACTGGTCCCTGGCCATGGAAATTCCAGCAGTGCATTCAGGGCTTCCTATGGTAGAAGGTAGGTGTCATGTAGAATTTCAAGGAATTGCTCCCAGAATCAAACATTGAATACATTGGGGTGGAAAGATTGAAGATTTGATATGACAGAGTATTGAAGAGCTGTGAGTGAACATATAAATAAAATTCCATTGCCTAAATGTAGATACCTACTGTCCTTTGAGATGTCCTAGAACATCCAAGACATGCGTTGTCATATATGAAAAGTCATCTAGGTCAGAAATACAGGTTTATGCCTTTCTGGAGGAACATCAGACTATATAGGATACATATGAGAATTTAAGATAATCCTGCATGCAGCTTTTTCAGTCGTTTTTTCACTTCTTCAACCTGATTGTAGATCTGGATTATGTGGGTTACATGGGGGCTTTTCCAACTTAGTGACAGGATGAGATGAAATGGCTTTTAACTGGAAGAGGGTAGATATTAGGAAGAAATTCTTCTGTGAGGGTGGTGAGACACTGGAACAGGTTGCCCAGAGAGTTTATGGATGCCCCTTCCCTGGAGGAGTTCAAGGCCAGGCTGGATGGGGCTTTGAGCAACCTGGTCTAGAGGGAGGTGTTCCTGCCTATAGCAGGGGGGTTGAAACTAGATGATTTTAAAGAACCTTTCCAACCCAAACCATTCTATGATTCTATGATTCTATGACTGCCAGCATAGTTAAAAGCAAACTCCGCACTCTTGAGTTAGCTTGTTTAGATTTTGAAGGACGCACTAATCTATCTCATGGTGTGCCCCTTCTTAACAGGGGCAGCATTTCTATGTTCTGTTTTTAATAGTTCTTTCAGCTAGATAATATTTTCTAAACTTTTTTAAAAAACATATTAGGCTAAAGATTAAGTAACTCCAATTTTGGTGTCCTCACGTAGCCTTATGCATTACAGGAGTTAAAGAATGGTACTGTTTTCTTGTTAGTGAAATGAACAGTATCATCATCTGATGGCTAATTTTTACATTCCAGAGATGCTATTATGTGCTTTGACAGGGCAACTTGAAAATCTTGTTTCTTACACAGAAATTTCTGTTAACTGGACTTACAGGGTCATTTGTTTCATGTCAAGGACTGATGGGTTGGGACTAAACTGCACATTGTGTGCACACCTCCACAACCCTCCTTCTTTGGTGGTCCCTGTGAGGTAATGGCATAAACCTGCTACAGAATCCTTTTGGCCTGGATATATAGGTCTCCTTTGAAAGGAAACCATCATTGTTCATTTTTGTTTTCATTGTTTGTTTAATATTTTCTTGACAGAAATTGCAAGTGACGCACATTCACTGTGCAAGAGGAATGCAGGAGGTCCTTGAATATTTTGAAACCCAAGTTCAAAAACTGTGTGTGGAATTAGGACATACAGTTGAGAGTCATCAAAGTGTGAACTCAAGATATAGAATAGACACAGATTGTGTTCAGTTTTGGCATCGTAGTGGGTATCCAGATGCATGACAGGTATCTTGGAGTCAACAGAAAGCTATACAGTGGAGGCAGAGGTGCCTGCAGATTGATTGAGCCTGTGCTAAAGCTATACCTCTAGATGATGAGAGGGCTTGTTCCCTGAGCTCTAAAGGCAATGCTGAGTGGGTGAAGTTCAGTTACTCAGGCATAGACAGCAAATGTCATTTCTGATACCAGAGGTTAAAACATATACAGAGAGTCAACAAATACAGCAGAGGACCTGCATGTGCCCTTTTGTATTTTTCTGGACTGGCAATTAGAGGCTTGATGTGTTACCTTACAGTACCTCAGATAACACCATTGGTTGACAATGATGGGAGCCAAAGCTTTAAAAATATATTCACACAGCTATACAGAGGTATCTTAATGAGACACACTCTAGATGATGCAGAGGTACACATTGGAATTGAAGCCCCTTAAGTAGAGGCTGCTGCTGTAGTAGCTTTTGTGATTTGTGCTTATTTTAGAAGGTCATCCCTAAAGAGTGGAATAAATCATGCTGCCAGGAGCCAGGTGATGAATACCAAGAAGCAGAGCTAAAGTGGCAGCACAGAATCTTGTGAAAGTGGCCCTTTCTTTCCGCTAAATGCCTGCCACCCACAAGTTTTATTGCTGTGTCTCTTTCCCTTTGATACAATAAGTGGAGGGAGCTCTAAACTGCTAATTGTTTTTATTTTTTTCCTGAGAAAACCAGAGACACAAGGTCAGCGCCTGTGCTTCCTGACCTTTTTAATATCATCTCTATGTATAAACTACCACAGATCCATCTTGCCGTCCCATTTTTTTCTGCATGCAAAGTAGCTGGTAATGCCAATACTGCATAGATTTTCAGGGACACGGTCTCTCAACAGAATTCAGTGCAATCTGCTTGCATTGTACAAAATTATAAACACTACTAAACCTGTGCAATTTCATCTTTGAAAATCTAGTGGCAACGGTATGTGGAAGATCAGGAAAATCCTTGTGGCCCTATCTAACTACTACAGATCAATGTTTATACTTTCAGCTCTAATCAGCAGCCCTGCCCCTACCTGGGAAAGATTTAAGATTTCTGTATATTTATCACTGCAAAAGGAGTCATGTCTGATAGGAACAGTGTTTATAAAATGAAGGTAAAGATTTAGCCATTTTTATTGAGTGAGCACATTCCTGAATCTGGAAATACGTATCTAAACAATGAAACATTGCAAAGGTCATAGCACCATACAAAAAGACATGAAATTCGTGAAGTTCTAATGATGACTCTTTATCTCCTTTTTGGTCGCTATTCTTTCCTCTCCCAATGCAAAGTATTTGGTTAGAAGGCAACCCATAGTGTGGGACCCACTGACTTTTAACTTTAAACTGTACAGAAATCTATTGCGCCCTTGTTTCAAAATAAGGACGTTACCAGGGCTCTCTGTTAGAAATACCTTTTAGAAAGTAAGAACTAGCAATTTGTTGCATAAAATGTGCTATGAAATCAGGGCATGCAAATGGGCTGATTAAAGCAGAAATCACTGCATTTTCTGTTTTTAAACAAATGCAAAGATCCGAAAAATCCTTTGTAAGGTGGACTTTCCCTTACGGGATAAAATGGAATTAAAGTAGTGTCAATAAATTGTGTGAGAGACTGTATCAGTCTGTGCATTGATAGTCTGTGCATGCAGGATAAGAACATTGACTGCCTGCTAATCTATTCCCAGATGGAGGTGGATGCAGACGAGAAGCGCCATCGCACACGCTCCAAAGGTGTTCGAGGTACGTCTCCTGCTTCAGTAAATCACTCAAGGCCCCCGCTCAGGGTGACCTTCATCGTCCAGAATCTCTTAGCACGATTCATTCTGACCCTTGCTTTTACACAACCTTTCTGGTAATTTTCTGTAGAAGAGGGGTACTTGTAATAGATGATAAATCTTTATATATTTTCCATCTCTCTGCAGTTCCCGTGGAACCAGCCATACAAGAGCTGTTCAGGTTAGTGCTCTGAGTGTAAAATGTATCCCCATTAGCAATTTAGAAAATTCATGCCTTTTAATGGGTATAATGCACTTTCAAGTTCATTGGTGGTTTGCTCATGCCCTGCTGCACTGATGAAATTAATTCCCTCGAGACTTGCTAATAAAAAGCATCCCCTCTTTTTTTTTCCCTTCAGTTATTTGATTTCTTTCTCTCTGTCTTTGTTGCCCTCCATTTCTGTAATACCTCCTGCCTGCTTTTAGTATAATTTTTCTGCAGTGCACCCGCACCTATATAATTAATTCTCTCCCTTTTGCAGCTGTCCCACGCCTGGCTGTGATGGCAGTGGTCATGTTAGTGGCAAATATGCAAGGCACAGAAGGTAATATCTGTAATTTTTCATAATTATTGAAGAGATTTGGTAAACAAGTCAGTTGGCATAAAAACAAGTCAGCTGGCATGACCTTGATAAACCAAACAACATAAAAATTTGAAATTAGACCTAGAATCTATCTGGATTCAGTGCTTTTCATCTGTCTTTATTGCACTATGTTATTCAAAACCTTTGAAATTTCTACCAAGCATAAGCATCACATAAATTAAAAATTTTATAAATGCAAATGAGGACAGGTCCTAAACCCTCTTATAATACTCACAGGACCACTCTGTCCATCTTAACCACGGAGATGAATTTCACATGTAAACCTAAACCAAGTTTTTGCTTGAGGAATCTTGTTTCATTTTCAGTCTTCTCTCAATTTTTTCATGCAGCTCATGTGTTGCAAAGTAAAATTTGGCCTTGCTGACATGTTAGTGCCATTGTGATTTCTGTTATTTAATGAATTTCATAACTAAATGAGAGCTTCTGAACACTGTGAGTTTGATGATCTGGTTAAGTTTAAGGGTCAAAAGCATAAGACAAAATCATTGATAAGAAGACCTCTGGATTCAAATATTACACTATACTTATAGATATACTTACTCGAGAATCTGAACTATGATACGTGAAGAAATCTCCATTAAGAAAATATGTTTAACCATTTACTGTTAATAATATAATTATGTTAATAATAGCATTATGTTACAGGTATGTACACGTGCTTCAAATTAATTTAGAACTCAGTATTTAAATTTATCTGCAATATGCATGTTCAATATTGCCTTATATGTCTGTATAAAAAAAACATTCATTTATTAAATTGGTCATGTATTAGTTTGAAAAAAATATCAACATTTAAGCTCGAGGACACATTAATTTTTCTTGTGTGCAGTGCATTTCATTTAACATATTTTATACAGCAGACTGTTTTAAATGGCTGATGTTTTGGCCATGTGAAGAGAAATGTGTTCAGACTACTGTTAAATTCTCCTGGAACTGTTGTGACTTTTTTACTATTGACTTATTCAGATTTTAAAGCATTCATGGTGTTTACACTTACAAGAATGCATATTTAGCACCAAATTTGAGAGATGATACATAGTGAGGACATGGGACATGTTTTTTATGAATTAAATGGAAATTATACAGTTGGACTTGATGATACTTGTAGGTTCCTTCCAACTTCTGTTCTGTTCTATCCTGTTTTATCTTGTCTTATCCTGTTGTATCCTATTCTGTGCAGTCATGGTTAAGGTATTTATCTGAAAAATGCAAAATGAAAAATAGTGAGATATCAGTCCACTCGGTGTTAACAATGAATGAAGCTTAGGGATAAATCAAGAAAATGCTTTAAAAATTACAACAAGATATGGAAGTGCTTGATACTAAAATTATTTTGAATTACATTTCTAAAATATGAAGCATTAAATATTTTTATTTAGATTTATTTTTGTAATCCCTTTTTCAATCATAATCTTTTTGTGATAGTTTGAAGGATTTGGTTAAACTGGAATACTGATATATATAGCCAAAACCACTCTTTCTGAAACTATAGTGATTTCTCATTTCAAATCATGTTTTTCTTTCTCCATTTTATTCATGTAAATACAAGCTTCATCAGTAATTAATGAATGGCACCAAATCCTTCTTTTCCTTCAGAAATTTCACGAAGAGCTAGCAGTTAAATGACATGATTATAATGTCCTTTCTACAAGACTGTGACTACATTCATTTCTTTATGCTTCATGGGATTTACATGCTGTTTTCAAAACCAATAATTTTGAAACCACACAGAACAAAATTCTTTAGCTTAAAAAAAATCTAACTTTTCTTCTGAATTACTCTAACTTTTACTCGTGTTTGTCTGATATCAGCTTTTGGGGGGTAGAAAGAAGTGAAAGATACAGGGTTGGAAAGGATTACAGGCAGTTTTGAGGCATCAATTCCATACTTTGTTTTCTTAACATGATTCTTCTTTGACAGTACATAAACAGACAGAATCTCAGAACTGTTAATTAAGTGAAATTTTAGGGTGGATGTAGAAAAAATAAAAATTGGAAATATATCAGGAATTACTTTCTTCTTACAAATTCTTAAGCTTTTTTAATTGTTTTCTTACCACTTTGACTGCCAATCCACTAATCAAAATATATTTAACTAATATATCTATGTCTCATTTAGTGTAAAAACAAAAATTATTTGTTGAGGCGTACAACACACCTATTTCCTGGAACAGCAATTTTTTTTTTTCAAGTCAAATCGCCTAGTAATTTAAAGTTTTTGAAAAATTTTGAAAGAATTTATCTTTTTTTTTCTAATTTTCTGTTTGGGTGGAAAAGACCCTCCAAGATTTCTTCCAAAGAAATCAAACTATCTTATAAATTTTATGCACTCAGGTGCTGTCTAACTCAATTCCATTTAGGCCCATGGAGCATGAGGTTAATGAGGTTAAGACTTTTCCAGTCACAATATCACACTAACTCATTATAAGAAATGAAATGTATTTGCTTCCACTAGACGCATTCAGAGCTCTCTAACATTATTCTGTTTTGAGAGGTTTTTTTTAATAATGTCATGAATTCTCTGGAATTTTTGGTTTTGTTATGTTTTCGATTTAGTTTCATTTTTGTTGATAGAATTTTATCTTATACCAATATTACAGTGAAAACAATGTTCAGATGCTATATTAAACTTCAACTGAAATGAAAAGACCCTTTCAAATTTTCAGGCAAATTTAGGGGATGAGACATAGTTCTGTTGAGAAAATATCAAGTGGAAGTCAAAGGAGAGTTTTATCAATGTTTCATTATGAAATTAATTATGAATGGGATGCTGACAAGTTCACAAGTCTACACCATAACTGTGCAATGCTAGACTTTGCCAAGGAAACAAGCAGGCCTTATAAGACATTGAGGTGCAAAACACAAGACTGGTACTAGGATAGGATAAGAGTGGCAATGGCTTCTTGCATCATTTTCATCTTTTTAAATTTTTCTTTTTAGAAGATCTATTAAACATTGCATGACAGTGAATACTCTTAGCTCTTAAGTGCAGTGCTTAATTTAGCTTGCTAGTTGGGCATGCTATCAAGTTGGCTAAGATGGACAAGTTGCTCTTCTGGGCAGTTTTAAATGCAAGATGCTAGCATCTTTAAAATTAACTTGGAGGAAGCATCTCTCCCAGCTGACTACATACAAAGCTCAAAAAGCATCCCAGTTTTGGGCACTAAGGGGAAATGCCCAAAATTAGGTATCTTAAGAGCAATCTTACAATTTTTCCATTTTAGTAACACCTAGAATCTTGAAGGACCATGGATTCTCCAGCATTGGCTAGGATGCACAGCATGAGGCAGTGCCTCAGTGTTGCACTTTACACAAATATCATTTGTATTTCCAGGCACCTAATATCAACTAGAATATGCTGTTAAAGAAAGGCTTATCTTTGTGGGAGAAACCAACAAGAAAGGCATGAGTTGTAGAAGATGCGTGAGGGAGGGAGAGAAAGACATAGACCCATTCAAGTAATTGTGGAGACAAGAAAAGAATTCTGATCTTAGGAGTGAAAAGCAGAGCCTCTCCTTGGACCATACTCCTAATACTGTTTATTTTATTTCCTTAGTAGCTTTCCAGGTCCACTGTGGAGAGTGGCATGATAATGAACAGAGCTCTTAAACTTCCCAAGCTGTGTATTGTGGACAATACATGTGTTCCAAATTCTTTGAATACTTTTAGCTGTCGTCAACCCACCTCAGTATATTGCAGTTAAACACTGCCCACTAGGACCATGCTCTCAGAACTGTATTCGGGATGTCTGTCAGCTAAATGTCTAAAGGAAAAAAAAAATAAGATTTGAGTGTTCTTGCATTGCAATTAGAAGAAACTTGGCCAGTTGCATTACTCTGCTTCAAAGACAAAAGGATTCATGTTCTGTGTATACTAATATAAATGTAAAAGCAAGTCCAACTTTGTGCCCAAGTTATGCTGGTAAAAAACCCTACAGGGTTTTTTACTTTAGAGTACCCCACAGGTACTCTAAAGTAACTGAGCACCAGCTGTGGCCTGTTATTTACCAAGTAGATGAGAGTGATGGCTTTGTAAGCATTACACTACTGTTGTGATGAACTTAGCTTTTTTTTTAAGTAAACAACACATCGTATACCCAATAGATGTTTAAGGTTTTTCATGTAAACAGGTATTTAGACAGACTGTAAAAATTATAACTAGTTTCCACTAAAAAAAATGCTAATTATATGCAGTGGCCTATTTTAAAAGCTTCCTAACTGTTGTTTAAGCTATTTTTCCAGTAACAAAAGCAATTAGATTCTTTAATGGACTAATCACTTGCAAAATATGACATTCCTCAGAAGAAAACACATTTTAATAAATGGGATCCCTTAAAAGAATTTTAAGCTGGTATGTAGAACTGTATGTATTAATTTAGTATTCTTTTAATGCATATACTTTGTGTAAGTGTGAATTTGAAAACAGATATGAACCACTGTCTGAAATTGTATTCTGAAATATTATGTATCAAAGTAAGTGAAGAATGAATTATTAGGGTCAAATGACACACCCCTCAAATTTAAAATGGAAATACCAATAGAGCTCTCGCTATATAATGGATTTCAATTTGATGAAAATAAGAATTCAGATGACATAATGCAACTTACAGATTTCATCTACCAAAAAAAAATTGTCCATAACTTGTCTTCCATTCATATTGCATTTGCACAGGATTTTTTTTCATTAATCTCTGTGGTGAAAAAAAGCAATCTCAAAAGTGAGGAGAGGAGGATAATGCCTGGATCTATAGTATATGAATTGCCCCAGCCTTATAAAAAGTACTCTGCTTTACTTTACCAATAAATGCCTTGAGATCAGCCAGTTCTTTGTTGCTTTTTGAGGCTGTATGTTTCTATGTATTACATTATGCAGGCAGAATTGTTTTGATTGTCTTTTAATTTTTGAGCATGAGATTTGACACTCGATACAACAGATTTATTTAAATCTATAAATACCTCAGAGTTTAGCATTCTTCTGATTGTGAAAATTTCCCCACACCCTTTTATTACCTTGGCATTATATACCATAGTTAAATCATCTATATTTTAGAACAGAGTGAGAGAAATAATTCTGATTCCCAAACTTCAAAATTAAAAGAATGAAATGTCTCTCTCTTATTAGAAAATTATTGAATTTCTCTGACTTGTTGTGCCATATTTCTTATTCAGATTTTTTCGTTTCATATACCTTTTCACCCACCAGTTTGATTGCCATGGCTGCAGCCGTGGGTGAATAATTGCCTGTCTTCACAGGAGCATGTTCTGGAGCTAAAGTCGAGTGCTTGCTTCCTGATGTATGCCTCATTTGAATTCTGCCGACAGCCTAGGGGCTGTATTATTCATGCCTTGACAGATAGCACTCACTAAAAGCATTGGAACAGGGCCAGGTACTGGCAGAGATAGTGGAGCATTGCAACTTGCAACTGAGAGGAGCATCTATAATACAAAAAAGAGAAATCCTCATACCTCCCTTTTACTAGTCTCACTTTGATGGAAAATTCATTTGCATCAAAATAAAATACCCTAAAAATAAATGCATTTTTTTTCTAAAGCATGCTTGAAAGTTTAACACAATTTTCCACATTTAATTGCAAAGCTGATTTTAATTAGTAAGGCCCTGCATGTGAAAAATGAAGATTCACTTGGGTGAGTGTAACACATTGCAGTGTCTGCTGAATGCTCTAATTAATGTATGGCTGCTGTACAACAGGGTGCACTGTGGGATATTTATGAAAAATTCTGTGCACGCAGCCAGTCTATCTGTATTTTAGTTCTTGAATCCACAAGAATAAATAACTTTTCTCCCTTTATTCTTTATGAGGATATCATTGTGCATGCCATCACTCCATCCATAAACTTTATGGCATGCTTGTCCTTTTTAGTATTTGTCAACGATATTATAAATCAGAAACAGGGACATAGATATTTTAACATTAATGTGATAGTAGAGCATGGTTGCATGATGTGCAGAACCCGAGGTCCACTGATGCATTTATGTTAAAGCCTAAACACAAAACAATGAGGTCCTTAATGTTTCTTGCCTTTCTGGTACTCTAAGAAAATCCCACTGAATACTGGAAGTGTCGACAAATGTATATTTATTTCTCTCTCAGCTGAGAGCCAAACTTTAATATAATGTTAAATAATGATAAAATGATCTACAAGATATTTACCTGAGGATAATAATGTACTCAGGCAATTTCATTCTTTCATTTATGTAATATAATTCTCTGTTTAGAATCTGTAAAAAAAAAAAAAAAAAAAAAAAAAAAAAAAAAAAAAAAGTTAATAAATGGAGCTTCGTTGCTTTGTTAAATCCAGCTAGAGAAAAATAAATAAATAAACAAATAAATAAATAAATAAAATGAAAGAGCATAGGGATTTTCAAGCAGAACACTGCAAACAATAAATAAATGTGCTGACAGAGAATCCATAATGTATTAGAGATCTGTATTGGCTGCTGTCTGGATTCGGCAGTATATTCTTTGTCTGATTGTTGATTAATGATTAGGAAGGTACAAAGTTGGGTCTGAAATATCAACCAGATGTACACCAGCAATTGGTGTGTGGCTCTGCATGCTAGCAGCCATTGTTTAGTGTTTCCAATACAAAAGAGCCACAGCTTAATTCCTCATAGCACCTTCTGGATTGGGAATAGCAATTTCAGTGGCAGGAAGTTTCCAGATCATCGTGTGCCAGGAGTACTAGCCTAATAAAAGGGGGAATAATAAAAATGAAAGGCAGGAGAGTGTTGCCCCAAATGTATAGTGACAGCAAACAGCAGGTTTTGGATGAGCTTTCTGCTGTGGGTCCCTAGGCTCGTATGTTGTAGAAATGATATTGAAGTGGTGGGTGCTGAGAATGCTTATACAGCAGTCCACTTGCAGCTGAAGTGTTTTCTGTGGAAAGGTCTACTTTGAGGTTTCACTGACAACCACAAAGTAAATGAAAACTATGCAGGAATTATTTTATTTTATTTTATTTTTTAAGATCACCCAGTAGTACTGGGGAGATCAATTTCCTCAGGAAGATCTTGGAAGTAGCTATATACATTTTTCTTTTGCCTATGGGAAATTTATTTAGTTACCCTGCTAAGATTATTTTGTTCTCCTAGCAGATAAATTATTTGAATAATTTGTGCTTTTCTTGATGAAACAGAGGATCTACAGAGTTTATTCACATTTCATCTACGTATGCCTCTGTTGCTCCACTTGTAATCAAAGAGAGAATTTCAAGCATCTTAAGATGTAAAGAAAGAAGCAAATATGGGGCCCAAAACTCTGTCTCTATTTATCTAGTATTTAAACGAAGGCCTTTAAGTGAGCATTGACATCAGAATTCTAAACTCATACTTTCTGGATAAAAACCTTTTTCTGTAAGATAGAGAAAAAATAACTGATTTGTAATGATGCGGCAATTTTACATTTAGAAACAGCTCCAGTTCCCCTATCCCAAATTTTGTGAATTACTTCTTCCTATTCTGTGAATTTCTACCTCACATATTTCTGTAATAATACTGACTCTGAGATTTAAAAAGCACAGAGTATTTAAGGCATATGTTTGTTATTGTGTATTTTAGGGATGATACAGTCATAGTTACTAGCCTTACAATAAACCAGAAAAGTCATGAGTAGCTTTGTACTCTGGGCTTTGGGTCCTGTGGAGCAGCCTATATCCCCTTTATCAGCTTGTTTTTCTGAGCAGCTGTTGTGTCCTTGGGAAATGGTGTAGATGGAAACATCTCAAGGCTTTGGGGACAGGAAAAGGACTCATGTATACTGGCAGTTGGGTAGACAGGAAAATCAGTTTTGTTCTTTGCTCCAATGTCCACAATAATATGACTAACATAGATTACTTAGAAAAAAAATTTTCCATTGGTGGAAGCATGCTACCTAAGAATACCACTGTCCTAAAACCTTATTCTCTGCCCCATCAGAATTATCTGAATTTTGCCAGAATCATTAAAAATTGGCAGGATCATAGTGGTAAAAGATACTTCTTTCAAGTATTCAGATATTAAGAGAGCAGACACTGCAGTATTACCTGAAGTAACAAGAGGATATAAAGATAACAAGAAATCAAGAAACTTACTATAATACGAAGAAACCAGAAATGAAGGTCTGTCTACCCTCTGAATGATCTTAATCACTAGACCATGCTAGCAGAGCACAGGCACAAATTGCTCAGAGAGGGTGTGTGGCCTCCTTTTTGGGGACCTTCAGAAGTTGCTTAGGCATGGTCCTGGTGCTATGTGTCCCTGACTGAGCAGAGGTTGAGCCAGATGGACCCAGAGGTCCCTGCCAACCTCATCCATGCTTTGATTCTCTGATAAAGGAGGAAAATGAGGCATAAAAAAGTGAAGAAGAGAATAAAAACACACTTATAGCAAAAAGTCAATAAAGAATCAATAAAGAATAGTACTTTTTTTTTCTTTTTTCTTTTTTTCTTTTTTTTTCTTCCTAAAAATACACTGATATGTCTTTAAAGACTTACATTGAAGTTCTTCAATAAGTTGAGACAGTTCTTTCAAAGACTTCACTTCTTATTAGTGGTTGGTATGAAGTACTGCTTCTAGTAGTGTCAGCTCAGGACAGGGAAAGGAGAGGTACTCCTGAGACATCTTTGATGATAATAATAAATCTAAGTAAATATATCCACAGTACAAAGTCAAATGCCCAGAGGTTAAATATCTCTTGACGATGTCTTCAGCACTATACAGCTCAGGACTCTGGAAAATCTGATTGCTTTAACCAGATGAGTAGACCTACCATATCAGTTTCCTGGCTACTCACCTGAATCACCTTCCCAGGCAAATTTTGAAATTGGCTGATTACATGAAAAAGGATTACAGAACTTTATGCCTTTTTGCAATTTTCAGGAATCAGCAATGCTGCACTTTGAGTACGGATGGTACATATGGGGAAGTGGTAGAATGCTGTAAATATTCCTGTGGCTGAATTCAGGCTTGTGTCTTAAATAAATGATTTTTCATAAAATTTGTAATGTTGCAAAGCTAAATGAGATAGGACAGGATATGATTGACATTAAGAGCCAGTGTCAGTCTTTTAAAGTAGTTGGCTTTAAGTTCAGATGCATGGGGTTTGAAACAGATACTTGTGCCATCTTTTTTTTTTTTTTTTTTTTTTTAATTTAAAGTAATGAGCTGGGCACTAAATTGGATGAACAAATAGTGAACAAATGATTTCTCTCCAGCTGATACTTGTTGAAGGAATCCACCTGCTACTGATTTTCATCCTCATAATGTCTTCAGGGGAAAATCTTACCTGTTCTGCAAACAGGGAGTAAGCGTTCAGAATAAAGGCTAAAGCTAAAAGCTGTCATGCTTTTCACTTCACTTTTAAGTCACCCAGTCCAAAACTAGGACCCTCAAATTTCCTCTCTTATTTTGTGTCTTACTCTGAAGTTGAAGCAGGTGTGTAATTATAGACTTGTAGATCTATGCTATAAGATTGAACTTCTCAAAATTTCTCATGTGCTGCTAAGAAAAATTTATTTGGGCATCCTGATACATACTTCCTATTGCATCCTTAGCATAATTATTGTGTCTCTAATTGTGTATCTGACTGTTTCAGTATAGTTTTTCAAAAACCTCCAATTTTTGATCTGTAAAAACACTGCACTCACTATTTTATTCTTTATAAATAAGATAGAATTTAATAGAAAAACTTCTGTTTACTGCAAAGAAGTTAGTATGTCAGGATGCATTTTTACTTAATGTTCTTCATCTGCTTTTGTTTTATGAAGAAAAACGCATCCAAAAGAGAAAGGAAAGAGTTTTGTAGCTCTGAGAATAGAGAGCCCTAATTCCAGACCCAGCATTAGTACTTCATAGAGAGGACAAATAACCATTTTAAAGAGAAATAGAATTCAGTCTACACAGGCAGTAAAGACTATGTAAATGTTGTCTTTTGCATGAAGTGCAGATTTACTCTCAGTGCAGATTACTACAACCTTCTGAATAAGCAGTCTTCTTTGATGTATAAAATGAAGCATCAGTTACCACTGGCAAAAAAAAAAAAAAAAGAAAAGAAAAAGAAAGATATTAAACACCAATTTCTCACACATTCCTATATATTCCATATTACCATAACCATATAATGGTTAAGGTTGGGATTCCTTCTCTGATGATCTATTAAGGAAAATTCATCTGAATTCATGTGCTTCTGTAAGAACAAAAGGAAGGCTTAAGATACTTCCACTAGGAGTGGAAATCCCTCAGTACAGGAAATAGCTTCCTCCATTCCAAATTCTGCATCCAAATTCCACTGTGTGGTAAGTGCTTATATTTCCCTAGATAGGCAGAGAGCATACATACTTCACTGGGGTGTTAGAATTCCACTGTGCAGCTCTGCATAGAAACTGAGAGCTGTAATGTATTAATTCTCTTGGTAAACAGCAGTTCGTGACTCTGCTACCACATGACGAATCTGCGTCACAGCCAGAAGTTGAGTCATGCCTCTGAATTCTACTCCAGTGCTTTTTACATTAGTCCATCCATCTCATATTAAAAGTTCATTTATACAAATATTAACAAATAAGTATTTGTTATTGAGTATCAGTAGTGACAGTAAGCATGTGCTAGAAATGATGATGCATCTTTAATGCATAGGACTTGCTTGGTAATGGTATTTTCTAAGATCATCAGTTAGGATTAATAGTATGTTGCTTCTTAATAACTGTAAGAGCTATTTCAGGAGAAAAGGACAAGCAAACAGTCATTTCAACAAGCGTATATGGTGACATATGTGATAAATACACTCTGAGATGTGAGTCTTATGGATATTTGTGTGTTACTAGTGACCACACTAAGAAGTTTTTGAAGCTTATTTCTCAGAGAATTCTCTAGATATCCTCTATTTGTGAAGGGAAGTACGAGATATAATACAAGATATAAAGTAGATGGATGGCTGCTCTGCAGTCATCCAGTATTACAATAACTATATTTTATCATTATAAAGCTTTTTGAACTGTTAATTTGAAATCAATTCACAAATGTTAACACAGTAGCCTCAGTGCATCTTATGATGTTAAGTATTCTATTTCAAATGACACTAAGGGCCATATTTCTTATGATGTTGAAATGCATTTGCCATAACACATTGACTCAGGACTGGTCATAGCAACTTTGGAAAAGAAAAACCTTAGAAAAAAAAAGAAGAGATTCCTCCTCTGAAAATGCAGAGATAACTCCGACAATGTAATTGCGTGACTTAATTTCAAGAAGGGCTTTGGAATTAACACTTCTGGTTCCTAAACCACAGACACTTAGCTCTTTTTAATTTCATGCAGTATAAGGTATTTCTATCATTATGGTCTTCTGTCCCTTCCTCAATGGTGAGCTAAAAATTTCTTTCAGTGCTACTGGCAAGGAAAGTCTATTACTTTCTGAGTCATAGCACTGTCTCTATAGCACCTCAGTGTTCCTTGGATATACTGACACGCTCAGAACTGACGTGCCCTGGCTTTGCTTAACTCGTGACTTAAAAAGAGACTTTAAGAAATCAAACAGAAAGGCAGACTCAGGAATTGAGTCAGAATTATAAAACAAATGCCATTTTAGAAAGAATACAAATAAAATCTGACTACTGTTTTAACTTGATATCTTAGAAATCAGGCTTGCTGCTTTCAGTTATTAAAAGGATGTAGGAGGAAGGACTGAACAGTTAAAATGGCATTGACTAACTTGTTTAAAATGTCAGCATTTAAGCAGAACTATGAAATGGGGAAAGCATTCAGTATTTCTATCTACTAGAATTGTGATTGTTCAATGAAAATTATAGCTGTCAGTTAGATTTAGAAATCATGCTCTACTGGACTGCTTGGGTAAAAACACAATCAGAACAATCACAGTTAATTAAATTTGGTAGTAAGATTTTTTTCCCCCTACTTTTCTGTGTGTACTATGGATTAAACAGATCTTTTGCATAAGCAGGACTAGATTTTTTTCCTATTACACAAGATGTGCTTAGTCTAATTTATGTTTGTTTTGGTGATTTGAAGGACTGTATGAACTGAAATGACTGTGTTTCTGATTTAGAAGTCTGTAAAATCAAGAACTCCCCAGGAAAACAAAAAAATTTTGGCTGTTATGAAACACAGGAATGACATCAAAGTTCCTATTTATTAAGCTATAATGAAATTTACCATTTTCTGATTCATAGACAGGAAAAAATAACCTGCTAGTTAGATTGCAGTATACTTTTGCACAGTATCAGAGAACTTGAAGTGATATAATGTCTATACAGCACATACAGCATCAAAAAGTCACAAAGTGGTTGAGGCTGAAAGGGATCTCTGAGTCCATCTAGTCCAACCCCTGCTCAAGCAGTGACACTGAGCAGGTGGCTTTGGAATATCTCCAAGAATGGAGATCATTCCTTCTAAGTATTATGGACACTAATATATTTTTTGATACCTACTCCACCTTCTGTTTAGAACATGTACTTGCTACGGAATGAGAGAAGAAAAGTGTTCCACCATTACATTTCTGCATTGGATTTGCATGGAAAGCATTTACACTTCTAAACCAAAATATAAGCACTAACCCCTAGAGCACAACTTAATGAGAACTTTGGTACTGAAATGTAAAAGAAAGATCTGCAAAAATCCTGAGTGCAGTTGATAAAACTGGTAATAGAAGACCTATTTATGTAAGCTCAGAGGTACTGCCAGCTTACCTGAGCTGTGTAGCTCAGTGCTTTTTACAGGCGAGAACATTTGAGATTTGCAGACCACAAATAATTACACCAGAATCCCTGGTCCAGTAGAGAAAGCAAGCCTTCTCTGGTCATCCTAACATGCAGGGCACAACTCTGATTTCTATAGCATAGTCATCATGTCCCCTTTCTGGACAAGCTAACCCAGGAAGCAACAAACTCCATCAATTTCTACATCAGCCTGAGAAACAACGACAATGCTAATTCCCAAACCAGAGTCTTGATAAAAACACAGTGGGTAAAGACTGGCTAGGATGAGGCTATCTTCTGTCCATGCTGTGGACAGGAGAGAGTTTTAGCTTTTCTAGAAAGAACGGAAAAGGAGAGAGAAAAAAACTAGGTTGGTGATTAAAAGAATTCTCTAGAGAGCCCAGACTCACAGCCATAACAGGGAAGTGATTTCAGCAATGCTCACTTAATGGTGCTTCATATTTCCTAGCATAGTTATACCACAGGCAGAATGCTGAATATGGAGACTCCTATGCTCACATACCTATATGTTCCCATTGGGTAATTTATTCAGTGAAGAACTTAGTCATTGAAACTTAAGTATTTTAAAGTTAAGCTTGATGGCATTTAACTACTCCCTTTGATGATCTGTGCCCCAAACTATGTAGGGACCATTTTTAAAAATGACTAACACATTGCTAAATGCCTTTCAATGAGACATAAAATTTAAACATTCAATACATCAAAGTATTCAAATAATTAAAAGCAGTTGCTGAAGATGTTTATATTTTCTAAAAACTTGCTTTTCATCTTCTAGAACTGAAAAATCTATTCCTCTTCTTGCCATATTCTCGCTATATGCCTATTATTCCAGCCATTTTCCAGTTTTACGTTTTGGTTTTTAGACAGTATGTCATTCTGGACCTTTCTCTTTTCACTCACTGATCCTTGCTGCCTTTCCTGTCTGTCTGTCTTTAAAACCGAATGGCTGATCTTCAGAGAAGAATAACTGCCTCATTTTCCCGTGAAACCTAGCCATAGGAGGTATATTGGCAGCAGATTTTCAATGGAAACCGCCGTTTCCACCCACAGCCCAGCTGCCACATTTAAATCATGCTGTGTGGGGCTTCCACTCCCTTGGGAGGCTATTTTCATTTTCCTCCAGAGACTCTTCTACAGTCTAATAGAATTCACTGTCAGATATAATAAGTAACATTATATACTGTAGTATTTTTTTTTTTTTTTTAATTGTGATATGAGTCAAGTTGAAGCCTCACTATTCTGGACTGGAATGTGATGGAATTTAATTATAATTTTTTGGCCTGAATTGACATCTTTCCTTTCATCAGGTATATCAAAATGCCTAGATTAAGGGAAAGGCCCATATCTAGACATCTGGCTTTTGGAGTAAGGTGATTAAGCCGGTAGGTAAGCTTTCATTTTCAGACCAGAGTATTTCTAATTATTCTAATCATGAATAAAACTTTGAGAAAAAAAAATGAACTGAATGTCAAGGAGACAGTTTTGTTCTTTAATTCTGCCAATATATTCAACCAATTTATCTGAGATAGGTGAGCTTCTATCTTAGTGGAAATACTGCCTGCAGGACTCTCTGATACTATAACAAAGCAATCTCTGTGTCCTGCAGAAGGAGACTACTTTGATTGGTTGTTAGCACAAGCAAATACACACCTTTCAAGGTGTAAGTCATGGTGGGTGGATGCAGCATCATTTTCTCAGAGGGGAGAATAATGCTTCCCAGTAATGGCCCTCTACTTCTATGGTGTTGAAAATCTTAAGCCATTATGTTTGTGTCTCTTGATGAATGTGCCCTATTACTGCCACACAGAGCAAAAGTTAGGGCAGGACTAATGTGCAAGCTAGAAAGAGCCTTGAATTGCTCTAAAGCATCTCTGATAGAAATTGCTGATACACCAGCAATAGTTGAAAATTAAATAATACTGTAAATAATACTGTAGCCAAGAGGACTACAAGAAGACTTGGATCTTTAACAACGAAGGGCAATACAGCTGACAAAGAATCTGGAGCACAAGTCTTATGAAGAGCAGCTGAGGGAACTGGGATTGTTTAGTCTGGAAGAGACTCAGAGGAGACCTTATCACTCTACAACTGTCTGAAAGAGTACTGTAGCAAGGTGGGAGTCAGCCTTTTCTCCTAGGTAACTAGAGATAGAATGAGAGCTGATGGCCTTAAGTCATACTAGGGGAGGTTTGGGTTGGATATTAGATTAGATTAGGTTGGAGATTAGATATATAGATGATCAGAATCATAGAATGGCCTGGGTTGAAAAGATCATCTAGTTTCAGCCCCTCTGCCTTGGGCAGGATCACCAACCACTAGACCAAGAAAAAATCTCCTCAGAAAGAGTGGTAAACCATTAGAACAGGCTGCCCAGAGAAGTGGAGGAGTCACTGTCCCTGGAGGCTTTCAAGGAGAGAGTGGTGGTGTTGGGTTGATGGTTGGACTAGATGATCTTAGTGGTCTTTTCCAATATTTTTTTATTGTGTGGGGTTTTTTTTGTTTGTTTGTTTTGTGCATGTGTGTGTGCATTTGTGTGTGAAACACATCAAGAATAAAGGCATCTTTAAAAGATAATGTAGAGAGTAGCCTTTTAGCTCCTTGTAATCACATTCTGATTATATTAATGCATATTAATAATGGTTTACATTTTTTTCTAAAGAGAATTAATTATAGCTACAGTTTCATAATGCAGTAAAGCTCAGGGAACGCTGTCATTTCTATTCTGTCTTAGACTAATCATGTTGTCTGTGTGCTGTGGAAAGCCATATTCTTTTTTCTTTTTTCAAAATAAAAAGATTTAAACATCTAAATCCTCTAGCAACCAGAATGTAAAATATTTCACACTTGAATGACTCCTTACCTACCATCCAATACAAAGAGCATGTCCTGTAGCTTATGCTGGAGGTGAGAATCCAGTACATAAGCACTGAAGTGGTTGCATCTTGTATCATTTTGTTTTTGTCATTTTTTTTTCTCTAATTTCAGATGTTAACTGATGACAGACACGTGCTTGCATTAGAAGGCTGGCCCACAGTATTATTTTTTTTCATATTCCCTAGCTGTTAGCTTTTTGGATAAATAAGATAGTTACTGCTATAGTTACAGGAAAAATGGTGTATCATATTTCTTAATTCTGTGCCATATGTCATTCTTGGTTAAAATGAAGTTGGGAGTCAGTGCTGTTGTGTTTTTATGTAGAGATGACAGAAGGAGTATTTCTGATAGCAATCAGGAGCTGACAGTCTCACTGTAGTAGCCTTACACTAGAGATGCAGTAACTGACAGCATACTCTGTTACTCAGTACTTAAGTACATGCTAGAATGATAGTTTGACCTGTTGTGTTGTTGTTGAGTATGATCAATCAAGTCTGTGTCTAAGGGTGTTGACTGTACTAATATGTGTCTGGCTGTGTTGTTAAATGATTGACAGTATAACAACATGAATTGTCTTTGATGTCCAGCAGTTTATTTCTCTTGATTTGTGATTACTTGAACATAGCATGCCGAATTTCTTAAAAGCAATTGCTTTTAACCTGTTGAAATTGAAATGTTTCATATAATGTCCAAGTTTCAAACATTGTGACTATGTAAAGATCCATTGTAACCGATAGATGCATTCTTGCAGCATTTTCTAACCCTTTCAAATTGGTGAATGATTGATTCTGAAATTTTCCCATTTTATATTGTTATCATGAAGAAAAAGGAACCTTCTCTGCCCTCTACTTGTAAACAGAGTTGTCATTAACACTAAGGTGAAAACACAGGAGGCACACAAATCTGGACGTCCTGGCAGCTTCTAGATACTGCTTTGATTTAGCCAACCTCAATTTTGTCTGTGGAAAAAATAGATTGTTTTTATTCCAGTTTAGGCGTCTAAACTGGAATCTAAACTGAAGTGGAGTTTACAATTTGACATTATTACGGAAATCAGTGTTCTTTGAGTTCATGCAGAAAGGGTCACTGGGTTTGCATGTTTTCATTTTTACATATTTAGGTTACAGCAACATAAACATTGAAGTGTTCAGAATCAATAGCCACTTAGAAAAAACTTGATTATATGCATTCATCTAATGAATCAATATGAGACATTAACCTGTTCTCCTTGCACTATCCTAGTGTCTTTGATCAGTCCCTGTATTCACAGGGCAATAAGATGTAGTCCATTGTGGCTTTTGGTTCCTGAAAACAGTTGAGTTGAGTGTAATTGTAAGATTTGAGTGCAACTACAGCTTTATCTGATATTGTCATGGAGGTGTTCTTGAAAAGATAGGTGTTAGAGGAAGGAGAATTATTCGTGTTAAGTGATAAGGTAGGTGTGCAGAGGAAGTAATCTCTGACTATTTTCCTCATCAAAGTATTGTGGTGCCCGTTTTTAAAATCTGCTAAGTATTATCTTGGTTGGAGATAGACATACAGTAGTAAAAACAATGAGGAGGTCTAATGAGATGGATTTCTCAAATGTATCAGGTTCCTTAGTAGTAGAAATTTAAGTTAAATCACTATTAACTCTCATTATTGTTAGTTGAAGGAGATATTCAAAGTGTCTAAGAAAAGTGAGATTCCACTTTCTCTGTGTTGACTATAAAGGGAGTTTAAGATTACTTGAATTGACTTAGATTTTAGCAGCCTGGGGGTAGGTGACAGATTAAGCCCATCCGTGATATCATAAGTCAGAGAACAATCAGATATTATATTGATTTATTTACATAAATACTTTTAAAGAATTTACAACTACAGGGCATGTACTTTGCTAACCTGTGCTGCCATGATTTGTTACTTTTATTTTTTAACACGTTGCATTAAATGAGCTCTCCAGAGCTGAGCTTTTTCCTGCATATTTGTGCACCACGACTGTGCCTTGTTTTTCTTCACTTAATAACTATTAGAGTCAACTAATTGAATAAACCTATTGTTTAAATGGGTCAATTATTGTAAAACCAAAATTTCCTTTCAGTTTTCTTGTTCCATTAGCAGAGATTTTCATGATGGGTCAGAGAGCAGATTTTCCAGTAATTTGATGCTGTTCATCATGTGGTTGAGTTACCCCACTTTGAGGTCTTAGTGAGTTAGAGTGGAAAGGTACTGAACATTTAGGATGCATAGGATTCAGATAAATAAAATATCTTCACTTTCACTTAAGTTACTGTGTCTGTATTGACTGCATCAAAAAGTTCACTTTGTTTTGTTTAAAAATACGTAGATCTGAGTAGATCTGTGGTATGTTTGTGGTTATTCATATGCTTAAAAAGGCTCGGAGGTACACAAGGATTTAGTAGGCTTTTAGAGCTCTGTGAACTAAATAGCACATCTGCACCTTTACTTTTTGAGATCCGGTATGCTCCTCTCCTATAGAGAGAGAGGAGTTTCACCTCTCCTGTGAGAAAAGGTTGAGAGAACTGGGCTTGTTTAGCTTAGAGAAGAGAAGGCTCCGGGGAGACCTCATTGTGGCCTTCCAGTACTTGAAGGGAGCATATAAACAGAGGAGGGAATGGCTGTTTACAAGGGTGGATAGTGATAGGACAAGGGGGAATGGTTTTAAACTGAGACAGGGAAGGTTTAGGTTAGATATTAGGAGGAAGTTTTCACACAGGGGGTGGTGATGCACTGGAACAGTTTGCCTAAGGAGGCTGTGGATGCCCACATCCCTGGAAGCATTCAAGGACAGGCTGGATGTGGCTCTGGGCAGCCTGGTCTGGTGGTTGGTGACCCTGCACATAGCAGGGGGGTTGAAACTAGATGATCGTTGTGGGCTTTCTCAACCCAGGACATTCTATGATTCTATGATGATTCTATGATTCCTGAATATTTCCGTATTTTTTCTTACTTTTCAGTAATGGAATACACAGATATTTGAAATTCTTGAAGGAAGAAGGAGATGATAGAATGCACTACATTTCAATCACTCATACAAGTCAAGTTCAGACAAGTTCAGATAAATTAATGATTTTCCCTTATCTGTATACATGCCTAATCTGTACAACTAAATGAAGTAAAGATGGTGGTTTTTGACACTTTGTACATAAAAAACACTTCCTGCTTATAATAATCTGATCTATTGAAATAGAAGCAGGAGCTGGTAGCAAAGCCTGAAGTACAGCACAGTTGCAGAGATTCCTGTATTTTAAACTGCATTTTTAACTTATAGTTTAAGTAGGTAAAGGCATAGTAACATGGTCCCACTTAAATAAATAAACAAACAAATAAACAAACAAACAAACAAACAAATAAGTAAGTATCTCAAAACATGTAAAATGGGGGTGGTAACATAGATTTTCCAATACACTGACTGAATTAGTGCCTGATTCCCACTGGAAAGACAGAAGTGAGGGCAGATGTTCTGCAAGCAGCATTAGATGTTAGAGTGTTTGGCAGTGCAGTGGTTCCAAGTAGGATACCTGATTCTGGAACAGTATTCAAGGGTCTGGCTCAGCTGCCTGCAGGTTCCTAGAAAGCAGGGTCCTCTAGATTGGATTTCATTACAGATTGGATAAGAGTAATTTTAATCTGTCTGCTTGGAAGCACCAAAACATGTCCTAGCTCTGTGTTGTAATCTGCAACTAGCCATCTCTGTGAAACAACATTTCAAAAACATATATGTCCTTCTTGAGCTTTGAACTGTTGCTTTTCTTATTTTCTCTTCTATAGTTTACTGGTTAGTGAGCTGGACATAGTTCTTTGTCTTTCCCAGCCTGGGAAGATTTGAATCAGTACCTCTCATATTCCAGGATAGTACATGAGCTCTACACCGGATTTTTTGGTGGTAGAAAAGTCTCCTGATCATATGGCATAGAGAGAATAAAATGACTTCCTATAAAGAAAACTTCCTCTGTTATCATTGTCTGCTCAGGTTATAGCTATTCGTAGTGGCTTGGCATACTTTTAAGCAGTCATTTAAATGGGAAAGGAAAATTGTCCTCAGCTGAAAAAAAGTTTATTCTTGCAGTTGAGCAGGCAAATCATTGGGCTGGAGTAAATCTCTTCTGAATTTTTGATTATTTCATTGCTATCAATTCAGTGGCCCAGCTTCAATGAGAGGGCTGCCACGTCTTCCTCAGAATAGCATGTGGCTGGGTAGGGTATCCTCCTGGAAGGCAAGGAGTGTATGTTCAAGACATAGGATTTGGTGGAATTTAAATATCTTATTTTCTGGTCAACAGTCACCAGCTGATAGTATAAGTCTTTAAAGCTAAAGGTAATCACTGTTTTGAGGGTGATTTAATAGCATGCAGTGTTATGCAAATTAATTAGGTTTGCACACTCTTTGAAGACTGTATTTGTTAGAGGAATTATCTGCAAATTGCCTTTTTTACAAATACCCTGAAAGTCAGCACATACAGATTTGGAAGCTGTATAGTGCAAACCAAAATAATACTTACGTTATTCAGCAGGACAAATACAAGTGCCTTGGAAACATTCTGCCTGTAGCCTTAAGCACAAGTCTGCTTCCTAATTTGCTATCCTCAAGTTGTATATGGTAAAATTTCACCTCGGTGCCACTTCAGATACTTATATGCTTTATTAAATGCTTTTTGATAACCTCAGAAGATGTCTATATAGTACATTTTTAGGTTCTATTACCTACCAAATGTTATGCTTCACCTTAAAATAAATTCTGATATGAAATAATGAGAGCACTGTTTCTGAGGACACTTTTTAGGTTGCAAAACAACAAAAAAACTTTCTAAGATTCGTTATTAGTCATTTAAGCTTCCTTGATAATCTATGGTAATCTATGGTAACAGACTATCTAAGAGGAATGTTTCCTCCAGATATAAGTGTTATGTCACACATTTCATATGTGTGGTAGCGTATTATCTAGAGGAGAATATTAATCAGTAATCTGATTTATAAAATTTCATGCATTTCTCTGGTCCTATACAATATATAATCAGATACTTTTAATTGTTGTGGCTTTAAAATATTAATTATACTAATTATGTTGAAATTAAAGTTATATTAGTAAAACAATATATTTTCAATCAAGGAATTCAACTCTGGGAAAATAATGTGTATTTTCTGTTAAAGAATTGTACTCAATCGAAGAGTGACACTATGTTTTTTAATGATGCAAAATCGTGTGAGAGTTAAAAACATACCATAAATCATCATCAACTAAGGAATATAAATTCATATATTATTTCTTCAATTTCTTCAATTATTAATATCTATATGTTCTCTTGGAGCTTATCGCTATGAAATTCAGCAACGTTCTTTCCACAAGAATTATTCATGATAGATTCTGAAAGACTGAGACATGCAGCCAGGAAATGTGGAATATTCAAAAGTGTATTTCAGAAAGCCCCAACACTTATTCCACTGAAAGCTAAGGCAGTTGAAGCGTGAGGGGAAAATAAGACAAATGTAGCTGACGAGGGAAATACAGTGAGAAAAAAAAGAGAATGGACAAAGGCATACACAGCAGATAAATCAATGAGGTCACTGCTTTGAGCAGGGATAAACAAGTCTAAAAATAAGTATATAAGGGAGTGATCACAAAAGACAAAATTGAAAATTGGGAGAAAATTGCAGGTGCTATAAGGATAAACAATAACAGATTTTACAAATACATGAGAAACAAGAGGTCAGTGAGAGAGACTGTATTCTCAGTATATGATTGTGAAAGGAAGTCAGTGCCAGATGAGGCACAGACTGCTGGGAAACTGAATGCTTCCTTTCCCTCAGCATGCTCTCCAAAGAGACCAAAGGGAAAATGCCAGAAACAGAGAAGTGTCCTGGAGGCAGAATCTGAAAAATTAATGAAACAAAGGCTGATAGCAGAACAGGTTAAAAAGGAAAAAGAAAAATAGGGCAGCTAAATAGTAGGTTCCAGCTCTGGCGTCCTCTTTACCAGCTTTTTGAAAGATTTCAAGAACAACTTCTCAGCGCTCACAGACTCTGAGGTCAATAGTATATAAGGTAAATATGACGTATATAGGGTTCATAGCTGAAGAAGACTCGAGTATTTTAAGGTTTTATGAGAGACAGTATTTTAAAGGTTTAATGAGAATTGTCCATACAATTGTAGCTTTATAAACTATTAATCCAAGCACAGGCAAAAGAACAAATACAGAATTGTAGGCAAAATGGACAATAAACAGCACAAATTGTGAAAGAGTGGACAAAACCTGAGTTGGAAGTACCTGAAATAACTGATTTCTTTGGGAAAGTGGCGTGTTCCTTAGTCCTTCATTATTAGTCCCAGCCTTAAAATATACTGCTCTGTTCATTTCTCTAGTAATTCTACAAACAAAGACACTGAGAATAGATACGTGAAAAACTAAAGTCAATTTCACAATGTTACTTGAATATTTAAGTAGCAAATAGTTATTTAATCAGATTTATAACAGCATCACAGCAGATCAGGCAGCTGACTAGCATTGGTTTCCATTGCTGGTTATGCCCTTTCAGTGGTGCCTGAATCCTGAGTAATGTCTCACATTCTCATATACTTTAAAAAATATGCAAAAAAGCATAAAGCCATTAAAAAAATGACAGATGACCAAAAACAGTGCTGACAGTTTCTTTTTACCTTTGATTAATAATTTTTACCTTAAAATTCTTAGGATTATATTTAGATGCAAAAATTAAACAACAGATCGATTTGTTGTTATTCTTTTGTCTTCCTCCCCAGTTCCCAGACTATTGGAAATTTTAAAGGGCTGAATTGGAAGGTACTGTTAATTGTCTTGTTGGACCAGAGGCTTTGTAGAGGGGTTTAGGTATATTGGAACATTGGATCATCAGCATCAGCGTGAAATTTAACAAGAATAACTACTAGATTTTGGGATGGAGTAATGCCAAACACAAATACAGACTGGGAGATGACTGCCTGGAGGGCAGCTCAGCAGAAGGATCTGGCAGCGTTAGTAGACAGCAGGCTCAACATGCCCCAAGAAGGTCAGCTGCATTTTGAGATGCATTAAACACAGCATACCAGCTGATCAAAAGAAGTGATTCTCCCACTACAGTTAGTGTTGGTACAGCTTCATCTTGAATATTGTATGCAGCTGTGGGCTCCTCAATATAAAAAGAGAAGTTAGGCTCCTTGAAAATGCCCAGAGAATGACAACAAGGTTGCTAAAAGGATTTGAAGTCATGTCCTGTGGGGAGAGGCTGACAACACTTGGGTTGACTAATCTGGAAAGTGGAGATTAAGAGGCAACCTCATTGCTCTCTGCAACTGCTTCAGAAGAAGTGAAGAAGAAGGTGCTCATCTTTTCTCCTTCTTATTAGTGACAGGATGTGTGATAATTGCTCAAAGCTGTTCAAGGGAGTTTCAGACTAGACATTAGATAAAGTTTATTTATTGAGAGGATAGTTAGACACTGAAATAGGCTTTGTAGACAGGTGTTCATTGCTCTGTGCCTGTTCATGTTTAAGAGGCATTTGGATAATGCTCTTACTGATATGTTTTAAATTTGTGGCAGTCACAAAGCAGTCCAACAGCTGGACTCAGTGATATTTACAGATCCCTTCCAAATGAAACTATTCTATTCTCTTCTGTTGTATTCAGTTCTGTTCTAAGTTATGATAAGAGAAAGAAATAAAATTTTGGGGATTCTTGAGGCTAAGCCTACTCTCATCTATGGAAATAAAGAATTTATGAAAATATGACTTAAAGATACTGGCATTAAAGAAGCTACAGTTTGGGTAATAAACCTCATAAGGAAAAAAAAAAGTGGAAATCAAGATAAGAAAGCATGACACATCCACTCAATGAATGTTATTCTGCCTTCTTAAATTGCTTTTAATTGATATACAGGTTTCTAAAATCTTCATGATAACCACGCTATGATCCATACATATTCTTCAGAATTGCAACCTGCTAGGCACTTTAGTGAAACAGGTTCCTCTCTCACGATCCAGCCATTTCCCTGGGCATTACATGCACCTTGAAATTCCAGTTCTTAAGAAAAAACTTCCTGCTTTCTCTCAGAGTTCTATATAGATGGTTTGGACATACAGCTCCTGAATTCCTCACATAACATCAGGGAAAGTTCCAGCATAATCCTGGAATAACAACAGTGCTCCTCTTTTGCCCCATGTTTTAAATATGGTCCAGACCAATGGAGGCTGGACTCCTGTTTCTGCCCTGACTGTAACTATGTGGGATATTCTCCATGGAAATACATTTTGCTTCTCTTGATTCTGACCAGCTAGAGCTTGACTAAGAATAGGAGTCACAGGGCAAGAGGCAGGGCTGTCATTTGACAGAAAGCAGTGGCAGGGAGATATGGACAAGAAATTTTGCTATTTTTTTGTAGGTTTTGTTTTGCAGCATCTTTGGGTAGAAGCAAATATAATACAAAGAGAAAACACCAGAAACTTGTGCCTTCTGCTTTCGCAGGTTTTAGGACTTTTAATAGTAGTAAAGATTGGGGATTTTGTTTGTCTGCTCTTTCTCAGAATGTTTCTTGGAGCTCATGTTCTAGAGAAGGGTGCTCTTTCCTGGGATATGCCACATGGAGCATGTTCCTAGGATCTGTACAGTGTGTGCTCTATTTCGCTTCTAGCCTGCACAGTTAGGCCTGAACTTCAGCGTTGGTTGCTGGAAACTACGTACTGGTAGTAATACTGTCACATGCTGTGGTGCTGAAGTAGTGCAAAGGGATGGGGTGTGGGGTTGAGGTCACTTCACATGGCTTCCTCTCTGCCCCTCATTACCCCTCATGTTTTTTCCCAGCTCCAGCATGAGCTCCCCTGCCAGGAACTGCTCCTGCATGACTGCCCCACAGGCTGCAGCTTCCTCCAGGGCACACTGCCATGCTGTGGCATGCTGTGGTGTTTGGAGCACCTCCTCCACTCTCCCTTTTCTGACCTTGCTGGCTGTAGAGTTGTTTTTTCTCCTCTCTCACACTGCAGCACACGTTTTACCCTCTGTTAAATACACTTTCCCAGAGGCACTGCCATCTTGGTTGTCAGACTCAGCTGAGTGCTGTGGTGCAGCCATTGGAGCCAGCAGGAATCAGCCGTATCCAGCACTGGGCAGCCCCAGCCTCACTTCGCAGAGGGGCCTTGCAGCCCCAGTCCACATACCCTCACATACCCCAAACCCAAATGAGGATGACAGGAATCTATCTAGATGGAGGAACTTAAAATTTACTCTGTATTTTTTGATAGTGTTAATGGAAAGAGGATGAAGTCTAATTTAGACATGCTGCATTAGACTTAAAAGATAACTATAGTCCCTGCAGAGGAAGAGGCGTCTGTGACTCAGAGGTCTCCGTAATCAAGTTTTCCAACACGGATACCCATTTTTTTGTGACTTTGCATGATCCTCAGGTGTATGTGTGTCAGGCAGATTGAACTAGCTGTCCTTTGAGCAAGTACCTTAAAGTTTATGTAAGACTATGGCTAAGTTAGGCAACTAGATTAAATGGACTGCTTTTTTCTTAAGTGGCATTTTAGTAATTGGGATGTGTAGCTGCTGGGAAGTCACAGTGAGATGCATCACCACAAAGAGGGCTTCTACTCCTCCATAATACCCCTCTCTCTGTATTGGAAAGATATGGATTTGACATATAGCGATTTTTGTTCAATGAATAAAGAACTGGTTCTGAGATCATGTCCAAAGAGTGGTAGTCAGTGGCTCAATATGTGAATGGAGACCAGTGATGAGTGGTGTCCCCCAGGGATCAGTACTGATACTCTCTAACATCTTCATCAATGATATTGATGGTGGGATTCAGTGCACACTAAGTGAGTTTGCAGATTACACCCACCTGTGGGGTGCAGTCAGCACACCTGGAAGACAGGAGGCCATCCAGAGAGACCTAGACAGGATGGAGCAGTGGGCTCAGCCGAACTTCATGAGGTTCAACAGCCAAGTGCAAGATCTTGCACCTGTGTGATAGCAACCCCCGCTACCAACAGAAGCTGGGGATGAAAGGATTGAGTGCTGCCCTGTGAAAATGGAAAGCTGGACATGAGCCAGCAATGTACCCTCACAGCCCAGAAAGCCAAACGTATCAAAAGAACCATGGTTAGCAGGTCAAGGGAGGTGATCCTGCCCCTCTACTGTGCACTGGTGAAATATCTCTGGGAGTGCTGCGTCCAGATATAATCATGTTAAAGGGTAGGAAAATATAATGTAAAAGGAGACATAAGTTGATTTGTGTAAAAGGCTAGGAAGAGCAGTGGAAATGTCACAAAGCTACTTAATCAGAGGAAAAAGGCTAAAAAGCTATGTGATTTGAGTAGCACTTAAAATCAAACAATGAAGAGAAAGCTTTTTAACAAATAAGTAATTTCTGTGTGTTGTCACTCAGTGTAGTGATAGGGGTTACAATAAGGGTGACCACATTCAGGAAACACAATCATACAACTTTGAGAAACTGGTGACTGGCTACTGTAGAAGAACAAAACTCTAAGGTGCTACTTATGTTACACTGTATTAACGTGACTGAAGAAGAAGGTGTACTAAGCTTTGAAAAGTTCTGTACTGACAAATAATTTTATTATTATTATTATTATTTTTAAATTTATTTTATGTGAGAACTGTTAGTTTTTGTTGCACTCATGAGCATTCATTCCCATTTATTCAGCCTCATAACTTATAATGAAGAATTGAGAATTTAAGGTCAATTCGTCATTTTTAATAACAGCAAACAATATTGTTAAGAATGCAATCATATTTTCAGTCATATTTTCAGTCATTTTTCACTCAAACATGTATTTGTTGTAAACAGTCAGAACCTTAGTAAATGTTACAGAATTATGAAGCACTGCTTTCTACCTGATTGTTGTACTGATAGCTAATAGGTAGGATAAATTTGCTGTTTTGTTGTTTGTTTTTTTAAAAACTACATTTAAAAAAAGATTTAAAAAAGAATGTAATATGAAGAGGAAAGAAAAAAATAAAAAACAAACAATTGTATGTGTTCTGTAACTGCTGTGCTGGCATGTATATGTGACCCTTATCAATAATAATTGTTTACTAGTTCACAAGTCTTCTTCACTTTGGTCATTATTGTCTAATAAATATTTTAATTTGAAAACATGTTTTGAGAACAGCAACTAATTATGGTGTAGAATTTAGAATGAATGACTAAATGATGTGTATTATACAATCTGACCTACAGAAATCTTTAGAATAATATAATAATTTGCATACTTTACTTTTGCACAGTGTTTACGGCTGTCCTTTGGCAAAAAAACGAAAAACGCAAGATAAGCAACCTCAAGAACCTGCTCCCAAAAGAAAACCTTTTGTGGTTAAAGCAGACAACTCTTCTGTAGATGAGTGTTATGAAACTGATGGAACAGAGGAGATGGATGAAAAGGAAGAAGAAGAGGAAGAGGAGGACGAAGAAGAGGAGGAATATTCTGATGACAATGATGATCAAGGTGATGAGGAGGAGGATGATGAGGAGATAGATCGAGAAGAAGAAGAGGAGATTGAAGAGGAAGAAGAGGAGGATGAAGAGGAAGGTGAAGATGTGGAGGATGAAGAGGAGGAGGAAGAAGAGGAGGAGGAGGAAGAGGAGGAGGAGGAAGAACGTGGTAATAATCAGAGTATTAGTAAAAAGTAAACACTGTGTTTTCTGGGTTAATCTTTTAGTGTGGTGTGTGAGGATTTAGCTGTGCAATTCTCATTAAAGCTAATGGAAGTCATGCAGTTAAATCTCTCTGCTCCACACTGAAAATATATCCCACTGTGTTCTCTTAACATTTATTTTAATAAGTCTGTCTTCCGAATATTTTTTAATACACCAGCACTCACATTTCAAATGAGGAGGGTGGAGGTATGTTTGCAAAAAAATACTTGCATAAAATATAATTCTAGTTGTGGATTAATGCATGCATTTACCAGGATAATATTTACAAAGGTACAAGCAAAGCATCAGCTACAGCTGGATGCCTGTACTGATTGTTCACAAGTGTTTTTGCTGGATCTGCTTATATAATGTCAATGATTGCCCACATAAAAACTGTCACAAGTTTTCAGATGTTACTTTCTGAGCAAAAATGGGTCTCTTCCCTTTGAAAATTTTTCCCCATATTTCCCAGCCCCACCCTCTGCCAGGAAACTTTTCAGAATTAACTGTAACTATATACTTTGGTTCTTTGAGACTTGGATGCTGTGTACTTTAGTTGATTCTACTGAAACTACAGAGAGAGAAAGGTTTACATAGATAAAGTCCTTCTAAAATTTATATGTATTAGTTATGATACCTTGGCATAAATGCCCATTATATGCACAGGTCACTGGTAGTAACCAAATTAATGTAGTAGCAATGTGACTAACCAATTCAGCTTTCTCTTTTTTTTTGGGATTTTGGACTCTATATAACCAATATTTTCAGAATATATGATCAGTGTCCATTTACTCACGAGTCCATATGCTGATGACAGACATCATAATGCACTGGGGTGAAATTAAAGAATCATGCAAAAATTAATGAGCTATCTAAAAAATATTTTGTTCCCATTTCCAGGGAACACGTTTTTGGTTGGGTAGATTCACCTTTCTAACCAATAAAAATATAAGAAAAGCTTTCAGCACTCCTCAGTTGGATTCCTCTTAGGAACCAGGTATGAAAGTTGTATGACTTTTGTTTCAGCATTCTGTAAGGTCAGATCTTAAATCTCGTAGAAAGACTTTGGAAGTATTCTTTCCACTTGGGCAAGGTGGTGGCCAGTTGGGTGACTATAAGTATTTTCTAAGATATCTGAACTGTAGCATTTCCTCAATTACTTAAATTTGCAAACAGAATTGGAACATATATAACCAATCTTTAAAGTTACATGAGTTTGATGCAATAAGGAAGCCATTTCATTTTGCAGGGAACTCTGCTGGATGAGAAGCTTTGATAGATCAGTCTGATGTGCAACTGCTATTGCTGTCCTGATGGGCAGATGCAGGAAGTTGAGCAGTTTCTTGAAGAGATAATGGTTACTGAGCTTGTTTGTACTTAGGTTATGGTGCAACTGGTTTCAGCTATCATGAGAAATTCTGAATCTACACTATCAAAAATGTTATAAGGAATAAAAAGCAAAACTCAAGAGCTCAAAAACATTGCTTTTGGCAAGCCGGCAGACTTGATACTCAGCATATGAATACTATCATTATGGAACACAGTGGTTTACTTATTCCAACACAGTTATGCATGCAGTTAGCCATCCTAATCAACCAAAAGTGGCTGACGTTGCTTTTTGACTGCTTTCCTTCCATGTATAGTAGGCTGTGGTTAAGAATAGCAAGAATATTACAGAGGTGCCTATATTAGCTGCTTTGCATATTACTTGTAATTAAAACTCACACAGATCAAGTTTTTCTTAGGATCCCATATTATTCCTGTAATAACACATAAATTTGCTGATCTCTACATCTCTGTATATAAGTACTTTATGACAAATATTAGTCATTAGGAAGAAAGACTCATAAAATGTGAAAAATGATAATATAATTTTATAAGAAAAGTATTATAAGATCTTCTGAGAGTAAACATGGTCATCATTATATGGACAGACCTAGAGCAGAGCTAATCAGATAAAAGATAGAATTAGCATCAATTCATGAGGAAGATAATACGGGGTTCCTTGTAGCTTAAGGCTATAGCCTTATAGGCCGAAGGGTGTAATGAGTAACAGAGTTTGTTCTTGGTGAGGTATAGAAGCTAATTAATAAACCAGACGTTTTTAGGTATTTATTTCTTACTAATTTTGAAAGGGATCTTGATGTTTCACTTTCTTCTGCTCATAGCATACACAACACTGGTAGAATTTGGACTGTTGATTTTCCATGGAAATAAAGCATAAAGTTAGGGATTCTGAAAACACGTGGAACTGAATATGGCACTTTCCTTTATCTGTTGAGTACAGGGGAAAATTAGGTCTGTCGGTTCCAAAGTGAGTTGTCTGAATCAGTCACTGCTCAGTACAATGTAGATAGTGTAGTAAACTGTCATCCACCTTTTAAGAAACCATAGCAGGAAGTCTCAATGTATCCTACTGTTCCTTTGCCTAGAAACAAAATGCAGCATTGTGCAATAGACAGTAAGATACCTGCGCACTTCTCTTAAAAGTTTCTTTTACTTGTGCTACAGATTAAAGCAGTTCAGAAAATTATTGTCTAAGAGGAGAAAAGTAATTGAAAAGTATTGTCTGAGAAAAAAAGTTAAAATCTAATAATATAAGTGTTGGTGATAGAAGAACTCCATTAGTAAGTATAGGACTATGGAGCCAGCAAGTAAAGGGGGGGGGGGAAGGAAAGGTTTTTTACCATTTCATAGGCAAAATCCAGTCTTCTGTTAGAAAATGACTGATTCTTGGGAAACTCCACTGGCATCTTACTGCTCTTCATTTTAGTTAAAATAAAGTGAATTTTGATGAGATTCTCAGAGAACTTCAGGTAACGAAGGTGTAGAATTTTTCCTGAAAATACTTGGACTTTCACTGAAACCATCTCAAACTTTTTGAAAATCACATCTTTCTATCCTTGTCATTGAAAAACTAAAGAACTTGAAAAATAAGAAAATATCCTAAAGCAACAGTCCTACAAATCTCAAAATACCAAATTTTTTTTAATTATTATTATTAAAATCATCTTTTAGATGTGAGGCCCAAATTTTTTGCTCATATTTCTCTATATAATCCACCTAATCAAAATTAATCCTTAAAATTTTCTAGTGGTGGCCAACTTTCAGTGTCTTTCAGTTTCCATTAAATGTACTCAGTGTCTTTGCAAAACATCTGTATATCTGTGAACGACTTTTGGGAAGCCCTTATATTCAGCTCCACCACTAAAGGGAAGATGAATTTTTCCAATCCCTCATACTCAAGAAAAAAAGGGCAAACAGGTGTCCTTTTTTAAGATAGGCATATCTGTAAATTGTAATACAGATGGGAAATAAAAGTAAGAAAGAGTAAGAGAAAAGGTTGATTTTAGAGTGCCCCTTCTCTGTGATGGTAACTGTTGAAACTCTTTGGATTAAAATCTGTAAGGCACGTTTGATTTGCAAGGCAAACTGAAGTTCTTCCTCCTGAGATGAGCTCACTTCAGGTAGTTGGGTCCCAAAGACTGTTTCATAAAGCTTTTCTATTATAGAAAGAAATCTCCGCTGGAGGAGCTTCCGGAACAGATGTTCCAAGGCACCATTTAGCCCATATCATATGAAGACATTCAAGATGGCTTGTACTCCAGGTATTTCATAATCGACCAGGGACAGGAGGAGGCTTATTCTAGGTCTTATTCAGGCTTATTCTAGGTCTAGAGAAACTCGATTCATCAATCAAATCCATTTCATAAATGATACTACCAAAATGAATGCAGCTTACCAGGAAGTGAAGTGTTAGGATGTATTAATTTTTTAGACTCTCCCTTACATTTTCTAATCAACTCAAATTAGCTGGCATGTACAATATAGCAATATTTGGTACTGTACCTAATTTACCAGGTGAAATACAGATGTAAAAGTAGCTGTAAAACACAAGTAGTGTAAATTCAAGGAGATATAATAAAATTGATGTTTTTGTTTTTGTTTTTTTTTTTAATGAAGTCTAGCACAAGAAAGTAGGGAGAGATGGTGTAGCAGGTTTCATATTTTTTCAAATTATGGAATTAATTTTAACATTGTGGTAAAACGTTCTATTTTTCCTCTACTTGCATGAGCTAGACACAGACACACAGGCACTCATCATTTGAAATCCACTTATCAATGTTATTACTGTAGTTAATGCTTCCTCTGTCTTCCTGCTGCCTTCATCAGATTGCTTCTGCAGCACTCATGTATGTCCCTTCAAGCAAGGGGAGACACAAACACCAATCATGTGCTGAGGAAATTGTGGTAGTCTATAGCTTTCCAACTGTTCTTGCAACTGAAGACACTCGCCATCTTGATAAAATAAAGATGACAGCTCTGTATTGACAAGATAGCCTGTCAGCCTTCTAGTCATTAATCATTTAGTATCATTTAATAATTTAAACTATTGTCAGGAAAGTGGTCATCTGTTTAGTGGACATGATGTTCAGCATTAAACAGAACAGAGAGCTGGACTTATCATTTACCTCATAGGCAAAGCATCTAATAGAAGAAAATTGTAGCTTTAAGTGAAGAGGCCAGAAAGCATCATTTCACTGTTTGGAAAGATGTATCTGGATAGAAGTGCATTTTCCAGGGCCAAGGAAGAATTAGTAAATACCTACCAGCCTCGAGAGGGTAAGCAGATATTAACCATCTGCTAATAGAGTCTTGCTATATCATTTCATCTCCTTTATAAAAGAAGATAGCTTGTGCATAGGATGTCTCACAGATAACAATATAAAGAAGAAAAAAGAAAGAGTTGCAACTGAAAGTCATTTATCTTAGCTGTCATGTTGATTTTCTCTAAATAAGAAGTTAAAGTTGCTTTAATGATCTAGTTATGAAGCACACGAGCCTGGAAGTGCTTGGGTCAAGCCACCACATAAGACAATTTTTATTGATGTCTTCTTTCTCCATTGAAGATACAAATGTAGACTAGAAGTTCTGATGTTTAGCAGTTTATATTATTTCATGTGGAGACACAGGGACTAGATGTTTTCTCTGAAAATTTTGATTGGAAATAATGTGATTAAGAGATTTGGAACAGATAGCTCAGAGCTGAAAAGTAGGTAATGCCAGTGCTTGTGGAAAAGGTTTGAATCTATTTATTTTAGTTCTTGTATATTTGCAGTTGTTTGTCTGGTGGATTGCTGTGGTTGGCTGCTATGCTAGTACGGTAAATTTTGCTTGTTGCTCTGTTGCTCTGTTCAAGGTGTTTACTCTTTGCTGTTGATAGGAGAGTATGATTGGTTAAAGTCATTATTTAAGTGTTATTTTTACTTCTCTTAAGTGATATAGGGCCTGTGACTGAACTTGTTACATGAGGATAAATAAAGAATAAACTCAGACCTTTTAGCAGTCAGTCCATTTCCATGAAAGTTGAAAGTTAGGAATGTACTTTAGTTCTTTTCTGATATGGGGGTTTGCATATTTAGCTCCTTTCTTTACAAATAAAAGGCCTTAAATGAGATGTGAACTTTCTGATCCTTCAAGAGCAAATGATTAAATTATAGCTTTATGCAATGTAGGAAAATCATTCAGCTTTGATGAGACAGATTACAGATCTATATCATACACAACTTCTGTTGACATAAGCAGAAATTCTGTAAAAGGACACTGAGATACGTAGGGAGTTTGAACTAAAGACTGTGGTAAGAGCATCACACTAAACATTCAGCAGCGCATCTGATTTTAATGCTATTTTTTTCTGAATTTATTTTGCTTGTGCATGGGGTTGCTTACTTGTATTTTTAATTCATTGACTCTTTCCTTCATTGTTACCTTAATTTGAGTTGTTGTGACTATTGTAATGTCATTTCAAGGCTTATATGTGACTGAACCTTTATCTAATCTTGCTAGAGAAGTTGATCTGTAAAGGAACCATTTACCTCAGCAGTTCTGCTTAGGTTTCTCAAATATTACAGTCCTCAAGAAGAGGCTGCATAGAGGCTAACTTTTCTGTATCTCTCTTAAATCTTTCTGTCTGCAAATAAATGCAGAGTGGATCCTTGACTTCCCCTCTTTCATTGTTATCTGGCAGGATGATGTAGTAAAATTAATTATTTCTGAAATTAGATGGATTGGAGAAGAGATTCAGAGTGAAAAGTACTATAGCCTTAGAACTGTATTTCTGGTCTTTCTACATAAACAGTCAATCTCCAATGATCTTTTATTTTTGGCACAACTGTGCCAAGAGGCTAGTTGCTTGTGCAATTTATTTCTTTTAAGAACCAATAGTGTACTCAGTATGGATGGTCTTTGCATTCATATCTGCAAACAAAATCATCTGATGTTGCTGTATAAAGTCTTACATCTGAGACATAGCACTTTGGGAAACATACCCACAGGTTGTGCAAAAATGAATTCTTTATGTTCTCTTTGAAATCCTTTGCCCTTTACAGTGCTGCTTCAAAGATACCATTTTCCAGACTGTACTACATCTCAGAATACAGACCCCTGTACAAATCCTTCCTGATACTGCAGATGTAAGGATTCTTAAAAAATGTTTCATTTGGTCAGTGTTGTAGGTTTCTGTTTACCTAAACACTCTTGTGTTTAGATTGTAGCACTGAAGACAGATTTTAATCATTGTAGTCATTCATAGTTCCTGCCGGACTGACAATATTTGTCCAAGGAGTGAACACAAGGGGTAATTTTTCACACTGAAAAGTAGAGAACCTCATTTGGTTGTTGTAGGGGTAAATTTTCCACTATAACATGTCCTTCAGGAGATAAAAAATTGAAATAAAAGTCCATACTGGATTGATTATTTCTTTTGATGCGTATTATCTATTCTCATGAATAAATTTTGCAGTCCTGGCAAATTCCTCCTGTCACAGAAATTTTGTTAAACTGAAAAATATAAACATACCAAAAGACACTCTTACAAACAAAAAGTTTTGATGTGTTACAAACATATGTATGTAATTTCATCCAAGCACCAGGAAGCCCATCAGGAATCATTTATTTACTGTGCAGGTGATGAGGCACTGGAATAGATTGCCCAGAGAGGGCGTGAATTCTCCATGGAGATCTTCAAAAGACTCTTGGACACTATGTTTTGGATGTCACTGCTTGAGCAGCGTTTAGACCAGCTAGATCCAGAGGTCCCTTAAAAACTCAATCAGTCTATGATTCTTTGAGTTGTGAAGCATTTATTTTCCATTTTACAGGTTTCTAGATATTTCAGAACTTGTTCGTCATCTGTGCCACAGATGACATAGTCCTTTTATATAAAGGGAGATACCTCTCTGATTTAATTTATTCTACGGATTGTCTGAGAGGAAACTGTTGGAGCTACAATTAGCTAGCTGGACAGAAAGGATGATCAAGTTAGGAGAAGGCGATGAGGGCTAATGTGGAGAAAGAAGCCACCTGAAGTACTTCGATAAAGAATGTAAAATAATAATCAGGGAAGGCCAAAGATGTGGTGGTGGAGTTTTTCACTGTTATTATTATAATCCTCAGAATTATTTGGAACAGAAATTTCATACAGAAAGTGCTGAAAGTAGTCAGTCAGTAATATTAAGTATATCAAGTATCCATAATGCCAGAGTTACTGGATTTTTTTTTATCATGTTATTTCCAAGGAATCCATGGCAGATACTATATGCTCTGTGCACTAAATATTCCTGTTTTAAAAGAAATTTGCATTGGCTCTACAAGAAAAAAGTTGTGCTAGCTAACAGAATGACAGTTCTTAATGTGAGTTTAGATAAATTTATAAATTTTATAAATTTTAGCTATTTATTAGATAAATAGCTATTTTATCCCAAAAGCTTAGTTTTGCAGGCTATATTGTTAATAGGGAGAGTCAGTAATAGTCTTGTTGTGACACCAGAGAAACTTCATGGGAGATCTGCATTTACAATTAAAAAGAAGAGAAAAGCAAGAAATCATGTCTACATTTTTTTCCTTGTTAGATGGATAAATGAAAGTAACAGTTGTGAACACGAGTACAGATATAGCACGAGTCTGATGGACTGAGATAAGCTCAGGCACCTGAGCTGAGTGTGAGAAGTGAAATGGGAGTTCAACACTACGTTTTCTTCTTTTCCAACACAGAAAGTTAGCAATTAAACCAGAGACTGCTTTGTATAAGCATTGCTCTTAAGCACTCTGCTGCACCTCTGTCACACCTCCAAAAAAATTTTCAAGAACTGCAGCAAACCAAAGAAGGTTGTACTTCTGGGAAAGCAGGACATTATGTATTTCTTTCTTGCTCCAGGAATACTCTAACCATATTATGAATTGACTGCTTAACATACAAAAACAGTCCTGGGAGCAGAAATCAGAAACAACATTTTTCCCTTGTAGGTGAGTGCCCTTGTATACTAAGTACAGTGAAAGCAGTACATTTTTGCATGACCCAAATAACTTGAAAGTTGTATAGTTCTCTTGTGTTTTCTGCTTCCTAGTCAGTTTGCATCCAGTCTTTTAATATGGTGACTAGCATACTTTTTTAGTGAATTTGATACTGAACCCATTCAAAGTAGGAGAGCTTTTACTCTTAGTTTTCTGTTCCTTAATAAACATACTACTAAGCTGTTTTTGTTTTTTTTCTGTTTGTTTGTTTGTTTTTCTGTGAGATCAAGGGGGGTTGAGCAAGGGAAGGAAGGAAGGAAACAGTTCTTCCTTCAACTATAACTTAAAGGAAGCCAATCAAATCAACAGCTTACAATAAAGTCTTATTCTGTCTGCTGTGTATTAGACAAATTGGGTTTCTATGGGAACTTGTGTATGAAAATGGCCAGTATCTAGAATTCTTCAAGGTTTAAATGGACATAGGTGCAGAGTTTCTTAAGATTGGAGATATTTGGAGAGAATTAGAAGCAGAGCCTTCAACAGTTGATATGTATTTGCGATGTTTGGGTTTAGAGTTCAGGTGTGTCCTAGGTTTGAATTTAGAAGTAGTTGTATCACCAAGAGAAATGGAAATGTGACTATTCCTATACAAGTCACATGAGAATTTCCATTTGAAAATGGTGTAGAAATCTCTGCTACTATTCACAATAATTTGTTTTTGTTAAGCGATTCCAGCTGGAATGCCAATTAAATAGAATGATGAGACGTATTGCTCCAAAAGCCAGAGGATATTCTACCGCAGAAACAGAAAGAAAAAAAATCCAAGTGTAAAAGGAAGTAAAGGACTTATGCAGGAAAAAAGGATTGCAGGAAAGCATAAATAAATTATTAGGCAACTCGCATGGGAATACAGTGGAGAGTAAGTGAAATATGTTAACATTCCTTCCTGGAACAGAAAGAAATGAGGAAGACATGAAAGCAGCAATCTAGATTCTGCACTGTGCAGAATAATTAAAATAACAGTGCAAAAGCTTTAAGAAACATGGGTCATTTTACAATAGAGTTGATCAGGGTTAGACAAAATATCCACACTCACATGAAATGCATTCTATTCTGTTGTTATGTTTTTGCTTCCATTTTTCTATAGTTCATGATGTGATGTAATGTAACATCCATTGTAGTAGTGTGACTTCATACCGTACTGATAACATTTTATATTATTGATATTGGTAGAATTACAACAAGAGAAATGCAGTACATTTTTAAAAGAATATAAAATAAGTGTTGATTCTCTGAGACTATTTATCACATGGAAAACTGAGATTATTCAACTTGACTTGATCTTTGGAACAGTGATGAACCAAAATGAGTAATTATTTAGAAATAGTCAACTAAAAGAAATAATAATGTTAGGAGTAGTGTGGAGCTGCATCAAGGGAGGATCAGGTTGGGTTCTAGGAAAAGGTTCTTCACCTGATAGTGATTGGGCAGGAACAGGTTTGCTAGGGCAGTGATCATGGCCCCAAGCTGCCAGAGTTCAAGAAGCTTTTGGACAGTGCTCTCAGACATAGAGTCTGTTTTTGTAGTTGTCCTGTGTGGAACCACGAGCTGGACTTGATGGTCTTGTGAGTCCCTTTCAACTTGGGTATTCTATGATTCTGTGGTGACCAAAGAGAAGATAACTGTCCTTTGAAAATATGTGTTTTGCTTGATATTTGCATGTTGCAAATCACTAAGAAAGCAGGCAGTGTGGAAATAGTGTACACAATTTGAGTTTTATGAAAGTACTTGATGTAGTTTCATTTAATAAATCATTTGGAAATCAGAAAACATAATACAACACCAGTATAGAGTCACAAAATAGTCTAGATTCGAAAATAATTTCAGGATTATCAAGTCCAACCATCAGCCTGAGCGCCTGAGTCCCATCTCTAAACCATGTCCCATGCTTCGTCATTTATGACAGAAGGAAAAAATTCACATTGAATAAATTAATTCCATTGGTTCTTAAGTAGCTCAGATACTTCAGTGTGCATTCAAGTTAATGAGACTGAAAATAATCATACAAGATATAATTGAGAGGGAGCAGTGTGTTGGGGGAATTCAATATGGTTCACCTGGTGAATCCTTGGAGACAAAAAAAGTAATTTCAGTCAGAATTGACTCTGATCTCATGTACCTTACTTTCATGTGTGAACTCCAGTTAGACAGTTCCTGCACTGTTCCTTGAGTCCAGACTCAGACTCAGGATTTAGTTTTGTGCAGATTGTCTCTCTGCAGATTTTCTGTGTGTGTGTTTTCTTGAAAACCAACTACTGTGGTTATTTGTTACTTTGACTGATCCACTTTGAAGTTTGTCATTTCTATGCAGCCAGCTGAAGTAGGAGTTCCAGCAGAGAAGTCATGCACTGAGATTGCACTGCTCTAGTCTATGAAACCACTGCTATTGTAGCTCGAAGGTATGTCTTTAGTTAGAAATTTATACAGATTTATGTAAATATGTAGATGGTTGCATTTTTCCAACAGAAGTTTTCTTTTTATGAGAGACAATCTTTCATCATCAGGACACATATTCCAGTGCAGATCTGAACAGCAGTAGGAAATTTCTCATGAAAGAGCAAGTGGCGATTTCTAAGTTGATAGTTCATTTTCTACGTCGACTGTTTTTTTAAGGTGGGAAGACAGTTGGAACAACTTAACTAGAAAAATCCTTGCAGATACAGTAGCAACAGAAAAAAAAAAAATTATAGATCTGTTACCACAGCAAACATTTCCTGCATTTGACTGATCTCTGGTACTCTAGTCTCTATCCTAAACATGTCTAGTGTTACAAGCCATTCATTTACATAGTATAAATGGCAAATAAACAAGACATGTAAAGATGCCACAGCTAGCTGAGAGCTAGTTGCACCATGGAGTCACCATCTTCTGCTTTGTGAGAACTGCTGTGTATGTGATTGACGTTGACTGTTTAGAGTAGCGTGGTTACAATAAGAAGTTCCAGTTTAACTGACTTTTTCCTTTTGAAATTCCAGCTGACAGCATGCTTTCCAAAGATCCTAACTCTCTTGCCTTGTTCCACTTCTCTTCAGCTGGAGTAATCAAAGACTACATCTATGTCTGTTAATAAAACAGACCATAAAACAGGTCTACTCATTTAATATTGTGTCCAGCTGCTGCAGCATCGCTTGAGTCCATATAGTTACTCTTTAATCTTCCAAAATGGAATGACCACATCTGGATTGCTTCCTGGGAATGATCCCTAACCAGTACCACTGTACTGTGTCTGGATGTTGTTGGAAGGATGCTAGATTATTCAAATCAAAATCATGCCAGGGCTTCAATAGACGTTTAACAGTATGAATAATTAAATGTCAGTGCTTGGTCGCCTGTCCTGCCCCTGATTAGTTTACACTAGAATGACTATAACCTGAGAGGCAAATTCCACTTTGTATTTACTTTCTCCTTATTTTATGGCTTGTTATTCACCGTTCTTTGTCACTGAAAGACAGGAAAATAGAGAGATGTAGCTGAAGAAGCTAAATAAAGTGATAAGGGAAAAAGCATAGGATTTTATGTTTCAGATGAAGTGAAATCTGTCACTCATTCACACAGAAATCTTTGTCCTTCCAGATCCCTTGCCACTGAAATCACTGAGGGCATAGAAAGAGAGACAGGAAGAAATTTCAGTTATATTACATTTTGCAGTTCTCAATAAGATGTGCCTCTATCTCCTCTAGCAGTTACATCAGATTATTAATATAATCTGCATAATCAAGCACAGTCAAATATAATTAATTAAACTTATAAGGTAGGTCAGGCTAATCCAATCGGATGCATCTCAGTCCATGTAATTCATGCAGTCACAAGCATCCATCCCATCTAAAGCATCCATAATACCCCATCAGCCTTTTCCTATATAAGTTTGTCTACGTTTACGATCTAAAGATGGTTCTTTCTGGGTAGCTCCTTTATTCCATCCTCCCTGCAATTCCTTCTGTGTCATATCAGATATACTGTGAAAATTCAGCGAAGATCAATTTAAAAGCTCTGAGTAAAAACAGTTGGAATAGAATTCATCCCATCAACTTCATTTATAGCCAGTCAAGAAAAATAATCACTTTTAGGGAATAATTTGGCCAATATATTTCAGATCCCTATATATATATATATATATAGATCCTAGGATAAGATAAATCACATCCTGAGATGCATGTTTATTTTTGTCCACTTCCTGTAGATGAAATCTGAATGGCTAGTTCACATGAAAACGTGTTCAGTATGGACTTCTGCATTGAGTTGGATATCTGAACAACACTACTGAGAACAGATTATGTATGCCTACAGTAACAGTTTCCAACCTGTATTTCTCAAATTTGTATGTGAAAAAGAAAATATTAGTTTATGAACTGAAAATATGTTCTCTTGGCTACATCTTTTGCAAAACAATGATATTGGAGAGGGATGTAGATAGGGGTCGCTGTCTCCTTAGAAGCCATCGCAGTAGCTCCATGAGAAGCTCCATATCAAGAGTTGTCTTAGTGGCTGTTCTCCTATCTGTACAGCCGGTCCTCTGCTCCCCTGCTGTCTCTCTGCTGTATCTCAGCATTTGGAGAATAGCTTTGGCTGCTTCATTGTGTGCTGCCCTGCTGAGTTCTGGAAACGTGAGAGAAAGGAAGAAACTGCTGTACTCCATGAGTCATTGTGCATCTATGAGAGAGAGCATCTTCTTTCCCTCATATATACTTCCTGGGGAGCAAAAATAGGATGAAAGGAATACCAGTCATCAGCTAAAGATGCCTCATTATTTGTCAAATCGTGAATCAGTTTAAAAAAGTTAAGGACTGACTGAGCCCAATTATGGTCCTCAAATAAGTGTGGTCTGAGGGGTTTCATTGGTTAAATTGTATTGTCCTGGCAAATCCAATGTATCCGTCTCTGATCATGGGTACTCTCAATGAGTTCCTGCTCAAACCTAAACATGTGCCTTGATACCAAATACTACAGATGCTGAAAACCATTCATAACTGGACTGACTGGACAGGGCCCTGAAAACCCTAAGAACTTCTAAGTCAGCCCTTTTTTCAGCCAGGGTTGGACCAGATGACATCCAGAGGTATGTGATAAGCTCTAAGATCAAAGAAAGACAAGGAGTATCTTGAGATGAAAAGAAGAAATTCTTAGCTGAGCACATCAGCATATGCCGGAAATTAGATTTTTTTTTTTTGATAAATTTTTGTGTGTCTATACTAGAAATAAAAATATCACAGATGTGGTCTTGTAAGAGAAGTTTCATCAAGTGCCTTTAGAATCCTTTTCCAAAACTGTAGAGTTTATACCTATATCTAGTAACTCAGTGTATTTTTAGTAGGAAAACACAGATGATTAACAAATAACTGTATTTTTAAAAATATGTTGTAAATTCATTCTTCTGGATGATTCAATCCTCTATCTAAATTCCTACTTGATTTTATGATATTAATGGGAATGACCCAAGAACCTCTGTTTTCTACCAATACTTCACATGAATACTTAGAGATTAGAATGCTAATCAGGGAAGTCTAACATAAATAAGGCATAATAAGAGGCTGGAAGAATGACTTAAGTTAAGAAAAAAAAAGTGTTTAATGGTGTTGATTATATACTTATGCATTGAGATGAGAATACACTGCTTTGTATGGAAACCAAAGTCTTTAAAAATGCTTCTATGCCAAAGTATTTTATCAATATTAATTGTTTCTATTTCAAATATATTTTAATACCAACATGAAGAAAAAACAAGGAAAGCTTTTGTACATCAGGAACCACTCCTCAACAAACAAAATAATTAAGATTCATAAGGTTGCCTTTTAGTCTTTAGGAAAAAAAAAATAGTAGTACTTATTTTTCCAGGGAGCACGACAAAGTAAAATGTGGAACACACAGAAAATAAGAATTTCAAAATTTAACAAGGAAAAAAATAAGAGAAAGAAGAAGAAAATACATGGTAAGCCAGTAAACTATGTTCAATTTTTGAATGTCTGCACAGGCTTGCTCTGTATTCTTTGCACTTTCTTTATAATACTAAATCCTACTGTGATGTGCTGTGTTCTTTTATCTCAGACCATCCTTGCCATGACTAATTACTCCTATTCTTAATTTATTTTACTTTGAACATTGGTTATTATTTGAATATTGTAGTTATTACAGGAGATTCATGGAAGTAAAGCCCAGTATTATAACTATTATAAGTAAGTGTCGCAGTGTGAGGGGGTGGATTTTGATACAAACACACACACACACACATATCTAATTTAATAATTAAAGTGCATCAAATACAGAAGTGAACAGTTATTTTTTTTTCTTTTTGCTGTCAGTAGGTAATGTAAGGTCCATAAAGGAATCAAAAACTGTAAAGATAAATTGTTTTGGTCTTTACCTATAGCAGTGTAAAAGAATTTCAGGAATTCTTGCAAATATGAAAAACTGCACGAGGCCAACTTCATTTTTAAGTGTGTGCCTCAAATAGGCAAATTTAAAGGCTTGTGCTCTGGTCCAAATCTGATATCAATAGGGGTATTCAATCTTCTAGAGATTTTGCTTAGTAGAGTTGCATATGTGTTCTGTTTCTTCAGTTTCAGTGGAGAAGAAACCAAAACCCTTTCAGAAGTTGCTGTAAGCTCACTAAGTTTTCCACATTCTCAGCTTTCTTATTCTTAAGATTTTTCTATTCAATTGTACATTCATTGTACAAAGAACCTTATCCCATATGATGTTGTAACGTGTAAGCTTTGGAATTTGTATCAAGATTGTTTTGCTAAATATGCATGTATCCCATTTTATAGTTTAGATGAAGAGTAAAATGGTAGCACAGTAGTAACATATGCTGAGCACTTAGGAACTAACAAGAGGCAGCAGCAAGAGCAGTGAAGTGTCCTACAACAGGTGATGCTGCATGGATAATGAAGCCATCTTTCTGGGCGGGAAGCCTATATGACCACATGTAGATTCAGCTTGTTAGCCATCGTGTTTTCCCATGCTTGGGAGAAATTGAGTAATTTGATACACAGAACGCAGATCTGGAAATTCTTATTTCAGAAGTCTTTGGTCTTCAATAGGAGTATAGTTGCTATTATTACTGAAGTATCATTGCCTCTCTCTGCAGAATCTCTCAAACTAACTGCTATATATTACCATACTCAAAATGAAGGTGCCATTTTGCATTACTCCTTACACTAAAATCATAGCAAGCCATTTATTCCGTCAAGAAGTTGTTCACATAAATAAATGATAGAAACAAAAGGAGGTAGCATCGATATAGAGGCTACAGCCCTTATTTGCCAGTGACTCCTTGTATGACATAGAGTCACTCACCTGCTTTGTATCTTAATTTCCCATCTGTAAAATGGGCTGAAAATACCTACCTCACAGGGGTGTTGTGAGGCTTTTTAATATAATGTTTGTAAAGTGCTTTGAGATCCTTGGATGAAAGGTGTAATAACAAATCATATTATCCACATTTTTATTTTTTACTGCAGTACAAGAGTGCACTTTTGTTCAGATGTCTAAAGACTTTCAGCTCTTATACCTATTCCAACTATTCCTATAATTGGTCTGACATTTGTTTTATCTATTGGGGAATAAACAAAACAAATTTTGCATTCACTAATTACTAAATTGTCACAGTATTCTGGGATTGAGGGCTAAAATAACCTAATATTTGTTTTAAACTGTGTTGCATATTCCTTTTCCATGCAACCCCAAATCTTACTGGCGGCTCTTCAGCTAATTAGCTGACTTGTTTCTTTTTGAGAGACTCGGATGCTTCTCCAAATAAAAAAAAATGTAATTTGAGTCAGTGATTCTAAAAGTTCTGTAAGGAATAGATTAGGCTGTTTAGTCCTACGTACTTCGCAGTCATTTAACAACCATTAAATAACATCATGTTAAGGTTAGTAGAAGTTACAGGTTAAATCTAAGGAAGCATAGAAACATGAAGTGTAATCAAGATTAGATTTTACGCAGCTGAATAAAAGACACATATGTTCACATAGAACTGCTAGGCTGGCATATTTTGTGGAAGTGAACTAAGGCAATCTAATTTATTAAACTTTTAGTTTAATAAACAAGTGACAAGGGTGCTTCACTAGATCAGGTCAGAAGGCTTAGCATACAACAGACTATTATTGAGGAGATGATACAGTATGCATAAACAATGTATTTCTTGGAATTAACTGCTTCATAGTGATAAGAAATGTGTGAAAAATAGTTGTTGAAGAAAGTAGCAGATCTAAGAAAAGGACAGAAAAATTGAAAGAGGAGGTATGAATCTAGATTAAAATATTTTGTTTTCCTGCCTCTCTCATCCAGGATTCATGCTTTACACCTTTCTCCTCCACCACCTTTTTTTCTTCTTCTTTTTAGGAATGAACGGGCAGGAGCCCTGAAAAGGATATAACCAAACAGAATAAAAAACATTATAGTTACAGCTTTCACCCAGCTTCACCTACTCAAAAGGAATTTACATGTCTTCATTCATACAGTATGTGACTCATATTTTGACTTTTTACTGTTGTGGAGGCAAGCTATAACACATTCCTCCCTTGATAATCATTTACATGACTCTTACTCACATAAAAGCAAACACAAAAACCTTTATGTAGAAAACAAACCCTCAAATTTATTTATTTTTTTTACATTTTAGGAGTTGGCCTAGAGTAGTCACTTCTTACCTGAACAGTTCTCTGTATGGCTTTTGAAAACATATTTTTTCCCCATGCTTTATTTCAGTATCCTGTTAAATTTGGACTGATTTCATCAGTTTTTCTCTGTGTTTCATACTAAGCTTGAAGGCACTGCTTCTTTAATTACTTTGATATTCCTTCTACATCTAATTGCCAATCAGATCTAGCTACAAGAAGCACCCCCAAAATTGCGGCAGTTTCTATTTAACAGTCTTCTTGGCAGTAGGTTTTAGTCTTAAATCTAAATAAATGGGGTTCTTGTTTGTACATTTTGCTTTAGAAAACGATCACTAGTATACTGAAAAATTAGATTTTCTGATAAAGCAAACTAATTATCCAGTAATCCTTAAATACCTTCTTGCAGAATAAGAATATTTAAGAATACCTTAAATACTTCTATGAAGACATTCAGAGTGAATATTTTTCACATAGGAAGCATAAGTGACATCCCTTACTATTAAAAACTGATACTTAGATGTATGTAATTTTTAGTAGACAGAAACATGAATATGAATAATGATTATCTTGAGAATAACAGCAACTAAAATAAAACCATCCTTAATGATAAATAGGTAACTCACTGCTGACTAAGAATATCTTGTTATGTGAAAACAACATAATACACTTTCCTGCTAATTAGCCTCCCATTGTATTCAAATGGATAACAGGTAATATATAGTAACTTCCATGCACAGCTTCTTTTTCCTAGACATAGCTTAGTCATCTATCAGGTCTGCTGCTTAACTACAGCCTACTATCATCCCAGGATCCCTAACCACTGTGTAGAAGCAATACTATCTTATGGCTGAAATATTAATTATTGTGCTGTTGAGCTTTGTATTTAAAATTCTGATTTACTCTCTTGTTCACTGACCTGAAAATTACTTTTATAAAATCTATTTTTCTGTGATCAAAATGTTAGTATACAAGCCACCTACTAGCTGAACTTTTTCCACTTTGTTTTGCTTAGCCCAAAACATAAAGTCACACTTTAGAAAGTGCTGTATATTTAGGTGCACCAGTGATGCAAATACATCCGAGCTGAAAATATGATATTAGCAAGTTGATGGACTAGCTTTTGACTAGGTTTTAATTGTTGGCTCTCTACTGATTTCTTTGAGTTTGCAATAGATTAAAAAACTGGCATAACACATCAACATAATGACAGACTTAGGAAATTTCCTTTCATTTAAATATTGCTTGAGTAGTTGATAATCAAAAGTAAAATTTATGAGACATTTGTTAGTAAGCCATGGTGAATGTGTATCTGTTTTAAGAACGGGTCTAATAATAACATAACTTCTGAGTTAACATGAGATATCAGAAAGTGCTCTCTGGATGATATTCATCTGACCAAATACAGATATCTTTAAGGTAGGCATCTGCTCTGAGCCCCTTTGTTGTCAATGAAGAGAACAGGCACTTTTAGTAAGTAATTCATTTAATTCTGAGGAAGATACCTTAGTCAGATCAGGTGGATTATACCCTTATAGTGTCTGCCTCTTTTACTGATCGAGGACAGGAATATTGAGCAGATTACTGGGATACAGATGCCTGCCTTACTCATGTCTAAAGTTAGGTGAAATGAATCTCACCCTTAGGGCCTCACACTGGCTCAGTTTTAATACATATTCCCCTTACTTTTCAACAGCTGCTAAATCAAAACTAAGTAAAAAACATGATACCTCTGCACCTCTATGTTAGAATGCACAGGCTAGTAGATAGCCCTACCATACATGTATGACCATATAATTTGGACTAGCATATTAACTTAAAATTGCATTATGCATATAATTACTTCTATCTTCCATTCATATAACAATTCTTTTAAAATTTGTACTTCTCCACAGTTGATGTAATTAAACTAAGAGATTGTGATTTCTGCTGTTGGATACACTAAGTAAAATGTTATTTTGATCTTAGCATATAGCCATTGGTTCTACTGCTAATGATGTGTATGATGTTAAAAAAAAATGACCGTTTCCTGTTTGGTGTATATTTTTTTCTCTTTTGGTGAATTGTATTCATCATTAAGAGAATAAAACCAGTAGTGTTCACTCCTTTCCCATTTACCATATTTACAGAATATAAAGGAGTGAGAACCATTTGAAACCGAGGCAGTTATGTTATATTACTAATATGGTTGCAGTAAACCCCATAAAACTGAAAGTAGGGATGAGAAAGAGAAGCTGAAGTTTGTATGCCATAATATTTTATCAGTAGTAGTCAGCACTTTGATTGTTTTTATCTTATCAGTACTGTGAAATAAATTTGTACAAATAGCAGAAAAACAAAAATAGCTTTATGGACTATAGAGAAATTCACTTAATAAAACTTAACTGCACATGGGCCTTAGTTGAATAGAATTGCTGTGTAATTAACAATATCTGACATGCAGTTTGTTTTCTGTCCATGTGATTGCAAAAACAGTTCCAATTGTAGCCACTTTTTTTCTTTTCTTTTCCTTTTTCTTTCTTTCTTTGTTTCTTTCTTTGTTTCTGTTTTTTATGCAGAAGACCATCAAATGAATTGTCACAATACTCGAATAATGCAAGACACAGAAAAAGACGATAACAATAATGATGAGTATGATAATTACGATGAACTGGTGGCCAAGTCATTGTTAAATCTTGGCAAAATTGCTGAGGATGCAGCATACAGAGCCAGGACAGAATCAGAAATGAACAGCAATACATCTAATAGTCTGGAAGATGATAGTGACAAAAATGAAAATATTGGTCGGAAAAGCGAGCTGAGTTTAGACTTAGACAGTGATGTTGTTAGGGAAACAGTGGACTCCCTTAAATTACTAGCACAAGGACACGGTGTAGTGCTATCAGAAAACATTAATGATAGAAATTATGCAGACAATACTTCACAGCAAGATAATAGGAATATGAACTTTGTAATGTTAGGGAAGCCTGTGAACAATGGACTTACGGAAAAAATGGTGGAGGAGAGTGATGAAGAGGTGTGTCTCAGCAGTTTGGAGTGCTTAAGGAACCAGTGTTTTGATCTGGCTAGGAAACTCAGTGAGACAAACCCACAGGAAAGAAATCAACAGCAAAACATGAACACTCGTCAGCATGTCAGGCAAGAAGATGACTTCCAAGGAAGAACACCAGACCGGAATTACTCTGATATGATGAACCTAATGAGGCTTGAAGAACAGTTGAGCCCCAGATCTAGGACTTTTTCTAGCTGTGCAAAGGAGGATGGTTGTCACGAAAGAGATGATGATACCACCTCTGTTACTTCAGATAGGTCTGAAGAAGTGTTTGATATGACAAAAGGTAACTTAACGCTGCTTGAGAAAGCAATTGCTTTGGAAACTGAGAGAGCAAAAGCCATGAGAGAAAAAATGGCAGTGGAAGCTGGAAGGAGGGATAATATGAGATCATTTGAGGAACAATCTCCAAGACAACTTTCTGGGGATGACAGGAAGCCTAAACCCAGTGACGGCCATGTCAAAAAGCCATATTATGGTAAAGGTAATATTTCTATATACCGTATGTTATGTCATGAGAAAGTATGAACTAACATGTTAAGTTTTGCATAGAATTCTGAAATGAATTTATTAATTCCACAAAATGGTAAATTTGTTTAAATTGTGGTAGTATGGCATGATTGTAAAATAGTTTCATGCTGTGACTATAAAAAAGTAATTCATTCTACAATGTTAGAAATATGCACAGTATTTCAGTGAATATCATTTGGCTAAACGGAAAAAATAAGTTTTCAGGGAAATAAACAAGAGATCATGTTGAAAGAGGCAAAGATTTTTCTCATATTTAATATATTTTATAGTGATTATTAAAAACATGAGAGTGGAGTTTTATGTAGCAGGTAGTCAATCAGCTTTGAAGTGCATATTTTACAGGTTGGATTGGGTAGGTGGCATTGTGATTTATAAAATTATCATCAAATGACAGTTATTGATGAAGCCTCTCCCATCTAAAATGTAGAATTGCCTGATAGAAATTGAACAGTATCAGAATGACCGATAACACAAGATAGGGGCAGTGACTGCACATTAATTATCTTAAGATAGTAAGGTAATGGAAACCATTTGCTATGCAAGGCATGGTGTGGCCTGGGCTGAGATCAATAGCAATTTATTTCTTATGTGCATTCCACTTCACTGGTTTCATTCCATTGTGGAAACAGTTAAGGTGCTGCCTTGACCATAATTCAGTATAAAAGATACACACACGCACACAATATCTACACACAGGAAAAAATAATAATAATAAAAAAGTAAAAACACTGAAAAAGGCAAACTAAAGGTTAATTTTAGAATGCATTTTAATTTATGGGATTATTCTTGTTATGGTGTGTTTATTTTACCACATTCCTCTTTAACATATCTACATCTGTACCTGTAGGACTGTGTTGTATAAATTATTCAATACCTCCTGAAAGTGACCAAACACCTTTAATTCCCATTGACTTTAGTGGAAGTTGAGGTCATGCTATTATTTCTTGGGAGCTAGTAAGTAGGGACTAAGTTTATCTTGTATTTGTTATTATAGCAATAGATTCATTTCTGAAAATGAACTGAGATGTTGAGCATTTTCCTACTTTTTATAAATCTCTGTTTTGAAAGACAAATATCAGCCTGAGACATTCAGGTAGGCAGAAAACATCTTGGTCCAAGCAAGGCTTTGATTTTTTTTTACAAAACTTTAAGAAAAGTAATGTCCAGTCCCTTAGAAAAGCACGGAAATTACTATTATCAAATACTCTTGTGAGATGTATTGTAGCGAAGTGTTGCTGGTTTTGACTATATGTATGGTCCAGTGAAGGCTATTGTGATTTTGGGTATTTGGGAAAGACAACGTTAATTTAGTGTATTATTGCATTTCCATTTAGATGTCGTTCTAAATGTTGTTCACGTGTCACATGTTAGGTGCCTTTTCCCTTTGAATACGTGTCTTTAATAAAATTACAGAAAAAAAAAAAAAAAGGAAAAACTATTAATTTTTCAAGAGCTTTTTAACTCTCCTGTTGTTCAATCCTTCCAATCTTTATAGACATAGACTGTATGCATTTATGCATATAGATCTGCTATCTCCAAAAAGACAATATAAGCCCTAAAACAATATAAGTAAAATACAATAGCAATATTGTGGACTTAATATTTCAGTAAATTCTAGAGCTTCTTTGAAACATCCTGTCCTTTAGGAGCTGTAGGCTGAATTGATAATAGGTCCAAACCCCAGCCAGGGAACCAAAAGACCGTGCTATGTGTTGTGGTCATTTGGACCAAAGAATGTTGTGGAAGTTTGGACCAAGATACGTTGTGGAAGTTTGGACTGAGAAATGTTGTGGAGTGGATAGTTCTATGCTTTCTTTAATTAAGACAACAAAGAAAAGTTGATTCCTTCCTTACATTAAAAAGGTAGTTGTTGAGAAAGGAAGCTTTAAGTTAGACGGTTGCTTATATCATTTGTTCTCAACTGATATATTATCTTCCAAATACTCCTAGAAGAGATATCCACAGAGATAAATGATATGATGAAGTGGAAACTTTTGGGGTACCCAGGTTTGCAATGAGAAATACTTCAAGGCTTCTGTCTTGAACTGTTAAGGGACCACTAACTATTTTTTCCTTGCTGTTTAGAGCTTTTATCTGAAAAATTTAAACGTTTGAATTTGAATTTGAACAAATTTGAATTTGAACATGTGAATTTAAACTCCTTTTGAGTCCTCTAACAACCATCATTCAGGCAATAGGTCTAGTGGTTGGTGACCCTGCACATAGCAGAGGGGTTGAAACTAAATGGTCATTTTGGTCCTTTTCAACCCAGGCCATTCTATGATTCTATGATTCTGTGAATATAGCCATTGTGACATGGAGTGAAGAAATGTTGCAGAATTAAATAACAGTATGCAATATTTCTCCCCTTTGGAAATAAAGGATTTGCAGAAAAGTATCCAGTGTTCTGTAAAAAGTTATGGAAAGTTTAGTCAGATGTCTTCCATTAAAAGCAATGGGAAATTTTATGTAAGTTTTGAAACAATTACGAAGAGTATACAGCATCTTTTCTGACTCATTAGACCATAAAGGCTCCTAAGTATCTGATACGTACTATAACTTTTCAGCATAGTCTTGAATACAGTAGAGAACTGTCTTGACGCTTTAAGTGTCAGGATTCTCAGTTGCTCCAAATTAGAATATCTTCATTAACCTCTGTGGAGCTATGGCAACATGAAGTAGCTAAAATTCCTCTAGATTAAAATCTATAAAAAGCCGTTATGGTCTATTAATCATCTACATTTTTTACAGTCCTCAAATATTGTTATATTTATATAATTTGTATTTCATTTATGTTACCTTTTCATATATCTAATACTTTTATGCATTCCAAAGTTCTTGACATGAAGAATTGCTTAGAACTGTGTATGTATGTAGCTGTGGGCTTGATGTTCTAGTGGTCTCAGCACAGGCCTATTTGGCAAGACCTCTAATCCCTCCTTTGACATTCACTCCTTCTGTGGCCTTGGTTTTAATTTTTTGATCTCTTTGTTTCAATTTCCTTAAGTATAAGGTTATGGTATTTTCAGGAGTGTTGTGATAACTTTATTGCACTTTGAAGATGGATTTGTATGTACATTTATTATTAAAGAGAGTAAAACAAAGAACTGTATTTTACAGTCAACATACAGGCTAAGTAAAGTAAAACTTTCACAATTAGGGATTCCAGTTGCAAAAGTTAAGTTTTAAATATTGTATTAAAATAGAAGAATGTATTTAAGACATGGAGAGTCACTTACAGTGAGCTGAAGTGTTTTGCTAAAATGAAGGTGTTTCTAAAGGATGTGGAATGTAAGAGTTTATTTGCACAAAACTACCAGAGGGAAATCAAGGAAAAATAAGTCCACAACTGAATGTGAGCTCTGGATTCTATTTACTAAAGCTTTAAAAAATGGATTGTGTGTGAAGATCTGCAAGTACTGAAATTACCACTAATTGCACTGAGGGTTGCATTTGTTAAAGCTGGGATGGCATTTAACATAAGAAAGATCCTGTGGAAAATGCATAGCAAAATTTTATTTTCCAGAGGAGAAAGCATAAATCCTGAAGCAGAGCAATGATGAGAACAGGAAAATATACTTAAATGAGGATAACTCTGACTGGGTATTGAAAAGATGCTGAACTGAAAAAAAAAAAAAAAAAAAAAAAAAAAAAAAAAAATTGGAAAGGGAATATCAGTGGTAGCAGTTAGAGTATTCTGAATTTCATTCCTTCAATACTAATGTAAACATTTGTACTAGTCTCATAATTTGACTACTGTGGTCAAGACAATGTGATATGATATGTATCATGTGCTGGGCTGGAAGGCTAGTAATGTTATTTACAGATGTTCTATAAAAGGAACTACAGCTGATGAACATTCTAGTTCAGGATTAATTTCACCAGCAGTTCCACTACGTGGCAGAAAACTTTATCTTGTTGAGAAAAAGTCTCTTCAGACTTTTTATTGATTTGTAGACAGAAGATCCAACAACATTCTAAAAGATCGTCAACCTTTTGAAGTTATGAATAGTCTTTATGCAGCATACATGCATTTTTGTTATGGCCCAAATTTCCACAGCAAATGCTATGTTCTGTAATTCCGATTACAGCGTTTACCCCACCTTAATTTATTGAAGAGAAGGATTATGTACCTAATGGATACTGCTTTATAAGGAATTTAAAGAAAATAGAGTAATCTGTTCAGAGAGCCTTGGAAAAGGAATTTGTTTGTGCAGAATCTTTGAATCATTGTGCTAAAGAGCTGGGTTTGCTACTGTTAGGAATTGAACTTCTATGACAGTATGTTTGTAGACTTCAATATATCAGACAAGTAAGAATGTAAAGATGGGAAATTCCAACTAAACAGTTTCCAAATGACCTTACACCCTTGAGCTGATGCTTGCCAGCAGAACATTGATTGACAGTGGAATGGCTTTGCTCTAAAAAGGTCACTTTCCAGTCACTCTGGATGGGTATTGCTGTGATCATAGGACTCTGCAGTCTGAAAATGATATAATGGGATAAAAGTTCCAGAACTGTGTTAAGCAGTAGTGGTTTCTTTTTTTTCTTCTAGTTTTCTTATGAACATTTACCAAAGAGTAAATGACATGATTAAATGAACCTTCTTACAGAAATGTGGAAAGCATCATTCACTTGACACATTTGTTGTAAATTATAGATCCCTCAAGAACAGAAAAGAAAGAGAGCAAATGTCCTACCCCTGGGTGTGATGGAACTGGCCATGTAACGGGGCTTTACCCCCATCACCGCAGTTTGTCAGGATGCCCACACAAAGATAGGGTCCCTCCAGAAAGTAAGTTCACATTGTTTCATGGAAACTGGGGATAAAACTACAGGGATTTTTCTAGCATGCTGTTAAAACTTTTTATTTTAAAAGTTAATTTTTTTTTTCAGTATGGTTTGTCTCAACTTAGTCAACTGTTCTGTGTTACAATTTTTTCCTTTTTTCCATCGTTTCCATTCTCTACTAACTTTAACACTAAAACAACAACTTTTAAAGCTGTATTCTTTGATTTTAATAATGCTAGGTTATTCGTGTAGATTTATTTAGTCAACAGACAAAAAGATTTCACGAAGATGTGCACTGCTTTTACTTCTGCGTGCTAATGTCATATCAACTGTCTCTATTGTCTTGTACAGGAATAATTTTATTTGAAAAACTTGCAACCCCTTTCCTCTCTTATTGTTGTATCTTAAACATAATTTATCTTAAACTAATTGATATTATTAAAAATAACAATTTGGCTATCTACGCTATTATAAAACTCAGGATTTTGAGCAATATTCCCCTGTCAGTTACATGGATGGAATTTCCTGTCATGTCAGTGGATTCTGTGCAAAGATAGTTCACCCATCCAGACATAGATATAGGCACAGGGCTCCATTTTTGGAATTCACCTCCTTGATTGGTAGAAATGGCATAGTTCTCTTGAAGATAATTGCTCTATGCTGCTATATCCCAGGCAGGTGTCTTGCTAAGGTCCAGTTATATTTGAAACTAATTTCAAAATGGAGTTATTCTGTTGAATCCTATGGGCCTAAAATCCCTGCTGTCCGTTAGCACTTACAGATCTAACTTCAACGGAGCTTTAAGATGCAAAAGGAAACATTAAAGACAGGGCTGTAATGATCTCCAATTTCCCGGGGAAACTAGATGCTGAAGGACAGGAAAATGGAAATAGATCAGCACACCAAGAGAAGCAGAAATAAGAAGTCTTCTCTTTCGTAGTAGACTGGCTTCTTCCAGAAGTAATGAGGAAGTGCTTTAGGAAACTTCGCTTCATCTTGGTTGATCTCTGAACACAGTAGATCAGATAGATTTATTCTTTGCTTTGTAAGACCCTGTAAGTTTCTGCAACACAAGTATCCTTTCAGTTGCTCAAAGTTCTCTCATTTTTATAAATGGTAAATAAAAAGCCCTGTAGAAGACTATGCAAATCAAAGAAGAATATAGCTTTAAACTGTTTGCATGCTCTTGTACCTACTAAAATGGAAAAGGTGAGCTCATCCTTTTATTTTTTTCCTGTGATGTTGGCCTTGTGAAGCATGTTTCAAGAACAGCTTTAAATAGTAGGAATTTCAGAGTAAAACTGCATCTATACATGTTTTAGTACACTGATGATGGGATGATGATGATGGTTATCATTTAATCAGTATATGTGGTTTAACTTTCCAATTTTCTAAACAGTATTTATTCCATTTTTTACTCAGTCAAGGAATTTATTGATTCTGTTAGAACTTTTTTTTGAGTGAGAACTAAATGCAGATTTCCAGACTAGTGCTTGAATGAGAAAACAAGGAATTTGAAGGAGTTGGATAGCCTCTTTCCATAGAGTGATATATTGTCATCCAGCTCTGAGATTTGGATTCAGATATGTCTCACATAACATGGAATTGTCTCATGTAACGAAAAAGCTTGTGATAATTTGGAACTTCTTAGCTTGAGTTTTGATTCAGAAAAGACCTGCTCTCAGCAGCTGTAGGAGTAAATTTTCCATTCAGTTTGCAGTGGAAGCAGATGTAAATCAGTTTACTAGCTTAAGCTTGTTCCACTTGTTTCTTCTTTTACAAAGGTTGGGTTATTTTTTTTTTTCTGCTTTTATTTTTTTTTTTTTTTTAGGTTTTTTTTTTTTTTTTTTTTTTTCCACCATCCCTCAATTTTTTAACTGCTTATTTTTAATTTTTAGGCTTTTTTAACAAAAAGTCTATCAATTGCAGTTTTCACGTCTGTGGAAAATACAAGTTAAAATATGGAAGGGCCAATTCTACTCCTCATATAGACATAGGTATCTATGTGGATGTGGGCAGAACTGGGCCCTAGATCAATTGGGCTGTCCTGCAGTTAGTATCAAATTCTAATCAGTCTTGCATTGAGGCATATTTCAAGTAATCCAGTGTTCCACCAGTATAACTTGAGAGCAGATTTTCATTCTCGAGCTTGATACTGTGTGTGTAAAGTTACATATTCTGAGTGCATACATTTTCTGGAAGAATTTTTGTAGTCCATAACTTTTTACTGGACTGTTGCTAGCTCGCTGTTCGCTGTTGAGCAGATCTTTGCTCAGTGTTTTTGTATGAGGATGTGGGAAGTCTTGTGCTTCATTGTTGCACTAGAGACACATTTGATTATAGGTTCTGTAGCCTTCATAACTTTCACTGTTGCCCTGTGTTAGAGTATAGGGTCACAGTACTTACTTCCCTCATCAGGCTTTATTGGCTATGTGTGTCATGTGTATTTTGAGGAATGCTGGTTGTTAATGAATCCTGCTTTGTTTTAAAATGGTTTCATATATACTGGGATTTGATTTTTTTTTCTTGTTTTCATACTCTGCTGTTTTCTCTTACTCTCCTTGTCAAGTTCTTGCCATGCATGAAAATGTTCTTAAGTGTCCTACACCAGGCTGCACAGGCCGGGGCCACGTAAATAGCAACAGGAATTCCCACCGAAGGTAAGGATGCCATCACTGGACACCAACCTAGAGGGAACAGTGCCTCCAAACTGCAGCCCTTCTAGCAGTCCATGGCAGGGGGGGAGTGTGAATGTGTGTTCTGTTGTGTTGTTTCTAAGATTGACAGATGGTGCATCATGTGCTTTATCTGCTTTAAAGAGTTATATTTTTTCATGTGTTTTCTGAGGAGGATAAATGTGCATTTGCCTCAGAATGGATGAATTGATCTGCAGAATACATTTCAAGCATCCTTAGCTTTTGGGGTGGTTTTTTGTTGTTGTTGTTTTGGTTTGGTTTGGTTTGGTTTCTCCTTTCTGTTTTGGTATTAGCAGTGATGCAAAATGAGTATGATTCCCTTATGGGCATGTCACAAGGAGACTGAAGGATCTGCCAACATCATCAAGACTAGGGCAGAGTTCTTATCCTCACGCTTCACTCTTGTCAGAGATTATATTGCATGAAAAATTCCACTCTACTTCTAAAAATGGTTATTTTTTTATACATGAGAAACAGCATTTTAGGTACACAAGCATCATAAGAGGTAACTTTTCTACTTAAAATATACTTTTGACCCTGTTGTCCTCATTCACAACTAAGAAAGATTATAAAAATGTCACTACATTAAAAAATTAGAAGCTAAAAATGTTCAATATAAAAAGTCAAAAGGAGATCAAGGAAAAAGGTAACTTTTCTGTAGTTTCCTAAAATTACTAATAGAATCTTATAGAAGGGATGCAGTTTCCCTTTAAATTTTTTTAGACAAATAACAAAATTATCAAAATATTGCTGCAACTTTTAGTAGATCATAGTATTCTCACAAAATACAAGATCTTGCTTATTTCTTTATAGTTTTTAAAAAACCCAGGAAACGTGAGTGGATGGTATAAGGATGCAAGGTTCCTATTTAATTCCTTTTTTACTGTTAATTGTAGCATCAATGGGATGGGACTACACAGGTACTGAATGCTCAGTCTTGTCAAGTTCTGCCTTACTGGAGCCCCGTGTATTTACTGCATGCCTCCTGGAAGACTCTTGTGGGTACCTTACCCTGTACATAAGCTCTGGTACCCCTTTCTTCTCTGTAGTGATGCTGCTGTTAGATGCGGCAAAAATCTCTGAGAAGGTGTCATGGGATTTACTACTGCTTGAAGCAGTATTCACTTCTGGTTGAATATCTACTAGATTATTAGAGGTGTCTGAAAAGAGCATGTCAATAGAGAGCAGCTGCCCTCTGGCATGACTCCAGAGCCCCCGCAACCCTCTGCAGAGGTAGGAAACTGAAGAAGGGCTGAAAGGAGCAGTCTGCAGTCTCTGCTCACCTCCTTCTGCAGCTTTTGGGGCATTTTGCTCTGCTTCACTGTTTTATTTTTTTTTCCCTGTAGAGAAGGGAACATCTGGGAATGCACTGATTTGCCTTTCATTTTCTTTTCCTGTGGAGAACACAGAGAACTGCGGTCACATAAACACGCAATAGACCGTGACAAGGAAAGGATCCCCTCCATTGTCAGGTCACAGGTTTTTACAGCTTCACTAAGAGCACCATCTGCTGGCATCAGATACTTATTTTTTACTGTTCTGCATCTTTTTTTTTTTTTTTTTTTTTTTTTTTAAAGGCTTATTTTAGTCAATGCAATAGTAGTTCAGCATTTGCAAATTTAATTGAATTTCAAGTGCAGAATTTCCTTTCATGTTATATCATCTATTATTAGAAAACATACTTTGGTGCTTGAATTTCATGAACAATCACTAGGCATAATATATCTGAGATGAAGATTTGGAGACCTTAGACCAAATTTTGCACTCATTTATGTAACTTGCTTTTGATGAAGGTGAATAAAGTCTGAAGCAGTGCAAAATTTGGCCTACATGGTGTTTAATCATCCTTGGAAGCCATTTCATTGACAACATTTGTAGATTCATAAAGGTTACAAGTCTGCTAACAGAGCTGCACAATAGATCCCAGGTTATATTCTCCTCTTTTACTGGTATGTTCACTGGCTGACATCCATAAATAATCTACCCACATACATCAGAGAAGAACAGTTCTAAGATCTACCATATAACTTTGAAAACAGAAGAAAGGAAGTCTACAGAAAATACACATGACCGAAAAGCTTTTGGAAAGTCTTTTCCTTCAGATTCATCCTGATACAGGCTAAGGAGGAGAAGGAGTAATTGGATCAGTGCTATAATGTGAAACTACGCAGGACAAGAAAATTAAATTTCCTTTCTGTAATTGCAGCCTCTCTGGATGTCCTATTGCTGCAGCAGAGAAACTGGCTAAAGCTCAAGAGAAGCATCAGAACTGTGATGTGTCAAAATCAAACCAGGCATCAGATCGGGTTTTAAGGTATTAGAAATCACTATAATACTTATTATTATGCAGAATTCATCACACATTCACCTAATCTGAGAATTTATATTTATATACATTGTATATACATATATATCTCCTTTAAAGAAGAGTTAGAATTAGGGCTTCTGGATCCAATTCTCACAGAGTATGTTTCCCACTCAATTTACATGGGGGAGGGTTGGTAATTATTTTGGCAAATATATGTAAAGCTGAAAAGCTCATTTTTGTCTTAGGCATTGTTTGGTGTAAAGATGACTGCTGGAGTGCAAAGTCTAAGAACAGTGTGAAAAAAGTTGGTATCTTTTGGGAATAAACTAATATTTACCGGTAAGTCTTGGTTTTTTCAGCAGGCTTTTACTAGTAAATATCAGTTTAAATTAAACCAGAAGCCCTATTTGCATTACCAAAATGGTTGCAGACCTTTTTAACAGGACACTTGGAAAAATGATGAATACAGCTTAGATTCCAAAATAAAGTCAGGTGTAGTTCTTTGTTCCTCTACTCACTTCCAGGAAGGATGGAAAGAAAGAAAATTTGTGCTAAATTTTATATGATCTTGAACCACTTTGACATAATTATACTCCTTCTCTTCATCCATATATTCTTTATTAATCCAAAGCTATAACTAGCTTTCCACTATTGTCTCCTCTTTTGAGATATATGGGTGGAAAAAATATTGTTTCTAAGGAGCTGAAGTGTGAAGGATACATGTGAAAGAACTAGACTTCTGCATGATTATTCCAGCCTTGTACTGATGATGCCCCAAGAGCTGCAGAATTTCTCAGTGGATACTGCGGTATTTGTGGACTGGGATAGGTACATCCCTCTCAGCTCTCAGGAAGGAGCATGAAGGAAGTGCCACAGCTTTAGTTGCCAGCATTTCCTATTTATCCCATTAGTTTCTTAGCATTGGATTATCTTCTAGATTTGAAATCTGATAGGGTTGTTTAAAATGAAATTTTGTATTATCAAGATTATTCTTTGCATATTCTCTTAAGCTTCATCTAGTCATAATATTTAAAAACAACAACAACAGCACTATTTTGACAGAACTAAGAACAGAGATTTATTGCTCACATCTGCGGGTTTTTTTTTTTTCTTGGGCCTATTAACTTCTTTTCTTTCCTTGGATTGTTTTTGATTTTTTTTTTTTTTTTTCTTAAATGCCCTTACTTCAGATTATTCTACTTTTCATGTAGCATCCCAGACAGTTTTCTTAGAGAAAGATTCTTAAAGCCTATTAATAAACAAGAGCCTTTGTGAGGATAACATAGTTTCTCATTGGTGGAAAAAGGCAAATAAAAAAAATGCAGTGCTTTTTATCACTGTTCATTAGGGATGCCATACAAAGAAGGTGACTGCTCAAAAACAGCATCCAGTTTGCTGGAAAACTCCCTAGGAAATTGCATTGCAATCTTAATGTTGCTTGTGAGTCTGCCCTGTATTTCACATTTTATCAGCAATTCAGATAATGCTTTCATCTTATCTCTTGCTTCCCTTTTACCTTTAAGTCACTGAAGTATTTGAGAGGAAGAACTTGGGAGTTAATTATGATATTTACACGCAGGCAACTAATAGGGAGACAGTGATGTTCTGAGACTAAGTCTTGAATATTTGTCTTCATCCGAGTTTCCATCCCACTTTGATTTAGCATTTCTTAAAGAGAAATCAAATTCACAGGACCTCTGTTCCACAGAAATTTTGGATTTACATTGAATGTACAAGAACTGAACTACATTTTTTGTTATCTCAACATGGATTGTCTTGAGGTATCAAAATAATATTCATATCAGCTCATTGTGTAAATCCTCCCACTGTGCTTTGGAGGAAGAAATATCCAAAGTGAGGAAACATAAATCAAAGGAAATAGTATGACTACTGTAATTTTTTTGGGTTCTCCTTACATAAATATCCTAAATTATATGAAAATGAATTGATTCAGATATCACATAATATTCAAAATCTAATTCTTAATAAATACCACATTCCATTTTGCCAGCCTTCCTCTGGTCTTGACTGAGTTTATGATCTTACAACTGTTCCTTCTATTCCCACTGGTTGTAAATGCAATAAAGAAAAAAAAAAAGAAAAAAGAAAAAAAAAAGAGTGAAAAAAAAAACTTGACAGTATGATTCTTGATTCCAGCAGAAGCATCTAAGGTGTACTGTTCATCATCTTTACCGCCTGCTAAATGCAGTAGGTAGGCAAGCATTACTGCGTAGAATCTGCTTCCTATAACACTTTCTTGTGTAGGAAAGGTTTGCAGGATCTGACCTTGCCTTATACACTGAAAGATAATGACTTCTGTGTCCACATGCAGAAGACGATGTGACAGTGGAGAAGTTCACTATAGGATTCCTTCACTGAGATTTCACAACTTTCTTCAAGGGCCTGAAAGAGATCAGTTGGGACTTTTCCTGACTATCCTCTCTGATCCTAAAGGAAAGAGAAATTTAGCTGATATACGTTTATTCTGTAACTTTCAGATAACTTTCCTTGAGGTATTTGTTTAGCAAGCGTTGCAGCTCCTGCCTGAACCTTGCATTTAAGGGTGAGCAGGACACATGAGGCAGCTGAAAGTCCACAGAAATAGTGAGAGTATCCTGTGTATTTCTTAGCATCAACCTGGAACTCTATACTGAAGGGTGAAACAAGACTAACTCCTTTGGAAAACGTACAGGAGAACAGCATGCAACTCTGTTGAAAAAGATTTAGAGGAAACTTCATTAATTAAATTGAGCTTTCCGTGCTTTTCTTTTTTTTTTTTTTTGACATTTGAAGGAATTTGTTCAAACTTCTTCTTCTGTCAGTTCACTTGTCTTTTTTTGATTCACCTCCCCAAAAGAAAATGTTTGCTATGTGATGCAATTACAAAGGGAAAGGGGAACCCTGGGGTATTTTAAAACAGAATTTTAAAATACTTTTAGATACAGAATACATTTAGCTGTATTAGAATTAATTTTGTCTAGGCTTTGTTCAAGAAAATATGTATTGTTTGTCTGCTGAAAATAACCAAACAAAGCAAATGCAATAATATATTGCTGTCTCATGAGTGCAAGAAATAACTAAGATTTTCTAATCTGAACTATAAATTATGCACAAACACAGTAAACTGAACTGCATCTAACAAACTTTACATATCTTTAATTTCTAGGCCCATGTGCTTTGTTAAGCAATTGGAGATCCCTCAGTATGGCTACAGAAACAATGTCCCCACCACCACACCCCGCTCCAACTTGGCCAAGGAACTAGAGAAATACTCTAAGACTACGTTTGAATATAACAGTTATGACAACCATGCCTATGGCAAGAGAGCCATAGCTCCCAAGGTGCAATCCAGGGATATATCCCCCAAAGGATATGATGGTAGGAGGTGCACACTCTTATACATGAGAGACAAGTTTGCAGTTAATCATGTTGTTGTATATGTAAACATCATATAAATAAGACATGTTTTCATGTTCATATAGTATTATGAGGAATGCTGTCATGTGTAAGTTCTTTTTAAAGGCCTTTTTAAAAGCGTTGTTTTATACGGTGCTTGCTTCACAATTGTTGCACTGGCAAAAGAACATCTCCAGCTATTAAGCTCCTGGGATGTGTTGTGATTGCAGTAAAACTAAGGAATAGAACTAGTTCTTGTGATGCAGGAACACTGCATTATGTTGCTGTCTGGGAGACCTGGCCTCATGGGTCACATTAGGATTCTCATTTCTGTACAGCAGCTCAAGTAACTCATAAAGATAACATACGTACTCTGTGGGGATGTGGAAGTAGAAAACCTGGATCTCGTTGCACTTCAGAAATCTCTGCTACTTACATAATGAGGCATTTGTGCTCATTTCATCCTTGTGAATAAACCTGTAGAGTTCTCTGGGAAACCTCACATTACATTTAGAAATAGACTGAAAGTGGCTTCAGTTCAAGTGAATAGAATAGTGTCCATCAGGCAAGAGGATTTTCATTAGGGGACGAAAATGAACTACATGACGAAGAATGCAGGATTTGGATTGCAACTTATGAGGACATCAAGATTTTTTCAGAGCAATACAAATTTTATATATATGTATATTACATGAATGTATATGATATAGTAATAAATGTTTTTTAGTTTTTGGTTTTTGGTTTTTGTTTTTTTTTTTTTTGTTAAAATATTTGATGCTATTCACTTACTACCGTAGGAAATTTTGAGCAGATGCCAGATAGATGCCAGATTTTTGGTTAGGAAAACAGAAATAAATACACTACATAAAACAATTTATGCTGTTGCCCGAGCACAGATTCTGACATTCAAAAGTAGGCAAGTGGAGAAAGGGAAAATTGATACAGCTCCCACCTTTTGGATATTTGTTTTCTTTAGAATCAACAGGCATATTTTTCCACTACAGCAGAAGGGAGAAGAGGTATGAAAGGCAACTTATTTTTGAGTAAAAGTGGCTGTTTTTCTTCTCTCATACACTCATCACATTTCCTGTGTCAGATTAAGGGCTTGAGCATTACTAAAGGTAATGCACTAACTGTAACTGTGGTTAGTAAGTTAATGATATAAGAAAAACTGTTGCATATATGCTCTGTCTACTCTTGCAAAGGGCAAGAATCAGTGTGCTACTAAGGAACCTGTGAATATGCATATGTATGGATCGAATTACTGATGCTTGAGCAAGTAATGCATATTTTTTCTCATTTAAGACCCTATTTCAGCAAAGAATTAGAAAGGGTACTTTTTTCCAAATCATCAGAATTTGAAAATACATGTAGCATTAAACACAAGTTCAACAGTGATCTTAAATAATGATATATTTGAGTTATATAGCTGTCTTTCTACATTCTCACCTTCCTTTGATATGAATTAGAATTTTACTTTGGGAATCTTTTTGGACTGGGACAAGCTTGTTTCACTGCTAAGTTATCTAAGCCACATGGGACAGAGGGACACAAAATACATGATTAATGCTAGTACAGCAAGTATACGTTATTCTTGTGTACTGAGAAAACTGTTGCCCATTACAACTGGAGCAGTTTGTTTGACAAATGAAGGCAAATTTCCAACGGATTTACTCCATACTGCATACTGGCACATGCTGTAGCTGCATGTGATGTGTGTGTTGTTTGACCAGGCAGATATGCTGACTTGATCCCAGGCATCATTCGAGTTTTTGTTTGTAACAAATCAGTGATATTCACAAAACCTTTAGAATCCCTAGATCTTTAATATTACATAATCACTCCATCATGTTTGTCTTAAATGGGCAAATGGCTTCAGAGTTCCTCAGGAAAATCAGTTAAAGAATAAGTAAAATCCTGACACTGACATTCAGTGGGACAAAGATTTTGTTGGCCGCTATTGGAAATAGTTGAATATGAAGGCAATTTCAGGAAGAGTCTTAACTTAAAAGAGCCACTTTTCCTCGAGAAATTTTGCCGCATTTTTAGGTGATTTCATAGTTGTGTGTAAAATAAATTATTAATTATTTGTACCAAGACCACTATGGAGGTACCATGTGTACACTTCTTATGTGTGTCAGCACATACACATTTATATGAGAGCAAATTATGTTTTGAAAAATATTTTCATCTTGAAAATACTGAAAGAAAGCCTAAATCTTCTGGGGAACTTGCATCTAAGCAGCAGTCTATTTTTTCTGACCATGTGAGAGGTGACAAACAGTTCAGGGATATGAAAAATCAATAACTTCATGTTTCAGTCTTATTTTTAATTGTAAGTGAACATTGTATTTTCATCATCAGAGAAAGGCACGTGTTCAAGAAGTGTATGTCTGTGAGTGACATGAGCATAAATATATCCTTTGTATTGTTTTCTTGATTTTTTTTTTTTTCAGTAAGCTTTAACAACAAACAAAAATGGATACTTTGTATTGTGAGATAGAATGCTCCAATAACTCCTGAAGAATAAGCCCTGGTTGTGTTTGTGTATTTAGCTTATCTTTTATACCAGTTTCATGGTTGTTCACATCTTGGGGTTAATTGGTTATTGGTATACAGCAGCTGACATAAAAAACAGCTAGACTCAGCATGCAGAGGAGATAGCAGCCCTTCCAGTTTCTCAGATGATGACAGAAACTCCTCTCATCCCACCAATAATGGTGGGACCGTCTGTCAAAACACTGAGAAAATGTTAGGGGTAGGATTTGTCTGACCATATCTAGAATTCTATTATGTATACCACCGATATCTGAACTAATCACCCTTTTCAGATCCATAGAGGAACATAGATGCTTCTTTGATGCCGTTTCATCTCTCCTGAAGTACACATTTAAACTAGGTGCATCATTGCTCAAAGGTTCTAATTTTTTCTATTCTGGTAGAGGAAGCTTATAGTGACTAGATCAGATACCTGAAATAAGGTGAGATTAATATCTCAATGTGCGAGTCATAAAAATCATTGAAACTGTAATTAATGTCCTTAATAAGTTCAGTATATAGGCAATACTGGGGATGGGGTTCTCTGAGTAGAGTTAAATTCCATTCAGAATATCAGAGTTTGCTCCTTTAAGTTGTTGAGATATCTCCCACTCCTCTGCTGTTAATTAGAAAGAGGAGCCTGTAGACTTAGAGACGTTCTCTGTAATTAGCCCCTAGACATGCCTGGTAGTCAGTATGCTGGAAATACAATGGATTAGACTTGTATCTATTATTCGTGGAATAATAATAGATATTATCATATCCATCTTTGGTTTCACTGCTGGATCATAAAGCATAGGTGGACTGGAGAGCTCCAAAATCTGGTGTCACAGAGTTGGTCTATGTAGCAAGCAGAATTATGTAATAGTGAAACAGTGTAGCTTCCCCTTCCTTAGCAATGGACTTGATTTAATTCATTATAAATTGGTGATCTTTATTTCTCCTGAAAAGCTAACGTGGGATGAGCAGTCTGGGCTATATGAGTTGTTTTAAAATGTGCACTTATAGTTAATTTTAAATAACCACGGCCATTTCTCTCCAAGTTTTGCTTAAATCATTGGTTATCTAAAAGCTGAGAATTGTGTAGCATGCATATAGCACTTTAAGCCTTCAAAGTGTTTTGCAAGTGAATCACAACACAACTAAATTTTAGAAGGAATTTTCTATTTATAGGGAAAATGAATTCAAGGGATAATATAGCTTGACCAAGGCCACAGAGGAGTCCATATCAGAGCCTGCATGAGTTTCTGATGGTTAGTCCTATGTATAAAGCTGCCTATTTCCTCCCTTTAACACACATTGTTACATATATGATTTCACATGTAGTATGTCTCTTATGTTCATTTAAATGTGACCTCCTGTGAGAAGACTAGCATTCTTTTGCAAGTAACATAAGCCTTATTTGTTCATATAAATTTTGAAAGATATTTCTAATTTGACATGCTTAGCTGTACAGGGTGCTTGCTGTGTTAACACAGTAGAAACTGAATTATTAAATTATTTCCTTCCTTAAATATAGAAAAATTCTTGTGCGTATTGGATGCCATTACAAAGTAAGAATGGATAAATGCTGAATTTTTAATGACTGCCACTGACTACTGTATTAATAATGAAACTGGAGAAATTGTTCACAGGTTTATTATTAGTGGATACCCTGCAAAAGTAGTGCTACTATGTGTTTAAAACAAAGAAAAGTGATGAATGTTCAGCATTAACTTCACTTAAAAAAATCACACCCTGTGCATTATGTGGCTTTCCATCTGTTATGAATTAAGTGAAAAACTATTTCCTTTACAGTAAAAATAGCACAGTGATTTTTTCATTTTTTTGAAGGAGAGAGATGACATAAGCTCTAGCAGAGATATTTTGCTTTCTGATTCTTCTTTTGAATACTACCTGCCTAGCACAGCAGCCTGTGGTTCACAAATGGGCTGTGCTCATGGGAGCAGATTATTATATGTATGTCTGCTCAGACAAATGCACCCGAAGAGTCTGGCATTTAAATGGAACCCATCACGGAAGAGCTCTAGCTAGAGTCTGACCTTTTTTGTATAGCTCTCTAATCAGCATGCTAGTTTGTTATTGTTATACTGTGCTATACGGTATGATCTCTGCAGTATACATTTCCATCTTAAGGGGAAATAGTCACGGTAATACCCATTTATGTATCCTATGACCTTGACTTTTATGTGAGAATATGTAAACTTTTAGATTTTGGAGACAAGCTGACACCTTCTTGCATTTTATAGAAGTGCTTTTAAATAATTTATTTGGGGGAAGGATTGGAGAAATAAGTGGGCTAATAGGACTGTTTTGCATTATTATTATAATACATTTGGCTGTAAGGAGCATGTCTTAATGCAGTGCAGCAGTTCTACATTGTATTTAAATAGAATGGAAGTGAGCTTTGTCAGTGCGTTAGCGGTTTCTGCCAGTCAGAATACAGTGCTCTGTGTCTCAGTATCAGCAGTAATGAGCATCTTTGGCCCTTACTGTTTTTATAAAGAATTGTAAGCACTTGGGATGTTTGAAGCTGGTGGTGATTCACTTAAGATTGTTTCCATTTATGCAGCCATTGCTTTTGCCTTTGTGAGATCCATGGGATAACTTACATGTGGCCACTTTCTTTCTTCTTTCATCATGTTCTTGTCTTCCTCTCCTTTCTGATGGCCAATCTCCTAGTGTGTATAGGAAGAAAAATCCCTTTAGGAAGTGTGAAGTGTTCAACAATATATGGTTAGCACTCTAGTCCAGAGACCCAAGCCCTTTGAGTGTGCTTGATGTCCAGTAGCCCTGGGGAATCTAGACCTTAAAACTACACTTGCTCATGTAGCTGTGAAAGGTTTTATAGTGTTATGTTCCCCCTCATTAGTAAAACTGAACAATCTGAGCAGATTCTACCTTGTGTCTGATTCTATATGTGGGTAAAAGCAGTGTTTCTTTGAGTTTTTATTGTTTTCTAAATCCAGCCTGTTTGTCAGAAGAATTCATGATCACATCATACAGATTTGTACGGGGGATTATTTCATACAAACTCATATATTTAGCATATAAAAATCACAGGCAGAAATCAAGAAATACAGCCATCATTCTTATTCCTTTTTTTTTTTTTTTTTTTTTTTTGTATTGGTTACTGTTGCTCATTATAAATTTCACCTCCAGCAGTTTGTTTTTCTCTTCACTTATGCAGAATGCTAGTTCTTTTGAGTCATACTTGTCATATTTCTTCCCACAGCTAAACGTTACTGTAAGAATTCAAGTCCAACCAGCAGCACAACAAGCAGTTATGCCCCTAGCAGCAGCAGCAATATGAGTTGTGGTGGAGGCAGCAGTGCCAGCAGTACCTGCAGCAAGAGCAGCTTTGACTACACTCATGACATGGAGGCAGCGCACATGGCTGCTACTGCAATTCTGAATCTCTCCACCCGCTGCAGGGAGATGCCTCAGAACCTCTCCACTAAGCCTCAGGATCTCTGTGCAAGGGTAAAAATCAGTAATTCTGTTTGTTGATGAAGATTCGTCTTTACTGCACTAGCTTTGTGCCTCTGATAGAAAGAAGAGTGTTTTTTTTTTCTTTCTTTTACTCAAAATTAACATAATCTCACGTTTCTGCTAAAGCAGGGAAGAAAAAAAAAAAAAAAAATTGCTGTCAAGTATCTTGGGAAAACCCGATCGGTATATAAACTGAAAGCATGATAGCATGTACTCCCTCATTTTTTAATTTGTCTCTTACTAGTAAGATCTGTAATTATAAAAGATGTTTGAATTGCTCAAGTGGTATTAATTGCACTACAGATTTTTTTGCTAAACACTATCTGATTCATACATTTTGTGAGAAGATCAAGATTTAATGATATAATTTCATTTAAAAGTTGTATATGAGACCTAAGGTTGTAAGATCTATTAAAAAGAAACCTATGCTGCTTGTATGTTAGAATTTCTTGCCTGTGTATAGTATCACAATTCTTAAGTCATTGCATTAAGCATTTGAAACAATAAATCCTCCAGTACATGTGATTTCAAAGGTGCTTAGCAGGTGCAGAGTCACTGATGTTCTGCATGTTCATAGTCTCAGTATGTTATGAAATGACCATGGAGACAAATAATAAACATTGTTAAGCTTTATATACTAAGAAAAACAGTATGCTATTAGCATTCAGTAAAGATTTAGCAAAAGATTTGTTTTTTAATTTTAAACATTACTTTTTGATAGCTATTTAAAGACTCGTATTTAATATACATCAACAAGCACTACAGTGATACCTATGGGAGACCACTAGATGGCTGAGTAGACAGATGCAGTGCAGTGGGAAGATTTTTATTGTGCTTATAAGAGAGATTTTGAGCTGGCAGACATGTTCTTTTCTTCTTCATTTAGACAAAGGTTTCTTTACTTTCACCATGTAAAAGCCTCTAGAAGGTTCATAGGAAACTGAACCCTTAGCAGTAGATACTAGCAATAGAACCCAATTTAATCTGAAATGGTTGGTGACTGTTTTTCAGATGCTGCTTTTTACATTAACTTCTTTAGTAATATTGAAGAGGTAAATCTCTTTCTGGAATGTAAAAAATACAGTTATTCTATATCAACACAATGTAAGAAGTTGGAATAAAATACCTTTTTTCTTATATGTTAAAAACAGAAGGTGCTTCTTTCCTAATGTTTTGCCCTATGTAAAATCTGGATGAATGACTCCAAGTGAATTAACAAATATTTTCTAAATAAAACTAGCGGGATAATATCAATTGTATTTATGTTACGAGAAAAGGCAGTAATTGATCAAAAAGTGATTTGCATTCACAGTGCTTTCCTGCAGCTCTTTTGTTACCAGAGGGAGTCTCTAGACATACAAGAAATCAGTAGCATTCACACTAGTTTTGAAACCAAATTTCTTGTGCTTCGCTTTTGAACAGATCAGTGATTATTTGTGGGCAGTTTTATTTTATTTGCTCTTTTATTTTTATTTTTTTTAATTCATTTTTGTTTTAATGTCTTTTTTTTCCCCCTCACCTAAGAATATGAGACTATACTTTTTTGTTTCTGTAATGGAATAAGTCAGAGCTTGTACTCACCCTATATTTTGCAGTACCTCAGTTGCCACAGAAATTGTCACACCTATTATATTAGCTAAATTTATTCATTATAAAGGCAGATACACAAATTGCTAATACTCTTACATCTGCAGTGAAGGAACAGTGAAATTTAAAGGCATTTCCTGTTCCTGTACCGTTGCCAAATTGTCCAAAAGACTTATTTTGGTGCTCTCTGTTTCTTCTTAATTCCTTGACAGTATCTATTCAAGGAATGACTGTTAATACTAAGTACACAAAGAAACAAATTTATTTGATGCTAGCTACTTTTTTTCCACTCTAATCACCTGGACAAGAGTCAGGACTTTAAACAAGAATTATGCAGATATTAACTGAGAAGTATTCACCTGTCACAGAGTAGACGAAGAAGATAAAGACAACAAGAAAATACCTTCAGAGATTTCTCATTTTCACCTGTTTTTTTTTTGCACCTGTTTTTCTGGGTAGTGGGAGAGCATAATGAAGGCTCTTGCCCTGTTCCCCCAAACATCAGATTAGCCATTCAGGAAGAAATCTACTAGAACAGCGTTAATGTTGTGTAATAGCATCATGCTATGTGTGGGAGGGGGCTCAATGCTTTCAATCTATACAGGAATGGAAACACATTTTATTATTCTGCTAGGCAATCAAATATATTGAAGAACACAGAAAGGTAGCAGTTTGATAGTGTGAAGCTAAATTAACAATATTTTTCTTCTTTTGACAGAATCCTGATATGGAAGTCGATGAAAATGGAACCTTGGACCTGAGTATGAACAAGCAGAGGCAGCGAGATGGTTGCTGTACCATTTTGACACCACTGGAGCCAATGTCACCACAACGACAAGCTGTGATGAACAACCGCTGTTACCAACTGAATGAGGGTGACTGCTGGGACTTACCAGTGGACTACACAAAAATGAAGCCCAGTAGGATAGATGAAGACGATTCCAAAGAGATTAATGTATGTCTTTTTCATTTAATCGTTCTCATTCAGTCTACTTTTTGTAATCCATTGTATTTCTGATATTTGGGGGGTAAAAGGAAACAATACGTGTTAAAATGGTGGTTTTCTACCAAACTACTTCTGCTGGTTAATCTTTAGGAATACATCATGCTGACACACATCCGATCTGTGACTAAGTTCCATAAGACAACATTTGGACCATGAATTTGAATCATGTTTTCTAACAATATCATCTTTTTAACAAATATTTTCTGCTGAAAAGATGTTTCACTTTATCCAGATTATGATATTCTATGTAAGCAAGTTGACAGAATTGTGCAATACTGGGATAATCGGCTCTCAAGATAAGATATCCCACTGAATCTGAAAACCATAAATGATGTGCTGAATGTTTGAAAGTATGTATTGCTTAGAAATCAATTTAAACAAAACCATCAGACTGTAATGTAAGCTTTAAACTATTTCAGCTAATCTTCTAGATTACTTATGTACTCCTGTTAGCTCTATGTGTGAAAGTGCCTGTATTAATGAAGTACTTTGTTTAAAGAATTATACAAAGAAGGGGTATTTGAAATTGGTATTACTTTTCAATTCAGAATACTAAGAAAACAGCAAGACTCTTTAAACAGAAAAGGCAAATAAACAAAATAAGCTAGTGAATTTATGTTTCAATACTTAGATCATGTGGGATGTGTTCTTATGTGAGCCAGGACACTGAAATAAACCTGCTGACAAGTTTTAATGCCACTGATTTTGATCATCAAATTTCAGCTCTTATCCAGTGTATAGCTTACAATGCTACATTAAATATTTAATAGATGTTTGGAGACTTCAGTACAGTGTTCTTTGTTTTTCCTTGGTGTAAATTTAAACTATTAAAATTAGGCTAATAATTTGTGTGTGATAGATTTCAGGCCAATTTTAATTAAAACTAAGTTCAATGCCTTTGACACATATGACAAAGTAACATTTCCACTGTGTACTGCATACATTCTATCTCTTGTATTAGTCACAGTTCTGCTATTAATTTCACTGGAATTAGGAAATCTATCTTTATCAATGAAATATGAGGTGAAAAATACAATATGAAGTGTTTCTCAGAGCAAACATAATGATACATTTCTGCTGTGGTGTTTGTAGCACCATCTGCAGGAATCTCTGAATCAATGCATTTAACCACTTTGTTGCTGAAATAGACGGTTTTGAATTACTGAGTGCATCAGTAATGTTAATTCTAAATTATATAATTACATTTTGCCAGACAGATCCACTGAAGTTTGCTCCAAACTTACAGTTGTTAAATTTGTTCCTATTTCATCTTTGGTGTGTTCTAAACTACTAAAGTTATTAAGATAGCTCTTTGGTGAATCAGATGCTACACTTATTCTTTATTCCTATTCCTCAGTTCTGCAGTGTCTTTAGAAAAAGTATCAACTACTTATCTTAAATGAAAATAATACATCAATTATATAAAAAATCAATGTTTTGCTTTTTTTTTTTTTTCTCTTTAATTAAATAGTCTAATTAATCCCCCCACACTGCAAAGACTGCATCAGAATATGCAAGGACTTTTTAAAAGTTTGATAGGTGAAAGAATATGAAATAATTTCATGGTTTTTCTCCAATGAAGTAAGATAAAAAAGGAGATAATCTCTGATGACTCTAATTTGTAATATTTTATGAAAGTTGTAACCTCACCTAGCTGAGACTAATGGTCATATATTTGCCTGTAGCCAGAAGATTTGGATCCTTTCCAAGAGGCACTTGAAGAAAGAAGGTATCCTGGTGAAGTTACAATCCCAAGTCCTAAACCCAAATACCCTCAATGCAAAGAGAGCAAAAAGGATTTAATAACGTAAGCATAATGTGAGGTGAAATTATTTTTCTCCTTTTAACCTTTTCTCTCTTGTCTTTTTTAAACAAACAAGTACATATACGCCTTGCAGTATGAGCATGCAACATTTGCAGCATATAAATGTTTCAAACTGCCAGTTAAGTAAAGTGATAAGCTAATGTGTATTTGCTTGTTCTTAATGATGCTATATTGTATTGAGACGCCATTTTCATTTAATCCTGTTCATTTTGCAGCTTTTCAATTAGGATGCTTAAAACCCCTTGCAGTCATTGCAGCTAAACTGGAAACAATGAAACTTTTAAAAGCTTTTTTTTTAAACATACTTACTATTTTGGCTGTTTTTGTTTTTGTTTGGTGGCAGATGTCCAACACCAGGGTGTGATGGGAGTGGTCATGTGACTGGTAATTACGCCTCACATAGAAGGTGTGACTTCATTTTTTTCATGGTGGATTCTGTCTTTTCAATTTATTGTTTTCAGCTTACCTCAACAATGCTGTCAAAGTAAAACGTTGAACTATGTGTTAACCCTTTGAGTAGTATATGTTGATCTTAAAAGCATGCTAATTTGTGTGTTGTATAAGCGTCTTTTATTTTTAAATAGATTACTAAAATTTCCAAAGCATTCTCAGCATTTAAGTAGTTAACCCAGGAACCACAAATATTTTTGTTACATTTTACTAGTTTATAGAGAAACAAAAAAAGAACATTTACAGTATGTAATTTTGGAAGTAATGTTGATATCTAAATATATTCAGAGGGTTAACTATATTACAAAATTCAATATTACAGCACTTGCCCCATCGCTTTTCTGCATTACAAACTTTTACTTTTTAATTTTTATGTTGTGTTTGTTGGGAACGTTCAATTAATGAGAAGATTAATTTACTTGTCTGTCCTACCATGTCTTACAGTTTGTCTGGATGTCCCTTGGCTGACAAAAGCATTCGAAGTATGCTGGCCACAAGCTCACAAGAACTCAAGTAAGATATAAAGAACAAATATTTTCCTTATAAATATTTATTTTACCACAAACAGTGTATAGTTACATCAGAAATTAGAAATGCAGTCTATCTGGAGAGCTGCTAGATGCTGCGGAGGTGGTTGATCTGTGCTTCAGAAGTGTGTGAATTCTCTAGAAATTCCATATAGGCTGGGTCTATACGTAAATCTGTTGACGTAGTATTTTCTTTTGAGTATTCATTAAGTGATAGTGGTGAAATTCATCTAGATGTCTGAACTCCAGTTCTTTTCTGAACATTTGAATTTGCTAGTTAGAACAGAGAATTCTCACAAGATTAGACTGATGAAATACTTCTGACTACATAACTAGTGAAATGATATTCCTCAGAGTTAGACTAGAGGGGAAAGGAAACAGTCTGTTTCTTCCTAAAGCTTGCATAATCTTCCCCAGGTTTGTATCACTGTTAATGGCTTAATGCATTTTCTCATTTGACTGTTTCTTAGTGTCAACTTAGTTATTCCCCTACTTAAAATGCATTCCTCACAATTTTCTTTCAGTTCTTTGAAATGACAATTGTGAGCCTTGAGACTTAAAGAATTGTGAAACAGGTTCAATTTGTCTTCCTGCACCATGTGCTTGATTGGAATTCTGAATGTTGAAGAACTGTAGGGTTTGTAAGTGCTATGAGTTAGTGGTATTCCTGAGATGGCAGTATGGTTAACATGGAAAGATTTTCATATGTAGCAAGAAAAAAATTGAGTAGGAAAAATATGAATGGGTAGCTTATGGTGCTATGCTAAGCATTATTCTGTCTTTACCATACATTATTGCCTTAACTAGGATTTCTTGAGTTCAGTACTTTGATGAAAAAACAAACTTTAACTTGTGGGAAAGATAAGAAAGCAAGCATGAGAAACCTACTTAAGTTAGATATCTCTCTAGTCTTATTTAATCTAGTCACTAAGTGCAAGGAAGAGGTACAAAATTCACATGTATTACCCCTCCAGTCTAAAGTTACTTTTTTGAACTGTCAGTTCAGATCGTATTGCTATCTTTTGCTAGAAGACAATGTGATATGCGAAAGGAAAGGCTGTAAATGAGGTCACTGAACATATATATATATATATATATATATATATATATATATAATCATAAGCAGAATGTGGGTAAATAACCCCAGAGAAACTCAGATTTTGGCCTGACTTTTTGGTTGGCATGTGCTGAAGATGATCAGGGAGCTGCAATTACATAGATAAAGCTGTTACATAGACAAGACTGTTGGGGCAGCCAGCATAATACTTTAAGTACATACTTCGCTGCTTTAACCCTTTATAAAGTTTAGTTAAGTTGGGAAAGTGCTCCGGGATGATCCCGTTCCTCTACTTTTCTCAGATACCTACAGTCAAGCCTACTTTATGTAGACCAGAGAGAATAAAAGATTGCTTGAATTTGATTCCCACTCCTTTCTCTACCATTTTCTCTACCTATTTTGAAAGCAAAGAAAACAAGATTAAGTCATACTTAAAATTACAGAAACAGGTTTAACTAACCTACAATTCCTATTTAGTTAGGAGTTATTATCGTAGTACCTACTGCACACATTAAAATGCTAATTAAATTAGTACAAATTTTAGAAAGTCATAGAATTTTAGACAAGCTAACTTAACTTGGATCTCTTTTGCGTCTTCATTACAAGGCAAATCTTCATTTTCTGATCACTTATTTTTCCATTGAATAACAAATAGTATGTTGCACTGAACAGACAATAATAACTTCTTAAGCAACTAATGGATTTCCTTTGTTTTCCTCATTATCCCATGTGTGGCCCCGTTTGTTCTTCACTGCACTTTTCTCAATCTGTACTTTCAGGATATGACAACTAATTCACTCACATACGTGTCACTAACACCACACCCGAGTGTTTCCTTATTAATATATCTTGGTAAAAAGGGGATTCATTTATTTTCACTTGGAATTTATTTTCACCTACAATTATACACTGAAATAAGTCAGGGTTGGTATTAACACCAGTTTAAAGTGAGAAAATCTAACCATATCATTTTAATTGCTCAATTTGATACTTACAGGACTCACCTAGCTCTTCACTCTACAGAGAACTATATATATTCAAGGCCAACTTCCCAGTGAATTCTCTTGGAGCTGTGGGAATTAGGCAATTCTACACAATGAATGGTTCACCATTTGTGAAAAGGAATGAGCTGTACAGAGAAAGCAGAATAGAGTCTGGTGATCCAGAACAGCAGTTACTTTCTCTCCCCCCAAACTCTTTATACAGTCCTACCTTCCACTCGATCCAGTTACTCTGTCTTATTTCCTTTGTCATTTTTTTTCTACATTTCTCCATGTTTCAAGCTTCTTGTCTCACCAGCCCATCCCCTGTTGCCATCACATTAATATTCTTATTGTTCTCTGCTACTAAGCCATCATACTGAAGTTGGTACAAAGGCATATATTCAAAAGCAGGGATGTAGGAGTCCTATGGATGATAACATCCTTTATACAGCTCTCATTTCTGCTCTTCTTCTCTGCCTAAGAGGGGAGGAGATGTGATCATGTAAATGATAATGCATATGGGCACAAAGCAGCTAAACCAAAGCTACATAAGCAACTTTGATTTGGGAATTTTTAAACTGTGAACTACTTCATTTACATTTGTTATATTTTTGTGTGAAAGGTTTGGGAGAATAATTTCCTTGCTTTTAAAAAGAGCAAGCTGAAAAGAAGCAGAAAGTCCATAATGTGGGATCCTACTGGCATCTTGAGGCTTTTGGTGTCTGCTGTATAGATCACCTGAAGTACTGTGATAGAATACAGCAGTGAAAGGTGTAGCACTCTGAATGGATTGACACCAGAAGGAGGTGGGGAATGTTGCTAATGCATTTCATAGATATTTGCTGACAGCAAAAGAGGAGTGAGTATCAGCAGATTTGACTCCTGCCCTGGGCTTTACAGAGGAATATAAAGGCATTTTTTATCTGCATCCCAAGCCGAGATCCCTTCTGTCCTGCATTTTCCAATCTGTACTGTTACTGTCTCTCCATCTTTTATTCCTCGTTCTGCTTTTCATGAATTATTTCCAGTCATCTATAAAGAGTTCAACCTCTTCAAAATTTGTGATAAATACTTCTCTAATGTATATTAGACAATGATTGTTAGTTTAGCATAGAGTTGATAGTGTAGTGTAGTGACTTTTTGTACTGCATAATTTGGAACACTTTCATAATTTTTTCAATTTGCCATATAGCTCAGTAGCTCAGTAGAGAAAATATTGCATTTGTGCTAGTACAGCCTTTATATCATGTCCTACTAATCCACAATATCCTGTGTGTACTGTAACAACACAAATCATAGTGCAGCTTTCTAACCAGAATTCTGCTAGCACATTGGTGTTGTTGTTTTTTTTTTTTAACTCCTTCATAAAATAAAATATAGCACACACCTGAGACTTCAAATAATGCTTATGATCTAGTCATAATCAAAATAACTGAATCAGTAAAAGTTAGAAAAAAAAATCTTCCTGTGTTGCCTTTTGGTTATTATAGCTCTAAAAATTCCATCACTCACATTTCCTGGCTTGCAGAAAGATGACACTGTCACTCAATTAAATTGTTCCAGGGTTATCCTAATTATTCCTTACCACCCATACTTCACTTTAAGACTTCTTGTTTATTTAAGGCTGTGAAGATTATGTGACTCTCCTCTTTTATCCAAAGTTCAGCTGAAAACTTCTGTCTTTGTGCATAGTTTATTGACAGGTCGAAGCACTTATACAGCCTGGTCAATGTTCTCATTGGTGTAACAAAATAGAAATAACAAAATAATTTATTTGGTTTTAATTCTGTTACTGGTTTGATTAAGAGTTTCTTCCAAACTTTAATATTTTGGTTATAATGCTTGTGAAAAGCAACATATTGATGAGTAAACTTGATTATGATGGCAAAACAATTAACCACCCATCTAGAAATAGCTAGTAATATTAAAATATTCGTAAGTTAAATCCAGTTTAATCTTACCTTGAAGCCTTTCCTAATCATTTTTCCTTATTAACTGCTTATTGTAGAAGTTCTTCCTAACACTTACAGAACTGTAATCCTATTGTAGAATTAAAAATACTATAAAAAGGCAACATTTGAAACACTTTTAATAGTATTTAAAAGAAAAAAGAATTAAGTAAATTTTTAAATCAAATATTGATTATCCATAAATCAATCCCAGACAACATGCAACATGCTGACAGAACATTTACACTTAGATTTCTGTTAACCCACTAATCAGAGAATGTAGCTACCAGTGAATACAAGGAAATTACAAACTTAGTTCTGATCCTACTTTAATGAAAAAATAGCAATTCTTTCTCAGAGGCCATAGGTAGCTAACTATTAGCTTGGACTACTGTCAAACTAACTGTCAAATTATCAACATTTACCCTTTGTCCTTTGGTTCAGTTTTCTGCCAGGAAAACACATTAGTACTTATACTCAAGAATCTGAACCTCAAAAAGATTTGTAGTTCAACCAAATTCAACAAATCTTTATGTGTAGGTGATACTGTCATAATATTCCAATATTTCAGACCCACAGCGCATGTCTTTATGTAGATACTGCATGTCATTATTGTTTCTGTGGTGATCATCTTTTGGCATTACCCTATGGCACTTACAGGGTGGAGAACAATCTCATTACCCTCTATGCAATGAAGCCTGAAAGCTTTTATTTTCCATTTCTCTTCTTAACTGAAAATGTGGAGCTCAATCTATTTTTATACAGTCTCTACAATAAAGTAAGATTTGGAATTTCTGTGCCTCCTTCTTTCCATTTCACTCTGCACTCATTTCCATATGTTTGGTAGTCATCTTCTGCTCTTTCTTTTATCTTCTCTTTATCCTTGTCTCACCATTTCCAGTTGTGTCATCCTAAACTTAGTCCTCCATGAGGTCCAGATTGAAAAGTGAGCTTCTCTGATGTTCTTGTTTAATCACAACTTTTCAAGGAGGAATGTACTGCATACAGTACAGTTTTCTGGATAGAAAGGATATTCTTAGCTTACACTTACAGGGAAAATCTTCTATCTTAGTATAACTTTTAACACTCACTTTGTATTGGTGTACCAAATAATTTTATTGCAATTTTCTCAACAAGATCTAGCAACTGGGAAGAAGGGATATCCTCAATAGAGATGAAGAAGCTTGTGTTGCATTTATTGTGATTAATAGTACCAGAAAAAACTCAATTTAGTCAGCTGGGAAAAAAAAACAAAGCATAGTAAAAAAAAAAAAAAAAAAGATATATTAATAAAACACTGTAGAAATATTCCCATCTTTAGACAGATAACCAGACTATTACTGGGCATTGATCAGTACCTATCCTCTTAAAGCCTTGATAGCTCTCCCAGTATGCAGTCACTTTTCTAGTCAGAACAGTTATTTCTGCAGAAATCTGTTTAGCTGCTGAAGTGCCTTCTCCACCCACAACCTATGTCCATTGTTCTGGAAGCGTGTACCTTTGTTGTTTCATCTGTACAGGAGTACTATCTCTTGCCTTGCCTGCCTTCCCTTCCTAATTCCCTGTTCTTATCCTATTTAGCCTACATCTGTCCTCCTATAAGAACTCAGTAAGACCAACATTTGGAAAGCTGTGACCCATTATACAGTTTTAGCTCACTTTACTCTTAGAAAAGTTACCCTTTATTGTGAGAAAAATAACCATTTCCATTGTTATTATCACTTTTTTTTTCCTCTTTCCCAAGTTTTCTACTGTTTATGTCCTCTTATTTATTTATTCATTTATTTATTTATTACTATGTGATAAATTGTCATTTCAGTTTTTTCTTGAATACTAACATTGTTGAGTCTAGTAAGTAATTATGTTGTGTAATACAATACTTATTTGATGTTAATTATGTATCCTTTGGATCTTCAAAAAATTTTTAAGTTCCTTGATGTTTTATCTAAGTGGAAAATGTGGTTGCAAGGACCAGACATTATGTATTTGGTATAAAGTTAAAAATGACTAGAGTGAGTCATTTGTAAATAATAGTATTTCATTAATTTATCTGCAATGTTATGATAAAACAAACCGGTTTATAATGTGTTATTAAATTAGTGTGCAAGTCTAATTTAAATTATTAAAAACAAAACCAAGGAGCATAGATCCCCATTATTAGTTCCCCTGTAAAGGATAATCTTTCCCATTTTGTTCAACTAGATCCTTGGGCCAAGTGAAATTAGGAATCTCATGTGGTTTCAGTGGGTTTTTTTTGCATTTTTGTTTCCTGTATTTATTGCAGATTTCCACTTGGATACCTTATCTTTGATGGCAGCATGCATGCCTGGCCAGAACAGAACACCTTGGGCTCTGTTCCTGCACTTCTCAATACTCAAATGGGCACTGTAGGTTATACCTAGCATTTCCAACCTCATGTTGTGTGGTGTTATGATAATGTCCTTTGTATAGAAACCCATCATCTGCAGCAACCTCATCTCTATAGTCGCAATAAGTTTTACATATGGAAGTGGCTGGGCTTTTTTTTCTGTTAGAATAACTCCATTCAGACTCTGGTAAGGTTGAGTCATTCCATTTTTCTCACTTAAGTTTGTCAACTTTTGTCTCTAAAATGAATAATACTTGAGTTCTGTTTACATAAGACCCTTCATCGTTGTTTTCATTACTAAAAGGTAGTCTTAAAAGCATGTACTCTCTAAAAAGCTCCTTGCAAGCCATCTGTCTATCAGTACCTCTGATACTGTGAAATGTTCCATGCAGGCACAAAATTGTTTGCATGAAGCACCTTGCAGAATCAGGGCCTTAGTAAGTTTTCAATACTATGAAATGCTCTGGAATTAGAGGCTTTAATTTGCACAATGGCAGCTAAAATATTTAAATAGCTTCTGGCCTCTTCCTTTTCTTTATGCACTTAATTATTTAAAATAAAATATATTGTTAGCTATACTTCTTCTGCTGTTTGGATTATAATCAGTGTTTAAAAGCATTTGCTGCTTAGTTTTAAACTGGAATAGTCTCAATTCAGATGTATGTTCACTGAATTAGAGTAATTTTTATTCAAAACAACCTGTATGACTTAAGTTCGCTTTCAGAAGGAATGGGAATCCACAGCCCTTTTACTTCTATATGCCTGTCTTTGAAAGTGGAATTTAGCATCTGCAATAATGACTTAAGCAGTTTTAAATATACTATCCTAAGTTTCTAGGCTCTTTGCTAATCACCAAATGCTTCAGTGTGAATGCTTATTTGACGGTTCAGTTTAATTTTCAAAACTATTCTCTTGTCAGTCATTCCATGCAGTCCCTAAGCAACTATTCTGAGGAGCACTTAATTGTGATTATCTATGAATTTGTTTCGTTATGTTAACATGCCCAGTGAATCTCTCTAAGGCCTTCTTGTCTTGGAGTCTTTCCATTTGTGCAGTTGCTTTTGCCATTCTTGGGTTTGGTTATACTTCTTTGTCATTGAATGTGTCCCACATCACTTATCTCATTCAGCCCGGCATTTGCTTGTATTCAATCCAGGGGTCTTTTCTTTGGCACAATTTGGTTATTGTGCAAACTCCCATTGTGATGTTGATCATTTTTTGCTTCAAACCAACAGACCATAACCAGTTACTCATTCCATCCAGATCCGCAAAGATCTGCAACATGATGCTGTGGTATATCCCAAGTGCTGAGGCAATCCCCATGGGAAGTTGCATAAACTACACAGTTACTTAAAAGGAGAATTAAAAGTGCAATGTTTTGCATTTCTGTGTTTGGTCAGACTTGCCAAAACCCTTAATATGTACCACAAAATAGAAGTAATTTTGTCACTTGAAGTCTTAAATATGATTGTCTGGATCCTCAGTTGGTGTAAATTAGCATAGCTCCATTGCCTTCAGTGGAGTTACGCTAAAATACAACAGTGATGATCTGGGCAGATGCCCTCAGCTTCTCTCTTGGGTTAGCATTCATGTTTGATTGCCTTATTTAAATCTTTTGAAGTTATAAAATCCCTTGCATTGTTTCTTAGAATGGCCAATTGCTAACTCGATTTCTCAGTGTCTGTATCTGCACAGTAACATCTAATTTTGCCTTGCAGTTAAGTTCATCCCTTTATTTTTTATCTGAGTGCTATTGGGACTTTATGTGGCACACATTTTTTGCAGCACTGTAGTATCTCTATCAATGTCCTATATCCCTAAAATTTCCCATACCCCTCATAAACACCTCATCATAATATTCTTTTACAATATTTTTGTATTCCCAGTAAGTGGAGTTTACATTTGCTCATCTGCATGTAAAAATTGCTCTTCTACCCTAACACACACAGAATTTCCACTGCTTCAAAGTCTATTGGTTTTTCTCCTTTTACAGATAACGACACAGGCTCTGTCAGCATGAGCTTACTTGGTGTATACTGTCTGAAACAGCCTTAGATTTTGAGGGATGTTTTTACACTGTCCATCATCAATTATTTTTATATGCTTAACTATGTTTACACTGCACACAGCCCCAGCAGTTTCTGTTTTCTGTAATAAAAAAAAAGAGAAGAGGACTGCTGTATAAGCACATTACTGTTTTTATTTATTCGTATTTTGGACTGTGGTCAAAAGGGAAAAAAGGTAGAGCCTTGAAAAAAATCTCTTTTTTGTTTTTCAGTGCAGTTTTCAGATGTATTCCATTTGTACAGACTTATTAAAATGATTAGCTGTAAAGTGGACAATCAGAGTGATATTTAAAATGCCACCTTCAGACTTAAGAGTTAATACTGTGCTGAGATGAAAGGAATCTTGCTCACAAATTTTTAGGCTGCAGTTTAATGGAAATGTCATTAAAAGATGATCATATAAATACAGTATATTCAAAAGAGATTACTGGAACACTTTTTCTGCAGTAAGTAGCAAAGGAATCAAAGCATACAGACAGTTTATAAGAAAACCAAGCCACAGTTGTTCTTTGTTCTCTGTTTTGTTTTGTTCTTTTTTACAGGTAAATAGCTATTTTTTCCCAGGCCAGACAGTCTGACACTTTTCTTGAACACATAATTTGCACAAAAAGCATTTGAAAGCAGACACTGTATGAAAATCACAACTTGCTCATTTTGCCTGCTATTCTATGAGCTTAGGGATTTTTTGTTTCCTTGTATAAGCCTGATGAAAGCTAAAAGAACAAAATTGACCCTGTGTTAAATGCAGTCTGAATGTTGAATTCAGCTTAGTAGGTAAACTACATATAATTTACCTTTGTCCATATGATCCAAATCTGTAATGCAGATACTGGCACATGATAGATAGAAACACGAAATGCTATCTTGGCCATTTCTTAAAAATATTTATATATATATATTTTTAACACCAAGATTATACTTTAAAAGGAAATGAATTAAATATGTGCTATTTTAATTACTGTGCATTTCAATAATAAGTTTGGATATAAAAGCTGTGAATGTTGTCTGTGCTGGACACTGCAGAGATACATCGTGTTTTTGTCACCCTTTAGGAAAAGTTTTGAGTAAATTATGAAAAAAAAAAAAAAAAAAAAACAAAACAGGAAAAAAACATAATATATTAAAATAACTGAATAATTTTTTTAAAAATGATAGATTATGAGTTTCTTCTCAAGGCTTCTCCAGGAACCATTGTAGGTGGTGATTTGTTTTCCTCTGATGCACTAATCAAGAAACATCTGTCAGGAAAGCGTAAGTATGTTCCATAAGTATAGGTGCAATGGAGGAGGGGCAAGAGCCTTGTTTTTGAATAACACCCATGACAGCTGTTGTGACTTAAGTGTGCAGAATCTGAAAGAACTGAATTATTAATTATTTTTTTCTTTATTATTTAAAACCAGCTGAAGTTGAATCCTCAAAACTCATTCACAGAAAAAGACCTTCAGTGTTTCTGAGGCAGTCTGAGACCTGATCCAAAGCTCTCTTAGCTCAGTGGAGCACCAACCTTATTTGGTTTTGCATCTGAGATCATGTTCAGCAGTTGCAAAAAAATTGCATTTAATGGAGTGAGAACAATATTACAAGGCCAAATTCCATGCATAGCTCCATGAGCAGAATTCACACTCCTTACGCTTTACAAAAGCAGTTTCAGGTTGATATAATAATAGATGAAGTCCTATTAAATCATTACTTGTTTTAGAAGAAAACATTTTTAAGGTATTAATAAAATATTGGTAAAGAAACAACTTTTGTTTGAATTCTATTTGATAGAATAAACTTTCTCAAACTAAAACGTGAATAATATTTAATGCAAGTGGGAGGTAATTGTCTACCAATTTCTATACATATCTTCTATCTAAAATGAAATGTTTCAACAGTTTTTACCTGATTTTAATTCAATTTTTTGCGAATGTTGATATTAACTGTGCTGAACCCACACAAAATGCTATTGATTTACAAATACATAATAGGTAAACGCATCAGGACCATTTATTTACAATTTGTGCAAAATATCTTAGCAGTGTTAATGTAGAACAGTCCAAATGTTTTATATCTTTGTATAAATCTTTATGTAATCAAAAATTAAGTGGAAATGTCTCTAGGACAAAGAAAAATGTTCTGTTAGTTCACATCAGTGAAAACACTTTCCATTCAAGAGTAAGGTAACTATAATGAATTTATGGTATATTTATTGAAAGGGTGATTTCTTTTTTTCTAAGACCAGATTCATTCATAAATTTTCTTCAGCATAAAAAGGGGAAATAGGTACTTATCAAAACATTGTCAGTAATTAAACTCTGTGTGAGAGGTACAGTATAGAAGTACTAGGAAGTAGCAGCCTATAGCAGATATTTCTGTAAGGTGCAGTTTGCTGGCTAACCTGATCCACTCTCTTTCATTTTATCTTCCTGAGATGCTATAGTCATCTTGACGTTTACAGATTTTCTGTGACTGTATGGATGCTCAAACTGGAATTCTGCCTGTCCCTAATTCATAAGATGCTGTTCTTCTCTGTAGTGTATAGCTGAGAAACACCTCTCAGTTAATCAGGACAGATAATTTGTGTTTCAGCTGTATTCCTACCCATGTATTATTCTCCCAAATCCTTGTCAGGGGGCAGTTAGCAGGAATGTTTGTGAGGGTCGTGCTTTAAGCAATGAATAAAATCATTTCAATGTAAGATGTAAACATTCGTCCTGAGAATAGAAAACCTGGAATAAGGAAAACAGTAATCAAGAGAGTAAGGAGCAATAAATACTCGGGGATATTTGGCAAAGTTGTTATTCTCAGACTTAAGGCTGTTTTTCTAATTCTAAAGAGCATGAGAGATCTGAACTCCAAGGTATAAAAGGGCATGAGCACTTCTTTCTGACTACATTCCTGACCGTGAACAAAGTGTTTCTGGGAGAGAGAGCTGTTTTATACACTGCAGTATGCAGCTTCCAGTGCCCATGTGCTGTGCAGCCATTTATCCCTGTTTGTAACCTCTGGCCTTTCCAGCACTCTGCACAACTATTTATTAAGCTATTCCTGCAGCTATTAGACTTTGAAATTAAAGTGGTTCTTTCATGAAATGTTTTCAGTATAAACCAAGTTTGCACTGCCTAATCTTATGGGAGTTTTGAAAGGGGAAATTGTACAAAAGCCTGGGCTTTCTGCCTTTGTCAACTTTAAGGAGAAAGTAAGGAGGGCCAAAGAAAGAAAAGACACTAGAGAATATCACATGACAATAAAAAGCACAATTCCTTTTCAAATGCTATAGTTAATGATACCTTGGAACATTCTTATTAAGTTGGAATTATTACTTAAGTGCTGTTCAAATACAGTCTTGGATTCCAGCTTAGCTTGGAACAGTTTTAATGGTCTGATCAGAGTTTCTTGCCCTCACTGAAGGGATGTCCCCTTTGTTCACATTAAGTGCAAACTACCTCATACAGTCTGACACACTAGGGTGAAATAGCACCCATTTCAGGTAATTGAATACCATTCTAAAAGCTCCCTTATTTCTCTTAATGCTGCCCAGACAGCTGCAACATCCTGTCAGGAGGTACAGGAAACTCAGATGCGGAGGAGTAGAAACTAGGAGTATCATCTCAGAGTTCTGAAAGTTTGGAGTGAAGTTTGGCTACCTCACTGAGAATTTCTGAGCACTTATTAGCTCTGCAAACTGGACTTCATAATCATGATTTTTAATTAATTTTTTTTTAACTTCTTAATACAGAAGAGTTGGGTGATGTTTGATCATGGAGGGATGGAAATAGAGTGGTTGAGCTTAAGGTAGCATCTGTGCTTTATCTTACAGCTGTGCACTTCTGAGAGAGCTTTTGCTATGCTTTCACCACAGTCTCCTGCCAGGTATTTGTAGACAGAAGTAAGATTGTTTCTTATACTTTCCTCCATCATCATCAGCTTTTGCAGCCTCTTCTATGAAGTTCTCCAAGACCCTAACCATTCTGCTGTATCGCTCAGTAATACAGGCTTGCAGCTCAGTGTTCATATACCTCAAAGTGCTGGGAAAAGTACAGGATATTGTACCCTCCTAAGTATTAGTTCATTAGGGCTGATTTATTTCCACTGTCAGTCTTCTGAGACTACCTCAAAGCAGTAGGATGGCATACTCATAGGGATGGGCTTACCCATGCCCAACCTGACCCCCCTTGCAGATACAGCTTCTTGTCTGGACTTGCACTAAGAGTTTTCCTTTCAGCGTACCAGTGAACCTTGCTTAACATTGTAGGGCTTAGGTAATTTAGGGCTCAGGCAAATGGTGAGGTTATGTTTAAAAGTCAGCGTATGTGGAACTTGAGTCTGTCCCACCAAAACTTACAGCATGCCTGAGAAGCTGCTCAAAAATGAACGTAAACTCGTAACAGTAAATCGGTAAACTAGATTTTCCTTAGCTATACTGTTCATTAGCCTTCTCACTAGACCAGACTGCTTCTCACAGTCTGATATAATTCACATGGTATTTTCACATTTCCTCACTTGGGCTTCTGGCAAATGTTTGTAGGCCTAAAGGGAAAAAGCTGTTTATTTTCATAAAATGAAAGCTGAAGGATTTCACTCTTTTGCTGATGACTCTTCACCCCCAAAACAGAAAGTAGTACCTCTGCTTCAGCTGTCTAGGGAAATGAAACCCTCAAGAGTTAGTTCCCTTTTCCAAATGTTAATGTGTCCTTGTTAATGGAACGTACATGTTTTCAGATAGAAACCATACATTCAGGTGAGATTTAAAAGTCCATCCAATACAGGAACTTTATGGTAAAATTGCTCTTCTTCATGTTGATAACAGGTATAGCATAGTGGCTGTGTATGGAACAAAGGCTAAATCTTAGCCTTAAATACATAGTTAGTCTCATAAACACATTTTACACTAAATTAGTGTGCTTATCTTATCTTATCTTACTGAATATGCACTGAAAAACATCTTAATTGCTCTTTTGAAGCAGAAGCTGTTAATGGTGTGAAGAAGATTCCAGCCCATTACATTTGCTGTCATTTAGATGGTTTTTTTTTTCTTCAAAACTTCTGAGCCCTCATTCTCCTCATTATATATTTCATATAACTCAAAAATGTTTACAGTACTATTCATGTACAGTTTTGCCATAATGCTAGACTGAGAGAAATATTTAGAGATGGTACTTCTGTTTCTTTCTATATTGCACAGGCTAGAAATACACAACTGCTCTTTTAGGCTCAGTCTTTCATACCATTAATGTATTATGTATTAGTATTAATGAACTAATTTGGAAGAGAATATATAGATTGAATCTCTTCATGCTGTTATTCTTTCCATCCTCTCCACTCAGCTTTTCCTTTCTCCTTTACTTTAGATCCAGCTGTCTCTGTTGCTCTGCCTTTCTCTTGATGAATTATGTGAGAGCGTACAAGTTGAATGGTTATGTTCAAGTGAGAGACAGATAAACAGAGTAACTAAAGAAAGGCTAAAGCTGGGTTCTACCCATTCATTTCCAAACATTAGTGGTTTGTTAAGGCACAGTCTATTGAAAGTTGTTAGTTTATTTCCTTTGCTTTTAGGAGTCTAATGTGATAGCTTTTCTAAGTGTTTCTTGTGGAGTTTCTGAATTTCCTGAGTGTTCTAGATATATGAATTTTGAAGACATCCAAAACCTCTAGGAAACTCAAGAATTTGCAGCTTCAAGGTCATACTGCCATATCTTTGGTATTAGTATCACCATGGAGAAGATACACAAAGTATGGAAGAGTACACCGCAGTGTAGAGACAGCAGATCTAGAACTATGATACTGGTAATTTTATGGTGTTCAAAGCATCCAGCAGGCTACTGACCCAACTGTAATGTAAATCTCTTGTCAGAGAAAAAAACCCTACTTCAGATAATTTACTTTTCAAGTATTCAACATCTGACATATTCTTTATTTAATTTTGTACTAAAACTTTCATTTACTTCATAAATAGAAGTACTTGGCCAGCTGTAAGATTTTTTGAAGACAGCTTGTAAGGTGAAGAATACCAGAATAGTAAAATACCTGTACTACTGTCTTCAAGTGATCTGACCAATTTTCACATGTAGGAATTGAATGAAATCATGTGTCTATTGGTTGTTCTGCAAGCCCTGATTGGAAATATTGCTATGCCTTGACTAAGTGGTAGATGCTCCTGAGGGGCTACCCATTTTAAAAGGTCAATCAGGAATAAGATGCTTCTCTTCAGAAGCAAATCTGTCCACCCCAAATTACTGAAGAAAAGCCTTTAAAAAAAAAACAAAAAACACACCTTATTTTGAATGAACTTTCGAGCAAAGGCTTGAAGAAATCTACTATGATACAGCGAACTTGAACGGCTTTGTTCCTAGCTGTAGAGTATATTGTCTTTGGGCTGTCTCCTACTGTGTTTTTCTCCCTGATGCTATAATTTTATGTTATTTTTTCACTATAAAAACGAAGCTTTTTTCAAGGAATGATGTGTTTGGAAATGAACTTTTGAATTCGCATATGTTGGAATTGATTCATTCCTGGTGCTAGGAAGCGCTCTCTGTTGCGAGGAGGGGATGTGCAGCTGGCCAGTGCTGCCTTCAAGGCAGGCGGTGCTGTCAAGAGAGAAAGTGTGGGCAAGGTGCCCAGGGAGAGAGCTGAATCACAGCTTCCCTCCGGCAACTTCTGTGAAAGGAGCACCCCCTTGGTAGCACACAGATGTGATTTCATATTAGGCACTTAGCATGCCTTTGGCAACTGGTGTGTTAGGGTCTATATGCTGATGCTAGATGTGAGAACAGTGGGCAGCACTGTGACGCTTGCTGTGGGGAAGCTGGGAAGTCCTGATGGCTATCAGAACAGGCAGCATACAGAGGCGGTAACTGAAGGTACAGGATTTTTTTTTCTCTAAAGCAGTGTAATTAATTTAAAAGTGTCATGTCTGTCTGTGCGTGTGACTGCACAACAATATTTTAAATGCCAGCATGATGCATTTTAGTCTACTTACAGGAAAATGGATTTCCATTTAATTAGAAAGCAAATCATGTTCTTTGTCACGCGCACACAGTTCAAAAAAATGAAATGCAAAGCAGATAGTACCAGGAGTTAAGGACACAAAAATCATACAAATAATAAAAAAAAGAAGTCAGGGTGTTATTAAATTTTACCTAAAGAGTATGCAGTCAGCCACCCCCATTCAATTGCTGGGGATTTCTAGAGGTAAGGAGAGAGACAGCAATCTCCCAGCAGAGATGGAAGTGACTGAAGTTACTTCATGAATCCTCTGAGCCAAAATTATTTTATCTCATGCCTGGACTAGCTCCATAGGCATCATTCCTCATGGATAGAAAGACCACACAGCGAATGTGGTAACAACAAATCATTCCATTCCATACTTCTTTCCAATTTCCAACTTAAATTTCTCCTGGTATCTTCTAAGAGGACTTGGGAGTGCCCCATCAGGAGTGATCCCTGACTGGATCTTCTGATCTCCTGCCCATAAATACTGGAACTTCACTGGATCCAGTATCAGTGCACAACTGAGAGGATGAATTTTTCTCAGTTCACTCATTTGCTGTTCTAATACTGGAGGAGGAGAGAGTTGACTCCATTGTTTTTCCTCAATTCATTTTCCTTTATATCTACACTTTTTTTTTATATCTACATTTCTTTCATTTGAGAATTTTGTTTTTTATTTTTTATTTTTATTTTCCTGCTACCTGCAAGAAGGCCTTTCTTGTCAGTATTCTGCTTTATAACATATGTTAGCAATATTTTCCATACGAAAAAGTAATATGTGGCACTTTTGCTAAAGCAAAATATGTGCGATTAAGTACTCCTTCTTGTTAAGCTGAATACAGGAAACAAAATATGAACCTAAATTTAGCTCATTTTTTATTTTTGGCTTACAATGCATCTTTGTGAAACTTTGATATTTTTAAGCATGTAGCTTCACTTTCTTTCAAAGATATATTTGTGAGGAATAGGTCACAGGTTTTGCCTGGAATTTGAGGCCATAGATTCAAGATCCACTAAGATCTGCATACTTTATTCCCAAAGAGTTTTTGTCACCTCTTGAAATGCTCCAAATGAACTTCAGACAAGCTAAGAATAGTTGTCAGGAGCTCTTATTGCTAGCATGATTTTACACCTTTTGAAGCCAATGATAAAGCATACAAGGACTTTAATGAAAACAGAAGAGTATAAGGTGCAGAAAACAGGAGAATGTAAGGTTGGGTCAGGACAATCACAGATATGTTTAAAGACTGGGAGAAGAACTTCTTTACATCAGCTCTACAGAGAAGGACTCGGGAATTCCAGTCGATCACTTGGAAAACCTTGGTGTGAGTCAACAGTGTGTGCTTGTAGTGTGCTTGCAGCCTGGAAGGCCAACTTTATCCTGGGCTGCATGAAGGATGGCCAGCGGGGAGAGGGAGGTGCTCATCCCCCTCTTCTGTGGGGGCATCCATCTGAACTACTGTATCCAAACCTGGAGCACTCAGCAACAGAAGGATGAAGAGCTGTTGAAGTGGATCCAGAGGAGGACCACAAAGATGATCAAAGGGCTGGAGCACCTCTCCTATGAAGAAAGGTCAAGGAAGTTGTGCTTATTTGGAATGGAGAAGAGAACGCTCTGGGAAGACCTCATTGCAGCCTTCCAGTATTTAAAGGGAGCTTATAAATATGAGGGAAAACAACTTTTTACACAGTCTATTAGTAATATGACAAGAAGGATTGCCTTTAAAATTTAAGTTAGATGTTAGGAAGAAATTCTATACTCAGAGGCTGGCGAGACACTGCAGCAGTTTACCCAGACTGATTGTGGGTGCTCCATCTCTGGAGGCATTCGAGGCCAGGCTGGATGGGGCCCTGGACAGCTTGATCTGGTGGGTGGCTGTCCTGCCTACAGCCATTCTACAGTTCTGCGATTCTGAAAATGACTCACTGCTTCTTGGCAGTCTAGAAATTCTGAGTTAAGGTTTCACAACAGTGTTTTCTCCCTTTACACAAAGTATATGCAGACATTTCAGCTATTGGATAGGGCTGGAAGCAGTGAAAACAAAGGGAAAAGATAAATTCAGCAGCTGGAAGAAAATAACAAAAAGACAAGAATGATGATGAAAAAAGAAATAATGGAAAGAAACAACAAAGAGAAGAAGAAAGAACTGTGAATGCTGAGGTTATTAGAGATCAAGTAATGAAGAACGAATAAGAGAGGAATAGAGAGTGGAGACCAGAGAAAGGAGAGGGAAAAAAAGGTGTTAAAGAGACAGAGAGAAAATTGGAAAGTGACATAAATGATAATGAGGCAGGAAAATGGAGGGTACAGGAAGTTGGAGCCAACCTCTTTTCAGCGGTTCACAGTGCCAGGCCCAGAAGCGATGGGGAGAAACTGGAGCACAAGAGGTTCTCTCTGTCCATCAGAGAGCACTTCTGTGCTGTTCAGGTGACAGAGCATTGTCACAGGTTGCCCAGAGGTTGGGGAGTCTCTTCTTTGGACATCTACAAAAGCTGTCTGGACCTAGGTACATTCTTCTGGATGTCCGTGCTTCAACAAGGAGCAGACCAGATGGTTCCAAAAGTCACTGCCAATCTCATCCATAGTGTGATTCTGTGATTTTGTGAGAGGATATGGAAAAGGCAGAAGTAAAATGTGGAAGAGATACACTGGGGAGGAATGTGGATGGAAAGCAAACTGTGGACAAAAGCAAATGAAGTCCCTGCTCCACTGAAGGAAAAGGATAACAGGTTGAAAATAGAAAGAGGCACTAAAAAGGAAAATGGAAAGAATGTGACAAAAATGGAAAATGGAAAGACAATGTGACAAAGAAGTGAAAAGAAGTGAAGAAGTGAAAAAGGTATGTAGATGTGCAGCTTCATTGAAACTACAGGAAAATAAATCCATCCTAGCTAAGCAGTTTTACAGGTTTTCATTGCAAATTCAGGTAGGTTGTATAGGTTGAGAGTTTCTGTCTAGGCAGTGAATGGAAGTAGCAACACTTTAGGAATTCAGGAATCAAATGCTGTGGTAAGAAAAGTGAGTAGGAACAACAGAGTAATAATGGGAAAGCATCCATGCTTCTACTGCAGTTAAAACAGACACCATTTTCTGTGACTTCATAAGAAAGGGGATCATCAGAATTCTTATTTTGCATATTTAATTAGAGCTTGACTGCAATGCCTGAGACAGAAAATAGGATTCAGAGATTTACAGAGATTGCTTTCAATCTCTGAACTCTTAGGAAAGTAAAAGCAAAGTCCAGTTAAAACCAGAGCCCAGTTCCTGCTAAGTAGGTATTTTCATAACAGTAACCAGAACTCTGACTGATACTGACACACCTGTGGCCTAGAAGTCTCTGCTGAGGACCGCACAGCTGTTTCTCAACTCCCTTCTCACTCTGCAGTGCTCCACACAAGTCAGTGGTGAGTGGTCTAGGAAGAAAACAGAGAAAAGCTTCTTTTCTCTTTGCCTCTTTGAGATAAACAGGGTACTTGTTTGTCAAGTGCTGTAAACATACTTTTTTTTTTTTTTTTTTTACACGAACTCAAGTTCATAGAAACATAGACATAAAATAAACTCATCATACCTTATACAAAATTCTATTTTTTTAATTTGACAAGGCTTCTTATCCCTTCCCTTTCTTGTCTGCTCCTCTGCTTTCCTCTTTCTTCACACATTCAGTTCAGGCAACAAACACAGCATTTTTACAGTTTTTGCTTTTGTAACCTTTGGTTTCTTCACTACCTGACTAGAAAAGAATAGTATTTTGTCTACGAACCTATATATAGTTTCAGAAGAGATAAAGCTTTACAGCTGCAAACAGAACAGTGAATAAGCATCTCCTTTTGGCCTATTTTCCTCTTGTGTGTAAAGTCATTTAGCCCCTGTATGCTCCAGTTTTCATCTGCTAAGTCCTTCCCTTCTTCAAAGCTGTATTGTGAGATTTTTTCCATTAATGTCTGTAAAGTACTTCCAGATCTTCAGATAAAAGATGGGAATGCAAAGTAATATTGTGTCTGTCTTCCAACCTCCCAACCTATGAATTGAATTTCTAGTGATGCAGTCAAATAAAACAGAATCCCAAATACATAAAAACCACCAGACAATAAAAATATTCTATGTTCTGCTATGAAAAAATCCCACAGGAAACAATTATATTTCTCTAGGCTTTCTGAACCTCCAACAGAAAATCACATCTATAGCATAGAGATTGACAACATGGTCAAAACAAAACTATGGAGAAGACAGATATAATTTTCTTTTAAGTTCCAGTTCCTTTGCAGTATGCAACAGTCTAAGGGACCATTCTGAATTTTTGTACATTTTATTGGTTAATTCCTTAACTCAGTATGATTTTTCTTTTAGATGGCTACCTACATCTGCTTTAAATATTTAATAACTAATTGATTGGATAAATGTACTATTTATTCATTTACTTATAGTAGTAAGTTAATGCTCTAGGGAAGATTGGATCCACAGTGTGTGCAAAGTGTTTTAAAGATACAGTAAATATAGCATGCATCTTCAGAGGGGATAAACTAGCTTGCTAATAACAGATTATAAAAGATATTTTTTATCTACCCATTATAATTGAAACCTAGTATAGTTTGGTAAGTTCTGGAAAGGATAACTATCTGATGGCTTCTGCTGTGGCTAGCATGAGAAAAATTAATGGCTTAATATCAGTTCCGTGGGAGGAAGTGTTCTGAGTACAAAAACAGTGTAGAAGGAATTTCCATAGCCAGAATTGGCAATCCATTTTTTATTAGTGACTTATTTCTTCTTTATTTGTGGAGTGTCTGTAAAGTGTCCACTGAGTGCCAGAAAGCTATTGGTAATAGGCAAGTACGCAGATAACATACAAAGCCAATTCTTGTGAAAACTGCAGCATATCTCAATAACATGTCCTTTTCGTATTGAAAACTGGGCAACTCAGACTGAGTGATGAGGACAGTAAGGCTGAAATGAGCTCCCAATGAGCCAAGAAGGCATACTTGACACACAGTGTAGAAGAGACCAAGGGTGGTTGAAGGGGAAAGAGACATAGGGAAGGGCAGCGTGGAGACAAGAAGTTACATTGATAGCAGTTGCCTAAACTGTCTCTCATGATTATATTGAGCTCTATTAGCAAAAACTGTGATCATGTTAGAATAACCTGGCTTCTGTTTGGGTGGTGCGGTGAATTTGAGGTTGCATAATTCTATATCCAATGTTTCCATTTGGATTTATATAAATTTGTCAAACCCTGAACACAAGGTTTGACTGAGATGGAAACAGAATTAATTGTATTTCTAAATATCAACTGAGGCTTTCTTAGAGAGAAGGAGCCTAAGCTTACACTTGAGCATGAGCCCATGCCCTGGGTTACGCTCAGACTGTGCACTGAAAAAATTTCCATGAACTCTGCCTCCTAACAAGGGAAATAGAATTCTTCTGATTCCAAAGAGCCACTGTCACTTTGTGGTAAAAATAAGAAAAAAAAAAAAAAAAAGTTCATTATATTGCAGATTTCTATATCTTTGTTTTATTGGTGTATTTTAGAGATAATTTATGTCATAAAATTCAACCAAAACTATACACAGTAATGAGGACAAAACTACTTCTGTTCTATCTTTGCACCTTTGTCTAACAACCTATTTGATGTCACATTACTTGATCTATATTGTGCCTATAGATCTAAATGAAAATCTGTGAGAATAGGTATATCTTATTTGTAGTCCACTGTGCTGATGTAATCTGTTTTTTCTTCTGAGCTGAGCTTGCACCAAGACTTTTAACTGCTGGCATCTAGAAAAACCTTTCCAGAGCCCATTTGGGCATCCATTTCCTTGCCAGTCTTGAGAATCTCTTTACATTCCTTCAAGTTCCTAGAAGCGATTTTTAATTGCTGCACAGAATGGGTATTAGGCATTGCATGTAGTCTATCTCAGTTTGGCTTTCTCCTTTGCTTCATTCCTGCTATTGAGTCTAAGCTGATACTGATTCCAGCTTCCTCAGCTGTTGCTGTTCTGTTGTGTTTCCTGCTTTCTGCTTATGTTTATGTTCCTACAAGATCTTCTTTGGGATGTTCTGTGAAATGGAGGGGACATCAAGGCAGTACTGACTGCATTCCTCATCACTGGCAAGCTCTTTTACTGGATGCTCTGATTCTGTGTAAAGTGTTAGTGTACATGGTCTGAACTTTATTCTTTACAAAGAGAAGTTCTTTTGTCACTTCAGTCTTTACAGTACTAAAGTATTCTATTGCTGCAGTGAGCTGTTAGGTAGAATTTACAAATAAGTTTCTGATTCTGTCAAATTACATGCACTTCAGGTCATTGAGGAAACTGTGTATCTCTTTTCTCCACTAAACTCCAGCATTCCATTACAACAGATCTCATGTAAGGTTCTTCTTCTAAGCACCTATGCATTCATCTTTCAGGCATTGCTGTCTGCACGTGAGACCACTTAAGTCAGATAGCTATAGTTACTTAGCAGTTTATAGCAAATATCAAGTATATGCAAGTCTTATGTATGGTAATACATTCTGAAAGTCCCACAATTTTAATGATACAGAGACTTGAAGTTGTCTCCTTATCTAATTTATTTAGAATAGCAAATAAATAATGTAATAGCATCGTAATTGAAACAGAATGTTGCATATCAGCATCTTTCATAGTGGCTATAAGTAGTTCTCATAGAATGGAAACAGAAGTAAATAGAAATGTCCTAGGGTTTTAAAATACTCTTATCAACTGCACTAAATGCTCATTTCATCTTGTACATTTAAGTCAGTATCAGCTTGTGAGACTTGAAAAAATTTTATAATGGTAAAATCAGAAAAGTCTTTCTAAAATCCTTGCCTACATGAAAAACTCCTTTTGGTTTAATCAAAAATATGATGATAATATCAAAAAAAACCTGATGTGAACAGTACAGAGCCCTCTGAGAAGATTCTCAGTTCAATCTACAGCGGGATGATTTCTTCTTTAATATCAATTGCTTAAGACACTTTTTTGTTCTAAATGACACAAAAAATAGGCTAGTTTTTAAATTACTTAAGTGTCCAAATGGTTGAAGTGTAATTGTCTAATTTTAAAACTGACTGACCAGTTATATTGCTGCCTCTTACAAATCCTTTTTGTTAAGACACTATTGATCATGCTTGCCTGTAGCAAAAGTATTGGAATAGCTGAGAAAAAACGTTCTTCTGTTTTGATAATAGTTTATTCTCAATAGAATTGAAGAATTCTTCTGTGGATGAAAATTTGAAGCTTCAAATAGCACATTTTCATAAAAAAAGGAATCTTTGTTTACCTCCGAGAGACTACAGAAGAACAGTCTGATGGCTCCATGAACTACTTTGTTCATTTACATGCAGTGGATGTTTACATTCAAAGTGTACTCAATTCATCTAATTAAATCTTATTCCAATACATTTTGGTACAACAGAGATAGAGGCTTCAGTGAGGCTTCAGGGATGCACCTGGTCTTGATGGAAGTAGGAAATAAGTTTTCTTCATTAAGAAAGATCTCAGAATCACAGAATTGCAGAGGTCGGAAGGGACCTCTAAAGATCATTGAGTTCAGCCCCCCTACTAAAACAGATTCCCTACAATAGGTCACACAGGTAGGCGTCTACATGGACTTTAAATCTCTCCATAGAAGAAGATTTACAACCTCTCTGGGCAACCTGTTCCAGTGGTCCATCACTCTTACTGTAAAGAAGTTTTTCCACATATTTGTATGGAACTTCGTATGTTCAAGTTTTAGATTATTGCTATTTGTCCTATCACTACACACCACCAAGAAGAGCCTGGCCTCATCCATTTGCCTCTTATTTCTCTTTAGATATTTATAAGCATTTATCAGATCCCCTCTCAGTCTTCTTTTCCACAAGCTGAAGAGACCCAGGTTACTCAGCCTTTCCTAATAAGGGAGATGCTCCAGGCCCTTTATCATCTTTGTGACCCTTCACTGGACTCCTTCTAGGAGATCCCTGTCTTTTTTGAACGACAGAGCTCAGAACTGCTCAATGTATTCTAAATGTGGTCTTACCACAGCAGATTAGAGGGGAGGATCACCTTCCTCCACCTGCTGGCCACATTCTTTTTAGAGCACCCCAGGATCTCATTGGCCTTCTTGGCCAAAGGAGCACACTCCTGGCTCATGGCCAACCTGTTGTCCACCAGAACCCCCAGGTCCCTCTCTGCAGAGCTCCTCTTCAGCAGGTCATCCTGCTGTGCTGATGCATGCAGTTATTCCTCCACAGGTGCAAAACTCTACACTTGCTCTTGTTAAACCTCATATTGAGATTGAATAAACATTTAATATTTAATCCTGATAGATATTAAAATAATAATAATTAAAAATAATTATTAAAAATCAGTAGATCTGAAAAAATACAAAAATATCTAAATATCTATATTTGAAATATTGAAATATAAGAAACTAAAAATAAGACCCTTCCCATTTATTTTTTAAATTAAAGTACTAGCCAATCTAGAATCCAAGGTTTGTGCTAATGATGTGCAGCCACAGTAAAGAATGAGTGGTAAGGGCTATGCAGGAAAGAGCTATGATTTGTTCAGTGTATTCTTATGTGGGTATGTGAGAAAGAACTGCACAAACACTTTTTTTTTGTCTTTCTACAAGCAGAAAGATTAATTTTTGATGTCAGCATGGGTGTGGGTCTTGAGATATCAAGACTCACAGCAGTACTTACACTTTCTAGTCAGGGTCATGGTCTTATCATCCTGTGCAAAGGCACTGTAATAGGGAGTCATTGTGGCAAAGCCTTAGTATACAAGTGAAGTAAACTTGTAAATCAAGAGGAAAGAAGAATTATCCTTTAGGATCCTGTTTAGATTTCTTGTCCAGTGCACACAGGCATTCTGTTATGTAGAAGAGAAACTTCAGTGACCTAGTGAATTCCAGAAGTTTTACTAGCTTACATCCTGGAAGCCTTACTGTATTTTTATGTTTTCTGTAGAATAACTGAACTGGTCCAGAAGAAAACCATATGAGAACTCCATTTAACAAATTCCAGTTTAATTTATCTCTTTCAAGCTGCATTAATCATGTTTGAGGTTTGGCCCTGCTGAGCTCTTCCGAAGTAGGTAATGGTTATTAGCGTTAAAGAGCTAAAGTTCAGCCTAATGGAACATGACAGCCCCAGTGCACTGAATTCCAGATTGCTTGAAGTCCTGATATTAAGAAACTTTCAAGTCACTGAGGAAAACTTTGGTAAACCAGTTTATCAGTATGTACCAACTCTGAGGAAAGCACGCATGTATCTGAAGGGTGAAAGGCAAAATGTGCATGAATTCTGGAATCAAATAATCAATGAACTCAACATTATGGAAATGATGTTCCAGAATGCAACATCTGAGATCGTGCACATGTTTTTTTGAATTAGAGTGCTGACTTTGAAAGAAGCTTTAAAGCACCTCTAAAATTCAAAAGTAACACTCAGGAAAAGTGAATTTTTGGAATTCATGTAGCATTTAAGTGTTCAAATGAATATAAATCAATGAGTATAAATAATATATAAATTATGGGTATAAATTAATTCTTCTTTTGTCTTCTCTGATTCAGTGTAGCCATTCAAGTACTGGTTAATGATTATACTGATATTGTAAATTAGATTGTTCTGTAGGGATCATAATCATCTTCACAGTGTAGAAACACCCATTTTCTTTGATGGCTCTTCTGTCATTCTATTATTATAAGTTTCACTAGTGAGTGTATCTGGTTGGTTGATGCTTGGGAATGCTAGGTGAGTTATTGTTTCTATGCAAGAGACACGTCTTCACACTTCATTAGGCATTTCTTTTGTTTCCTGGAGTGGTGGAGGGTTATCTCCATAGTGCACCAACATCTCATGACGTTGTGTTATGGGATTAGAGCAAGAGCCTTGATGGAAAAGAAAACAGCTCACTTGTAATCTTAGCCATTACCTAAGAATACATTTTGGGGATGTTGCATTTGCTGTCACCCCTACCAATTCCTGATGGTGAGGGAATGCCAGGCTGCTCCTGGAAATCTCCAGTAATCTGCCAGTGCTAGAGGTATCCAGAAAATGTTTGACTGGGCAGGCAATGAGTATTTAATAGAAATATTTTATGAGTGAAAATAGTATGTTTGTCCCTGGTGTAGAACTTAGCATAGGTTTAGGAATGGCTGGAGGTCCCCAAGGCTGGCACCTGTGGAAACAGTGGTTGAGACAGTTAATATATATTTAATATAAAATGGACAGCTATATTTTATCTGTCAGTAACTCTGCTCTGTATCTTTTTACATTATTATTCTAGGTGTCCAACTCCTGGGTGTGATGGTTCCGGACATATTACTGGAAATTATGCTTCACATCGAAGGTATGTAAAGAGGAGTGTTTGTTCTTTAAATCAATCAAATAAATGGCTATGTGGGAGTTCAACAGACCTCTCTTCTCTCTTTCAGCTCTGAAGTAGTATTGAGTGCTTTAGGTCGACATATGTTGGTCTAACTCATTCTACATATCATGAATGAGTAACATTTCTCAGTTTCAGCATGGCTCGCTACCCAAAAAGGCAGGAAGATTTTTTTAGTATCTAGCAGAATCTTTGTATAAAAATAATGCAGTTTTTTCTCCCTTCTCTGTTAGTCAAGATAAGTAATTAAATATTTATAAATTTATATTGCTTTACATTCTGAATAACTTCACCATTTTCTGCAGTCTTACCTTTTCTGGACTGAAACGCTGTTCCTGCATTTTTTTCCCCCTGATTGTTTTTTGTCAGTCACTTCAGAATCTCTCCGTATTTCTTTAAATGTGAAATTGAACTAACTTGTTTACTGCCTCTCTCACCTGAAGTCTTAAATCATAGAATCATAGAATCACAGAATTGCTAAGGTTGGAAAAGGCCTTAGATCATCAAGTCCAGCCTCAACCTAACCATACTACCCTAACTCTAACAAGCCACCACTAAATCATGTCCCTGACCACCAAAGCACCTGTTGCATCTGATATGCACCAGACTTGTTAATATACTTCAGAATAAAGTTTGGCTTGTTTTTAAATCACGATGAATTGCTTATAATTATGTGAAGTCTGAAGAATGGAAAGAGAAATTTGTGGAGAAAAGCTGTTACATTGTCTGCCTATAAAAGGGATCCTTACCAAAGGCCAAAGGAAGCAGAGGGGGCCTCACAAGGGCAGAGTAGAGGGGGTTAATCACCTCCTTCTCATTGCTGGCCAATCCTCTTTTCACACAGCCCATGATCAGTTGGCCTTACAGGCTGCAAGCACATGCTGTTGGCTTGCATCAAGGTTTTCATCAACTGGAACTCCCAAATCTTTCTATGTAGGGCTGCTCTTAATTAGTTCTTGTTCCAGTCTGTACACATATTTGAGATTGCCCCAACTCAATTACAACACCCTGTACATGGCTTTGTTGAACCTCATCAGGTTCACGTGGACCCATTTTTCATGCTTTTCCAGATCCACTCAGCTTTGTGTCATCAGCAAATTTGCTGAGGTTGCATTCAATCCTGCTATTCAGGCCATTGATAAAGATATTTAAGAGCACTGATCCTGAGACAGGCACCTGGGGGACACTACTCATCATCAGCCTCCATCTGGACATGGAGACATTGACAACAACCATCCAACCAATTCCTTATCCACTGAATAGTCCACCCTTAAAATCTAGATATTTCCAATTTAGAGATAAGAACGTGAAGTGGGATCATATCAAAAGTCTTGCATAAGTCCAAATAGATGACATCATTTGCTTTTCCCTTGTCCACTGGTGCTATCATTTCATCATGTAAGGCCAGCAGACTGGTCAGGCACAATCAGCCCTTGGTAAAGCTGTGCTGTCTGTTTCAGATCACCTCCTCGTCTTGCATGTGCCTTAACATAGCCTCCAGGAGGATCTGCTTCATGATCTTCCCAAGCAAAGATATTAGTCTCATTGGACTGTAGTTTCCCAGATCTTCCCTTCTACCTTTCTTAAAAATTTGAGGCTTCTTTTCCTTATTGCAGTCAGCAGCCATGACTTTTCAAATATAATGGGGATTGGCTTGGCAACTACATCAGACAGTTCTTTCAGGATCCTGAGATGCTTGTCATCAAGTCTCATAGACTTGTAGACATTCAGTGTCATCAGGTGGTCTTGAAATTGCTCTTTGTTTACACTGGGAGGGATTTAACTCCTCTGACCCATGCCTAGATGTTCAGACTTGAGAGATGTGGGAAGCCTTACTGCCAGTGAAGACCAGCAGTAGAAGAGTTCATTGAGTACCTCAGCCCTTTCTTTGTCCATTGTTGCCATTTCTCCTTTCTCATTTATCAGAAGGGATACATTCTCCTTGATCTGTGTCTTCTGATCAGTGCATCTGAAGAAACCCTTATTATTTTTCATATCCATTGCCAAATTCAGTTCTATCTACTCCTTGTCTTTCCTGATTCTATCTCTGCACGTCCAGACAGCATCTCTGTGTTCTTCCCAAGCCACACATCCCTACTTCCCCTGCCTGTGCATTTCCTTCTTATCCCTCAGTTTTACCTGCAGGACCTTATCCAACCATAGTTTCCTACCTCCTCTGCTTGATTTCTTATGTTGGGGGATGGAGAGCTCTTTTGCTCTCAGAAAGGCATCCTTACATTGTTGCCAATTGTCTGCTGTTCCTATGTCTCCAAGGACAGATTCCCAGGGGATCTCATCTTAAAGAGTCAGTAATCCTCTGCTCTTTGCCAGGCCAGTATTCTTTGGAATCAGGAACCTAACCTGGACACGGTTACTAAAGCCCAGAGTGTCTTCATTCTTAACCTCTTTAATGATCTCCTCTGTAATAGTAAGCACCAGGTCCAGTAACACTTCACCTCTAGATGCTCTGCCCAATACCTGGACCAGATATCCTTAATGGATTCCAGGAGTTTCCTAGATTGTTTGCAGCCTGCCATTTTGCTTTCCCAGCAAAATGTGAGTGGTCAACATTCCCCATCAGGATAAGCGCCTGTGAGTGCAGCGCTTCTTGTAGTTGAAGCAAGAAGGCCTCATCCACAGTCTCTCTGTGATCAGGCAGCCTGTAGTAGACCCCGACCACCAGATGTCCTTTATTGATCAGGCACTTAATTTTAACCCACAAGCTCTCTACCTAATCATGGCTGTTTTTTAGAGGCAGCTCTTTGCTGCCACTTCTTAACACTGAGGCCACTCCTGCCCTGCTTGTCTCTTGTAAAATGTTTGTAGCCCTTGTTAATAGTATTCCAATTGTGTGATTTTTCCTACCATGTTTCTGTGTATAGCAGTTAGGTCTTAGTTCTCTAATTGTACCATGGCTTCCATCTCCTCCTGCTAAGTAATATTACGTACATTGGTGTAGAGGCACTTCAGCTGGGGTATCAGCCATGTTACCTTCTTGGAGGAGCCCTCCCAAAGTCTTCTGGGACAAATCTGAGGTTTTCCCTTGTTTCATCCTGAAGTGACTGTGTTTCTTGGCTCTCTATCACATTCAGCAGTGCATCTCCTCCCCCATTCCCTAGTTTAAAGTTCTACATGGTACTATTGACCAGGAAAAGAGGAACACCTTTTTTCTTAAAATAGCCAGTGTCCCCAGGAGACTTACTGCATTTACTAAGCCAACTCCTCACTGTTCAATTCATGATATATGTGAAGGCCATTCCCTGAGGCGGTGAGGCCAGCGAAAGGCACCCTCTTTAAAAGGGAAGGAAACCAGTGGCCTAAATCCCATGCTATTGAATATGGAAGATTCTGCAATACATCCACAGTTAAGCTAATTCCCACATTGAAAATTGTCATTTACCTTGGCTTGCATCTGAGTCAACATTTTTATTTGTATTTTATGCACTTAATTCTTTCAGTTTTAGAGGAAATTGCTTGAAAAACTTATTTCCTAAATGGCTGTCATGATATTCAAGTATTATGTATTTAAAATGGCTGCATGCATAATGTACATAAAGGCAGATTTAACCCTGCCATGACTTTCTGCAGTTTCACACAGACATTTAATGTATGCAAGATGTTATATTGGCATATACTGTCATTTGAATTCTCTCATTATCTTTTATCTTCATAGATGAAGAATTGAACTGAAATCAAAATGAAGTAATATGTTTACTTTATAATACATTTTGGTTAACACAGGATGAAAAATTATAATGAAGTCTCATCTTTGACATATGTTTTCTTGGTGAATCTGCTGTCAGAGGAAAAATGAATTAATCATAACCTTCTAAGCTGTCTGTTGGAAATGTCTGCTTAGAAGATCTGAAAAGTCTTAGAATTCTCTAATAAATCATAGTGCCAAAATAGAAAGATCTATTGCAAAAAGATGATGCACCAAAACACCAATAAATAGGTGATAATTGAGTTGATTTAATATGCAGTAAGCATTAAATCATTAGTCAAGGCAGAAATTCTTAATTCAGAATATGTTATGAAAATGTCATCATCTGCAAGAATATCCATCTGTACACCTACTAAAAAAGTGTTGCTTTCTCAGGCATTTTTTTAAATATTCAGCTTTCAGATGCAAAATCTGCTAATTCTCACACAGTGAGAAAAAGTAATTTTGGAGATAACCTGGGGATACCTGTAACTCCCATTCTTTCACCTTTGTTTTTTTCAGTCTACGTAGTATGAGTCAGTAAAACAACCTGTTCCCAAACAGCATCCTTGTCCCATACCTTGTTTTCACTTATTCTAAACCCCTTTTGCTTCTTTGCTCCTGCCTTTGACTTCTTCAGATTATGACATCATTATTTTCAACATAAACTATTCTTCACTGGCAAGGGATTTGTACGCAGAGAACTAGAGTACTTTGGTGGGTGCTATAAAAGCTGCTATAAAACAGCAGCTTTCTTTAAAAAGGAAAATGACCAGCTACGTTTGTATTATGGCATGGGATGAGAACACAGGCTATGTAGGTTGGTTCTTGATATAGGCAGTGCAGTTGTCTACGCTATTAAATGGTTAGAGTGTGCTCTGATGTGGCGCTGGCCCTGGGCCAGCAGAAGTCTACCAGGCAGTTCTCAGAAATTATCTGGGGCTCCATACATGTCCAGATCATTCTCTGTAAGTAATATGTGTGTGGCTGTTGTGTCTTACAGAGAAAGAGGGTTGAGTTGTACGGATGTGAACTAGCTGGTCTTGGGTAACAACAATAGTTCTAGGTTTTTTCTGTTTATCAATATAGATGTAGCCATGTCATCTCACTTAAAGTTGCTAGGTAACATGCTCTGTACCAGTATCTTGTGTCAACATTCCTCCTTTTATTTAATTGAATTATCTACAACTTTACAGTATGCAGACTGTTTTTGCCTATGGTTTATTTCTTATTAACCAACACAGAATTCTATCCATGATTGCATAGCCCTTTCCTCTGTTTGTACCTCACAGCCCTCTCTAGCTTTAATAAGACAAAATATTGCGAATTTTTGCTACCACTGTTTGTGTCTCTTCTTTTTGTATACAGGACCTACAGGACCATACAACGCTGAAATACTTTATGTCATGCTGGAAACAAAAATCTACTCTATTTTATTTACTTCTTTCTCTGAGACAAATTTTATAATACAACTTTGTCTTTCATTTCAGTACATTTGAAGGTGTTGTTCTACCATTGGATTTCGTTGTATTTGTTCATATGTTCGTATAACATTTATGGAGAGCATAAAGCATGGTTTTTGGTATGTTCTCAACAGAGGACAGCAGCTCCTTAAAAAAAAATTCTGCCCATCTTTGAATATCTCTTAAACTCATGGCCAATTCCACTAAACTGCTTCTGTAACTCTTTATATGCAAAGAGAAAGTTGAACTTGAAAGATCCTGGAATAGATATTTTTCCATCTTTTGTAGTTAAAACTACATTCTCAGTGTTTAGTTAAAAGAAGCATAGTTTAGTCTAACGTATAACTTGTCTGGGCTTAGCGTTCTGAGCACTTAAATTCTTTCTAAAGAAGTAGATCTGTAGGATTCTTACATGGCATTTTAGTTTTGATAGTGTCCCCGTCCTACTGACAGATCCTAACACTCCTGAGTTCTGACCTTCTTGATTCTCAGCCATACAGAGGATGTAATGTCTCTGAGCTCTGAAACACTTCTGTTCCTCTCAAAGCTGCTATAAGCTGCTGCTGAGTCAGCTGCAGAGATTATTAGGCAGAGAGCTAGGAGCTTCATTTTCTGTGCCTTCTCAGGAACTGCCTGTGTGTGTGGTCTACATAGAGCTTAAATTATTGTCCTTCCATCACAGGCTATGTTGCTTAGATTCCCCTTTGTGATTGTATGCTGCAATCCTCCCTATTCAAACTACTGAACATTAATTTTGGAAACTGGACTGCCAATTTTTGCTATAGAAAGTATATCCCTTGTTAACTGTATGAAAGAGTGAGAAATTGTGGTTTAAAATGTCTCCTTTCACTCAGTCTTTCAGGCTGTCCGCGAGCAAAGAAGAGTGGGATCAGGATAGCACAAAGCAAGGAAGACAAAGAAGACCAAGAGCCAATTAGGTGAGAACAAATGTTGTTAAAGGGCCTTCACATGTTCTTTAAGAGGTTGTATATATATTCAGCTTTTAAGACAAACGTTTTAGTTTGTAGCTATCCAAGAATATGTGTCTTAAGTATGAAATAGTTTTGCTTAATAAGAAATACATAGTCTCTAAATCCCAAGGAATTCTGCACCGGCCCATTTGAATTCAGTGACTGCAAATCAAGGATCCATGCTGATTTATTCTTGCCAAGGATGTGATCTTCTCTAATTTAAAGCAATTTGTGTCTTTCACATGAAATTCACAAGCTACATAAATCTTTATCTTCTAAAAAACCCTACAAAGTTTACATGCTGTAGACAAAACATGCATGCTAAACAAAGTAGTCACAGGAATAGAGAATTAAATACTTGTATGAAAGTACTACTTAGAATCTGACTGCTTATTCAGTTTGTAAGAAGAGGAACAAATACTTACCTATAGGCCTTTGCTTTTTTCTTGAAAAGTGCTCTGATTTCAACAGCTGCTGCACCTGGCAGCTTCAGTGACTGCTCTGAAACATTCAGAACTGGATTCTCCATGTCGTGTTGCAGCAATATTTTAGCGCAGGACAGTCAATGAAATAACTAGCCTTGTTTTGGCCTGTGCTTTGTGGTGGCATACTGACTGAAGTATTTTCTTTAAACATTTCACTTTGAGAATCTTATCCTCTTCCTTCTAACCCTGAGTGTTGTTCGGTTTGTTTGTTTGTTTGTTTGTTTTTAAGTAAATAGGGCAAATGTAGAGGGGATTCTCTAGTAACAGATTAATATGGAGCTGTCTTCACTGATCTCTTTAGGCACGCAGTGCAAGTTTGTTATAATCTCTCCAATTCAGAGAGTGGTTGTTCACATTTCTGATGCAGTAGGCACTATGATTCTGTATGATCTCTCATAATCTTACTCTTGATTTTTAATCTGACAGCATCCCTTTAGTGCAGAAAAGCATCACTCACACTGTTCATACCTAACATTTCCAGGACTTTGGACAAGGTTTCTTTAGAATCCATACGCATACTTAAAACGTAACAAGTATGACACTAAGTAGGATTTTATGGTCACAGACTTTTTATGGACAATTTCCCTACTGAGTGGAGCTCCATAGCACCATTCCAATTCCAGTGTGCTATTTACTTGTAAGAAGAACTTTTTTATGTATTAGCAAAGCTCTATTTGTCATTTTACTCTCTGGAGGGTATCTTGACTATTTTTAAGACGACAGTGCATGATTGTTCTTTTCTTTTCATGTCAGGTTTATTTTGACTTTGTTGTAGAGGCTACCAGGTATATGATGGCAAGACAATAAAGTTTATCTCATCTATCTGCTATCCAGATGTCCAGTTCCTGGTTGTGATGGTCAGGGTCATATAACTGGAAAATATGCATCCCATCGCAGCGCATCAGGGTGTCCTCTAGCTGCCAAAAGGCAAAAGGATGGGTACCTAAATGGCTCACAGTTCTCCTGGAAGTCAGTGAAGACGGAAGGAATGTCATGTCCAACCCCAGGATGTGATGGCTCAGGACACGTCAGTGGTAGTTTTCTTACTCATCGTAGGTGAGTAACCGTGGTTTATATTTTTCACTTAATTATATTATTTAAATCATATTAACAATATCTGGAATACAGCTTTTTGCTGTGAGATTGCTCTGTTCCTTTTGACATTCATTATTACTTAAAAATAGGCTTCCCATTTATGTTTTTAGAGAACTGGAAATAAGGACTCATGATTTCTTAAATGAAAATCTTTGCAAGTAGAGACCTGAATATGAATCTATAATATACAGAAGATTTTAGGGAAAAAAATGTGCATAACAATAACTGTAAATACGCTACTGTTTTATCGAGTGACTCTGAAAAAATTGCTTTGGTATAGACTTTGTAAAACACATCAGAATCCACCTCGTTTTCAGAGATGTTGAATATACTGTTGATTCACAAATGAGCATGGAATGAAAGTATTTTCAGAAACCAGTTCTATAAATATGATGTACTTTTTACTTATTTGGTAATGAAAATGTTAACTCAAAATAGTCAGGAGATTACAGAATAGAAACCCAAACAGAATACATGAGATTATTTAAAAATAATGGAATACAAATATTTGAGAAAAGGAAAACAAGGCCCTATTTTACATAAATTTAGCAAAAATAAGAGAACTTCAGAGTTAACATTTTGCATAGCTTTTAGGAGATTAGTGGATTGTCTACCAGGGATAAATTTTGTCTCTGTTTTTAACATTAGGTTATGAAGAGGAATGGGTGTTTTGGAGCTTTAGATGGGAATCTTAGTGTGAGCATGACTACAGTGCCAGGGCAAAGCTCTAACTAGTATTTCTTCAGATATGTCAAGTCGGTGTGCTTAATTTGTCACCAATCAGCAGAGTTCTCTCAGCATACATATTAGCTAAATGCAATAGTGTCTTTTATGTGTTATTTGAGATTTTATATTCTGCCTTTCATAAATAGACATTAGTGTTATGTTATTCGAACAGCTGTAATAGTTGGAAACTGAAACAGCAAACTGGCTTGTGAAAATTATACCAGCTATTGAATCAGTTATTATATACAGAGAGAGAGGTTTCTAAGGCACAGATTTCTTAGAGCTGCTGTTGCACCTTGCGCTCAAGGTATATTCTGCTGATAATAATGGCCTCTTGAGATGATCCACAAAAGATGGGAAGTCAGTACTTAGATTAAAAACTGCTCCAACTGTTAATCAAATAGTCTGGCATTTAAATACATACGTACCTCTGAAGAAGAAATAAGTAATCAATGGAAAAAGTCACGAACTTTAGTAAATTCAGACTCCTGTCCTATGTACAAAAGCACCAACAATGTGCTTGTTCAGTGTTTGCTTTTCCTATCCACAGAAATTCCTATGAATAGTTTTATCAAGGAATTTTGTGTAGGAAAGAATGGCAACAAGGAGTTACCAGGAGGGATTTGAAGCACGGATTTGAAATAGTACGGTTCACAGAGGAGACAGGACCAGAAGGGAAGGCCAGTGTGAAATAAAGTGACCTATTACTAATATGAAAATGAATTGGAAAGAGTCTGCAGATAGGATATAAGAAAATGCAATTTAGTTATTACACAGTGGAATTCCAAGATCTGCAAGTAAGTTTATAGAATAGGATTTATGCTTGAGCAGCAATAGGGTTTGCAAACTGGGTTTGCAAAATGCTTAGGTGTGATGGAAGAAAGTAATAGACATCATCTAGTGCCTTTTATCTGCTGAAGAAATTTAAGTAGAAGTGGTTAGAAAAAAAGAGGATTATTTTGGACTATCTACATTATACATAGGAAAGCCTAATTAATTATAAGGCTGTCAGAAAGCCAGTAGGAAGATAATAGCAGTGCACTCAGTATACTCAGGTATACATCCTGAGGTGAGGGAGCACAACCTGGGTTATTTCCTCTGAAAATTCAAGGTTGGTCTCAGTTCTGAGTTGTGCAGCTGAATTGCTAAGCCTGTGAACAGGCAGGCTAGAAGATAAAATAAGACAAAGCTCTAGACAGGAGTGATCTTCAGAAGCTGCTTGCTAGAAGCAGACTGATGCCTGCACTCATACACTTCCTCAGAGAACCTCTGAGCTCTCAAATTCCCAAGGCACCCTTGACAAACGAAATGACAAATGTCAGGAAAGAAGGATGGAGCTGTAGATTTTCAAGTGCAGAGCCTTTTTCTCATTAAATGTTTGCTAGAAGCAGACACTGTCTAAAAGAACCTTTAGTATCAACCTCCACAACTGAAGGGTAGGCTTGCAAATACCACTACGGTCAAATCTCTTGGTGCTCGAGGCTGCAGTCTGAGTCTTTGTCCAAAGGATAACATCTCAACAAAGGGTATGTCTGTGGGCTGTATTTGTGTGCAGTGTTGAAAGGGAAGTAGGTCTATAATTCAGACACTTTACATCTCTAAACATACGCTAGTGGCTGCAAATTCATTTCTAAATTGTTGGAGGGCTTTCAATTTGTGTGCTTGAAGCCATCTTCTCTCTTACCATTTGTATTTCTTAGTTTTGGAATTTAAAAGCTCAAAAATACTTAGCATTAGTTCAGTAAATGTGACTCTTAGAATTGAGCTGTATTATTAAAAGGAGTACAGCAGCAGTTATTTAAACAAAGTCAGTTCTTCAGAGCCTTAGACCTGAAATAGCTTTTGTGTTGATGCAATACAAGGCTATGGATAGACAGTAGGGCTTACATTGCTCTATGCTGTCTGAGATACTAAATGTTAGATATTCCTTTCAGTTCATGGAGAAATGAAAGAGCCTAGAATGTAGGTAGAGAGCAAGAGTCAGCTCTTTTGCTTAAGCTTACATGCAATAAAAGCTCAAATATGTAAGTAAAAAAATATATTTCTTATATTTGAAAATAAGTGCAAAGATGAAAACTCAGAAACTTTACTAAACGAATTAAAAAATGCTGTAAAGTTAGATGAGATCAGATACATGTATTGTAATCTGATAACACAGTTCACTATGGGCTAATCCAAAGTAGAGTCTTGAAAGGTACACCAATATTTTTCTGCTAAACCATTTGCTTCAGTACAACATTTCTTGAACACCTCCCTGGACAGTGACTCAGCCACCTCCCTGGGCAGCCTATTCCAATGCCTAACCACTCTTTCAGAGAATAAATTTTTCTTAATGTCCTAACATCCAGCCTTTTAAAAGCCTTTATTGTTTTTTTGTTTTTGGCTGCCTATTCAATCTCCACCCTTAATTTATTTTGCTCCTTTCTAGTTCTTACTTTTTCCTAGAAGCTCTAGGTTTCATTTCAGTGGGAGGAAGTCATATAATGTTAACAGCACAGAAGAATTAGTTAAACTCACTATGTTTGGCAGTAATTACAACCAACGGTGACAGGTGTCATCATGGTGACATTACTGAGGGATGAGAGACATGCAAATGAGCCAAGTCAAGGAGAGGATCATGGCAATTAAATATAATATATATAAAAAGAAGAAAAATATGAAATTAAAAACAATATAGTCTCATCTGGATTTCTATTCATCAGTTGCTAAATCAGGCTCCCATGCTATTTCAAAACAAGCAGTAGAGCAGACTGGGAACATTCACTGAGCCAAAGGTACAGCATCTCGTTTTTGTACATCTGTGCCCATACGTAAGAATTACTTTGGCTCTATACAATCTGTTTTTTGGTGGCCATGGACTAACTAATAAAATGGTGCCCAGGCCATGCTGGGGTGAATGTTAGTTGGCTTGAGCTATGGCATATGGACATGGTTGAGGTCATGCCCAGGCCCTGTCTGGTTGAGTAGTATAGATATCGATCTTCTAATGTTTTTCTCCTGAGCACTGACAGAACAGATCACCTGGTCTCACTAGCTGTGCTCCTAGCAAGCACCCTTCTTATCTATGCCATTCAGCCCTGAACAGGGCTGATGGTAAAGAAAGGCCCAGAGTGCTCCCAGTCTTCATACAGACAAAATAAATCATCTGGCACCCAAATACTAACACCTATATGCTGCTCATGTCCCAGTGAGATTTGTCAGAGATTTGTAACTCCACCAAATCCATGTTCATTTTCATGATGACAGCAGAATTTTTCTCTGAACTCAGAGTAATACCTCATGAAATGTCAAGTCTCACTTTAAACAGAAGTATTTACTGAATTATTGTTTTTCCCACTTCCTCCTCAATGTAAACAAAACCGTTGTATACAAATAAATTCTGAAAAATATTTTTTTCCTATGACATTTGGGATAAAAATGAGTTCAAGGCAAACTGTGAAAGACTGCAGTAAAATCAGTTAAAATTTGACAAAAGTCAGATGTGACTAAAAGCAGAGCCTGGTCCTTGAAAGAGTTAGGCTCTTAAACTGCAGGTAGTTCTGCCAGCTCTTTTCATTACAATCCAGAAGAAGGATGGAATAACATTTTAATCAAATGCACAGTCTACTAAACTGATAGACCCCTAACAGAGAGCTAATCTAGAAGGACTTAAGAGGCTTATTTACCTTGGGAAAGTCAAGGAGAAAATAATATGAAATTCATATTAGAAAAAGCAGACTGCACAATATAAGCAAGAAAAATCACTTAGCTGCTCAGAGCTGGCAAATGACAGTAGATAATAATTTGTACATGTGCTTGCAGCGTGACGTCTCCTTGATTTCAGGCACTTAGCAGAAGCTCTCTGGTTATAAGCCTGTTTGTCCTCATTACAGACACAGCCCATAAAAAAGTAGAGATCACTGTATGGCTTTTTAGATTACAGGTGGGACAAATTTTTCTCTTCAAGTTCTGGTATCTCTCTGCTGCCTAGTGAAGTTCATAGAGAAACTGCTTCTAGCTGGGCTTGGTCACTAAACAAGTTGCTTGAAATTTTTTGGCTACTCCCAAAAAATATTCAAAGGTATGTTGCTAGAGTTATACCTTACCTATTACACATAGGCAAGTCTCAGTCTTCACCTTCACAACGCTATTTGACTTACCAGTAAACCCATCAGACTTCAGATCATCTGTACTGTTACGTGCTGTAATGGGACAGTAGAGAGGTTGATAAACTTTGCAGTAACCAGAGTTGGGCCTCTACCTCTGGGAAACTGTGATCAGTGGTGCTCTATTAAGTCCCTTCATTGTCCCCATAATTCATAGGGCCACTTTCACACCTGTAATGTGCTGCAGTGTTTCCTCCTTTGCTTGAGAGTGATGCGAGATTTTTAAGAGTTATTACATCATTGGGCAACAGGCAAAAACCCTTTCTCTGTTCAGAGATGACAGAGGTCAATGCTCATTGGCATGTATGAAAAGCCCACCTGCAGAACCTCAGCTGACTAAGCAACTTGTTAGCAAAATATCATGTAGATTCGCCACAGGACTAAATATGCTCAGCTGAAGGACGACTTTAGCAGTGTTCTAACAGTTCCAACATTCTGAGATTGACTCAAAAAAAAAAGCTCTCTCAGCTTCTGTGTATCATGGCCATTCACTCTATATAGCAGTCTATGTGTTGCTTGACCAACCAGATTTTAGCACTACTTTAACCCTCCCACTCCAAACTAAGAAAGTAGTTATTTCCAGGAAGTCTTTCTGAAACAACGATCAACTATAATTAAAATTATATCAAGAAGTTTACATTTTATTTTTAATTAGGCTGTATTTTTTTCTCTAGCCACTTAGGTAATGTTCTAAGTGTTTTTAGTTCTGGAACCAAAGCAAATATTTATTTAAACAAAAATCAAATCTGAGCTACTTTCCTCAGCAGCTTTGGAAAGCAGCTTGCTGTAGAAACTGCCATTTAACACATCAGGATTTTAGTCTTCTTATTTTCCCTCGTGACTGAAAACTTAAGTGAAAGTTCCTACACTGGCATTTAGGTGTGAGCGCTAAGTACACCAAAAATGCTTTAAACAGAGAGTAAGGCTTAAAAACCACTATATTAATCAGAAATTATTTTTTCTGCGTGACGAATTCTGAAATTGAGCTGAAGAGATGGCTTCTTCCAACTCTTCTGCACAAAGGCAGCTGGAGTTGTGTGGCTGGTGGGGAGGAGGTGATTCCTACTTGAGTCCCGGTAATCTCCAAGCAAACAGAACTACCTTGTTTGCAGAACCTCTCCATTGCTAACACTCCTGGACTCCCTTCACTTCACAGTTCAGTTAGAAGCTGGGGAGAAGCCAATCATGCTTGAATGTAAATAAAAATGAGTGCTCAGCCATGGAGGGTTCCTTTTATCTTTGCTGGTGCTGTTCTCAGAGTATTTCATCCTTTAAGGTGTAAAGCAGTATTTACTCGTGGGAATAAGGAAGTCTCTACAGTTGGTAGTCTTCAACATAGAAAAAAAATGAGTGGCTCGTGGATTTAATATTAAACCAAGGAAAGAGTCACTTTGATCATTGAGTTTGATCTCTTAACTTGAACTTCAAACATTACCAAACAGCTCTGGAGCTTAGTCAAAAGAGTAAGATTTCTTCCATTAGCAAAATGAAGCAGTAGTTTTCACTGTGATCTGTATTTAGCTGCATTTCAAAAGGATTTTCTCTGGGGCTTGTTTTAGATTTATCTGTAGTTAACAGAGGTCCTGGGACATATTCCTTTCTTTACTCTGTGGATGATGCTACTTTTAATAAACACAAAAAGTTTCATTTTCTTAACTTTTCAAAAAAAATACCAAAAATAGACAAAAAAAACCCAAACAAATAAAACACAGCAAAACAAAAATCCCACAATAGTGGTGAATCTATAAACATCTTAAAACATTTATAAAATTTACAAAATTAGCCCTCAGGATATTTGTTGTTACTCCAGATAAAACATCTTGGTTTTTTTTTTATTTCCTGTTCAATCTTTCTCTGTAAACTTCAGCACTTCACACACCAAATACAAAAGCTGCATTTTATTTTGACCTATGTCTCCTACTTTTCCACATCCCCAAATCACTGCTTGGAGAATGTTTTCTTCACTTGACAGGAAAAGTACAATTCCTTTATCCTGAAGAGCAACCAGACTATGTCTGTCTGCTGAGACAAAAAAAAAAAAAAAAAAAAAAAAAAAAAAGATAGCTACAATCAGTCATCCAGGCAATTATTCCACTTGGTCAGTGATCCCTATGATCCCTCCATTCAGATGGCTTTTCTTCCTTGTACCCTCAAAGACAGTGCTATTATATTCTTGATACAGTTCAGCATTTTAGCCTATGTTTCATTGTTTTAAACAAGACTTTTTTGTAAATGTGTACTAGCTACTAGTGAGAAATCTCCTTCAAACTTTTTCCCCCACTAATTTTCCTTTTATTTTGGGACCAATTCAACTTCATTTTTCAACTCTAATGATTATATGACTAGGCATTGGTTGCAATGTAATTAGACTACTAAACAAGAAAAAGAAGATGCATTCTTAACATTGTATTCAACTCTTAAACAATGCAATGACCATATGAGCTTTATCCTAATTTCTGCATGTAGTCTTTCTGCATACGTCTTAGATGACTGGGTTTCTGTAAATCACTACTCTTCATTAAAGTTGGGCCAAAATGCAAATATAGCTCTATATGGATTGGGCTTATTTTGTAGATTGTGGGGCTTCTTGTACTTTACCTCCGCATTCCTCCATTTGCAAAGTGTTCCTGAAAAAAAGAAACCCAATCAATGCAGGAGTATAGTGTATAGAAATGTCTATTGCATTGACAGTGCCATTCTTATAAAGCAAAAACTGCATGAGTATGTCCCAGTCATGCACCTTTCTATCTAGCACCCATTCCCAACAAAAGCAAATTTCCGATATAAACGATGTGCTGCAATGTCAGATGTACACAACCAAGCAGCAAAAATTGAGGCTTGCTCAAATTTTAGCACATATCTAACATGAGGTTTGCAGGATGTGACCCCAGGTCACTTTAATTCAAGAGTTTAATTCATTTTTTCACAGGTTTTCTGTAAATTGTTGCAGTGGCTCACTTTCAAGGATTATATACCACACTGCACTTTTCTTTCTCAAATTAAAGAACTGATAGTAAAAATTCAGTGAGAGCCAAGAAGTATGGCATCTCAAGGAGACAAGTTGCTGATGACCCACCAGCAGAATATCAGCTCCTGCTGAATCAGGAATTCAGAGGGAGACAGGAGTTGAGTATTGCACTTCTCACAGCTCCACCTGAAATGCTGTAGCTTCAAGCCCTGGGGCATCCACAGTCAAACAGAGATAAATGATGCCTAGTTACGTGTAGACTATTTATTACACCATACTCCCAGCAGTGTTGTTAGAAAGCCTTATTCATTTTTAATACAGAAAAAAAAAAAAAATGCTCAACTATGCTTGTATTTTATTTTGCATTATTTTTCATGTGTATGAGAATAATGGCAGTGGCAAGTGAGATAATTGTGATTAATTTTGTGAGTTCTTTACTGGAATGAACAAGCTCTAGACTTCTCCATTTGTGTACAAGTCAGTGGAAGGTTTATTTAAAATACAAAAAAACAAACCAAAGCAGGAATACACAGTAATTTGACTTGTAGCAGAAAAATCTGTGACACAGGTATCAACTGTAAAGGCTTTAGAATTGATAGTATCCTTATCAGAATTACTAGCTAACTTGTTAGTCTTGATCTTTATTTTTTATTTTTTATTTTTTTTTTCAGATATATCTGACTTATTTTCTTTAAATCTTTGTTGAGATTTAGAGCCAATACAGAGCTATATCCAACACAGCCATTCACTCCCTCCACAATAGGATGAGCAAAAGAACTGAAAAGGCAAATAAATTTGAAAAAATGTATGGGTTGAGATAAAGAAAATTTACTAGGTAAAGCAAAAGACAAGCAAAACAAAACAAAACAAGGAATTAACTCACGACTTCTCGTCAGCAGACAGATATTCTGCCCTTTCCAGGAAAGCAGAATGGTTTACACATTCCAAGTAACATAATGGTTACTTGGAAAGACAGTGCCATAATGCCAGAACACACCTCTTTCTTCTCTTCTTCCTAATTTCATTGCTGCGCATGATGGCATATGGTATGGAATATAACTTTGGCCAGTCTGAGTCAGCTGTCCTGGTTATGTCCTCTCGCAGCCACTTGGCACACCCCTAGCTCCTCACAAGTAGAGTAGTGTGAGAAGCAGGAAAGTCCTTGGCTCTGTGAAAGAACTGCTCAGCAACAACTAAAACATCAGTGTGTTATCAGTGTTTCATTACACATCCAAAACATAGTAGTATGGGGTAGCTAATATGAAGAAAATTAGCTCTAAAACCAGTGCATTCTTAAAGAACTGAAATGGAATTTACTTGTGTATAAGTAAAATCTAAAGATATTTGAGACAAAAGAAAGATCATACCTGTGCTTTTTTTCCCCCCACCATTGATATTATGTCTTCAATTTTCTAGAAATCTGGAGCTACTCTCAGTTTCACTAGGATCTCAATTGAAGCTTTTAGTTAACTGTACACCTCTATTATGTTCTTTGTTGTACAGCAGTCCACTTCTGGTGTAATTCTGACTTATCCCTTTTTCTCATCTTACCTTCCATATGTCCTGTTCTAGTTTGGTTATTCTCATCTTAGAAAAAAAAAAAAACAAGTAATTACCTTTACATGTAAGCACAGTCAGGAATCATAGAATCATAGAATGGTTTGGATTGGAAGGGACCTTTAAGATCATCTAGTTCCAACCCCCTGCTATAGGCAGGGACACCTCCCTCTAGATGGTGTTGGTAAAAGCCCCATCCAGCCTGGCCCTGAATGCTTCCGGGGAGAGGGCATCCATAATCTCTCTGGGCAACCTATTCCTCACCAATCTGAGTGTCTCCTCACCAATCACACAGTACAGAATTTCTTCCTGATACCTAGTCTAAATCTACCCTCTTCCATTTCCCTCAGCCTGTCACTACCTGCCCTTATAAAAAGTCCCTCCACAGCTTTCCTGTAAGCCCCCTTCAGGTACTGGAAGGTAGAAAGGAAGTGTTAGGATGTCCTTGCAGAGTTCTAATTCATTCTTTTATGATTTAAAGTATATAAATACTTTCATTAAAAGCAGAGCTAGGCAAAGAGGATGCATGTTGATATCTTTGCCTTGTGCATTTCTGAAGAATGTAGTCAAGTTAAATATGCTTTAGTAAAACTCAATCTGCTAATTTAGACTACTAACTTAGTCGCTGCTTCATTAAAATTATAAGTGCCTGGAAAGGGAACTTATCCAGTTACAATACAATATGGAACTAATGGGGAGACGGGTTTGCCAGTAAAGACCTGCAGAGGAGGTTGATGACATGGTCTGAATTTGACATCTTTCTGTGTGTTGAATTTGGTTCTTTGGGACTATAGAATGCTCCCTTAAATTAATCAAAGCTGCAGGAAAAGCCAGGAGATTCTGCTCATTCATGACTTCTTCTAAAAACAAGAACATAACAAGCTAAAGGTAATCATAGCAGTACAGTGATGCACATGTTAAAACTGTGTGCATAGGGACAGGGAGGTCAAAAGAAGAAACTTGGCTGTAGTAAGTGGTTTGGGTACTATCACTGAAAGAAGCCCTTTTAGTCAAAGCTCTTTTCCATCTGTTATATTAGATGACTAATGAGGAACAAAACCTTGGATGTAGGCATGCAGTGTCAATTTCTGCTGCTTGTGATTACACTTTGTTTTGTTATTTTGTGGTTTCAGGTAGGTGCAATTCTAGCATCCAATTCTGTGTAGGGTTGGAATAGCTATACTTACGGGCTATTTTGAGAGAGAATTTCATTTTGAGGAATTCCCTGGTTGGACAGCTATTAAAGCTTTTGGAGAGGAAAAGGCTGGGGATCAAGATAAGAGGAAACTAATGTAATTGTTGCAGTGCATATATTGTTGTTATCTTTAATTCCTTTCCCTGCACCTTTGTTTTTGTTGTTGTTGTTTTGTTTTTTTTTTTTTTCCCCCAAAATACACAACCTCCTTCTCTTTAATCTTTCCCAGGACTCCTACTGTCACTTTAAGAGGAGGGTTTTTCTGTGGTCAAGCCTTGAGTATGGAGTAGAGCTTGGAATACTGTGTCATCCTACTACTTAGGCAATAGTGAAAAGGTATTAGGTCATGCTCTTTCTTGATACTGCCAGGGTTGTTCTATTATATATATTCTCAGAATCAAGTCTGGATGTTGAATACTGATTTTTCTTCTGAGGAAATAAATTTAATTTTTAAACATTTTTCTGGGAAAATTGCCTTTTCTAAATGGCTGCACTTGATAATAGTAGGCCAGGCTTTTTAGAGAAAAATTCTAAATAATTACATATTGTACTTAATTTTTTTTAGTGGGAAGTTGGGTCTGTACCTAAGTCAGTGTTTTTACTCAGAGATACCTTTCACAGAAACTTGTTCCATATTGCAGAGATATTATCAGGAGGCAGTGACATGTGTGTAACATTTTTCAGTTCTAGTGTTTATGAAATCATGAGTCCTGAAGGAGTATGCAAGTGTTTAGTAAGTTTCAACAGTTTCAATCAGATTGAGTATATATTTAATCTTATTTGTGATATGCATTAAGGATGTGACTTTTAAAGAGCAGACTGTTTGATGTATATAATTACATAAAAATAGTGAGCATTTCCCATAACAAAATCTGCTGGGATTGCATTTGACATCAAACTATTTTGTATGATGTAATTAAAAGTTAAAAGTTTTGACAACATGAGAGACAAGCAGTAACTGAGTCTCCATCCATAAGTGTATCAAATATACATTTTAAGAGTAAGGTCATTTTTATGGGATCATTTGGGTCATTTCTTATGCTTCAACAGAAAAGTGACACACAGATACTGTTTTTTTGTTTTTTTTTTTTTAAGAAGCAGTTAAAGAAGAGCAATTTACTCAGCTCAGTATACCATTTTCAGTAAGAGAAGCATGGTCTGTAAGGGTTAATTGTTTTGACGCACATCAATTAATTAATTAATGTTTGGACTATTAATTAAAGTGGGTGGAAGTTCAAAGAGGAGCCATGTAAATTTGAAGTGGAGGATTAACTACTTTTAAAATATAAATCTTTAAGAAGAGCATTAGAAAACTGGACTGTTGTTCCTTATTTATATCTTTACAAGATATATATGACTTTTATGTTAGTGTTTTCACGAAAAGAATTTGTATGGAAGAATAAAATCATGAAATAACTACTGGTAAGTCTTTTTAATTTCTTTTTTTTTTTTTTTAGACTAGCACACTCTTTCAGTACCAGACAATGACAATAAACTTCATCTCTAATACTGTTTTCTGTCACAGCTTTGGATTAAAGATTTATTTTCAAATATCTATCAAAATTAATAAGCTTTTTAATGTTCACAGTTTATCAGGATGTCCCAGAGCTACTTCAGCAATGAAGAAAGCAAAGCTGTCTGGAGAACAAATGCTAACAATAAAGCAGCGGGCCAGTAATGGTAAATTTTTAATCATTACCTTTTAATACAATATTTCATTGGTAGCTAAAGTTGTCACTATGGGCTTTTTTTTCTGTGTGTGGAAACCTTCGTATAAACTGTGAATTCAAGGTCAGTAGAATTTAAACTGGGCTTTGCGCTGTGGAAATCTGAGCCAACAGTGGAGTGAGTCAGACTGGTCTGTTACACTCAAATAACTCTAAAATATTTCAAAGTAGAGTATACCATTGTAATTTTCTGGTTCTTTGATTCATATCTCATTCACCAAGGTAGATGGGTGACCTTATGTTGTTGCAGGATTTAAAGGAGGAAAAGAATTTATTTCCAGAGGTGTCAAGTCATAGAATCATAGAATCACAAGGTTGGAAATGACCTATAAGATCATCTAGTCCAACCGTCTTCACACACTGCTACCACAAGCTACTAAACCATACCTCACAGATCCTCATCCAGGCACCTCTTGAACACTGCCAGGGACAGTGACTCCATCACCTCCCTTGGCAGGCCATTCCAGTGCCTGACCACTCTCTGAGAGAAAAAAGTTCTTCCTCATGTCTAACCTAAACCTCCTCTGATACAACTTGCGGCCATTTCCCTGGGTCCTGTTTATTGCCTGGGAGAAGAGGCCAAACCCCTCTTCACCACAACCTCCCTTCAGGAAGTTGTAGAGTGAGATGAGGTCTCCCCTGAGCCTCCTTTTCTCCATACTAAACAAGTCCTTATGAGGTCCCTTGAATTCATTTGGAGTTGTGGTTCTGTAACCTCTCATGCCATTTCATCTCCAATGATCTGCAGTCTTTCCTGCGAAATTTGAGTTGCAGGAAAGATGATGCAAGTACCTTCAATGAAAGTGAAGATGCTACCCTAGTACCTGAAGTGCAAATAAAGCAAACTGTAGGGGCTTCAGATAGGTAATGCATAAATGTCTTGTCTGGGAGGTATCTAAGTCCTAATTTTTCTTGGAGAACTGACATAGTCACTTCATTTGTGACTGTCCATGCTTAATATAATGCCTTCTTAAATGCTGGCATCAAATGTATTTCAGAGCCAAAAAGCATTTATAGAAAAAGCTTTCTGAAGAGCCACTGCAACCCACATTGCCAGCACAGCTGGAGAATGTGTTGGTTCAGTTGCTAGTATCCAGTGAGGTAAAGGTCTGGGCGTAATTTTCTCTACAACATGACATATCCAGGAGAAAAGCCTTCTGGAATGGGATACAGACATTTGGGATGCTTACAGAGACATACAGCATTCTTCCTGTTGTAGTGAGGCATAGTGGGAAAAGATGTGTAAGAGCAAGCCAATGGGAACACAAACTCTCTAGCTTTAGGACTTAAGACTTTAGCAAAACCAGCTTTATTTCTTCCTAGGATTGTTATATGCTTTGCTATGATAATTAAATGAATAAATAAAACCTACAGAGTTTATTTATCTCTGAATTCTTAAAAGGTATAGGTACCAGTTTTTTAAATATTTAAGCCATAAAAACTAAAAAATCATTTCCATTTTGCAAATTGCCCTGAATATCATTATATAACTCTCTTCTGAACCATGTAAATATCAAAAGCAACAGCAGAATTGCAATATATCCTAATGTATCAACAAAATTTTACTACTTTGAGAAATGATTTTGACAGCATTGTGCTATGAAAAAATTATCATGTTAAGATATTTTCTTTTCCTTCATAAGGTCTATGAATTAGGATAGTCCTTCAAATAAGTTAAATAAGACTGCAGAGCAGAATTTGTTGTTACAGGTGCATTTCTTTTAATACAGTGTTAAAATCAGTACGTATAAAAAGAAAGTTGTGACTTACTGATTCTCCAGGCATTTTCATAACACATGCTGGAAAATTATTGCTGATTTAAAAGCTGTGGAAAATATGTTTAACATTTTAACTTCAGAACACAAGTTTGAAGAGCATTTCCTCTCTATATTTTTTTTCTCTAAAACTTTTACTTGAAGTAAATTGTATTTCAAATATGGAAGTAATTAATTTGCTGAACTCTGATTTAAAGCTTTGGTATTTTAATACATCTTTTATTTTTATATCGCATAGGTATAGAAAATGATGAAGAAATTAAACAGTTAGATGAAGAAATCAAAGAACTAAATGAATCCAACTCCCAGATGGAAGCTGACATGATTAAACTCAGAACTCAGGTAACAGTTTTATGAAGCCCTAAATTCAGCTGCTTTTCCTACATGACTGATTAAAAGAAATATGGAAAATATATTGTAGTCTTTCATATTCCTCACATACCAATATGTGAGCCATTTATAAAATCAGAAAACAATATTATGAATGCAATTTCCACATCAATTACCACCATTAAAAAAAAAGAGCCCTAGTTAATTATACTTTCAAAAACAATGACAAAAGCATGACCTGTCAGCTTTGTATTTCCCCTTGATAAAGCTACACATACATTTCTAATAGTAGTTAAATTATTAGGTTAGATCATAGTCATTAGCATAAGTCAGAAGGTGAAGGAGCCTAAATGAACAATGTGGCTTTTTTCAGGTTTGTTTTACAAAGGAAATTTAGATATGGAAAGGAGTACCTATTACACTTCATTATGTAGAGCAGCTCTTGGCAGTAAGAGTGTTTTCACAGATCCAGCTTAGTTCCTTTTAGGTTCCCTATAGATCTGTTGAAAACATGGGAAAACTGATGTTAAAACCTCACTTTATTGTCACTTTTCAGTCCTAATGCTGGATGGAAAAGGCAAAGGAAGGAAATAAATTGAATTCCTTCCCTGACATTTTCCACAGTCCAGCATAATTTTTGGTGCTGTTTTATTCCCATGATTTGAGTACAGAAGCTACAGAGAGCTTTACTTCCATTCCCAGTATTTTTCAGCCTTTAGTCCCGTGATGGTAATCATTAAAGGCACACTGATCCTACGTATTGGGAGTAGAGATGGCTGTTCCTTGCTACTTCTTTGCTTATTGCTTGTAGAGAAGTATGCGGTGTCCATTGTCCTCCTCTTGTATACTCAAAAATAGAGAAAGGATGTGGCCTTTCAGAGTGTTTTTGTTTGACTTCCAAATGATAGTAGAATTGATATTGAAACCTCATTTCATTTTTATTCAGGGTTCTCTGTCATTATTTGATCTTGATAGGATTTTACGGATGTTTTACGATTTTCTAACGTGATCAAGTATAACTGTAGGGAAATGATGACAAAATGCAAGAATGTAAAGCAAGAAGACTACTTAGTGGCAGGAAATCTATAAATACAACATTGGCAGAATTTGTAGTGAGTTTTGAAACTGGAAGGTTCTAAGCTGCCTTTTCTTTTCTTTTACTTCAGCCTTCATATGAGGCTTCAGTTAAGAATTATGACACTCTCCTGAAAACAAGCAATCTACATTTCCAACACAATTACATCACAGTCACTGTCAATCTATTAAGATCATATCCAAGTCAACAATTCCCTCTTTTTAGAACACTAAAATCATATTAAGCATGGCAAAATATTTACTGATAAATCTTTAGAAAATCATCTAGATATCAATAAAACTTCACACAAGTATATACAATGAGAAAATAGTGTTAATTTTGTGAACACCATAACTAGCAAAAGTCATATTTCTTGAGGTCTTGAATACTGTATGATTTTAAGTGCCAGTGAAAGTTTTTTCTACAACAAGGACTTCTCTTCCACATAGAATCTTTCATATTTAAAAGTGGGAAGTTGTACTAGAGACTTTATCTCATTTGGGACACTGATAAGACTTTCCTATACCAGCTGCATTTTTGCACAAGACTTGGAAGAAAACATTTTTAATTTAAGATCTTCTAGTAAATTTGTTTGATTTTAACTTGCAGCTCCAAAAGTATGAGAGGAGTAGAAACACATGAACATAAGATAGAAAAAGAAAAATCTGCAAGTAATTAATTTTCAAATAGTCAGCATCTCACATGACACAGCCCAAGGGAAAAAAAATCTATTTAGGTGCCAATATTCAATTATAATTTTTGCTCAGGCAAAACCCTTTTTAGTTTCAATAATAGATATTTTTCTCCTTTCTCTGCTATTTCTATTATTACTCCCTTTGAAGAGCAAATGCTTTATAACAGCTTGCCTTATATTACATTGTACACAAATTTGTCCATTTTAGATTACCACAATGGAGAGCAACCTGAAGACGATAGAAGAGGAGAACAAAGTAATTGAACAGCAAAATGAGTCTCTTCTTCATGAATTGGCCAATTTAAGCCAGTCTTTAATTCATAGTCTAGCTAATATCCAGCTGCCACATATGGTAAGTGATTGAGAGCACAAGTTAAGGAATTTGGCGATCTTCAGTTCACTTCATACAATAGATGTCTTTTTTATGTTTACGTTTCATCAACCAGTTGGATATTTGTGGTAACAGCACTGAAACCATAAAGATACATTTAACTGCTAACAAAGACATGGAGGGCCTGTTCCGGTGTATCCTGTAAAAAAATTAAGTAAGAACTAAATAGGCATTTTAAATATTATAAAAAATGGTGGCAGTTATGCCTTGATAATATGTTATGCTTAAATGAATATACAATTAAGAAAATAAAAGTTGTATATGAACTACTATTTAATATCTCGTAGGAACCAATCAATGAACAAAATTTTGATGCTTACGTGACCACTTTGACGGACATGTATACAAATCAAGATCGTTATCAGAGTCCAGAAAATAAAGCCCTACTGGAAAATATAAAGCAGGCTGTGAGAGGAATTCAGGTCTGAACAGCTGCTATAGTGGTGAAAGTCTTGCTTAAAAAAAGGATGCCTCTTGTTTTTTGCTGCTGTAATTTACCAGAAAGTGTTATATATTTATTTCTGTTTGAAACAGTGTTATGCTTACAAGACTTCATAATGATTTTATGTCTTGCTTTAAAGATAGTAACTGCAGAATAGTTTTTTGAATACATTCACATTTTGTACGTTTTCATATAAGCTGACATAGTGTGATATGCCATGTAATGTTTATAGCTGCTAATGTATGCACATTTTTGGGGTATATATATTTCTGAAGAGGTAAGCTGATCAAAATAAATAGAGTGTAAATTCTTTTTAATGCTTTAGTGATTAAATGTTTTAGTATTTTGAACTGAAATGGACAAAAAAAAAAAACAGCTTTGAATGACAATGTTGCGGTCTGCAGCCACTTTTTAAACACTATCATTTTGCCTCATGTTGGAGGATTTTATGGGATTTAAGAAATACATTTTGTGTGCATATTGTTTCATAGCAAGAATTGGTTGCAAAAATGCTTTATTTTTGAACAATGCTTGAAAATATTATGTGACTTTTGTTTTTGGAGGATGGTGTGTGGTGGGGGCAATAAAATGAGGTTTTTTGAATTCCAAGAAAATGGCATGGATTAGATGTAAGATACAAAATGGGTAATTTATTGTAAGACAACATCAAGCCATGGAAACTTGACAGAAGATTCAAAGCAGCTTAAACAGCACTTTTTAATTAACTTCTAAGCATTACATGGTATGAATATGGGAACTTCCATTATGAAAAGAACTATATCAGAGGTGGACAACGTGAAGATTTCAGCTTTTATTTTCAAATAAACTTTGGAGCCAACATTCTCTTACCTCTGCTGGACTGCTAGTGCCCCTCTGAATTATCTGTTATAGCAATGTAGTTCATCTTTCAGAAATTCTGTATTTCCAATTCAAGATGGAGGACAATATTTTAAAATTAATATTGCCTTTTAACATCTTTAGTTTTGGGATAAACACAAATGATCTGCTTCTGTTAATGTTACTGAACTGCATTCACTGCTCTCTATAGTGGGAATGCAGTTCAGTAAAGACTTTTCTTTTTGTTTGGCCAAGCATTTGATCCCATTTTTAATATTTCAACATTTATGTTTTGCTTTTAGTTGGAGAACAATCATTACTGCAGCATTCACACATGCTTTGTATTTGTTCTATTACCTATTGCAAAAATGAATGCAATCAAATTTTTAATGTAACTAAATATACTTCGGCACTTTTTTTTTTTTTGCTTTAAACTGGATCATTTTAAGATAAACCTTATTTGTATCTTCAAGATTTGATTGTTTTCTTCAAAATGACTGCACTATATGTATGCATAAGACCACTTTTTATTACTACATTTTTCTTTTTTTAAGTAGTAAATTTGGTGATGTGTTGTGTTTTACGGATGTTGAATTTATTTAAATTTGATAGCATATCTTTTTCCTTCCATGTCTTGATGTTATGCAGAAAGTACAAAAGTACTTTAAAATTTTGTTATGAAAAAGATGGATTTTGTAAAAAATAAAAATATTTTTAGCAGAACAGGACTTACAGGGTCATTGTCCCCACAATGTGCCAGTTGACTATTTGCACTTACCTTGCCCTATATATCCATACGGAGGTGTGCAATTTCTTGTGTCATTAGCCTTGTGACACTAAACTAGAACAAATTATAGTGGAAGCCATTATGGCCAATCCAGTAATATTGCTAAGGGAGACTACAGGGATCTCACAACAAATATTCTGATACAATACTCAACCTCGGTATATATATATATGTATAAATATATGTATATCCCAGCGGCACTTTATACTATTCACTGTACAAAAGCTTACAGTTTTCCACGAGGACTTTAATAACTAGCTGGGAAAAGATTATGTAATTACTTTGGGGCTCTGCAGTATCTTATCTGTACAGTGCCCTTTTTCTGTTGTGCTATTAGTTGTAGCTGCCATGCTCAGAATTGCCTTTTTGAGAGCTGAAGCAAGGTGCTTGTTGTTCACCTTCTGCCATATATATTGTACTTTTGCCCTAGCCTCCTTTTAGGGCTTTCATTGTTCATAATGGCATATGCATTTTTCCACTGCATTGTGTCTGCAGCTTCTTTGCCAGTATAGTAATGCTTTCAGTAGAGTAATAGATAGTATCAGTTTTGGATTCTTATTGTTATCACCTATGTACAATGGAAAGGGATTTTAAGCACAAATCTGCTGCTCATCTAATGTTGGTACATAATATCAAATCAAAAGTTATCTGTGACTATTATATAGGGATCACAAAAGTGTCACATATTAGAATGCTGACCTTTCATATGAAATTATTGTGAGTCATCAGAGTTTATTTATTATAACTTATTGTTCATATTCATTTCTAAGTTAATTTAAGTAATCATTTATTAAGACAGAATTTTGTATAAACTATTTATTGTGCTCTCTGTGGAACTGAAGTTTGATTTATTTTTGTACTACACGGCATGGATTTGTTGACATTTTAATTTTGCTATAAATGTGTGGAATCACAAGTTGCTGTGAGACTTCATTTTTAAATTGTGAACTTTGTACAAATTTTGTCATGCTGGATGTTAACACATCTTACTCTAAATAAATAAAAAAATGTGTTGCCACATTTGTAGCACAGTGGTTCTATGATCAGTTTCAGAATTTCACTTTATTTATCACATGGCATCTACAAAGATATCCTTATAGACGATTTTTAATAAGTAGCCGTGTTCTCTGATTCCTCAAGCTCTTCAGGCAGGGTATGACTGCCTCTTTGAATTATGTACCAAGGAGAAGTTTATTCTAACATTTCAGAATATCCTAGACAGAAATTTCACAGTGTTCCCCTGGCCTGATAAGGGTAATGGAAGGAGTTTAAAATGAAGTACACTGATAATTAGGTCCTCAGACTCAAAAACAATGAATTGAACATTAACTTCAGACGGGATGATTTTCAATTTCTTTTGACCTGCAGTAAGACTTTTCAAAGCAGAGCTTTTATAGCCTGTCCACAGAAGAGGCGAACGACAACGATCAGTTGACGCTTTTGGTAGGCGCTGCTTGTGGCAGGAAGAGTGACCTTCAGTAACTGCTGTCATGTTCAACATTAACTGTGATCTGCACCACAACGTAACCAGTGTTATGACTGCAAAGTGCTAAAAACTGGTTTCAATTTCATTATCACTTTTAAACAATCTAATTAAAATATCTTCCTGGGAAACAAACAAAAGTAATTACACAGGAGATTAGCAATTAATTGATTTATAAGCTCAATTATGACTTCACCATATGCTTAGTTCATGTATTGCATGCATATTATGTCCAGCGTTATGCAGTGTTATCAGTAACTAATTCTGCATGCCATTCTTCCTAATTGAATTCCTTTGAGATCATCGTAAGTGACCAATATAGGAGCTGCCATAAAAATCCTCAGCTGTCTTTGTCTCTAGCAAATGCTGGTTGGCTGAAGGAAGGGAGTGAATACAAAGGGTCCAGGACAACTGGCAGAATAGAATGCAAAATAAAAAAGATAAAATCATGTCTGCCAACTGAGGACATCGCAGCAAGGAGTGCGTGAACTTGTTATACACAATGCAATATATTTATATTTTTGTGTATGTAAGACAGGAAAAGCTCATCTTATTTTTTAGCAGCACATAAAAATTTATTATTAATCATGATCTCCCAGATCTCTTCTGTTTCTTGTTATGCTTACATAGATGAAGTAATAGCAAGTTTTTCACATTAGATCTTGATTTTGTCATCTTCTTGTGAGACTTTTTCTGAAAGAAACAACAAAATGGAAAAGTTAGAAAAAAGGGACAGACTACAAGAGGTGAACATGTGGAAGAAGTGAACATCTTTTAGAGGACAACTATAATCTTTTTCTAGTGATCTCTATCAAACAGTAATTTAAGACATGGCCTAAAAAGGCATGTAGAAGACTAATGCTCTGCTTCATGATAGGTTGTTTTGTTGGTATCAGAATTATGCTAAAGAAAATTAGCCAAACAGGCCATGGAATAAAGAAAGTTGAAGAAATTCTGAGAAACATTGAACACAAAGAAACTTCTAGATGCACAAAGGAACTTTTACATGTCATTCAAACACAGTGCATTTTTTTTTTTTTTATCACCAGAGGTGCTAAAATCATTTCACTGCATTATTTCACCAAATTAAATAATAAGAAATGGAACAGAGTTGGCAGGCAATTCTCAAAATTTTGGAGACCCAGAATAGCCAAAATTCAGCTTTTGGAGAAAGATGGGTTTAGCAGAAATGCTAAGTCATGGCCTGAACCAGTGATGGAGCACCTGGTGAGAAGGCAGGGCCAACCTAGGCAGTGCACCTGAGTGACCAGAAGGGGGTAGGTCCTGGTTCCACCCCTTGTCAGACCTCATTTAAGGGTTGGCAATGGAGTTAAGGATATTTTGCTGGAGATCCCTACCAACCTGAGGCCTTCTATAGGTAAGCATAGTCTTTGTTTCTGTATTTATAATAGCTGCTGTTTTTGAGCACGTTCTTTCTTGCTGCAGCCTAAGACTTTGCTACTATGCTGTCATTGCCATGCTTTCCATTGCATTTCAGTGTTACACTGGGCAACAGGTCAAATATGTTAGTACCCTAGACCTATGTCTAGTGCCCCCATTCTTATGGAATGAAATTATGCACATAAAGCCTAAAGTTCAAGGACAAAAGGCTTAAATATGGCAATATTCTTTCATGGGAAGAAGACAAATCATTATATATCAATATAAACATGTACTTAGCTATTCTTTTAAGCCTGAGATTTTGTTACCTCATCTCTAGTAAAATGGATCACAGTAACCAGAAAGCAAGAATGCCCAATGAGACCTAATTCACTGTATCAATGGGCTTGTACAATGGGGCATAATGTTCTCTACATTAGTAGTCAACTGATCAGTGGTAGCTGAAGTAGTTAATATCCACTTCCAATTTCTGTTTCCTTCAAGTGTTAGTATTTCTACTGAGAAATCTCTTGCCAAAAGACATAAGCCAACTCATCTACTCTCACAAGACTATCTTCCCATTGTTGTGAACAGCAGGCCCTTCATTGTGCCTGTGGACATAATCCTCCTTGAACTTTCTTAAACTTAATTCTTCTTGACCCTACTGTGACCAGTATACCAAGAAAAGCTTTCATACGTATCACTAAATCCCTCTGTTGTTATTGCCACCCAAACCCTCCCAAACCCTTGTTACATCCTCACACTTTATTTTCAGTTTTTCTTGCCTGCTCAATAATGACTCTTAGATCTGTAATCAACTGTTACATTTTAATTAGGTTTCAGAACATAGCAAACATTTTCTATTTGCCCTAAGCAATGTAAGCCATCTCCTTTTTATTTAATCCTTCCTGTGATTAAGTTCTTCATGTACATCAAGTTAGTGCTGATTAATCTTTCCTTTTTTGGTCATTTGTTTTTTATTGAAGATTATTAATCAGATTATTTGCCACAGCAATACCAAATATGGGGGGGGGGGGAGAGAAGATGGCAGAAACTACATTCACAAATAACTCTGAGCCCTTTTTGTCACTTGTATATGGCAAGATGGTTCACTTCATTGATAAAGGGAGAGTTTATGTGTAATGGAGCACATGCAGTCAGTTCGTCGTTTAACACTTTTGGGGAGGAAATCAAATCCAATTCTGGAGCAAGAGTTTGCATTGAAGGCATCTTTTTTCAGTGGAGGCATTGATCTCAAACAGAACATTTAACCCTGATAAAAGCATGCTTGTTTGTTATTGTTTTTTTGTTTTTAATCTACCTCTCATTGACTGTTAGGAATAACTTGTGGATTCCCTGTGGTTCACTCTCTGCACAGTGAAAGTCACTCCTCACAACTGCTTCCACGGAGCATGATCAGCTAGAATGTCTATGGGAAGGAATAAAACAGAAAAGTCAAAAGCTGCAGAACAGGTACACAGGTCAGTAAAAAACAAAAGAAACAGGACAGAGTCAGACAATCAAAAACAATGGTGTTCTTTTCAGCACATAAACTGGACAGAATAACACAAAAGACAGAAACATTTGTACCACAGAATCAATACTATTGGAAGAAGAAGAATGCAGGCACACTCAGTAGAAGTTATGAAGCTGTTTTGTTTTTTTCTGAGATTCACCTAATAGCAATCGTATTTATTACTTTTTTGCACTAAACTCCTGGCTCTCCCAAGTCTGAAGTTTTTCCACCTTTTGCTACACAGCTTAGATTTCTGATGAGTAAAGCTTTAATCTTAAACTGAAATGAATCCTTCTCTTATGATCTGAAAATAAGAAGTTCTTAACACTCGAAAGTCAAACAAAAATTGTGTCACTGAAAAAAAAGCAAATTATATACTGTTTCCTGATGTGCACTGGACATTAGGGCCAGGCACGCTTCCCTTTGAGCATTTGTCTGAGGCGTGGCCAACTGTACCATTGGGACTGCAGATTAATAACTTTCTCCAGCCCAGAAATTGTGCATGTATTACCTAACCTTATACGTGTGGGCTCCCATGATTTTGCTCAAGCTTCAGCATTGCCCTGAAGAGTAGAGCTTTGAGCCAGGTTTCTGGATCAGACCGTGTAGCTTCTGCTAAGAATGTCCTTTGCTCATGTCTCCCTCAGTGGTGCTTGTCTTGTGATGGCTCTGAGGCTGCAGACGTGGAGTGCTCCTCAGCAGCTGAGACCAGCTCCCAGCCACTTTCAGGCAGGGAGTGTTACTGGGGTGACCACTGCATTAACTGCTTCAAATTATGCCCTAGAGAACACTTAGTTTTGGTCCTCTTTGTGGTCATTTGTCATGGAAAAATGTCGTTGATTTACAGAGACTATTTATAATTGGAACAGTACAAATAGCTGCATGCTTTTCCCAGTTTTTGTGGTGATCATGGTGTTTTTTAAAATGATTTTGTTACTTTGGAATTAATTTAAGTAAATATGTAATATTAAATAGGAGGATCTAAGCCACGTGCTGTTAGTATATAATATAGTTTATACAGAATGAGCCATTTGATGACCTCCTAACATGTGGAATTGCTTCTATCCCATTCTCCAGTGACCACAGCATTTACAAGGAGAGAATATTAATGCACAAGTCATTACTGGATTCACACAGGCAGGTTTTGAGAGTTTTACGCATTTGAATCATTTTTTCTGGACTGTGTTGTCCTTGCCCAAAGTATCTTTCTGATAGATTTACTCTCTCAATATGCATGAAACCTTACATTTATTTTTTCCTTGCAACATAAACACAAGAGACTACTGCATGCAGAAGTGCAGGTAAACCCAAACTGGAGTTTGCTGCCTCACAAATCTCTAGCCTTGCCCTAGAGCCCTCAGGCTCTGCCCAGATGGATGCCCCAGATATGATCCACTTCAACATTTAATCAGATCACATGTAAGAACTTCCACCAACAGACATGTTGTAGCCAAGGTAGAAGTATTGTCTCCATTCTGACATGAGTAATACCTTATTGTTAATGTGTAGTTAAAGAGCTGAAATACCTATGACACGCTACTTATTCACTCTCATGTCTGCATACCAAGACACATTTTTTGGAGGGTTCACTTAAGTGATGAAAAATGCTGATACTCCACAGCTTCAAGCTTCACAAGAAAAAAATGGATCAGGTATAGCTCAGGAAATGAAATTTAGCATTTAGCTCACTTTTCTCTGACAGGGGTACTTTTAGTAAAGTGCAGAAATAAATGTTCACAGTAAAACCTAGGTTTGCAACTCTACCCAGGCAACTAGCATGTCAACAGTAATAGCAGTAGATTTAACTAATTTAAGCCTGTTTGAGAAATGCCAGGTTTCACATTTTGTCTCTTTTGTTTACATATTATTTTATCGTAAGAAAAAATAAAATAATAAATAAATTTTCATCTTTTGAATTGTGTTGCCTGTTATCCTTCTCTTCATTTTCTGTGTCTGTGATTATCAGAATAAATGTGAGGACAATTTCTGAAAATAAATGAAGCTAGATCTATAGTACAGGAGGGAGGTCTGGAATACATACTTTCTGAAAGAATATTTCATTCTGCGAAAAAGAAAGGGGTGATTTTTCTAAACAATTGCATTTCCTATAGGTCAGCTGGTGCAAAATATTTAAAATGAAGAACAAAATTATGGTGTGTGTGTGTGTATATTATACATACATATATATATATATATATATATATGCCTGAAAACAAAAACTGCATGATCAGTTAAACTTCTGAGTTTGTGCACTCATCTCTTTTATGACTGTACAGGGTTATAATCCCTTTTGAATTACCTAACATGAAAGGAGAATCTCTTTTTTGGAGTAGGTTGGCAAATCATCAGAAAGCAATATTGATGGCAAAGGTTGTGTCTCTGATTGGATGTGTTGATTCAGATGGAGTTGCTAGCATTGCACATGGTGTGACCTTATCTCTAGAAAGAGATCATGCAAACTATCCATGAGCATGATCAGAAGCTGTCTTAACAGAGCTGCATCATGGAAAATTGTTTTTCTTATGTACTTTGGCTAAACCTTGCTTTGTAAAGCTGTAATTTGATTTCACCCACTGTTTCCTAAGAGATCTCATAAATTTAATTAAATGCTGATTACAAACAAGTCCATGTCTAAAATATGCATATGGATATGCTATGTCATTATTAGTACTCCTCCATTAAATCATCTGTTTTGAACATACCAACCAGCCCAATTTCACTAGAGTCAAGAAAATTGATGAGAGTAATGAGCAGGACTTTGAAACATGAGTGTGACAAGGTCCAGAGCTGGCTTTGAAAGTGATATGCCTATGCATTCTCCTCATGGTAAGATCCCCAGAGAAGACGAAAAAAGATTCTAAGCACAAGAAAACAGGTTTTGAGCAAGAGTAATTCAATTTTTAAAACAGGAAATGCTTCAGAACACCTTGAAGAGGGATGAGAAGGGTGGTGAGGCGCTGGAACAGGTTGTCCAGTGAGGTGGCAGAAGACCCCATCCCTGGAGGCGCCTGAGGCCAGGCTGGACAGAGCTGCGAGCATATTGCTCTAGCTGTAGGTGTCCCTGTTCATTGCAGGGGGATTGGTCTGGATGACCTTTAAGGGTCCCTTCCAACTCGAACAGTTCTGTGATTGTCATTCTACGTAGAACACCCTCCAACATTCTAGTTTTTTAAATCTAAGACCTATAAACTCTGCATTGTGGAGAGAAAGGGCAGGGAAAACATTAAGAAGGATGAAACAGTAAGTCTGAAACAAAGAATTAATGATCATTTCCTTTTAATGCTGGTGCCTCTTGGAAGTTACAAAATAAAATAATAAAAAAACATGTTTCAGTATGATTCTGTGAATTACACTGAGATATATTTTTCATTTTAAGGCCAAATGCTTTTTATTTAAATGCCAGTCAATTACTGGGTGCCTGATGGATTTCTGTTAAAAGAGGACAAGTTTTCTTTTGTGTTTGTTTCTCTCCAAAATTCAGGATTAGACTTCAGCTAACTGAATTTCAATTCAACTATTTCAGAGTAATTGAAAAAATGTTGTGCAAATTACAGTATAGTATCTTGCTAATGGCTCTCTGTGTATTTGTCGAGTAAGAAGCCTTCAGTGCACATTTCAATAAAAATGTTTTCATTTCTGTGGTTGATAAAGAAAATTAAAACTTCAGGTAGGAATATAACATATCTTTGCTAGAAAATATTTGAAGTGAATGGAACCTTTTAATTTCATTTGACTTGTTTTTAACATTTCATTTTTTTGATAAAAGAAAAAAAGAACAATTTAAAACAAGAACACTTTCCCTTTTCATCCTCACTAATTCCTGTTGGTCTTTTTTAGCTGCTGTTATCCTAGGAGAAAAATAAAAAATAGAGAGGAACACGATGAGAACTGATAATGAAACAACTGAAAGAAAAAAATCTAAAATTTTCCAATTTTCTCATTTTTTTTTTTTCCACTAAGGGACATGCTAGGAGTAGATAATGTAATCCTAATTCATGGACCCAGCCATATTTTAAAGATACTGTCACTTACAGTCAGAACTTGATAGGAATCATTTTGTTTTCCACAGACTATAGAAAGAAAACAAACAAACCAACAACCTAATGTCATATTTGTGAACTAATGTAGGACAGAATTATTAATGGAGGACAGTAGAATATTGAGAATATAATTACTATCTGTGTAACGGAAGATAATTTTTCAGCAATGTTGATTTCCATGCGAAAGGAACCAGCATTGCTACTGGTTTCACTAGTGCTTTCTTCTCTATTTGTTTCTTAAGACGGCTGTCTGTTCTGCTCTGTTTTATCTAAACCTGGCATCTGGGCTGTGGTGCTGAGTCACTGTGAAATGCAATGGCTGGTAGGCAGATAGCATCATGGCAGACATGAAATTTTTGTCACAAAACAAAATTCCAGTTACTAATCAAGATCCATGATTTCACTGAGAGCAAAGAACAACTTCTGTTGCTGTCGTTCTCTTTTTAGCACTTAATTTCCTTGCACTTTCCTTTCCAGAAATGTCTTACTTTCTAAAATGACTTCATCTCAACTAGAGATCCTGTAACAAACACCAACAGAACATCAAAGGTGACTAAAGGAGAAAGATCAGACAGAAATTAGACAACCCAGCAATTAGAGGACAGCAAAACTACCCTGAAGGAGAGAACAGGACTGAGCTAGCCCACCCTGGCTGAACTCTCCCAAATACTTTGATCAGCAGGGAAAGAGTGCATGAGCTAAAGGAGGTCTGCTGATAACCCAAACACACACTCTCTTCTCTTAGTATAGCTTGGTATCCAACCTGAAAGTCTGAATTACTGTGTATTTCTAATTTATTTTTAAATACAAAAATCTGTTAGAATACTTTTAAAAGTTCACTTGAATGTCCTCTTAAATGACAACCTTACTCCTTTTTTTTTTTTTTTCAGAGGTTTTTCTTTAACTATTGCTTTGATCAAATTATTTGAAGTTGGTTTTGTTCCAGAATAACTGTTGCATTTTACTGGAAGCTGAAGCCATAGTGAAGGCCGTTCCTGAGTCAGAGTGTGTCATACTAGTGAACTGCTAATGACTTGCCCTCTTTTTGGCTGGTGAGGAATTTTATCTGAGCTGGTAACAGTGAGAGCTGTGCTATTAGTCAGAAATGTTGGCTGGAAGGGATTGCTGAAGGTCTCTTGGCCAGCCTCCTGTTCACACCAGGACCATTGCCAGCGTTACCTCAGACCAGACACAGCTTTGTCTAGTCGAATATTGAGAATGTCTCAGGATGGGGTTTCCCACCATTTCTGCTAACCTGCCGCCATGAGGAAAACTGTTTTTCCCCATTGTCCAATCTAAACATTTCCTGTGGCAATATACAACCATTGCATCTTGCTATGTGTACTATCTTCCACTGCAAAGAGTATTTCAGCTTTATCATTTCTTTGTATCTTCTAAATGTCATAAGCTGCTATCAGTTTGTGCCGTTGCCCTCACCTCACCAGATGAAACAAATCCAGATCCCTCACCTCACAGGTTGTGCACTAAAGACCCTTGAGTACCTGAGTAGTCCTCTGCTGGGCTCCTTCCAATTTCTCAAAATTCCCCTTGATCTGGAGAGCCCAGGAAGGGACGTGTCCTTCCAGGTAGAGCCTCACATGCACCAAGTGAAGGCAACTCTGTGCCCTGCAGGGGGATGTGCTCTGAACCATGCAGCATGCATCTGGGAAATAGGCACAGCCCTAGCTGCGTTGTCTGTTTTCAGGAAAGGCACTGCTTTTATATGTGTCTCCAAAACATGTGGCCTCGTGGTTCTGATCTTGGCTGAAGCCTCCAGGCACTGCTATAGTACAAATAATAGCCTGGAATCTCTTCCAGGTAAGGTATTTCCTCTGTGCGGGCAAGCGATTAAACTAATAACACCCGATTTCCCCTTATGCTGATGTAAAGGAGAACTGCTGTGTGGGAAACCAGCAGCTCATTGATATGAGTGCATTTTTCTTTGGGAAAGTTTATTCAGGAGAGTTTTCTTGTTTTCCTGTAGGAAAACTCTTCCCGTAAGTATGTTGGCTAGCTATTGAGCAATGATCTGTGATTTCAGAAGTTTTAAGCAACTTGCCAAAGCAGATCATAATAATATTTTTCATTTTTATTGAATATTAATTTCTAGCAAATCATTTAAAAAGCCAGGAGGATAAAAGTGTGTTATTCTTCTAGTGGATAGTAGACTATTGGATACTCCAATACTAATTTTGCTCCCAATACATTATCTATGATAGCTGTGTAGGATTTAAAAAAAAAAAAAAAAAGAATAATCTAACTCCTAATTAGGAAATCAATACTGCACAGTTATTAAAAATTCACTTTTGGGGAATTTCTCTAAATATGAGCTGCGACTCATAGCTACACCCCAACAAATGCTGCATTTGAAAGCAAAGACATGCTAAAAAATGTCCAAGAGTTAGAAATATCTGGCAAATGTGAGTTACACCAGCTGATTTCAGATACAATAAGCGTCCTTCCTTGGACACATCTAAAAGCAGCGGGCAGCTCGGTTGAAGTGGAGATTTGAAAATATCTTGGATAAGAATCTGTGCTTTTTTTTTATTGCTAGTTCACATGGAATCTGTCTAAGGAATTCATTATTATAAAGAAGATAACAATGTGTGTTCTGGTGATCTAAAAAAACAAAGGGATTAAATATATCCTAGTGCATTACAGAGAATACAGCACTGTGAAGAAACCTTTTTCAAAATGTAACCAGGCAAGGACTAATTTTCACTGGAGATAAATATTATATTGAGAAAAGGAGAATAGCATCTTTAATAGATATTGATAGCATCACTTTCCCAACAGAGAGTAAGGATATGAAATCTGTCTTCTGTGCAGATAACATCCTTACTCTTCTTTGCTGGGCCAGCAGATGTCAAACTCTTGAATGCTCATGGTCAGAGAAATTATATTCCATCTGGCTATGGAGAAGCATGCAGTATTTAGCAAAGTATGTGTCTGAGCATGATGTAGGCTTTCCTGGATAGCTGAGAAAAGCTTATGAATAAATGTTTTTAAATGTAAATAATTGACTGAGCTGATACCCTGAGTTTTGCATACTTGCTCATGTACCATCCAGATAAATCATGGCATTCGGTATGCATGTTAATAAAAAGGAAGGGCATGATTATATGCTCTCAAAGCAATCTTGAATTTTGCTTCTGCCTTTCAGAGGTTAAAGGTCAGAAATGTTTAGGTTCCTCTGCAAGCATATTGTAACAAAAGCGCTTTACATGTGTTTTTATGGTGCTTTTTCTTTTTTTCTAAATGAGCTATTTTACAGTCTGTTCCTCCTAGCTGTTATGGTTACTGCTAGCTGAATTGGTCATTTGGTCATTGGTATTTGGAAACAATAAACTGAGTCACTCTTCTGTCTCTGCCAATGTCTATGGTTTCTAATGTCAGGTGTCTGAAGACATGCTAAAATATCTTCAATGCCTTACTTTATATCCAGAGAATGCTAACTACAGAAGTGAAATCATAGAGGCTTGTGCCTATATTTCTTATATCTGATTATTTGCTTCATCCGAAAGCATTTCTTTTTTACTACCTCAGTAAATCAAAAGCAGTGTAACTAAATTACTAGTATGGAGTAAAACCAGCAAGTGGCAGTATTTGACAAAAAGTCTGGGAGGTAAGTAGGAAACTCAAAAAGAAATGGAGATGTGCATTACATCTAATAGTAAGTTAAACGCTTCTCCCAGCACTCAGAAAGAAAAGTCTCTTATTTCCACAATAAATACATTATCTTTTGCTAGACCAGCTCCTCAGTGAGAGAACTCAGTCAGTTTCTCACTGATATTTATATGCAGGTTGAACAAAAATTACCCTACAACTTTTAGAGGAATTATTTTATTAAAATTGACCAGAAACAGAAAGATTTATCAAAATAATTTGGAATTTAATTGGCAACTTCCCTGCCATGAATTCAGAATAATATGCAATCGATATTAAAGCCATTATACAGTGTTTTTGGCAGTGTATTTTAGGAAAGATAAAACAGATTGGAGACTGGGGGAAAGATTTCTGTAATTTTCAATCATGGAATTATAGAATTGTTTGAGCTGGAAGGGATCCTCAAAGGCTATCTAGTCCAACTCTCCTGCAGTGAACAGGAAAATAATAATAAAGCATTCAAAAGCCAAAAAGCCAAAAAGCATTATTATAAGTATGAACTATGGAGTGTTGTCTGGAGTATGTCTGTTTGTAGCACCAAAGGTGTGTGAGGGCCAGAAGACAGAGGGGCGAACCAAATTCACAGAAGAATAAGACTTTCTCCAACCTTTAAATGCTATGGTGTTTCATGAACACCATAAATGGACAGAGAAGCGTCCTTCAGGCCTGCTTTTCTTCTTGCTGAAGTCACTGAGCTGTTTCTCACTGATTTCAGCTGCAGCAGCCACAAGTACTTTGTGTCTCAGGTTTGTTCAAGACAAACTTCTTACTCTCTTTATGTTATCACAGTAGAGAAGTAGCGTTTTGAGGTTGAGAAAGCAAACATTATAAAACTTAGGAAATTTGTCTTCTTCCTGTCGCAGTTGCATTAACATACAGTCTTCAATAAAATATGTTTTTCCACAGCTTTGTTTAGTTCAGAAAATAAATCATGACCTAGCTATAAAAGCTCACATGCTAAAGAAAGTTTATGAAGAACAGTTAAGAAGCTGTGAGAAATTCCAAAAATGAGATTAATTTCCAACATGCAGTGGTATAAACAACTTTACTATGCAGCTTTAAATAAAGTAGGTTTCCTTTTTGACCCACTCTCTAAAGATCTTTTTAAACTCCCTCATTACTACTTGAGAAAATCTCTTGAAAGCTTTTTTGGATCTTCCTATTAATCTCTGAGAGGACTTCTCCACCCACCCACATTTCTCTGCTCTCTCCCTGCCAAGCTAGTGAGTTTTATGAGCTGCAAACAAGATGCAGTCTTTGGCCTTGGGAAATGTGGCCTTTACGTTTGAAGCTTTAATCAGCGTACTGACAGAACTGACTGCAGTCTCAACATCTCAGTGAATGTCAGGTTAATCTGCATTACATTTTAATTAAAAGCAATAATATTCTATGCTGTTCCAGTGCTCAGCTAATTGCTCACCACCTCGCATACCAGCAGGCTCCACAGGGCATGAACACTCCATCTGAAATGCCTCATGAGGAATTCATAATGCATTAGCCAAGAGCCTGGAGGTTACACATAACTTAAAGTAAATGGCAAGGATGCTATGTAATATGCTAAGGCTAAATCACCTAATTTGGAGGAAAGTATCTACTCACTTGGAATCATAGAATCATTAAGGTTGGAAAGGCTGCTAAGGTCATCTAGTCCAACCTTCAGCCCATCCCCACCATGCCCACTAACCTCAGTGCCATAACTCCTCAGTTCTTGAGCATCTTCAGGGATGTGACTCCACCACCCCCCTGGGCAGCCTGTGCCAATGCATCATCACTCTTTTGGAGAATAAATGTTTCCTGATATCCAGTCTGAACTTCTACTCTTACTCTTGGAATAATATCTGTATATCAGATATTTACAATGCATAATGCAATAGCAGAGTAAGTTCCCAAATGCTATAAACAATTCAGAACCAATTTAAATACCTGCATGAAGTTTAATCAGCTTTGGCTGTGTTCTTTATTTTTGGATAAGAACCACCATAAAGTACCACAGTACCACAAAATAAACTAATATAGTAGTTTCTTAAATGATATGAAATATGGAATCATAGAATAGAATCATAGAATCTTTCAGTTTGAGTTGGAAGGGATGCTTAAAGGTCATCTAGTGCAACTCCCGGGCAATGAACAGTGATCTACAGTTAAATCCTCACTTAGCAGTATCTCTGTATTACTGTTTGATTATCTAAGCTCACAGGTTCTGCTTCTTTTCGTATGGGCGCTGAGGGATGACAGATTTACAGCGGCCACGATGCTCTCATATGAGTGGCATTTCCGGGAGCAAAAACTAACTCTGCCAATACTTGCACTGTGTAGGTCAAAAGTGTCCAAGCTTTTCCTGGACCAGGAAACAAGTGTGATTTTCAGACTCTATACATGGCCCAGCACCAATTACAAATGCAGAGGCAGTGATACACACAGCAGATATTTGCCGAATCCACACAGAGGTGATGCACACTCTAACTGCTGCTCCAGCAAACTCTCACAGCCTTTCTTCTGCTTCAGCCTGCCATCCTTCACTGTACAGTACAGCTGACATGTATCTGAGTTTCTGTGTTGAAGTAACAGATTAAGCCCAGTTCTAATCAACATTTAGAAATGTACCAAATTCATTGTCAGAGTGTGAAGAGCCGTCCAGGAGCCTTTGACTCTCCAGTTATCAGTGCTGAGCATCCCCTATCTCAGATAGATTCGGGCTGCTTTAATGGGCTTGGGGCTGTCTAGAACAAGAAAAACCTGTCTGTGCTTCCATCAGCTAACTCCTTTTTAAGAGACAGGGAGTCATGTCTCACTTTAGGGAAGAGAGCTGTAACATCTCAAAATAGAAGCATGTTTTGGTCACCAGAGTGGGCCCAGAACTGAGTTCCAGCACTCACAGTGCTCCTCAGGCTTTTATTTCTTACATTTGGTGTTCAGTTTGGTGCGGGAAAAAAGAAAACTGTGGATTCATCATCTGACATGCTAAAACCAAGTTCTCACAGAGAGATTTGGAGTAAAAAGAATCACTACAGCTGTTTTAGTCAAGAATGGTCTCTGTTTTTGTTATATTTATTTATTTATTTTAAGAAAAAGGACCACAGGCAACTCTAGGTTATTTCTATGGTGGGACTGGAGTTGGTGACACCCCTCATCTGTAAGAGTGTGTTGTTGTTATATGCTCAGTAGGTGAGCTGTGGCCACAACTGTCACAAAAGAACTCATCATTGACTCCATCTAGGAGAGTCAAAGCCAAGAGGGTGCTGGAGGTGTCCGACTGCTTTGGACATGACTTCATAGAATAATAACACTATTCTGAAGGTGAGAAACCTCAAAGGGAATCTAGTGGAGTATTTTGAGGAGGTGCTGAGATTGTGGCAGATGAGGCTGCAGACATAGTTCCTGTAAGCTTAGACAGTCCTGGTGGTCTTACACCTCCTGGGCTGTGTATGCACCAAGCCAAACACAGCAGCTGAGTGCAGTTCTGTGGAAATCCCGCAGACTTTCATGGTCCAACTCTGAGAAGGGACAGACTGGGACTGTGTACATGGGAGGAACCGTGTTAGATGCGTGGAACTTGCATCTTCCCACGGGGGTAATGTGAGGTCAGCGCTGCCCCAGGGGACAAGGAGCAAAGGGGACGGAGGTATGGCTGCGAGTAGCGGTCACAGCGGGTACTGGGAATGAGCACTGAGTTTCTTGTTCGCGTTCTCCCCCTTGTCTTTCTTTCTCATTTGCCATCTCCCTTTCTTTTCCTTTCCCCTTCCTATTTGCTTCCCCCTCCCTCCCCTTTCCCTCCTCCCCTCCCACTTCCCCACTAGCCCCAGGGTCACCTCCCCGTGCACACAGCCGAGCTGGGTGCTCGGCTCCGCTCCTAGCGCAGGGCTGCGGGGCGGCTCCCAGCCCAGAGCCGGCCGGGGCGGTCCCACCGCCGTCCCCTCCTCCTCCTCCAGCCTGCGCGGGGCAGGGGAGCGCCCCGCCGCCGCCGAGCACAGCGGCAGCCGCGGCGCGGAGCTGCTGCCGGACCCCTTCCTCCTTTTCCTCCTTCTCCTCCTCTCCCTCCTCCTTTTCCTCCTCCTCCTCCTCCCCCGGCAGCGCATCATGGCCCCCCCCGGGCTCTGCCTGCTGCTCCTGCTCCTGAGCAGCTCGGGGCTCGCCCCCCCCGCCTCCGCGCAGCCCCCGCCGCAGCGCGGGAGTGTGTGGTGCCCCAGCCGCTGCCTCTGCTTCCGCAGCACCGTGCGCTGCATGCATCTGATGCTGGAGAGCGTGCCCAACGTGTCGCCGCAGACCACCATCCTGTGAGTGGCCGGCAGCGGGAGGGGATACCTGCGGGGAGGGAAGCACTCGGGGCGGCGGTGGGGCCTCGGCCCTTTGTTTGCAGCCGGGGGAGGGGGCTCTGCCCCGCTGCGGAGCTCCCGGAGGCTGCGGAGGGCCGCGGTTGAGCGCTGCGGAGGGGCTGGCAAGAGGGGGAGCGACGGTAGGGGTGGATGAAGGCTCTCCGCTCGCTGCGGAGGAGCGGTGTCCCTGTAGGAGCAAACCGGGATTCAAATGTTGGCCTTATCCGCTTCGAGTCACTACAGAACTTGAGGACGTGCAACCCTACGGACCGTGCGGTCCTGTGCTTAAAGCAGGCGGGACTGAACTGTCAGCTGAAGCGCCCATCCGGTCCTCTGCAGGGTCAGGGCTCGGCTCTCGGGAGCGGGATTGCGGCAGGAAGTTGGAACTAGACGATCTTTGAGATCCCTTCCAACGCAAGGTATTCTGTGCCTGTGGTTGTGTTGGCTGTAAGATTTGGCGCTGCAGAAGCTCAGCACTCAGGTTGGTCTTATTGAGGCGGTCACCTTCCCGGCCATTTTTTCCCTCCTGACAATAAATGTAAAGTTCTAAGGAAGCATTGTGAACAGGTTCCTGTCAAGGGAAGGGTTTGTACCGCTGACCCACTCGTGTGCTGCTGCAGTCAGAGCTCCTGGCACCAGCCCTGTCCATCCCTGCACACATGCACTCATGAAAGCAGTGCTTGGCCCTGGGAATCTTCTTGCTGGGCCTCCTGTAATAAATGGAGCTGTGACTTTGTCAGGTATTTTCATAGGGGATCCATAAAGCTGTGGTGTGTTTCAGCTTGCAAGTGTTGTTTAATGTGAGGAGTGCAGTCACTAATGTTTTAACTGAGTTCCTCCTTGGCAAGGAGCTTGTCCTTTTGGCAGAGCCCGATCGGTCCGGCAGCACTTGTAAGCCTTTTAGGGAACAATTCAGGAAGTGGGTGGTTAATGTTTCTTACATTTGAAATAAAGTACATTCACAGAACACCTTCTGCCTGGAAATTACAGGAAACCATGTAAAACTAGTTGTCCAAATCGTCTTAAATAAGTTAAAAATAAAAAAATACAAATTGTGAACTTTAGAGTATGGAGGGAAATTTTTTGTTTCACATTAGAGGTAGTGAGAGAGAGAAGAGCTGCAGTGGCACAAAGCGTTTGATGGCCCTGGCCAGGGCCGAACTTCCCTTATGGTGGTTATTATTAATCTTGCAGTGACTCAGAGAAGAATGTATGAACAATGTGAGCATTATACTCCTCTAACGCCACTAATATATCAAATTGTTTGGCATCCCAAATCAGAGTGGTCATTTTGGCACAATGCATCCTGCAATGCAGCAGAAGTAATTAAGAAGAAGTTAAGGGGTTCTTTTTCAACTTGACGAAGAACAGTGATTCTCAAAATAGGCTGTGGGTGACCATTGTTCTTCAAAATTTAATGGGGCCTTACTTTTCATCGGAGTATTGGTATTTTCCTTTTTTCAGTGGCTGACAAGGGTCAGCTATAAATATGCTAAGGTCTTCAGTAGTACAACTTTTATAAATGCACAGTTAGTTCTTTTGCTAGGGTTCTGCTGAATGGGAGTGGAGAGGAGATGAAGTGGAAGATAATCTGTCAATATGTGTCTCTGGGACAAAGAACACTGATACAACTTGTTTAGCAACAAGCATGGCCAGGTTAGATGCGGCCCTTGGCAACTTGATCTAGTGGGTGGCAACCTTGTTCAGAGCTGGGGGCTGGAATTGGGTGGGCTTTAAGATTCCTTCCAACCCAGGCTGTTCTGTGGTATGATTCTATGACTGTACGTAAATACACTTGCCTACCCTATGAACTGCTTACCTTTGGTTCTTGGAAGAATAGCATCTGTTTGAAGTGCTCATTGAGTTACCAGGTGATGTGATGACCAAGTTTACCTTACTGCTTTGTGGAACTGCAGTTTCTTTTTTTAAGCATGAAATCAAAAGCATTTATTTCTATGCTGGTTTGATTGTTAGTATGTCTTCTGTTTGGAGGCTGTATGTTAAATGCTTTTTAGTGGTGGTGATGATAGCTAGTTAATTAGAAATAATGAGTTAACTTCAATAGAGCATCTTTGCCTTTAAAACAAGGACTTAAGAAGTCTGGCAAATTGTGTTGCTAGTGGATTAAGCCCATTTTACGGATGTTTGTAAATTCTATATTTGTGTCTGCTTTACTTCTTTCTTAAGACACAGGTGAGGTAATGTTGTAACAACATTGTTGTGTTTTCTTGTTTATAAACATATATTTATTTTGTGTTTTTCCAAGCCTTGGTTCTGAAAGCTGTTGCATTTTTGGAAGCAGAGTTGACTTTGTTCTACTTCACATATAATTTTTTTCTATGGATTAAAACAGCATGGGGCCAGAACAGCAGTGCAGCCAAATGTTTTTTCCCCACATATCAAAAATGTCTACTCATAATCCCAGGCTCGCTTTTGAAAACTGCTTGTAACATTGCTGGTTGCTGACCTTGCCAGTGTTACTCCTGGCTGTACATTTTCTCACTTTTCCTGCTTCTCCCACTTTTTGGCTCTTCCCCTTCCTTGCTGCAGGCTGGGATCCATGGCTTAGATTTCTTTCGTGCAGGAGCTTCTCGCAGCTTCAAAAGTGCTTATGGCATCTTATATGAGCACATGATTTCACCTACGATGAGGGGATTGCTCTTCTATACATAGAAGATGTGATCCTCTTTGTAGTAGGAAGTCTAGCATTCCGTGATAAAATCATAGAATGGATTGAGTTGGAAGGGACCTCAAAGATCATCTAGTTCCAACTGCAACTGTGGACAGGGTGGCATACTGGTAGATCAGGCTGCCCATGGTCCCATCCAGCCTTGGCCCAAAACTGATTTTTCCTTGAGAGTGAAGCCTCATCTCCAGAGTCGATTGCAGAAATACTTCATGACTTCAGTGCTGTTGTGAAAGGTTCCTTCAGTCTCTAACTGAAAACTGAGTGCTGGTGTGCCCACAGAAATTGCTTTATGTATGAGACCATTGAAGTGGTTGAGGAATGTAAAATTCTGGGTATGGAACTGCTGCTGTCCTCTCCTCCCTGATTATACCTGATCTTACTTTTGTTTAGAAGATATTTTAAACACAGAAATCCCCTGTGGATTTAACAGCCATTTCTAGCTCATGGCACTTGAAATTCTGACAGGAGGCCTTCGAGTGTTGAAGCAATATGTCAGTATTTGCATCTTGTCTCAACAGGACCAAAACCCAAACCTGTCTACAAGCCTGGCTACACGCACTCAAACCGGTACTGAAATTTGTCCGAAGTCTTACTTGACAGCACCTGGATACTCTCATTCTTTTTTTTTTTTTTTTTTTTTTTTGCTAGCTATGTAATGTTTGCATGCTCTATGAGCATGATTATATTCCTTCTAGCTGGGGCTCAAAGACTGAATAATAGAACCTCACTGTGTAGTAAGCAGGTAAGAATTGACCAAAAGTATCTGTAACAAAAGGAAGTGGATTTGATATGCACTAAGAATGACATGCAAGTTACTGAAAAGGAAAACACAACTCAAGACAAGTCACTTGTAATAGTGTTTGCTAGATATAATTGCTACTTTGACTCTCTTCTGTGTCTGTTACAAATAGCATAACAGAATAATCATATTTGAATAAGGAAGTGTAATTTCAAGTGATCAGAGTTTTATAGGACTTCTTTAATTGTACTTACTCTGGGTGAGTTGCTATTGGAAGGGAGTCAGTGAAGCTGAATTGAAGGCAGCAATCTCAGTGACACTTGTTACTTGTTACACCATGCTTTTGATCACAGTTCCAACATATTCTACAGATTGGATAGTTTACATGTTCTATGAGGGCTGCTTTGAAAGTAATGCCTCTTATTTTATGATATTGGCGCATGACATCAAAAGCTTACGCTGGTAGAGTGGCAGTCCTACCAATATTCTGTTAAGTTTTGTTAGTATGTGACAGATAGCAGTACAAGAGAGGTCTGACAAAATGGAGTCTGACATGGAAGTGCATATGAAGCAAAGGTGTGAAATTGGATTCCTCCATGTGGAAAAAAAATGTCTCCCAATGAAGCTTGCTGTATGTTTATGTAGAGCAAATGGTCAATGTGAGCACAGTGGGGTGGTGGTTGGTGCGTTCCAGCAGTGATGTTAGTGATGTGAAAAGCAAGCCATTCCTGTCAGACATGCACAAATGTTGTACCACACAATGAAGAGTGTCTCATTCCGCTCATCTAGGTGAGCAGGCAAATGGTGGTGACTATCTTGAGAAACAGTATTTTGTAGCTGAGAATTTGCTCTATGAAACAGTGTTACTGTGCTCTTTGTATCTGTTGTAGTTTCCAAGGAAATAAATAAGAGGCTTTACTTTTGGAGTGACCTACCTACGAATTGGAAACTTTTTCCTTTTTTTAACTTCCATCTTGTAGTGTAAATGTCAAAAATTCATCCAAAGGAAAAGGGGAAATTACTTCTTAAATTCCATCCGGAGTTTCTAGATAGTAGAATAAGAAGTACTTATATTTGCCTCAGAGTTCTGTTATAATTTCTGTGGAATCAGGTCTTGTGTATTCAGAATGCTAGTGAAATCTATTCTTTTCAAGAACATCTGCCTTAATACAATTGGATAAAAGAAAAAAAAAAAAAAAAAGGCTATATTTCACAAATCACACACATCTGGAGTGTAAATGAATTACCAAAGAGATAGGGGTAATGGAAACTTAATGCCATTTTGATATTGATTTGTGGATAACATTATGTCTCCTAACAGGCATTTAGGGAAAAGGAATAGGCAATATATGTAATTTCTGTAGTGCAGGAGTCTCTGAGCCATTACAGTGGAATGATGTGTGCTACTTGCAGATCTACTGTTTGCAAGTAGTGCGTTATCAGTCAGCAAAGCATCATGTTATTCTCATCTCAAAAATGCAGGATTTTTGCTTCCAATCAGATCTTTGAAAATCTTTTAGAGAACTTCCACTAGACTAAGGAATTTAGAGAGCAAATAATTACACTTTGATGCCGTGTGGGACAAAGAGTTGTAGTCTCAAATCAGGGCTATGACTAAGTTCATTCACTTTGCTGAGTATCAATTTAGGCATAGGATACAGATGAGAGATATGCCGCTGGTTTCAGATTTCAGTTAAAACACGGAGGTCTAGGTATACTTAGAGTTTAAAAAAAAAAAAAAAAAAAAAAAAGTTAAGTACAGATACTGGAGATTTTCTTGAAGAGAATCTCTTGAGAATAGCTGAATGCAGACATGGATCTTGTCATACACTTGACCAGGCCATGAGCTGCATTAGATGCCAACAACAATTTCCTTGAATTACTCAAAGCAAGGGAATGGTATAAAATTATTTCAATAAAATTATTTTAGGTCTTCCTTCATAGGAATTTTATTACCAACTGCAGATTTAATTTAAGATTAAAACATCTACATTTATGTGTCTGTACTTAGGGATCTACAGCCATATTAGATTTCTGAGCTTTCCCTATGTTGAGTAGCAATTTACCAAATGCAGTCAATTGACCCTGGAGAAAGATTCAGATCACCCCGAAGGGAACATCTAGGACTTGATTCATTTTCTAACTGTAGGTATCTAACACCATTTGAATTCCCCTAAGGGAATCCTTTCTAGCCTCCATCTGCTTCTCCAAAAAGGATGTAGATTAGGGCTACACATTGGGCCTGTGTCGTACCTACTTGTTCCCAGCAGTTGTTTCAGCCCAGGACAACTTAAAACAGCAGATACTGCTGAACTGAATCAGGCTGCTGCTATCTGGGCAGTTTAGTAATTCTCCAACTAACTGCGCTGACTAATCTTCTGTTGACAATAATGGGAGTTTCTACATCTGTGTGTAGACATCTGTATTTATTTGTCTAAACAAAAGTTTATAATGTTTTCAGAAGAAGATATTTTCATGATATTTTCAACGGAAAGAGACCGTTTACAAAAATCAGAGGCTAAGGAATACACAATGCATAGAGTAATTCATTTTCATGGTTGCTAAAAGAGGAGAATTTCTACTGGCATGCCCATTAGACCCTATTCTCTGAGTGCCAACAAGTCAAATTAATGCTAGAAAGGATACTAAGCCTCCTCAGCAAAGCAACTTTGGAGAGTAGGTAGGGTATGAATCCTGCTAAAGCCGTTCCTGGGCGCTCTATGTGTTCTGCTGATGGAATAAGCCAGGGCCATGGTGTGAATGCATTGAGATATTTACAGAACTTGTAAAATGTGTTTGGCCTTTAGCGGGGGGAAAAAGGAATAATACTGATGTAGTGGTTGGCATTTACTGGGAGATATCATGGAAATCTGCTGAAGGACATAGCAGAAGATCCAAATGTGTCTTTGTTTCAAGAACATGTCTTCAGATAAGTAGATTAACCAGTGGGGAAGTATTTCTGTCATCTCAGCATAGAGTTCATCAAGTTCTTTGTTTAAGACTGGGGGAAAAAATATGGGGAAAATCATATCTATCGTTTCCTGCAAGTATCTTACTGTATATTTAATATAATACACTGTCACCAGAGGAATACATTGTATTATATTATAGTTAATAAATACAATTTTTGGTTTCCATCTTTTTTTACTACAATATATTTTTGACTAGTAAATATATAACATTTGAATATTAAAATGCTAAACACCTATATTTTTTAATGGGCAGATGCCCAGAGTGAGTAATACAAATGATCCATTTGTCCTAATACCTTTTCTTTTAGGGTTACTGAATGTGCAGCTTGTAAAAAGTCAGGTAGTATAGAGCAAGCATGTAGTGGTTCATTCCTATAATTCATTTGCAGGTAATGGATTTGCCTCAGTAGATCAGGCTAATGATTGGACTTGATGATCTTGAAGGTCTTTTCCAACTTATATGATTCTATGATTTTTTTCTGATGGAAGAGACAATGAATATTCAATCCCTTTCCATTGTCTCAGTGCCAGCCTGTTTTCAAAACAGAAAAGTCTTGTTACTGAAAGGTCAGTGTTCCCGAGCTTTCATCATCTGAATTTCTCCTTCCCCACTCCACTGTGTTTTGAGGTGATGAAATTATAACTTTCAAACTGTATTTGCATGGAGATTTCTGGTGTGTGAGTTAATGGAGATTATAGAGCTGCTTTGCAAAAGTCTGTTCTTGTTTTCTCTTCCTTTCCTAGTAATTCTCAGCATCCTACCTCCGTTTCTTGAACTGTTGTTTTCACAGAATCATTAAATGTAGCTAATTATTGACACTAATTAGCAATGATTAGTTCTAGTCTTACCATTCTATTTGCCAAGCTTGCATTGTTTTCTCCATCGACACTACTTTGTATTTATGTGCATTTGGTCTATGTTTTAATTTCTGGAGTAATGGCAGGCCCTTCCTAGTCAGAGTTTGTGAAAATAAATGAATGTCATAAGAAGAAGTTCATCATCTCATTGTTCACCTCACTTTTACTTCTGAATGTATTGAACAATACAGAACTCTAGAGATAACTCAGAACTACAGATAACTGAAACTCTACAGGTGACTTTGTTTTACTGTAAAAATTTACCATTTACTGCTGGTATCTCTTTATATAATTATCCAGATTATGTAAAATATTTGTTTCGAGTAACTGCTTCAAAAAATTGTCATTGGGAGTTTGGGCTGTAGTCAGTCTAAAGTTTTTTCTTTTGTTCTACCAAAACTTTTTAGAAAACCATGAATTTAATCTAGATCTGTGGGTTGCTGTTGCTGTCTAAACCCACAGTTGAAAATCCCAGTTGAAAACCCACAGTTTTAAATGTTTTTGTTTTCCCAGTTCTGCTGACGGTTGACTTCAGTTGCTACTCAGTTTTTCCAAACAACAAAATTAAAAGAGATGAATTGTATTATTTTTCATCATTGCTTTTGGGAATCTGTAGGCATGAGGGACATAATAAGAAATTTATGAGTAGTAAGGTTAAACATGGGACTAGTTAGTCACTGGAAAGAGTAAGAATGAATGCTTGGACATGAGTGAAAATACACTTTCTACCCTAATTCCCAAAGAAGACTGATGGGAAAACAACAGGGAGATGCCTATCTCTTGTATCATCACGAGTGTCTGTATCTGAAATGCAGATAGGAGTGAGTTTCATCTAACAGTCTGGTAAACACATGCCTAAGAGAAAAAACATGATGAATAAATTTTCCAACCTCCTCCATTTTTCTGATTAGGTCTTACTGACTTCTCTCCCAGGTGATGTCAGTGCTCATTAAGAGAAGAGATGGGAGTGTCATTAGCCAGCAGGAAATTATAGAATAGTTCAGTTGGACAGGACCTTCACAGATCCTGTCCACTCCAGGGCAGTCTGAAAGTTAAAGCTTATTACTGAGGGCATTGCCCAAACATGTCTTGAACGCTGACAAGCATGGTGCATCAACCACTTCTCTTGGAATTCTGGTCCAGTGTATAACCACCCTCAGAGAACAGAAATATTTCCTAATCCTCCCCTAGTGCAAGTTTGTACCATTTCTGTATGTAACTTCATCATTTCGATTTTAAATAAAAGTTAAGATGTCTATGTGTGCTCATGGATTGGCTTGTAAAGAAACTAAGCTTGAATTAAAAGGTCAGAAGCCTAGCAAAAAATAAAGCAAGTAGAAAATATAGCTGATAAAGAAGAGATAAAGATAGAAGGAAGTGTGGAAAGAAATGCAACATAGTATAATAGGAGAAATTGCTCTTGCTGTTACGAAAAATAGCAGATAAAAATGATTCAAAAAATAATGAAGAAGAGAAATAGCGTGCAATGTGCAAAATTGCATATTTTTTATTATTTGAATTACAAAATATCCTTTTACAGGAAAATTTTGTTTTGTATAATGGGTAAAATTAAAATATTCTATTAATGTTTTCATCTTACTTTAAACAATGGAAAAATGAACTGTAAATTTCCACTCATCTTGATTCATCTCTCAGAATGGTATTTTTTTTCAATTACTTCTTGTTGGATTCATATTTCTGAGTCTTTTAAAGCTCACTGTACTTTGTTTACAGTATTATTTCCCACTTCATGTAATATTTTGTGACCAAATATTTTGAACACTCTAGCTTTCAGCTTGCAAATGTGACCTTATGGTTAGCTTTGTATTCCTGAGTACTGCCCAGGCTTCTAACTCTTCCTGGACTTGGACATTTACTGAGTCTCTTTCCAGTAAGTCACACTATGTGTATACAGTCTCACAGGCTATGTAATTCTTCACCTTACAGAAAAGGTCCATTTATAAAGGTGGTGTTTAAAAGTCGTATCACACAAGGTAAGAGAACTTTATGTATAAAAAGTTAGTTCATACTTTAAAAACTTGTGTGCATGCGTTTTATATGTGCTTATACATGATACACATAGAGTGTGTCTGTGCGTATGCATAGTGAAGTGGAAGCAACTGAGCTTCATTTGTCTATCATTTGTTCCATTTGGATTTGATGAAAACAAAATAAAAATAACTTCACTTTATTACTGCAAACATGGGCAGAGTTTCAAGGCAATCCAAAGAGATGGTGCAATGAGGGCTGGCCAAGCTGGAATAGAATGACTCAAATATTTCCTTTTGCTTCCTTTGCTTATCTGGCTGCCAGATTTGACTTTTTTTTTTTTTTTCCCTTTTATTTTTGGTATGGAGTTATTACTGTTGCTAATGAGAGTCAAATGAGTCTTTTAAAAATAAAACTGAATGGAAGTTTGATTTATTGCAAATAACAAGGATTGTTACATCCCTTGAGAAAGACAGGGAGAGATTGGTGTGAGCTCTGAGCTTCACCTCCTTTTGTTTAATTTAGATGTGTATACTAGTTACTTGTAGCAATGATTAGGATATTTAAGGGTTTGGACAGTGCCTGGCACAGCTTCTTAAACCCTGTGAAAGCTTCTAGAATGAATGTAGTAAAGTTTGGTACAGTGTAGCGTTCTGTTTTGGTTTCCCTAAGTAAAATAAGAAGTATATTAATTTAACTCCAAAATTTGTTGTAATGGCCATGACATGGCTCCCTTTTCTGGTATGATCTGTTGTTGTTTGGACTTTCAGTTCTTCTATTTTCTTTCCAATTACCACTCCCCAAATCTTTTTGAAAATTTTTGTTTCAGCATTCTTTCCCCTTACATCACCTATTACAACACTGCTCATTGCCTGGCTGCTCTGAAAAATGAAAACAATAATACTTTGTACATGCCATTACCTTAAGAGTAATAACTGCTTTTGGCAAGCAGAATGGTGACTGCTAAATGTCAGCATCGTGTTAGCCAGACTGATGGATTCAGTACCCTCTTATTAGCTATTTGGCTATGGGTTTCCCTTATAGGAAATGAAATATAGCATGACTGAGTCTGTGCTTGCTTTGATGTGTCTGCAAGCAAGGGCAAGCATCTATGGCTGCATGAAATGCGGTACAGTTTTCAGTCTCCTCAACACGGTTAAATTCAGAACCATAGAACCATGAAATCAGCAAGGTTGGAAAAGACCTCCGAGATCATCCAGTCCAACCATCCACCTACCACTGGTATTTCCACGCTAAACTATATCCCTCAGTACAATATCTAGATGTTCCTTGAGCACCTCCAGGTGGTCACTCCACCATCTCCCTGGGTAGCCTATTCCAGCACCTGACAGAAGCTTACGGGCTCTGTCTGAGGTTCACCACATTCTACAGAGGGTAAATATTTCTCTTTCCATAGTTTTGATTGGCCACATGAATGTAAAGTCACATTTTTTGATGTTGGATATTGCATTCTATTTAATGACCGATTCAATAAATCTCTCATCAATATGATTCAATAAATGTCATCAATATTCTAACCTTTAAAGCGTGTCTGCTTCAAAGTCTTGTAATGTTTTGAAAGTGGATGAGAAAACATTTTTGAATCATATTTTCAAAAATATTTTTGAGAATGTGTGGTCTGGTGTAATGGTAACTCTAGAGAGCCAGTCTAAAAGCAAAATGAATATTTTGTGTTTCCTGTGTATGCTGCTCATATAACATAAACAGCTGGAGCAGCAGTGTGGTGGTATGGCATTGTGTGTAGGAAAAACACACAGTGACTTGTTGCTGCTGGGAGGCTGCATTTTAAGGGATATTTTGACATTGTTTAGTTTGGTGACAATCATTTGAGTTCAAGAAAAAAGTTTTTTGTTTGTCATTTTCATAAATGTTTTCTGAGAAACTTGAGAGATAGGAGTATTTTAGGGTGTTTTTTCAAGATGTGAACTGAAACATAAAATTCAGTTCTTTGACCTAGGTGACGTTCTCTGTTTCCATATGGAAAGACCCAGATGTTTGGTTTCAAGAAATGTAGAGCTGTGACAGGACCTCAAGAGCAGTGGGAGCACTGTGGTTATGGGAGAAGGTGATTTGCTCTGGCCAGATTGAAGTCATTAACTTGCCTATCTTGCCTATTTAATTTTATTGGCCTTGGTGAAGCCTATGTAAATGTAATAGCACTCACATAGGGTACTCTGCTGAAGCAAATCAATTGAAATGTTCACTCATTAGACTTTAGTTTATAGCTAATGCTAGCTTTACATGTGGATTGAAGGTGTAGCTGATTTCTCTCAGGCTTTCTGTGAAGACCTTTCTTCATACAGATTTCCCCTATGCTTTGCTTAAAGCAATTTTTTAAAACTCAGATTATTCTGCATCCTGAGTGTAAGTTAAATCACTTGAAATTTCTAAAATTTTGATATGCATTGGAACATTTTTCTTGACTAAGTAAAAGGTAATTTTGAAAACACAGACAGGGAATCTTCTAGTGCTCCATTACAATGTGGGTATTTCCTGAAGTGTGCTGTGCTGTGGGAACTTTGTCTTTCTGGAGCAGAAGTTTCCTTTTGACACCTTCTGTTTTCTTTATATGTTTTGGATGCATCTAGAATGTGAGGAATTGCACAAAAACTAATAGAAACTGAAGGAAGTTTGTTGAAAATGTCTGAGATGAAGTGTTCATTGCAGATTTCCAGCTGAACAATCTGGGAAAGCAATGAATGGCAGAAAGCAATTTTTATAATAATAATTAAGCCAGCATTCAGTGTTAGTCTTTATACTCATCACAATTGTCTAAATGATATACATCCATGAAAATATGCAAGATATAAACATATTTTGAATGAATTTGTGAGCAGGCCAAGCACTTTACTGACAGCACAGGGGAAGTTTTCTACTGTCAATGAACTTACAAAGTAAACAACACTCAGGGAATAGGTAAAAGAAGTAGACAAATATGATGGTTGCTCTGAAATAATGCCTCCTGCTTTATGATGTTGGCCCACAACATCATAATGGATGTTGGTGTTATGGCATTGGAAGCTGAAGCTTCTCAACAGTATTTCCTTACATTTTGTTGCCATGTGACAGATGGCAGTAGAGGGACACTCTGACGAAGTGGTGCCCAGCATGGTAGTGCGTATGAAGCAAAGGTGAGGCATTGAATTCCTTCATGTAGAAAAAATGGCGCCCACTGACATTCACTAATGCTTGTTGAATATTTGTAGAGACCAAACAGTGGATGTGAACACAGTGAGGCTGTGAGTGGTGCATTTTAGTAGTGGTGTTGGTGATATGAAAAATAAGCTGTGGTCTTGGTAGCCATGCAGTTTTTTACAAGCATGGCATGCAGGCTCTTGTTCATGGATGGTGAAAACGCATAGCTAATGGTGGTGACTATGTTGAAAAATAGCATTTTATAACTGAAAAGTTCCTCAAACACTGTTATTGTGCTCTTTATACATGTTGCAGTTTCTATGGAAATAAATGGGAGACATGATTTGCAGAGCAACCTACGTAACTTGCGTACAGCCCAGGTACTCAAGTACTCAGGTTTATGAAGGGGATCAGTTTTTTAACAGTGTGACATGTGTTTATACTGCCTGCACATAAGAGAAAGAAGTATGAATTAGCTGTGGTCTGGAACTCATTATTGAACAATGTCAAGGTTAGTTTCAAGGCATTTTATTTTCAAAATAGTTTTCTTTTCAATCCTTTAACATCTTGAATTCTCAAAGTATATGAAGCCGGTAATATATGTACAATCCAGATCCTTCGTATGACAGTTTTCATTCACCTCTCATTTACCTTTTTTCTGTAGATGTCCATGAAAAATTGTTCTTAATAGCACTAGCATAGAGCAAGCACTTCCCTGTTTGTTATTGTTTTTCATAGAATTGCCATTCTTTTTTTTTTTTTTTCCATAACTGCTTTCACGAACTCTGTTTTTGAAAATCAGACAAAGGATAAGCTCATGTATCCTTAGTACATGATAATAAATGCATTTTTATCTCTTACCTGATGTAAGATTTGGTGGTTTCACCTTATGTGCAGCTCAGCTCCACCACACCATTCAACACTCTCTCCTTCCTCTAAGGAAGAACAGGAGAGAAAACTATGGAAAAGAGCTAAAGGGTTGAGATAAAGATAGGGATATTGCTCACTAGTTACTGTCACAGGCCAAAAAGACTCAGTCTAGAGACAGTAATGTAAGTTATTGCCAAATACTCACAGACTAGAGCAGTGAGAACTAATAAATAAATAAATAAATAAATTTCACCACAGTCACCTGCTTTATTTTTGAACTTTGGAGATAATTGCACTTGATGTTAGATGTCCATAAAATACATTAATTTTAAGATCTGGGTCTGCATGTAAGAAATTCCTAATGATTTTGAAAACTTGTTAAATGCATTCTTGGATTCTAAAGAATGCTCTTTTTTTTTTCTTTTGGTTGGTCCCATAAATCTGCTGTTTTTTACTACAGAGCAGCAATTTTTCGGTGGGTGGGACCTGTCCATTCAGCATAGTATTATCTCTAGATATATGGTCTGAACATGGGAATGCAGCCCCTCTGGAGACCAGGCAAGGGAATGAGCAGACAATGCCTGATGATGAGAGACTGCAGCCATAGCACTGCTGTAGTAGCACAGTTTCTGTTACCTGAGGAAACAGCAGAAGTTTGTGCTTTTCAGAGGCTGAGGGCTAAGTCTGTGGCTTGGACTCTTCAGCAACTTAAATTCTACTTAGACATCCTAAGTGCTGTGGAAATCCCAGCCTTAAATTGGCATCTGTCTGCCTCTGGCTTAAAGGATGTATTTGTCATTCAGACTGGTCTGGCCTTACCAAAATGATATTTTAGCATGAGTCTAGAGATATTTTTTGTTTGCTTGCTTGTTTAAGGTAAATAGTTATTTATTATTATTTGGCAAATAATCCTTACAGGAAAGATTTTTTTCACTGAACTTTATGGCCGTGTTCTTAGTACTAGTGGAAATATTGGCCAAATATACATTACCAAGATGTGTAAAAATACAGTTTTGAATGGTAATAACATATTAAGGGTCTATGATTCATAGTTGAGAAGTGATTAGTGAGTATAGCTATTACTGAAACTATGAATTATTTAATGTTTGTCAGCAGATAGTGCTCATGAACATCCAAATGTATATTAGAGAGAGATGGATATTTGTAGTGAATATTAAAAGAAAATTGTAAATCTGATGTATTTAAGTAGCTCTTCTATTTAATCTATTAATGCTGGTATGTACCTATGTGATTTATTTCACCCTTCTCTTTGAGTGGTTGGGGAATTCTTGCATCATTATTAATTTTTAAAATAGGGACCTTTTTATGATTAAAAGCAAAACCAAACCATAAATTCAAGAAGAAAAAACTCTACCACCACCACAGAAACACCCTGTGAGAGGCTCTTATGTTCCTTTTGGGTTCTGGCTGCCAGCTATAGTTTCTCATTTCTCTCCTTTGTCTTCTCCGTCACTTTGCGAAATAAGCTGGAAAATAAGGGAAAAAAACAAGCGGCTTCACTCTGAATCATTTCCCTGACTTCTGTGTGCTGTGATAGATGCAAACAATGGTACTAGCCCCTGTGGAGGGGGATGACCTGGAAAGGAACAGGAGGAAAGGAGCTACTTCAGCCACTTCTGCCACTGAAGGAAACTGGTAACTGGTCCCTGAGGCTGTTCTCCTTGTCACCAAAATAGTCATGACCTTGGGGAAAACCTTAGTAAGGCAGCTCTGTAAAGCTTTGAAGAGACTTATTTAGGCAAAGAGTAGTCCCTCTGGTGGCTCTGCTAAGGACATCTTGAAGAGAAGGTAATATCTTGTTTGTAACTGGAGCAGTGCAAACCAATATGTAAGTTGAAATACATTCAAAATGGAAACATCAGCTTGAATTGTAACTTTAAAATGGCATTAAACTGTGAAGGTGGCTGTAGAACAGAACATTTACTTCACTTGTACTCAGAAATGAACTTGTTTGCCTTAGGAATAATGTGTAAAAACATTTTTATCTGTTTAATGACTCTATTTTTTGGACTTTATTAAGGTGATGAAATAATTACAGAAACGTTAAAAAATGCCTTTTAATTAGTTGTTGACTTAGTCTGGCAATATTAGAACTGCAAGAAACATGGTTCATGACTTATGACAAGTAAATGTGATCTCCCGAGGCCACTGGAATTTGAAATAACAGGAAACATACACAAGGCTAGGAAGACTGATTTGGGAATTTCAGACGTATCTATAATTTGCAGTTATCCAATCTCCAACATTTTTTTAACTAGTCAATCCTCATTTTCTTCTGGTAGAGAAAGTAGAATTGAAAAGGGAAAGAAGTTTCAGTTATTTTACTTACTTGGATTCTATTGTCGGACATAAAATGTGGGTGTTGATTGACTCTACACATATAAAATGTCATAATTCCTATTAATATTTTATTCATTGTCTTTATGTGTTCTGAAACATAAAATTTTCCCTAATGATTAGGAAGCAGAAGTCGGAAATAAGTAGTAGGGGGATATAGCAAGTAACTCTAAACTTGTCTGATTTTTTTTAATGATTTCTGTGTTGATGCTCGGATGGACATACCAAGAGGAAAAAGAAAGAAGGGAATGATCTTTATTTCCAGAGAGCCATTACATTGGATATTTTGTGGTTGTAACCCTTCTTGTAAGGGTAGCTTATAGTGCTCTTCATAGGCAGAAAACAACTCCTCTCCCCTTTTGATGGAGAAATGCAGAGATGCTTTTACTGGGATTGTCTGTGCTGATGAGGAATGAGAAGAAAAATATCAGTGGAGTTGTAACACAACTCTGTCACTCCCCATTCTTGCCTTGCCAGGAGCACGAGGAGCTGAAGGCAGAACAAGAAAATTGCAAATTTATCTACTCTGGCTGCCTGTCCTTAGCCTCAGGAAGCAGAAAAATCAGTCCCTAGAGCCAACCACAGCTTTTGCAGCGAGGTGACCTGGGATTTTCCCTGTAGCAGAAGGAAGAGCTGTCATTTTGTATGATACCAGCAGGCTGCAGCTGAGTGTCTGTACTTGTGTTTTTGTTTCTACTGTTTGTGCCAGCCAACAGTGCTTTCTGTATGACTGATAAAATGTCCTTGCATTCCATGAGAAGAAACATCCATACAAATTCTAACAACACTCCTGAGTATGTTTGAATGCAGTATGGCCATTACTGTATTATTGGAAAGTATTTACTGGTTGGAAATATGTTCTGGTAAAGTCTGCGTAGTAAAAAGGGAGGAGTGACACATGGGTTTATTATTAATAGAGGCTTTTGATTTTAAGTTTAGATATTATTTTTCATTGTGGTGATTCCTTCAGCTTTCCACATTCTTTGCATTGACATTGGTCTTCTATCACAAGACATTTTGAATTGAAGGAAGCAAAAGAGACATTCTTTAATAAGGTCACTGGCATTGTAGATACTGAATATTATTCACTGATGCAATTAATATGTGAGCTCACAAGCATTGCATCTGTGAAGCTGCCTTCCTTGTTAAAATACAAGTCCAAAAAATGTGTGATGGGAAAAATTACTTCCTGCTCTTATTTCTTAGTTCTCCTGCATTTGTTACTTCTTTCTCAGCCGTCATTCATGCTCAGATTTTCAGTTGTAGGATCTGTGAGTGTCAGCTTAGAGCTCAGTGCCCTTAACCTCGTGGCCTGAATAGTCTTGTAGAGAGGTGCTGGAATGGCAAAGGTACAAGGAGGCTTAGGAAGGGATCTGACCTCTGCTACTTGGGTAAAACACAGATGACTTCTGTAGCAGTGAGTGTTTTGTTCTTTGAGTATGCACAGTCATTAGCTCGTAGGGCACCTTAACCCATTTTCCCAGCAGGAAAGAAAGAACTGATCCTCCACTGAGCAAAATTAGAAAAACCCTTGTTACGAAGTGTCGGATGTATATTTTTCCTGCCCAGTCTTCTGTGTGTGTGTGTGTTTTAGGATTTTATTTTGAAAAAATTATTTATTCTTATTTACCTTTAATAATTACTGAGAAATATATACATATATTGATATATATATATATATATATTCGTATGTGAACTTGAGTAATTAATTCCTCTGGAACTACTTTAAGAGAAATAGTCAATACTGCTTCTCTCTTAAAGCTGTTTCCTTCCAATAAGTTGAATCTGATAAAGGGGGAAGACAAATTCATAAAATGAAGAAAAGTTAGACTGACCCATTTTTATCAGTGAACTAAGTTAACTACCAGAATGAATTGAGTCAGGCAAAAACCTAATGGATGGTCTTTTTGGATCACGGATTTGTATTTTTCTCAAACTCGTGGTTCAGCTCTATCAGAAATAATCATCTTAAGACAGAAACTCCTCTGGGACATGTCCTGTGTGGGAGGTCAGAGGGTGATAATGTTCCTTTCTGGCTTTCAGTTCTTTCCTCTGAGTATATCAGTATTTCACGGAGAGAGAATTTAGACTTAAGTGTCCTTGTGAGACAGAAAAATGCAAAAACATTTTGCAAAATGGTAGGTGAGAAAACGAAAGACTAATTTATGATCGTAGCTTTAAAAAGTACTTTTGAGGGGATTTTCACTGTAGTAGTTTAGATAACTATTAACTGTAAAACTAAATAGTGCAACATCTGTTGCAGTGGTTCCTGGTATTTGATGCGTTTGTCACTTTCCCTTTTTTGGTATCTTCTTTAGTGTATGGCAGTGGATAATTTTATTATTATTATTATTTTAATTTAGAAGTATATTTGAAACGGTAAATATTGAGAAGTAAACCGAAAAGAAGCTGTTTCTAACTCTCTACAATTTTTTTCAGTATAGTGCTATCTCTTTACAATACAGGCTGCTAGCCATCAGTTCACTCTTTTCTTGATCCAAGCTGCTCAAGTGCTTTTGTTAACACAGCATCATGCACACCTATCCTGCTCTATTTTATTGGGTACGGCATGAGCAAGGGGCAAGAAAGCAGCCCTTTGCTGGGGATATTTAGTCAAATATCACTGGTTGTGAGTCATGACTATACTGTCAATCCTTTATATTATTTAGTTTTAGAAATAAAATAGATGCCCTGAGGGGGGAAAAAAAAAAAAAAAAAGATTTCACAAAGATTTCACCTTTCTGTGTAATTTCTTCAAGATGCACAAATAGCGTTACATCCTCCAATAATAAAACTTTTTCCCCCCACTTATATGCAGCATGAAAATTAGAGACAATTGTAATATTTCAAATTTCCATGTAAAGTTTTTCTGGAGTGTATGATTTTTGAAAACTCTAAGGGTAGATAAGACAATCAGCCAAGATCATGCTAAAATAAGATTTCCGCGTGTAATTCTCGCCAATTAAGCCTATATACCCAAAACTTTGATCCAGCAAATCCTGCTTGAGTCTTATTAAAAGCGCTGCATAGCTGGTTGGGAAAATTGGCAACAAGGACAGCAGAGGGATCTACAGACTTAGTAAGACAATGCTGTATTGCGTTTCATTGAGTTCACATTTAAATGTTTTCCTTTCAACTCCAATGGCAAAATAATTGTTAATTAAAACAAATCCTTAGCTCTTGGAGTAGGCTAGATCATGAGCTTTCCATTCACCAAAACTACACCTGATAAAGATATGTATTTCTAAAACAGAAACTTGGAGTGAATTTTAATAAGTCTTACCTATTTGTAGTAGTCTGGCATTATTTAAATAATAATATAAAAACATCCAGATTTAATTTTTGATATTTTTGTAAATACGGTTTTGTGATCAAAATGAGTGCTGCCAAATGTTCTGCATCCAATTCTACAGAGTTCAGTATATTGATGATCCTGATACTTACTTTTCTTACTAAAATTATAGCATACTAAATATTATTGGCTATAATATCGACTTACAGTGAAAAAGTTTCCCATCTAAAGGCACGGTGGCTTTATTTTATGCGCTCAATATTGATGTACATACAATAAAAACTCTCAATTCAAATGAGAGAAAATCACATACTGTATGGAGTAATTAGACTGGGGTAGAATTCATCCAGAAAATGAATCACTAAGGAAAGGATAATGATATAATTTTATTTTTAAAATAATCACTAAGGTTAAATCTTAAAATCAGGCAAAAACAATGTCTTCATATTCTAGAAAATGTCATACTGCTAGTAGTGAGGATTAGTATAAGTAGTGCAATAGCTGAAAGTGGGTTTTGGTTTTATTTTTTTAAAGTGGTGGACTTCTCTTTGTTTGTTCAACAAAGTGACACTTTTTTTTTACTGGGCAGTAGTTAAAGCAGCATTAAAGTGCCATTGACATCATCCAGTTACTGCCCTGACTTGATTATATAACCTCTTTTGTGCAATTTTCATGCTCTGCTCTGTTTGAATGTTTTTACTATGCTGATGGCTGTTTTTCATTTCCTGCTGGGATGACCTTGAATAAAAAAAGAATAAGAATAAAGTAGACATAAGCAATATAGTCTTGCTGGCATTTGCAGTTCTTTTGTTCTCTGTTGGGAAACATAGTAGTTTGGCATTTATGGTATAGGTTATTTCTGCTGGGTTGTAATTAATCTTCAGCCATTGGAAAAAATTAATGTGTTTCTCTTATTTTATTCTTTTGAATGTGCTGATAGCAAAGTGTTACATGTATGACAATTCATAGTTTTTTAGAACATCTGAAGAGAGGTAAACGAATGGTCAATGTAATGGTCATTCTTTAAAATAGATTATTAATAAAAAAAAAGTATTAAATCCAGCAGATCTACTGATATTTATTCATTATTATATTCATTTCTTACATTTATCTTTCTTTAAAGGGAAAATAAATTATCAGGCATGCACTTTTCTCTTGATTCAATGTATATCTGGCAGATGAGTAAAATAATATGATGTCTTTTAACATCTGGATCTCCTTCAGATTTTTATATCTCTGAGTTTATCATCATCATTTGGAAGCATTTTGCGTTATTCCTGCTGATGATTCTTGTCAAAATAAAGCCATTGTTTCCTTTAATTAATCATATTAAACTAATAAATATTATATTACTGTACAGTTTACCATCACTTTCAGAGGAAGAGTTTTAGATTTAAGTAGTTTTCACTGAAGATTTTAAGTGTCTACCGTTGTGGTAGGATTTTGGTATGTGGCTTATACTTTTATGGTCCAAATTTCATATTTGACAGCTTTCAGTTTTTAAAATACTTAGGACAGTAGCATCATTCCACATATTTCTAGATTGCTGCTGTGGTGATTTTATTTCTTTTGAACTCGGGAAATCAATCTGATTTAAGACATAATTGAATTTAAGAAATTTTGTGACCTAAATTGATGCTGAAGTACTATAGTTAGCCTGTGAAATGGCACAGTGAGGTTCTTTCATTCACTGCTAATGAAGTTTAAGGGGTTAGATTTCATTTGTAAGTGTTGCGGTATTTTCTTTTTAATCAATATAATGAAGTCATTAATATGTCAGCAGCGTATTTCAAGCATCAGCATGTGGTATGACTATTTCATCCAAGCTGCCTTTTTTTTTTCCCCCCTAAAATTCAAATATTTACAAATGAAGCTCTGAAATCAGCTGCCTTTTAGTATGACAGGCCAATATAAATGCTGAGCCAAACCTGAATTTCAGTGTGCTGTTCTATTTTCCCAATGGTAAATTTGATGGACTTGTTATATTTTGTTCTGACGCATGCTGTTTCTGGAGAAATTTGGTAGTCATATTTTTGGGGGAATTTTTTTGTTACCATGTAGTGCTTTTTACTATGGGATAAGTCTGGTATGTATCTGATTTATATCTGATTTATACTTCATTATAATGAGAGCAGTACTCTGGAAAACGGTTCTCCAGAGCAAGATTAACATATGCTATTGTAAAACAGCATTTAGTTTGTACTGTTGATTGCTTCCAATGCTATTAAGTCAAAAAGTAGGTATTTTCATTTTTGGACAAGAAAAAATTATGCAAAATGATGGTATATTACAGTTAATTAAAGGGATCATAGAATGATTTGGGTTGAAAGGGACCTTTAAGATCATCTAGTTTCAAACCGGCTGCTATAGGCAGGGGCACCTCCCTCTAAACCGGGTTGCTCACAGCCTCATCCAGCCTGGCTGGCTTTGAATGCCTCCAGGGTGGAAGCACCAACAAGCTCACTGGGCAGCCTGTGCCAGTAAATTGCCAGATGTTCAGGTTCAATATATTTGAAAGCTGTATAGCTCACTGTATATCCTACTGTGTGATATTCATACTCTTAAGTATTCATTCATGCCTTTTGTTATATATTGCTTTATTTTATAGAATGCTTTTTTAGACCTATATTGCATTTATGTACCCAGTTGCCTTGCACATCAGAGTGTGTTAACAGAGGTCTCACACTCTTTATTGCTGAGCACTGCCAGGGCAAACTAAAACAGGGTGTTGTAGAGTGCTGAGTACTGTCACAGGAAAATTAGATTGTATATGGCAGTAAGATCTGCATAATGTTCTTTAACATTTATACATATAGAAGCTTTCTCTTGGTTGAATTAGAAATATTCTAGATTGCTAATTTGGAAATGTTATTAGTTTATTATTAAGAATGGATTTGTCTTAGAAGGGAAGGGACTAATGGATGTGTTCAGTTCAAACGGGTGATTTATGAGGAGCAAAGTTAATTTCCATCCGGACGAAAAGGTCTGCAGCCCAGCTTGTTAACACGAACTATTTGTCACAAAAAGGAAAACAAATACTTTGTGTTAAAATTTTACATATCACAGAGAAAGTGTAAACAGGAGGCATCATTTCAGATAGTTCAACAAATTAGATACAGAATATTCACCATTTTGTGTCACATGAAACCAATTGTTTATTTAGGGCTACTTATGTTGCGGGTAGTTATAGGCTATACAAACAGATCTCACAGACCTGCATGACAAAACCCAGACACCAGTTTTGCTGCACGCTGCTGTGTGCCTGAGGCAGTGCACTGGAGTGTGCCTCCAGGGTGTCCCAAGTGTCAGATGTGCAGTGTGCTCCATGGCACGTTCTTGGCCCCGTGGCCTCTCGCTCACTCAAACGTTTCCTGCTTGTGCTCCACTAGTAGTTAGCATGGAACAGTTGATACAGGGCCAGGAAAGTAATCCTGGGAGTAGGCGGCTTACCATGAGTAGTTGAGATGCTGTTTGTGACTGAGAGCTGAGAGATAATATTAGCAAAGCATTTAGGGAGAACTAGCCTGAAGAAATATGCTTAAGAACAGGACCACAAGCCCAGTGAATTCCATACAGAAAGTTGCAGTGGCAGGCTTTTCCCTAAAAGCCTTGACTTTTGTGTCAAATCAAGGTCAAATATGAAAGGAGTAAATGTTTTCACTGTGAACATATAGTTAAAGACTATATAGTTAAAGAATTAGGAGCTAGGTATACTAGGCTTGTCTGAAGAACTCAAAGCATGACGATCACTTTTGGAAATACTGTAGAATGGATTTGACACATCAAAATTGTACTTGTTTTAATGCTGACATGGAGGACGGGGTCTGTTGCTTTCATGGAAGTTAAGTTCTTATTTATAAGCCTGTTCCCTACACTGCGGGGAGTAGATTTGCTTTACATTTGGATGAACTTTAGACATCTGTTATCTCTAAAACGACATTCTGCATTCTAGCTGTGCTTAGTTTGGATAAACATTGGTTTTTAATTGTGGACCTTTTTAAAAAAATATAACAAAATTTTAAGTTTCCTCTTGTTTAGAAGTTTTTGTTGAGTCTTTTGGAAAATATTCAGTCTTCAACATTCAGTTCAGCAATATTGGATTTTTGCACTTTTGATTATTTTACTCAAAAATTAAAACGTTTATTTGAAGCAAGAAAGACAAGCAGGGATTCTTTATTAGGGAGCATAATGGCAGGACAACGAACAGACTGACTACCATCCCCTATCCTTCAATCCTCATCTCTTCTTCGAGTCTCTCTCTCACCTGTAATGCAGTTCAATATCCATCACCCATTACAAGGTTCTTCATTGTGGAAGGGAACATACTTCACCCCCAGCGATTCAGGTGGAGGCAGTCAGGGAGCTCCTCCTCCATTGGACTGTCACAAGTCCATGGGACCGGATGGCCTACCCCCTCGGGTGCTGAGGGAGCTGGCGGGGGTGATTGCTGAGCTGCTCTCGGCCATCTATCAGCGCTCCTGGTTAACTGGAGAGGTCCCAGAGGATAGGCGGCTTGCTGATGTGACTTCCATTTACAAGAAGAGCAGTAGAGAGGATCCGGGGAATTACAGGCCTGTCAGCCTGACCTTAGTACTGGGGAAAATCATGGAGCAAATCATCTTGGGTGAGATCGCACAGCATGTACGTGGTGTCCAGGGGATCGGGCCCAGCCAGCATGGGTTCATGAAAGGCAGGTCGTGCTTGACCAACCTCATCTCCTTCTACGACTGGGTGACCAGACTGGTAGACGAGGGAAAGGCTGTTGATGTAGTCCACCTGGACTTCACCAAAGCCTTTGACATGGTCTCTCACAGGCTTCTTCTGGGGACACTGGCTGCCTGTGGCCAGGACAGGTACACACTGCTTTGGGTAAGAAACTGGCTAGAGGGCCACGCTCAGTGGGTGGTGGTTAATGGAGTGAAGTCCAGCTGGTGACCTGTTTCAAGTGGTGTCCCTCAGGGGTCGGTACTGGGGCCTATCTTGTTTAATATCTTTATTGATGACCTAGACTAGGGGATTGAGTGTACCCTCAGTAAGTTTGCAGATGACACCAAGTTGGGAGGTGGTGTGGATCTGCCTGAGGGTAGAGAGGCCCTTCAGAGGGACTTAGATAAGCTGGATCGCTGGGCTGGAGTGAATGGAATGAGATTCAACAAGGCCAAGTGCTGGGTCCTACATTTTGGCCACAACAACCCCGTGCAGTGTTATAGGCTTGGGGACAAGTGGCTGGATGATTGTGAAGAGGAAAGGGACCTGGGGGTGTTGGTTGATGCTCGGCTGAACATGAGCCGGCAGTGTGCCCAGGTGGCCAAAAGGGCCAGTGCCATCCTGGCCTGCATTAGAAATAGTGTGGCCAGCAGGAGCAGGGAGGTAATCATCCCCCTGTACTCAGCACTGGTGAGGCCACACCTCGAGTACTGTGTTCAGTTGTGGGCCCCTCACTACAGGAAAGACATTGAGGCCCTGGAGCGTGTCCAGAGAAGGGCAATGAAACTGGTGAGGGGTCTGGAGCACAAGTCTTATGAGGAGCGGCTGAGGGAACTGGGATTGTTTGGTCTGGAGAAGAGGAGGCTCAGGGGAGACCTCATCTCACTCTACAACTTCCTGAAGGGAGGTTGTGGTGAAGAGGGGTTTGGCCTCTTCTCCCAGGCAACAAACAGAACCCAGGGAAATGGCCGCAAGTTGTATCAGAAGAGGGTTAGGTTAGACATGAGGAAAAACTTTTTCTCTCAGAGAGTGGTCAGGCACTGGAATGGCCTGCCATGGGAGGTGGTGGAGTCGCCATCTCTGGCAGTGTTCAAGAGGCGTGTGGACAAGGAGCTGCGAGATCTGGTTTAGTAGCTTGTGGAAGCAGTGGTAATGTGAAGACGGTTGGACTAGATGATCTTATAGGTCATTTCCAACCTTGTGATTCTATGATTCATGAACATGCGTTGAGCCTAGAGCCTTCAGCATTGACAACCAAGGCTGTATTTGGAGTTTCCTCTTCCTAACAGTGTGGAATTGTTTTGCTTTTTCTTCCTCCAAAGGTATGGTTTATGGGTGGAGGATGGTCACAGTGGTCCCAGAAAGTTAGTTCACTTTTTCATACAAAAAATATTTCGTTTCTATTTGTTTTGTTTCTAATAATATATTTATTTATTTTTCTACAGAGATCTAAGATTTAATAGGATTAAAGAAATCCAGCCTGGAGAATTTAGACGGCTTAAAAACTTGAATACATTGTAAGTTATTTTTCAACTTTCCCCTTTTGATTTAATATGATGAACTCTATAGTGTGCCAAATTTGTTAACTTTTCTCAGATAAATAGTCTCATAAATTTCAGCTGCAGTATTTACACAGGTGAAGGAAGCAAGGTTTAGGTCCAAAATATATGAAAGCAAAACCTGGTATTTGTCTACTGAAATAAAAACAAAAACAACAACAACAAAAGGAAATTATTGACATCGTAATTTTTTCTTTATTTAACTGCAGCTACAAAAAATGTAAAAGTTTACTTTATATATATATTTCCTCCAAATTTTGCTAAATGATTTAAGTGTAATATCACACATTAAATCATGTAGTCACAACAAACCTGTTCAAATGTTCAGGTGTTCAAACGTGCTTCAGTTAAAAAATATTTGACAATCTGTATTTCTTAAGTTTTGAGCATTCCTCTTCAAAGTGGTAGCTTTGAAGGCAGAATTTGGAAAATATAGTTCCTACTGAGTTTGCTTTTATTGATATCTCTGTTAGCACGTATGCTATGTAAAGTGAAGACCACGTATTGTAAAAGACATTTTTACACACCTGTAATGCAAACAGTTTCTGTTCTCTAATATATTAGCAGCCAAAAGGTGGAACATGGACAGTCATTTAGAATTACAAATTTGAATTATATTATGGAAATGTGTGATCTCAGATAGAATATAGTGGTATCAGTTAACTCTGGATTGTTATTTTCTATTTGTTCTGAAAGCACGTTCTCAATAAATGTATTGCATTGTATATTCACACCAGGAGGGGAAAAAAAAAATCTATTTCCCTCAAAGCAGTTCTACCAAGATATTTCCACTGTGTGTAAGACCCTCTGTGTAATTGTGGCACCAGGAATTTTTCCTTCATCAACAAAAAGAAAGCTTGTTCCAGCTTGTAGCTTTTATTTTTTTTAAATTCTGTTTAATTTTTCCAGACTTTCCTCTTACAAGGCAGTGGCAGTGCAAGGCAGTTTTTTTTCTTCTAAGTTACTGGTATCAAAAAAGACTTTTGTTTTGCTTTTTAAGTTTACATGCTAGATTTACACCTACTATTATACATTTTGTTTCTACTGTTCTTGTATATTAAAATAAATGTATGTTTGTTTATTTTTATAGGCTTCTAAACAACAATCAAATTAAAAGAATACCTAGTGGGGCATTTGAAGACCTTGAAAATCTGAAATATCTGTAAGTTAAATGAATGTCACTTTTTTTTTATCAATATATAACTTAATATCTTCAGTGAGAAAGTGTTTTAATCTGAGATTGAGTTTTCATCTGATTTGCTATCTCACGTGATAAGCTGCTTTGAATAAGAGTGAAATTTGTTTGTGGATTGGAGACAACTGTGAATCTTTCTGTAAGTTGGTGGTTTGCAATTTCCTAATATAAGATTTCAGTATATGTTTGTAGTCAGTGGATTTTGAAGGGTTTTCTAGTTACTGTTTACTATATGCAACTTATGTAGTGACATGAGGAAAAGTGTCACTCCACTGTCTTGAGAGGGATTACGGCCCTTATTATAGAGCCGGTTACTTTGAGATTTCAGTATTTTGGAAACAACCCAGGAATTTAGTTTTTCATATAGTTTTAAAGAGTGCAACCTAGGGATTTGGAAGAAGGCAGAAAAATGAAAATCATATAAATTTGTGCAGGCACTTTGTTTGGGTTTCAGAGCTGCATTTGATCACATTTCTTGGTATTATTTTTCATGTCTTGTCTTTCCATAATAAAATTGTTTACTCTCTATAGAAATAGAGAAAAAAATAATATTGAACAGACTATCTCCATAAATTATGAAAGTCCATGATGATTTGTTGGCAATATTTTTTTTTACAAAACATGTTTGTGTAATGGATCTGGTGCTTTGAAACCTGAGATACAAAATATAAGTGGAGTAGTGAAGGTCTCTTAATTGAAAATGTTTCTTTTGGTTGTCAGCAGCTGTGCAGAAATATTACTCAGATCTTAATAGTTCTTTATTTACACGTGCTTGCTCCTGCAAAGCTGCAGTAAATCTGAGATAAAATCTGATATAAAAGACTGAACAGAGTTAACTGAGTTATTGTGTGTTTATTTTCCTATGCATGTATTAATGTCTGTTAATACAGTATCTATGTTTTTAAGTGGAGATCTTTTCTTCTTCCAGTAAAATCTGATTGTGAAGTTTAAAAGTGGTAATTCATTCAATTCTTTAAAACCACTGTCCATTTTGCTAAAATATTATTTAAGAAGATTGTTTGCCTATTTTGATGAATTGATATGAATACTCTACAGAACTGTACAGCCTTAACATTTATAAAATGGTCAAATACCAGCACAAGAAAGATCAAATGTACCAAGTAAATACAGTTTAGCTGTGAAAAATTCAGTTCATTAAGCCCCAGTGAAGTGTATTCTATGGAACAAAGGAAATAATTTTTTTTCATAATGGAATGTACTGGAGTAGAAATTAGAGGGAGAGGCTATGTTGCCCTTAAAAAGGTAAAAACATTGTTCAGAATTTAGTATCATATGGTAAAATCATCCAGAATAACTGTGGCTTTGGATGGTCTGATACTATAAATAATGTGAATGCAACTTTTCTTCTCCTATTTGATGAAATGAGATTATTAGCCCATGGTGCTGTGCTTTGATGTGAACAGAAATACTAGGTGATGAATAGTTTTGAAAATTTAGGCTTCGCAGATATTAGAAAGTTTGTTGTTTCTCACTGGCTTTTCTTTTTTAGACATTTTCAGAGAATTCTCAAAGAAGCCCCTGCATTTTCAAATGCCTTTTTGCACTATTCATTTATGAAATTGAGTTCATAGTTTTATGGGGTGCACCTGTTTTCAGAATTATCTGTCAGGAGGAAAACATTTTAACAGACTAATGGCATTTTCTCAGCTTTCTATGCATTAAAAATACTAATCATTGTAAAAGCTGATCCCTAAATTATAAAAAGAAAATTGCACATACTGTTTTGCAAGCTTATTTTTTATTTATTTTTGTTGTTGTTGTTATTCTTTCTGTAATCAAAATAATGACAACTCTATAAGCATATTTTTGCAGTTCTATAAGCAAAATTTTTATATGGTCTTATGCTGCCTGTGGTAATAATTGGTCTGAAACCATATATAAATCGGAAGGTTTTAGGTGTTATCAACTTTTTGCTATGAAACCAAAAGGATACATCTTTCTGCTTTTCTTTCTTTCTTTCTTTCTGATTTCTTGTACCTTTAGTATTGGCAATCTGATTCTTTTGAAAGGATGAAAAAAACATTAGTAGATAGGACCTCATCTGTGACACAGTTTCTTTTGCACTTAAGTAATTATGTGTAGTGTTTTGATCTTACATTACCCCTTCTGTAAAGGGGGAACGCTGCTGGCTACAATAAGCTTTTAAAAAGTTATATTAATATGAGCAAAATAGTTGGTAATATTTTTGAAATTTGTTGCTGCTCATATGAGATGTATGTGGTACACTGAATATATTCCATTGACTTTCTGGGAGATTTTCAATTTACTTTTTGTTTATTCAGTTAATGGAGTTACTCAGTTATTACTTAAAGAGGAGACAGAAAAGCTTCTCATTCTTGCAATATAGCTGTTGGTGGGCTTGTGGAAACTGTTAGGTTGTTCTTGATCCTGAATGTCAGCTGTTTATTCTCCAAGATAGAAAATAATTGGGAATTGAAGATGGAGATGTATTGCACTTTGAAGTTGTAGGATGTGGAGTCAGTAGTGTTGAAAGTGAGCTTAAGATAAAAAGAGATTTTGAGGAAGATATATGGAAAAATATAAAATATAGCCTAGCAATTGGAAAGAGCTTTTCAGAAAGAAAGAGAAGGTACTTTATATTTACAAAGCAGTAAGATATAAGCTAGTGTGAAGGAAACTATGTCCATTAAAATGGAAAATAAAAATTTCGTAAAACATTGAGTCACGTTTACTTAATGAGAAATGGAAAGATCAGCAATCGGGTATTAGGGATTGTGGGAATTGAGACTGTATGGAATGTATCAGTTCTGAAAATACTTAGAAGGAATGATCAATATTTGCATTGCAATTGGTGAATGAAGCCTTAGTGGTAGAAGAGGTGTTGTAGGTTCGCCAAACTGCAGAATTGCTGATTCACCCTTCCCAATATCAGATTATGTTTTCTTCAGTGCCTTCTGCTATCACTGTTGCTATCATGGTTATGTTACTTTTTCCTTTGAGTGCCACCAGTGATTACTGATCTCATTTCTCTGTGTGTCATTTTGCTAATTCCACCAACAACCTTCTTTATATTTCTATATTAATCTCTCTGCTGTTTTTATTTACTTCGCAGTTTTACTCCACGGTATCTGATACTGTCAGTACCTTTTCTTTTTCCTCCTGTCCCAAAGAAATATATGTGATTCTGAATTTCATTGTATCACATCACTTTTCATACACTTCATAAAAAAAAAAACTCTCAACTCTCATAAGGAGTGTAACAGAGTCTTTGATTTGAAACTATTTCTTTCTAATTTCCTGAGAACTGATTACTATTTGTTCATTTCCAAAGTGTGTGATCAGTAACATCATCAGCCTTACTTGCATTTCTGGCAAGTGTTTTTTTTTGTTTTTTTGTGAACTCTTCTGAAAACAGTAAAATTTCCAGAAAATAATCTAATATCTGAATACAATGTGTCATCTTAATCCACTTTTTTTTCATCCTTTGAAGAATTCCAGTGATTTAGCTGTGTTAATAGAGCTTTAAGGTAAAGTGATAAACTACTTTGTCCATAATTTTACTTTAAATCACTTTTCTGCTAATGTGACTGGATGATAGATAGACAGATATTAAAGGTTAGTGCAGTGTTTGCAAAGTACCTTTCTAAAAGGCAAAGCAGCCTTTTAGAAACACAGATATTTTTTGTAAGTGCTACTTAGTTGTATTTTCTGTTCTCTCTTCATTAGGTGAGTATATATTTTTTGTCTTTCTGTTAATAACCTTAGGGAAACATCCACATGACTAAGCAAATGTTTGGTTGTCATATCTGTCATACTACATGTGTACCTTTTTGTAACTTTGAGTTTGCTGGGGTTTCTCTCTGGATGGGGAAAATGGTTGACTGAGGTCATTTGACTGTCCTGCATCTGAAGGCTTTCTGATCAACATGGAAAAAATGTAGTTTAAGGTTGAACATAGACAAAAAAAAAAAAAAAAAAAGTTACTCCATTCTTGACAGTGTGGTAGTAAATGTCTGAAAAACCACAGTCATTTTCCCAGTCATCCACTTGTGTTCTTCACTCTGCTTTACTTAGTCTCCAGAAAAATAAATAAAGAGAGATTTTAGCAAGGATTCTAATAGAAATTATTTCTTCTGAACTGAAGCTGATTGATTATTAAAGGTATCTGAAGCCACTGTCATTCCTGGGTCAAATCCGAATGTTTGCACTCAGAGAAATAAGAGAAATTTCCAAACTGCTAAGCAGGGCATGTTAAGAAAGGAAAACAGTGCCTTGACTGTTCAGTCTTGCAGATTTTCTAAGGAGTAAGAGGAAATGATGTATTTAAAATTCTCACTATAGAAAAAGGTAGAAATTTGTACCATACAGACAGGAAAAGTGAGGAGATAAAATCATAAAGACTATGCACTATTATGCAAAATAAGCAAAATACACCTGTTCTCTCTCTTTTTACATGAATTTCTAAGTCTTTACAGGTATTTCAGATGACCGTATTATTTTTTATGATTTAATTTATTCAGTCTTTTGTACATTTTAAAAGCCTCACAACTTCTCTGCTTTTTAGTTATTTTGTCATTGGAGGTGCTACACATTTTGTTTAGAAGCATATTTTTGTTAATGAAGTCTATATATATTATTGTGTTCAGATCTTGACAACTGATTTATTGGAAAACTTTAAATTCAAGGAAAAGACATTACTTCATACTGTTTCCCAAAGTTGTCATGAGGTACTGTTAGATGCCTACAACTTCTCTTTTTGAGGCCTGTTGTAAAGTGTTGGCCTTTGTCAAGTCAGTTTAAAAGCTGCCACTAATTCTAGCAGGGCAAATATTTTGCCTTTTGCCTCAAAAGGTCTCTGCAGTAAGTTAATGAAAGCTGTAACAATAAAAAAGTCAAAAGTACTACTAATAAGGCTAATAAAGCCATTTGTGGTTCCAAATCTCTTCATCCTTTTTTCATAGACATCCATGTCTGATTAACTCGGTTTCAAAGCATTTGTCAAATAATTATGACAGTTCTTACTGTGTATCTGTTCCTAACCCAGCCTAAAAACAGATTGGCTGACATTGGACCAATAAACTATAGTTATCAGCTAAATTGTATGATTTTTCCGAAACATTCTCTCACTAAACCATCCTAAATATTAAAAGCTTGATGATAATAGACTTGAGCACATACACCAATCCGTCCAGAACCAGGTATATTTTAGTTCTGTGGAAAAAGGTAGAGAAAGCACTTGTGAACACACTGGTACTCTGCATATGTTTATTCTGTTTGTATTATGAATGGGGACCTAATGTCCATCTTCTGTATGGGATAAAACAAATAAATAATGCTGTTTTATTGATGCAGTATCAATACTCTGACTTGTACAGCTTTTTGGTAAATATTAAAAAGGTGACACAGATGGCTTTATATCACTGTTTGTTCTCTAAGTTCATTCAAAAGATAAATTATGTCACGATACGAATATTTGTACCAGTATTCACATGAGATATTTTAATAAAATAAGAGGCCTGCTGTATTCCAGAAAAGAAACTGATGCAATCTGGTCCCTTTAAGATGAATTTCTTTTGAATTTTGACAAGCCCATCAAGAAAATGAGGGGCAAAGAAGCAATAAGTCATAACAGTGAGAACAGGGAAGCCAAAGATCAACCAGGTGATAGCCTGCAAGGCTGCATAACTTGATTTTCTAGGCAAACATTTGGGATGAATTCTCAAAGGCAAAGTATTTTTATGTGTATGTGTTTAGTTTTTGTTTTGTATTTTTTTTCCTAATATGTAGTGAAAAGACTGTCTTCATGTGTCAACTTAATTCTTCTTTCCCACCTTTATGTAGCTCCTGTTTGTGTACTAATATTACTGATTGTTTCTTGTTTCAGCTATTTGTACAAGAATGAAATCCAGTCAATTGACAGGCAAGCATTTAAAGGACTTGCCTCTCTAGAACAACTGTAAGTGCCTTTTCTCTTCTGTGCTGTCATCTCCATGATTCCCCTGCAGAGGAAAAGTGCACACCCTGATCCGTACACCCTGCCTGCATGCTCTGCATGTCTGCTGTCAATGGGTTGTTAGTCAGAGAGCCCCGTAATCATCTGCATGTGGAAAAACAAAATTGATCTCTGTGTCAAATTCCTCATTTCCGTGTTTGTCTTTTTTTTTTTTAATTTCTCTTTTGCATTCCCCATGTTGCTAGATGATGTGAAAGAGCTTTGATGAAGAGGCAGTGTAATGGTGGAAAATGTTGAAAACTAATGTGCATTGCTTAGAGAGAGATTTTTTTTATTTCATTCCTGTAGATTTTATGATATTGTGATTACTTTGCAGCAGTTACTTTGTTTTATGCCAGTGTAACTAAAGCTGAGCTAGTATCTTGAAGTTCAACTTGGTATTGATATATTTTAAAACAAAATTAGATTTTAAAATTAAGATTTTAATTTTATTTATATGTGCTAATGATTGCTACGTATAGACTTAAAAATAAGGACGTTTGCTGCTTGTAATCTAGATGTTCTTTGTCTTATAGAAAGGTTGGTTAAAATCTTACTCTTTTGCCTTTATAGTGACTGAAGATGAATCTCTTAAAATGAAAATGCAGTCAGTAGCATGACAAAAATTAACTGTATTGGTTCTGTTAGGTTTAAGTATGTGGTTTGTTTTCATGAACAGAAAGCATTACTATGCATTCAGTATAGCAGTGTTTAAAAAAACAGCCATAAAATGCGTAGATCTTTAACAATCCGACTACCAAATAATAACACTAGACTGATGAATCTTGTAGCATGTGGATTGTGAGGGTTGAAAAACTCTATTCTACTAAGATATATACCAGTTTCCTTCTTAGTATAAATACCTAGTGAATATTACTGGACAAAGTGTGTATGTGAAATAAAATGGCATTCAGAATGCGTACAAAGTTATTCAAGCTCATGTTAGAGGGAAGTAGATGTGATTTGTTTCCTTAGCACATTTCTCTTCCTTTTCCTCTTGCTCTAGAAATGATTACTGCAGTATATTGACAGCAACTGATAGGGCTTACTTGCACGCTTCTTTTCTGTGTAGAATTTTTAACACTGAGATCCATTTATTGAATCTCTGATGATTCCAAAATATGCCACAAGCCTGATATGCTGCAAGTGTCAGCAGTGCTACATTCTGCTTTTCCTCTGTTTCCCGTTCATTTGTTATGTCTAAAAAAAAACCCACATATCGTTGTGGGTTATTAACATGTTCTCAATGGACTGTTCCACTAGGCTGTACTTGAGCCTCTCAGCCAGCAGTGATATCACACTGTGCCATCAAAGTTATTCTGTATAAAATCAAGCTTTTAATAAAGTCAGCCCATAAATAGGTTCTGGCTGTCTATTTTACCCCATTATATTTGAGGAAAGACAGTGTTCACAAAGCTAAACTGTGTGAACGTGTTCCCAAATCCTCCAGCTTTACATTGTGATAGGGTCAATAGCTCCATATGATTTTTTCAATTTACAGGTCTGTGTGGCCTTCATTATTAAAGACACTTTGTGACCTGGATGCACTGACTTGGCCATGCTCAGCAGAGTTCTTGGGGCAGAGGTTGCGGGTCCATACCTCAAGGGAATACTTGTTTCACAGTCATATCGCGTGCTCTAGTGAAACAGAATAAAACTGACAGTTGCTTTTTTAATTTTATTTTTTTATTTATTTTAATTGGACTACACACTAAACATTTTTCTTGCTTTTTTTTTTTAATTAACTTTTAAAAATATATTTTACTTTCATTCACCAGAAGTAGTGGGTAGAAACTGTAAATACAGTTTAGCTTAAATAGACCATTGCATGTATGTAAGGGAAGAAAAAGAACAGCAGCCTCAAATGCTGCTCTTGGCAGTATCCCACTAAAACCTCTGCAAGAGATTCTTTGCTGCTGATGTAGTAGAAATACCTTTTTTTTTTTTTTTAAATTTCTGCCAAGACAATAAGATCTTTGAATCAGACATTGAAACTCACTTGTGCTAGAGTAAATTCTAAGAACAGTTGGCAGTTTTAGGTGCTTGAACGCAGTGAGAACTTGAGCCGTACGTATTTCATCACGTAACTCTTCAGCCAGGCATGACATGAAGGGAGAAAGCCATCAGGTTAAAAGCAGACAGTTAGGACCAGTTTAGACCTTGCTGAATCTGCAAGATGTGTGTTTGGATCTGGCAAATATGACACAAACCTACAGGAAACTTGCATTTTTTGGAGCAGATGCTGGAAGACATCCAAGGCACTTGAAAGGCAGCCAAACCTGCCCTTATATTCTTGTGCCTGTACAGCTCTGATATACCTCTGTATGCCACTGTGTAAAACACTGAACTGCAATAAAATGTCACAGATACCTGTCTTGGGGGCGTTGTGAGTTTTTGGCATCTGGATCCCAGGTTTGAGCTCTACGTTCAAGCAATTTCCAGATGCGTGCACTTGTTGGTAGGTAGATTTTTCTGGTGTATTTTTCAGATTTCAGTTAAAGGCTTTGCATGTATTAGGGACAAAATGCTTTCTCTGCAGTCTGTAATTAGTGGGAGTCACACAAGTATTGTTGGGATTATTTAAATCTGCTTTTTCTTTGTGGAATACTAATTACCCATTTTCCTTTGACTTTCATATTAACATACTAATTTTGTGTTTTGTAAACTGTTCCTAAAGTTATGCTGCAATTTGTATTCACATATACATCTTTGTGGAAATCAATACATGAAAAAATATTATCTTACATGCAACAATGCAGCTTCTTATATTCATTTATTTTTCCAAATTCAATAGCTTCTAGCTTTTGCTATGAGTTGGTTGTTTTTTTGTTTGTTTGTTTGTTTGTTTGTTTTAAGGCTTATATTACAAAGAGCTCCTGCTTGTTATATGGACTTGTGGGGGTTTATGAATGTTCATCATAGTGGAGTCTGAAAAAAATATGACTTGAGAATCATAGAATCATTAAGACCACCTTAGATCATCTAGCTCAACCATCGTGTGCAGTACCTCTCTGTTATTCTTTGATAAGATTAGCTATGGTCAAGCAATCTAAATAGCTGGAATCTTTTAAGAACAAAATCAATAATCTCCTTATGCATCTTGTTCCAGTATGTTATATCATTATTCTAATATCTAATCTTAATCTCTTATTATACTATGAAAGATAGGATTCTAAATTTAGACCTGTGAAAGAGGACAGAAGTTACTGCACATGTTCATCTTCTAAGAGTAATCTTAACAAAGAGAAAATCTATACAGTGCTTACTTATGATATCTTTGTATTCCTCTAGATGTGGTGTTTTCACTATAGACTTTTTTCCTTCAAATACATGTTTATGAAGACATGACAATGTGAGATTAATTCTTGAGTATGATTACCTTTTGGATGAGTTTTCCATCTACGAAGTTTTCATAATAATTAAAAAACTAAATCCCCCTTCAAAAAACTCATTTATGTGCTGCATACAAGGAAAGAACTAGTATATTGGCAGTTACAGGAGGGCTAAGGAGAATCTCTTTCCTTTACAAGATGTGACAGGGAATGTGGTCACTAAGGATAAGGAAAAGGCTGAGATTCTCAGTGCCTTCTTTACATTTGTCTTTCATACTCAGACCAGTTATCCTTGATGTACTCTATCCCCTCCTGGAAGACAGAGGTGGGGAGCAGAATAAAACAATTCAGATGGAGACAGTTAGAAACCTTCTACTGCATCTAGACTGTCCTTGGGGCCTGATGGGATCCCACTCAAGGGAGCTGGTGGAGTGATTGCCAAGCCACTTTCCACCATCTATCAGCATTCCTGGTCAACTGGAGAGGTCCCAGAAGGTTGGAGACATGCCAGTGTTACTGCTTTCTTCAAAGAAGAGTTGTAAGGAGGATCCAGAGAACTACAGATCTGTCAGCCTGCCAGGGAAGGTTGTGAAACAGATCATCTTGAGCAACATCACACAGCATGTGTGGGATAAGTCCAGCCAGCATGGGTTGATGAAAGGCAGGTCCTGCTTGACCAATCTGATTTCCTTCATTGATCAAGTGACTCTTCTGGTGGATGAGGGAAAGGCTGCTGATGTAGTATGCTTAGACTTCAGCAAAGCCTTTAACACTGTCTCCCTTGGTATTCTCCTGTAGAAGCTGCCAGTCCATGGCTTGGATGGGTGCACTTTGCTGGAAAAAGAACTGGCTGGATGGCAGGGCCCAGAAAGTGCTGTTGAATGGAATTAAAAACAGCTGGCAACTGATGATGAGCGGTGTTCTCCAAGGGTTGGTATTGGAGCCTGTCCTGTTCAGTATCTTCATTGATGACCTGGACAAGGGGATTGAGTGCACCCTCAGTAAGTTTGCAGATGACACCGAGCTGGGAGGAAGTGTCAATCTGCCTGAAGGCATGAAGGCCCTTCAGAGGGATTTGGACAGGCTGGATTGCAGGGCTGAAGCCACGAGATGAAGATCAAGAAGAACAAGGGATGGGTCCTGCTCTTTGTCCCCCACAACCACAGACTTGGCGCAGAGTGGGTGGAAGACTGTGTAAAGGAAAAGGACTTATGGGCATTGGTTGTTACTCAGCTGAATATGAGACAGCGATGTGCCCAGATGGCCAAGAAGGCCAATGGCATCTTGGCTTGTATCAGAAATAGTGTTGCCAGCAGGAACAGGTAGATGGCTCAGCTCTGGTGAGGCCATTCCTAAAAGTACTCTGTTCACTTTTGGACCCCTTACTACAGGAAAGACAACAAAGCCCTGTAGCATGTCTAGAGAAAGGCTGGTGAGCGTCTGGAACACAAATCTTATGAAAAATGTCTGAGGTAATTGAGGCTGTTTAATCCAGAGAGGAGAAAGCTCGGGGGAGACCTTATAGCTCTCTACAACTACCAGAAGGGAGGTTGTGGCAAGATGGGGATCAGTCTCTTGTCCTGGTTAAAAGTAATAGGATGAGAGGCAATAGGTTCAAGTTGTGCCATGGGGCATTCAAGTTGGATATTAAGAAAAACTTCTCTGAAAGATTGGTTAGACATTGGAATGGGCTGCCCAGAATGATGATTGAGTTTCTGTCCCCAGAGCTGTGGAAACGTGTAGATGAGGTACTAAGGGACATGGGCAACATCGGTGGTAGGTGAATGATTGGATTAGATGATCATAGAGGTCTTTTCCAACCATAATGATTCTATGATTCTATGAAAATGTGATGCATGTTTAACATCTGATTCTGTTCACAAGTAGCCTGAGAAATGGGTCAGAATTCTTTTTCTGAGGTCACAGTTTAAGAACCTGCCCAGCTACCTCATTGTGTGAACATCTTTTAGCTGGGTACCTTATTAATCAATCAATTAATTAATTTAGTACTGCTGCAGTCAGCATGGTTTCTGATAATGTATAGTTGACTGTTACAAAGTACTTCAGTGCCTGGATCATTGCAATTGTATCTGCAATATCTGAGGATATGAAAAAGGCGAGATTTACAAAAGAATTGTTATTTTAGTTAAACTGATTCATTTTATTTGAAGAAATAGATAACTTCAGATACAAAAGATATTTTTTCATCGTAAATTATTAGAGACTGGAATACTGAACAGCAGCTAGGAGCTGTTGCTTTGTATTTAACAAAATATGCATCTTTTCAGCCATCCGAAGGAAGTGTCCTTTCTTTTTCTATATTTGCTGAAATCATCTCTAATCCAAGGACCTGGGAAAGGGACTGTGTGCTTCAGTGTGCCTTTTTCCCCCAACCTTATTTGTTGTAGTAAGAGATATTACCTGAACTTACACATCTTGCCTCGTCATTGCTGGAGAAATATGAGAAGCGTGTAGGAAGGTTATTTTATTGAGTAGGTAAGAAGGTATTGGGACTTGTGGATAATAAAAATACAGAGAATTAACGATGTTAAAAATAATAAAAAAAGAATCCCTACTTGCTGCATAAGATGGAATGATGGATGTAACTTTCTATTTTTATATTTTTATACAAAAGCAAAGCTGCTTTGGAAGAGGGCACACCGCTGTTATTGTCTAGCTGTGAGCAGCTTGTGTCTGGAGAACAGTGCATGAGGAGGGTTAAACACTGACCCCATTCCACTAACCCTTCCTCAGGGCTGGGTCTCGCTGAGAGCTTTCTGCTGTTCACTGTGGAATTGGATGAAATGCTTTCGAGATGTCTGTTTAAGTTAGAGGAAGCTGGCCAGTATTTTCAAAAATAGTCTGTAGACTGATAGGCAGAAGCTTATTACTCATTTCGTGCTTCCCAATGCAAACAGGATCGGAATCTGTTCTCATGATGATCTGTGGCTGCAGGCATGCTTGACACTCTGATGCGCCTGATCACATCTGTGCAGTTTATCGATTTTTTTTTTTATTTTTTTTTTTTCTTTCTTTCTTTCTTTCTCCCATGGTCTCCATTCATTGCTGCCTGGCCTCGCTCACGCTCTGGCTGTACTCTGGGGAGCTGGGCAGTTGCCAGCCACGCGCCTGGCATCTGTGCCCCATGCATCCTCCTGTGCCCGCAGATCCAGCACTCGCAGCCACCTCCGCTGGAGGACAGGCCCTGAAGGAGCTTCCTGTGGCCTTCTTCCTATAATTCGTGCCGTGGGATTGATATTATTATTATTATTTTTTTCAGCAGATTTGTCAGTCAGAGATTTTCTCTGTTTTGAAATGATGAGCTTTTTTCATTCTTCAGCCTGTGGTGATGTTCCTGAGTTTGTCAGAGGTAGCAGGAAATTTTGAGAGGATACATATGGATATAATTGGGATCCAAAGTCTATAAAACACTTTCACAGTTTTCACAATTCCTTCAGTTCCCTTTTGTTCTCTCCTCTCCAAAGCAGTGGGATACCTACACAGCACAGTCAGGGCTGGCACGAGCCTGCCATTGGCCCTTATGAATAGCCCATTGTTACACCAGTTGCAGATTAATAATCTGGTTAATTGCCTTGTTCCATTAGACTCCTTCAGAGTTACAGGGTTAACAAGTGTATAGTATTCGTTGCTGCAAAGTATTAATATCTTACATGAGCATCAGCAGTGCATCAAACAGCACAGCTGTTAGTTAACTGTACACCAGTTGCTGGGAAACCTTTTGTCTAGGAATGATTCAGTCAAAATAATTTTTTTTCTTACTTTTTTTTTTTTTTTGCTTTTTGAGATTGGGAGATACCTAAGAACTTTAAATGGCAGGATTCATGGACTAGCATAGATTATTTCTCAGCACCTTTTGAAATTTTCACTTATTGTGATGAAAATGAAAACAGTTACATGCTAAAAATGTCATTCTACAGGAAAGTAAATGTTTTCAAAACATTGTAACACTGTAAATTTGATAATTTTCTTTTTTACACATGTACTCATTCAAGGATGCACACTAATGAAAGCTAGACTTGGCAAAGTAATTCTTAAAGTAGTGTCTCCAAAAACCTCCAAAGTAAATGTCTGAACAGTTTCTTTGCACGCATATCTGCGTAGGATGTATAGTGTTCTGTAGATCCTCCTTGTTTGTCACATCCTGTATTTCTCCGAATCAAGTACAGGATCCAGATTTCAGAAGAAATTCAAGCTGCTATGTCACGACTATCATTTAGATATGTAAACCAAGTGTAAGCAGTAAAAAAGTGTTTTATAATATTTAGTTTCATTAAGGACACTCTTTCAGCATTTCTCTTTTTGTTTAACATATTTTCAGGTATCTGCACTTTAATCAAATAGAAACATTGGATCCTGAGTCCTTTACCCATCTTCCAAAACTTGAAAGGCTGTAAGTTTGTTTATCTTGGGGTAAGATATGGAAGAGTCAGCTTGCTTCTTTGTTTGAATTTTTTTTTTCTTCTGAATTTTAACTGTTAAGTAGCTTTTGCCAAGAACACCTTGTACAGGCTGACCATAGGAACGTTGCTTGTGTTATATTTTTCTGTTGCAAAACTATTTGTCAAGTAGTTGTGATTGATATTTTGCCTAAATAAATGTTGTGAATTGGGAAGATTTATATTCTTTTTTTGGCTGATTTATTATTAAGTTGCTTCTTTTTTTTTTTTTTTTTTTTGTTATGTGGACACACCAAATACACCTTAGAAGCTATCAAAAAAATTAGTAGCCAATGAATTAATGAAAAAGATTATTTAAAAAAGATAAATGTAAGACTGCTTTCTCTTAAAGTACTTTCAGAGTAATGTAAACAAAATACATACATGTCAAAATCTGAAATATTTCATGCATATTTCTGTGCTTTTTAACAGATTTTTACATAACAACAGAATAGCTCATTTGATTCCTGGAACATTTAGTCACTTAGAATCTATGAAGAGACTGTAAGTAAATTAAACTATTACAGCGTATCTCATCTTGCAATGTTTGTCTTCCTTGACAAGTCTTTTCATTCAGTATTATACATATAGAATTAATTTTTCTGACTGTGCTCCAGTTGCTTATTTACACAGAGACAATTGTTTCATATCCTGCCATCTTTAACGACTGACTAAATCTTTTTGTTTGTTTCCTGTCTTCAAGTTATTTGTAATCGTATGATCGTGTTCACCATCAGCCCTTTGTCATCTAGTCTAAATAGTATATGCAGCTCTTCTTTCTTTTTCTTCCTTGTCTGTGTCTTACTAGGTGATCCTTGTATGTTATCCCTGACTATTAGATTATTTGAAGTGCTTTGTTTAATTGTTTTCCTTACCTGATTATAAATAACGTCTGTTGAAAGATGCTCAGAGATGCAAGAATGTAATTATCACTTTCAAAACCCAGTTCCTCTTGAAATGCCATTCACATGGAAAATTAGAGGCCTCTTAGTCCCTTAGGAGCATTTTAAATTTTGGCTTAATCTTGACAGAGTGCCACAGTGATACTATTTTTAGGATCACCTAAGGCAGCCATTTTGAAAAAGACATAACCTCTTGTTGGGAGGACTACTGATGATGGGCTGTGCCACACAAACTCATCTGCCAAAAGAGATCACAAGGGAAATAATAAGATGATGTTACTGCAGCACTGCTACATTAGGGCTATTGAGCCAGTTCTGAAACCACGCTTTTAACTGCAGAGGAGAGGTGGAATAAAGTAAATTTTGATGATGTATCCACCTTCCTGGAGTAGTTGCTTCACTTGTATAGTGCCTGAGGTCCAGTGGAGCAAACAAAAAAGGGGTGTTTCTTCATATAAAGTAAAGGGGTCTTTTGATAGTGGCCAGTACTCAGATGGTGCACTGGGCTGGATTGACCTGCTCTCTTATGAGCTGTTACAGCTTATCCCTAAGGCGTAAGGCAGCTTGTAGAATGGTTTCCTTTGTTTTCATTTGTTTATCACAGACCAGCAAGGAATACAGAGTATCTGGGCATTTGAACTATAGGTTAAAAAGAAAAACAAAAGAGAGAGAGAGAAAATGTCTCCCAAAGTTATTTTGCCATGCTACTTTTTTTATATAGAAACATTTAATGCTACAGATTTCTGTACTTAATGCTTCTTTTTTCTACAGAGCTCTACCCTAGAAAGTGCAGTGTTCCACGTAGTAACTGGAAAGTCAGCCAGATTTATGGGTTCTTGTTATAGGCAGGTGTGTTAGGAGGTTACTGACCCACTAAACTCAGTGAAAGCTTAGCCCTTAAATAAAACTGTGGGTCTTTGTGTCAGTTGCCTGATCAGCAAAATGGGAAGTTGTAAAACTGTCGAGTTAACTGTGAGGTTACTGCAGTAACAAGTATTAAACAGAAAAAATGTGAGGAGAATTGTGTATGTTCCTTATGTAAGCAAAGTTTGTGTAACTTCTAAATAAATTCAGATTTTTTTCATTGATCGTTGGGGTTGGAAGAGAGATGTTGTGTATATGCTTGTTAGGTTGAACACAGGCCTACCCATGTGGTAGAAATAATACATGTTTCAGTAATAAAGACTGCCAGAATGCATATAAGCGAAGTAAGTGACAACCATCTGTATCTGAGACTGCCCTTTGTAAATAGTTTGAGATTGCTAACAAGAATTGTGGCTGCTTGTTCCATGCAGGCGTTTAGATTCAAATGCTCTTCACTGTGACTGTGAAATCCTTTGGCTGGCGGAGCTGCTGAAGACATACGTGGAGTCAGGCAATGCTCAGGCAGCCGCTACCTGCGAATACCCACGCAGGATCCAGGGGCGGTCGGTGGCCACAATAACACCAGAGGAACTGAACTGTGGTGGGTTTGCTGCTTCATGCTTACTTCTTCGGTGTATTGAACATACCCAGAATGTGTTTTGTTGGTTAGAATTTGCTCTTCTGTTCCCTTCAGTAATACCGACTGCTTTGAGTTAACAGTGGTAATTTCCAGAAATCCCTCTGTGTTCTTTCACTGTTTTTTTGTCTGCTTCTGGCAGTATTGGTCATTTTTACTCTGAGACTACATTTACTAAAAGAAGTGTGTTCACATTGGAAATCTGATATTGAAAAATTTGATGTGATTATTCAGGAGGAAATTATTTTTCATTTTATGTTTCAGATTTGATTGTCAGCCTAGGTCTTTTAATGTTGTTGGTGTCATATGTTTCCTTTTTCATGGGGGAGAGTAAATAAAGAGAACAAACATAGTCGTTCCTGATTTCTAAGAATTTGTTGTTAAAACTTCTGTTAACTGTGTTGTGTTAGGTTAGGGTTTTCTTTTACTCTTCTGTATGTATAGGTTATGCACAGGCAGTGTAACCCTCTGTCACTACAGGATTACTGCACGCCCAGGGCTTAAACTCTGAAACTGAAATGAAGGCTTCTTGCCAGGTTATGAGCATTTGCCTGTGAAGATATAAAATAACTAAATTGCCCTGTTTGTATGCTGGGTACAATTCTGATGGGAAGAATTATGACTGTGTCTGCAAGGTTCTTGAACAATATAGCAAAAGGGGATTTAATGTGAGAATAATTCATATGGCATCGTCCCAATTCTCTGCACATATAAGGAGCCAGAAGAGGGAAACTGCAGGAAACAAGCTGGACAAATTATTCTGTAGGAGGTAGGCCTAGGTGCTGATACATATCTAAAGGAAGTTATTTTAAATGGCACTTGTGCTTGCTGCTTTAAAGTTTGTTCTTCATAAGCAAATTGAGCCTTTGTTCAAATAAATAGAACAGCTACTTTAGAACCTGACACAAATTTGCACAATCCATTTCCAGTCTGATTAAAGTTCCTAGGAAACAATGGAGGTCAGAAAGGCAGCAGTCACTTTTAGATAGGTAAAAATGAGTTTAAACATTTATGAGCTTAATTAGGATTAGTCTTTAAACATTTGTAGAAAATATTTTTCAATAAGGTGCATGGAAAAGAGTTATTTACCATTCTTTAGTAGTTTTGAAACAAGTAAGAGATCCTTATACATTTCATTTTTGATACAGAGAGGCCAAGAATTACATCAGAGCCTCAGGATGTGGATGTTACCTCAGGGAATACAGTGTACTTCACTTGCAGAGCTGAAGGCAATCCTAAACCAGAAATTATTTGGCTTCGAAACAAGTAAGTCCAAAAAAGGAAGAGAGAAACTTGATGTAAGTATGTTTGTGTGTGTACATTGCTGGGTGCATGACCAAACACATTACTTGTAACATTTGGAATAGTAACAGCAGACACACATTCTAATAAAAAGTAGTATATGAAGCAATAATAGCCTGGATCTGTTTTATTAGTAATTCTAAACTCTTAAGAGCTGATAATTTTAGAAAGTGATTATAATCAAGTAAACTTTTCAACTGTAGTTATATAGTTGCTCTCAACTGTAAAACTGTAAATCACTTGAATGTAAGTACCAGACAATCCACAGGATCACATTGCGCGAGCAGTTGGTGAGCTTAGCGAGTGTTTCAATGTGCAGCTTAGATCTGTTTACATCATGTTTTGAGGCTGAACGATAGTTGCTTTTACACAGAGATCCAGCTGGACAAGAGTTGGGTTTTAGAAGAGATGGTCTTTGAATACCAGCTTCAAAGCAGGAAGATATTCTCTGAGGTGTAGCTTCATCCCAGAAGAGGGAAGATGCCCCAGACCAATACATGGAGGGTGGGCACATGCATACATCACAGGATTGTAGGGTAATTCTTGTGGAAGGGAACCTCTGCATCCCTCTAGTGTAGACTTCTGCTCCAGGCAAGGTCAGCTGTGGGAACATCTCAGGTTGCTCAGGGCTTTATCTAATTGGATCTTAAAATCCTCTAAGGGTGGACATAGCACAAACTCTCTGGGCAACCTGCTTGAATGTTTCTTCTTGCAGCTTGAGAGCATAGGGTCTATAAAAACGTGTGCATCTCTTGGGTGCCCATGGGCTGACCATTCTGCTAAAGCTCTGCCCAGGCGCTGCCTTGTTTTATCAGAGCCAGGCACAGCAGTGCAGAACCAGCCACATGGCTACATTTCACATGCCCCAAACCTATGTAATTTTACAGTGGACAGGTGTTTTATGAGTTTACCACTGTCTTAATCAGACTTTGGCTTATTAATTTCCTTAAACAAATGGAGAACTTGATCTGGAAAACAGATTCCTTCACAGTTCATCTTAATAAGTGAACCATTTTAGTTTGTTAGTTTCTGATAAAATGGAACAAGGTGGAGTTGTAGTTCTGCAATATTCTGCTGGTTTCAGTGAGAACTCCAGATGAAACAAGGGTACAGCGTTTGTGGAGCATGTAAAGAGCAGAGCCTTAAACTTGGATGGTATAATTATTTCGTTAAAATTTTCTTTGGCTCATGAACTTATTATAATAAACAAAGAAAACATGTATTTGGAATACACATATGAAAGAGTTTTAAGAAGAAATTTGAGCTTGGGGTGTGGGATTATTGACTCTGGCTTGTTTCCTGGCTGCATGAATGAGAGCAAAGCTTTCTGCAAGGTAGTTGAATATGGCAAGATTACAGTCAAAAGGCATTAACCTGTTGAGAAGTTGTTGAATGTTGTAAAGGTCAGCAATTGGTCTTGGTTTTGTACACAAGGAATGAGCTTTTCATCCTTCCTCTGTGCTTTCTTCATTGTGTAGTGAGGGATGGAGTGAGAGACAGTTCCTTCAATACAGTGTTCTTGCTGTACTAAGATCATATCAAGAAATGTTGCAACCATGACAGCCTGATGAGCTGATCTTGACTTACATTTCAAGCCAGTGCAAATTGCAGTCAGGTTCTTAAGTGCACTTGAGCAATCCAGAGGCAGGCTGGCACCAAGATGATTTTATATAACTAGTCCTCCTACTAGTAGAACATACTTTAATTATTAAATTTACCTAGTGTACTTCCAGAAGAAACATTTGAAATTGTTTTGCCACTTAGAAAAGCCTGTATCCTTAAAAGAGAATGAGACAAGTTATAGCTTTTTGTCCTTTTTTTTTTTCTTTTTCCCCACATAAACTTTTACTCATAAAAATATTTTGGCTTTTAATTTTGAATATGTAGTGCTTGCAGTAAAAAAAAAAAAAAAAAAAAAAAAGCATTCTTTTTAAATTTTTCCTCTGCTTTTTTTCTTCATGAGAAAACTAAAAGTTCTATTTTATTTAATGAAGTAAAAAACTTAATTTTTTTTTCCAAGTTATTTTGGTTAATATAGTTTTTCATTATTTGGCAGTTTCCTGTGCTTCTGATTTAAAGGTTTAACTCCAGCAGATTCTTTTCTTCACAGTAATGAGCTCATTATGAAAGAAGATTCTCGTCTAAACTTGTTAGATGATGGCACATTAATGATTCAAAATACTCAAGAAACTGACCAGGGCATTTACCAGTGCATGGCAAAAAACGTAGCTGGAGAAGTGAAAACTCAGGAAGTTACTCTCAGATATTTCGGATCACCAGGTAAACATTTAAATGGATAACTATTTTGATTATAGAGCTGCTAAAAACAAGGTCATAAGATTGCTAAAAATGGGATTTTTTTAAAAAAGAATGCCTTGCTTCTTGTATATTCTTGATATGCAGAATTCTTTTGCTCGGGTCAAGTACCAAATTAATGTGCAGAACTGCATGGTTGATAATTGTTTCAAGGGGATTTAAAGAAAAACAAAAACAAAAAGTTTAGGATTAAAGCATGCAGTGTTTGCACCAAGTTTAGTAGTACTTTGGAACAGAGACATCAACAAGAAAAAAAAATAAATTCCACAAACTATTGTAATATTTGGCCAAATCATTTCTCTCAGCTGGAAGTCATATTTAGGCATTGTTCTTTTTTCACAGCCAGGCCAAGTTTTGTGATTCACCCGCAGAATACAGAGGTTTTAGTTGGAGAAAGTGTCACTTTGGAGTGCAGTGCAACTGGGCACCCTCAGCCACAAATTACATGGACCAAAGGTGACAGAACACCTTTACCCAGTGACCCTCGCATCACGATAACTCCATCAGGAGGACTTTACATACAAAATGTCAAGCAGGAAGACAGTGGCGAGTACACCTGTTTTGCAACTAACAGTGTAGGTAACATCCATGCGACTGCGTACATCATAGTCCAAGGTGAGTAAAATTAAACAGAGCAGACATGCTGTAAAACATATTATGAAGAGTATGTAACAGCGAATTGTATGTTTTTTTTCTTCTTTTTTTTTTTTTTTTTCCCTGAATGACCAGAACCAAGCTGAAAACATAAGGATTTTTTCTTTCAATTACACTAGTCCACGGGAACGTTGCTCTATGTTTCACCAAGATTAAGATATTATACACTAAATCTCTGGAAGTGAAGTTTCATTGATTATTCACAGAAGTTAGCATTTGTGTTTTGAAATGTTTACAGTTTAGTTGGTTACAGTTTGTTTTGCTTTTTTTGTGTGCGTTTTTGAGTGTCTAGCTCATGGGGAACCAAATTTTTTTCTATGGCAATTAACAATCCTAGTGATTAGGATTTATGCCTGGAACACAAGAAAAAGAGTTTCAAATCTAGATCCATATCACTTCCTTCTGTAGACCCCCGAGTGAATGTGGGTACATACTGCTGATTTGCATGGAAACAACTACTCTTCCAGCTGAGGCATCGGCAAAGCTTTTCTATTCAAGAGCAGTATGTCAGAAAACTTTCTTCTGTACATACAAGTGGAGAATATATTTTTGTAAAAGTTTTGATGCTGAAACCTTTATTTGCAAAATGTTCTGATTAACAAATTAATTTCTGTCCTCATGTTAAGACATGACAAACCATTCAGGTTGCACACGCTTGGTTAGTGAGTTCAGTTTTTAAAGCTATGCAGAACCATCTGTCCATGTGGTTTGTTCATTTATCATTCACCAGTGGTTGATTGTGTTTTGAGAGCTGAACGAATTCCTTCTCATATCGATAATGCCATGATATTATTGCAGAAACTTGCCTGCACTTCACTCTCTATTTTCCTTCTGAGTAAAGGCAAACAAAAACAGCTAAGGAGACTTTAGACCACATTGCATTTTCTCCATAGTTTGTATGAGGTGTTTTTGAAAGACAGAAAAGGAGGGTAACCCAGGAACACTCTGATTCTTTAAACCTACTGTACATCTTTCTTTTGATCTGTGGCAGTAGCTACCAGAGGCCTTCACTGGTGCCAGGACACAGTGTAATGGGATGTTCCTGTTGCAGAAGACACTGCCCTTAACTTTCATCCCTAAATTGCCTATAATATGATTGGGTCCCATTGGCAACCCACCCTTACGAGCCTTTCATGTCACACAGAAAATTGTACATCATTTCAGACAGTTATGCATTTTTCAGCTCTTGTTTTTTCTCTTCTGTAGCTCTGCCTCAATTTACTGTCACCCCTCAAGACAAAACAGTGATTGAAGGGCAAACAGTTGACTTCCCTTGTGAAGCACAAGGCTATCCACAGCCTGTTATTGCTTGGACTAAAGGAGGTAAGTTTCTTCTGGTTTTACTTTTAATCTCTAGAATAGAATTTGGAATCACTAATGAATTGAAGGGAAATGTGTGTACTTGTTCAGATGCTTCAGTCTCTGAAGGAAACAGAGTCCATATCTCCCTTCTTTAGCTAGAAAAAGCAAAATATCCAGCAGAAGCTAGTTGCCCAAGAGTTCTTCAGTAGAAAGGACTCAGTAAAATATATGCCTTCATAACAGATTTCTGCAAAAATATGTTTATGAAATATGAGACAAAACACATGTAGCAATACTGCCAATTTACAACAGAAATTAAGAAGTCTGTCACTGACTGGAGATCTAAAGTATGGTGTGATGTGCTGTTTTCACAAACCAGACCAATCCAGGCTGCCATCAGTACAATTTTTGTCCACTGCATTTTTATCAAAGTGGATCAAGAGGAACATTGGGAGCCATTCTGCTGACTGCTTTGTCAGGGGCTGTAAAGACTCTAAGTCCGGTACAGTGGGAAGAAATACTGTAGTGGATGTTGTAAGTAGAAGTAGATGTGCCAGTTCTATGAAGTAGCTCTAGCAGGAAAAGCAACTTGTAAGGAATTTTGAATTATGATAGATAAAGCAGATTTCTAACACACTTGAACATTTTGATTCTCATAATATTCCTGTTTCTCCCTCTGCCAAAGTTGTTCTATCAAATGAGATATCCAGAAAGGAAGAAGAGGGTACAGACACTGCTGTGCCTTTCATATCCTTTGTATTGTATTACATTATATTCCTTTTCCAGACCTGTGGGTGGTTATTGGTTCTCTAGATGCCCTAGGCAGATGAGATGAATTGTGACTGTCTTACATATAATAATAGGAAATTATCATTAATACCAAAAGACATTCTTCATTCTGTTCTTCAGTTAGGATGGAAAAAAAAAATTATGTTGCTTGGATGAAAATACTTGTATTGCGAAAGGGACAGAAGAGAGATCAGAATTGTGATTTTGTGTATTTATATATTTGTGAGTTTGTATTCTATGATTTAAAGCTTTCAGAAGTTGTTTCTTTTTAAGAGACTTCTTTTTGTTTCCAGTGTTTTATCATATTTAAAATCTTCCAGATTTCCCTTTTACTGGAACAAAGAGACTTTGTTCTCTACTGTTATAAATAGCAAATGCTATTGCTCTGTATTTCAGGAGGCCAGTTGTCTGTTGACAGAAGACATTTAGTCCTATCTTCTGGTACCCTGAGGATTTCCAGAGTTGCCCTGCATGACCAAGGACAGTATGAATGCCAAGCTGTCAACATCATTGGATCTCAAAGGATTGTTGTATACCTGACTGTACAGCCTAGAGGTACGTTCTCCACATTAAAATATATTATGTTTGTATTATTATTTTCTTTTTCTAAAATGAAAGCATAGTATGTCATACATGTGAATATGAAATAGGTTTATCTTACTTTAGAATTAAAAAGTTTTTGAAGAGGATCTTAAATAAGACTTGGGGTTTCTTCAGAACTTTTGCTGAATATTATGATGAATGTAGGTTGCTGGGTTTGAACTGTAAGGTGTCTTACTAGGTTTTAAAAATTGAATGTGTGGGTCAGTGTGCCCGGATGGGCTTCATTTAAAGTCACCTGGAGAGTACATAACCTTACAATTAAGCATGGCCTTTTTTGATAAGAGCATGTTAGAATGGGACTGTATCTTCTATTATTTAGAAAACTGGCTGTTCTGGTTGTTGCCCATAATTCACATTTCTCATCATTATTTCTGAGCACATCTATCTTAAACTTGCAGGTAGTTTTTAATAAATAGTATATAGGGAGGCTTTATAGGATCTGAGAAGAATGTTGTTCCTTTAGAACAATCTGTCTGTGAAAGAGGTTTATCTGATTTACTGATTTTTTTTTTTTTTATAGAAAGAACGGAGGTTTATTTTGTAGATGGCTTTATTCCTATGGTTGTGAAAATATTTTGTTTTGAAAATGTTTACTCATTCCGTGAGCATGTTAGACTAAATTCTAAAATGCCTCTCTGCTGCTTACTAATGAAGATAAAACATTATTTTAAATTACCAGAATGACCTTTACAATGAAGCACCATTCTTTATACCCAAAATATTAACATAGAAAAAATCCACCATTTTCTTATGCCTTTCTTATAAGCTACTTCCACAATTTATTAGGATCATATTAATATTTATAAACAAAAGATAGTAGATACAATACTGAATGCTACATCCTGAAATTGAAGCTCTCCATACATTAGTTGTAATAATATTTTTAATTATGCAAAATAAGATAAAAACTTTTTTTTTTCCAGGCTTCTAGCAAAGGGGCTTTTCATCTCAGGAATGTCTAGTCAGTGGTCACTATGGCTAATTTTGTATTAATGATCAAGGACTGTTTCATGGTCCTTGACAAGGCATTGCTCACATCCACAGAGATACACACTCTCAAGTGTGGACCCCTTATTTGAAATGCTTTTTATTCCTTGATAAACATCATGTGTCATTTGTAATAGTGTACAAACAAAATGACACCATGGCCAGATCTGAATGGTTGTATCCTGTGTGGCCAAATACTTTTCTGTAGAACCACAGTCCCATTCCTGCCCCCTCAAAGTGCTAATATAGTACAGCAGAAATACAGTTCTTACCGTCTTCATAATTTTGTACTTTTCTCATTTAACATCTGAGTTCTGGGTGTTGATCTTGATTTGAAGGAAACTAGGATTAAAAAATGTGTTAATGTTGTTCACCATGGAATTACGTGGCCATTCCTTAAAAGTGAAAGGTCATTTGATGTTTAAGGCCTAGGGCTTATTAGGTTTAGATGCTCAAGAATTTTGGTTGGGGCAGTCAGAGTTGAGTGAGTTCTGGAAAGTACTTTTTCTTTAAAAAATTCTCTGTTGCTGCTATTTAACATTTAAAACTTTAAAAATTTTGACAGAAGTTGATGGCAAATTTAACATCATTCTGCTGATTTTGTTCTGAGTTAGTTATTCACAGGTTTGGTTTTTTTTTTGTTTTTGTTTTTTTTTTTTTCAGAGCTATTAACTTAAGGATCTTAGTGTTTTTGGCAATTACTTGCCTGTTTGGTAAGAAGTTAAGTGTATGTAAAACATCAGCCTAAGGAGATACTAAGAACAAGGATTGTTATCTTTAAAGAGTAGTTAGAGGCAATTAAAACTTGCAAACAGAACAGGATAGTACATTAAGAAATGTTGGGTAACTGAAACAAACAAACTGCTGATTTTTTTCAGATCATCATTTGTACAAGTTGCATTTCATAACTTACCAATGTGTCTTTTGTTTTTCTAGTGACTCCTGTATTTGCTAGTGTTCCTAGTGACATGACGGTAGAAGTTGGCACAAACGTGCAGATCCCTTGCAGTGCTCAAGGAGAGCCAGAGCCAGTAATTACATGGAATAAGGTAATTTAGGCATCCAACAACCTATATACGTCAATAACAATTCTTTGGAAATACTAACTGGATATTCACACTTTCAATGACATAGCAATAAAAGCATTAAAGTAACAAAACTCACTGTAGCACTCAGTTGTTTTAGACTGTTAAAGTTTCAGCCAAGATGTGTTTTGGTAATGTTTTGGTAGCCCAGTGTTTTGAGGAAAAAGAACTAAAAAATAATTAAAAAAAAAAAAATCAGCTTTGAAAACAAAAAGTGGATTGTGGATATACCAGCATAATAAAACACTGTGCTTTGCTGCAGGATGGAGTACAGGTAACTGAGAGTGGAAAATTTCATGTTAGTCCAGAGGGATATCTTACCATTCGTGATGTTGGAACTGCTGATGAAGGTCGATATGAATGTGTTGCCCGGAATACCATAGGATACTCTTCTGTTAGTATGGTACTTAGCGTTAATGGTAAGGTTTATGAGTTTGTCAGTGGTATGAACTAGATATTTACTTTTATAATAATTATCTAATTTGTAAGACACAAAAAGTTCATCAAATGCTGAATTCTTTATCCTTTTTTTTTTTTTATTTCTCTTGTGGTCCTCTCATTTTTTTCTCATTTAATTCAGGCAGCTATCTGTACGGACGTAAGACAGAAACATGTCAGCCAAAATGTCTCTGGGACTTAGGCTTGAAAACAAACAACATTCTGGGCTCCAGTTAATTATGCTTCTTTCCTCTTGAGTTATGATTTGGACCTGTTAAAATTTTCTGGTTGAATACACAGTCTAATCTTTTGAGATAATTTAACAAGAAATCCTGTGGCATTTTTCAAGAAGCACTTAAAGCTATTATTTGAAAATGGGGCTGCAACCACTGTGAAATAATTCAGTAAAGTTGTAATACTCTTGAGAATGAAAAGAAGAAAACAGAAAAAAAAATGCAGAAAATACGATTTTATTCTAATTTTTGGAAAGTAATAATGGCAAATTTCTGGATTAAGTTTAAGGCATGATGGGAGTAGATGATGTTTTTGTTGCTTAAAAATCAATTGGTAGGTTTTAACAAGCAAATTGCCATTTTTTTTCTTCCTCTCAAAAAAATGAGGCTTGAAAGGCTTGTATGGAGCTTTGACTTTTAATATTTATTGGCCTATAAAGCAAACTACTGTCAACAGAAAGATCAAACAAAAATAAAGTACTGTATAGTTAACATTTGACTAAGGTTTATGATTCAGCATATGATTCCTGCATGTACTGTTAATCAGAAAGATAGCTCTGCAGAACACATACCTAAGGTGAACACTGAGATTACTTCTATTGCAGTCAGCCTGGAGGAGAAGACCAGCTACTCTTTTCTTGAATCTATAAAGGTGAAGTCCTAAGATGATTTAGGGTACACAAACACTCTCTGAAACAACTCAAACAAGGGTATTAAAAGCTGTAAATGATATTACATCATTATTATCAATAAAAATATATCTCTATAGCTGCTACAGCAGTTGATAATTAGCATGGATCAAAGTTTATTCCAATTATGCATTGTGGTCTGCCCATTTTGAGTGCATAGAGTGTGTCAGCAGCCCAAGGCAGCTGGCCTGAGGGCAGATCAAGGGGCTCCAGTAATACAATAATACAGAGCCAGGTGCCTTTTAATTGACTATACTGATTGTTGAATTTGATTGCCCTTGTCCAGGCTCTGAAGCTCATGTAGACACAACCTAAACTGCCAATAATGAAGGAATAATGAAATATTGCCCAGTAAAGAGAAAAGAATGTCATGAAAAGCTTGTAAACAACAGTTTTTATATCCGCTGATTTTGTACATCTGCTGACTTTTATTCCAGTGTTTTTGCTTTGGACTTTTTCCCTCCTTTTACCCTTCTTCCTGTGTGGCTTTTCCAATCTAAACATACTCTGGAAATTGTTAGCTGTTGCCTCTGGATCTGGTAGTTCTTGGGTTAGACTGAAAGGAAGGTTACTGGCCTTAGATGTTGTACAAACATTCAGTTGCAATTGAGCATGGCATGAAAAGACCTATGCTTTAGTGTTCTGGTACTATGAAGAGTTGTAAAAGCCCTGAAGTATGTGATTTTTAGCATAAGTTACTTAGCTTAATAATGCTAAAAGTAGAAACAAAGTAGTAATCAAAAGAAATAAAATGAATATATGCTGCTTATCAGGGTGAATTCAGGAGTATTGGTGTAGCTGTTTGGGAAAGCACACAAATCTGTATTTTTCCTCTTTATTTTTTCCAGTTTGATTTTGTTTTGTTTTCATGAAATCTCTGTATTTATGTGATTTATGTGTTCTAAAAGGCAAAATTAAGTCTATTACAGAATCACAGAATCGTAGGGGTTGAAAGGGACCTCCAAAGGTCCCTTGCCACCCCCCTGCCAAAGCAGGTTCCCTATTAAGTAACATTTCTTTTAACCTCTTAAATTCTTGCATTGAATTCAGCCATTTATTCAGTACTAATTGGATTCAAAGGGAAAACTTGATATTATTTCATTGGATGTAGATCATGTTCTTCATCAACGCTGGAAAGCTGATAATACACTACAGTCAAAAAGAACTTTTTGTTCATTTTTACTTACATTTGTAGGACTTATTAATGAGCAGTTAAACCCCTTACACATTTATCCTTACATTATTTTTAGAATTATAAGTAAGATGACTTTTAAACTTGTGTTAACTATTATTTTAGCTTAATTTTTCTCTTCTGTAATATGTTTTGTTAGAACTCGAAAGCAGTTAAGAATTTTACATTTGGACAAACTAATGCTTAAGGAACAGGGGTTTACTTTGTACAACTGAAATGATGTCGTGTCTAGACTCTGTTTTATAGAAGTATCTTTTTGTGTGTGGTCATTTTTGCAATAACATGTGAATTCCTCTTTCTGTAGTCCCTAATGTCAGCCGAAATGGAGATCCTTTTGTACAAACATCAATTGTGGAAGCAATTGCAACTGTTGACAGAGCAATAAATTCAACGCGTACACATCTGTTTGACAGGTATCCCCTTCTTTTTAACGGATAAATCAAAATTAAAGTATATACTAGAAGAAATGGAGCATTTAGTAAGCAAGAAGCCATTTTATTATTATTTTAATGAATGTTAATGTGGGATTCATTCTGGGAATAGTAGTAGTTCAGCATGGAAGGGTTCCTACTGTGAAATACTAAGTAGCAGAAATCAAATTCTTGTCTGTTGATCTCTCTGCAATAGTTTTTCTAGGGAGACAGTGTGTTATAATAGGCTAGCAACTCTTTATTTCCACATTCTTTTATTAAATATATATGTATTTGTTTTTGTTTGCCTTCCATTTTGAGATGAGTAACCAAGGTATGTTTTAATCATGTTGAAATTTTACTGTATGTAGTGTTATTTTACAACTCCTTTGTGTACTTACCATTTTTTTTCAAATTATCTATTAGTCGTCCTCGTTCTCCAAATGATTTGCTAGCCTTATTTCGATACCCAAGGGATCCATACACTGTTGAGCAAGCAAGAGCTGGGGAAATATTTGAAAGAACATTACAGCTTATTCAAGATCATGTACAGGATGGTCTAATGGTTGACCTGAATGGAACAAGTCAGTATTCTTTCCTTATTTTTCTGTGATGGAGTGTATTTGCCTTCTTAAGTCATTAATAGTTCGAAGAAAGATTGCCAGAGTCTGGGTCCCAATTGCAGAACCCTTATATCGAAATCAGTGACTTCACAAAACTTTACTAGAAATAAATCTAGCTATTCAGTCATTGGTTTGCACAGTATGGTGAAACTCAATTTGATTTGATTGAGCTCTCCTAGTAGAACGTTTCCACATTTCCTCGTATTGACATATTAGGGAAAAATTTGTGTTCAGATTCTTCTCCTAATCTTATTCAATGTTATGGAAGTGCCTAATGCATCCTGTTTGCTAGCTGCTTATGTGCTAATTCATTAGGATCACTGTTTCATTGAAAAACAGATTTACCTGTTATGTATTGAAAAGAATCAGTAATTTATTACTATTTCTTTAAGTAGATTCATTTGGTGTCATCATTCAGAGAAAAGAGGCTGCAACAAGAAGAGTGTATATTCTTTACAAAACAAGGTTTCTACATGTACCACTGTAGAATTCAAAGATTTATTTGCTACTCATTCTTTAAGTACTGTATCAAACTACGCTGTTTAACTCAGATCTCATATAGTGAGAAATAACATTTTTGCTGCTTTTTATAAGCACCAGAAAAATTTGGTATTTGATATTTCTACTTTTTAGATATTGAGATCCAAGTTCAAATTCATGAAATCCAGTTGGAGCACATACAACTAATGTGTGTATGGATAGGCTTGAGACACAGGACTGAAGCATGTGGAAATAATGATAAAGTTTTAGGAGAGCTTTTGAGACTTGAGACATAGCCAAAAGCTACACTGAAAATCTAGAGGAAATATTTTTACTTATTATATTTCTTTTGATGTTTATAATTGAGTATTTATTGTAACTTCCGAAAACTTTAACTCTGACTGACCCTGAACTATGCAAGTATTTATAAGACCAAAAACTGCAGGCTTTGTGTAATACTGTAAATGTGATAGTAAAAGAAGCTTGTTACTCATTATTAGAGCTGAATAAATAATTTGTGATAAAATTAACCACAAAAACATATATAAAATTATGTGAAGGCTTGTGTTTTATAAGAGCAACATGATTTAATTTGCTTCTCTGATTAGATGCATATGCAAACATTAAATACAAAACTCACACAGTGCAGTACAGCAGTAAGGATATTTGAAAACTAATGTGTGAGAATACTTTAGTTGCTTTTCATTAGAATTTGTAATAGATGAAATCAATCACCTAAGCCTTATAAAAAAATTAGCATTAATGCATGTAAACACAAGTTAATGAACACAAATTCAGGCAACTTTCTGTGATATTTCAAAATCTGTTCACAACCAGAGCTTATTTTTCAGCCAAACAAAATCTATAAGAATCTGGCTTCTAGGGAAACCTGAATACTAGAACAAATCTGTTTTCATTTAAAAAGCCTAATGCTTAGATCTTTATACTCGAATTTGTCCCTATTTGGTTTTATTTCCAAATGCAGAACCCAGTGAAAGATGTTATTTAGCACTTTTACACGGGGAACAGTTGAGAAACTTGACAATTTCGTATTCAGAGACTTTTTTGTAAAAAATCTTGGAATATACCAAGGAAAAATGGTGGAGCCAAATTCTCTTCCTCAGTGCTCAGTGTAACAAGGGGAATGGCCACAAATCACTGCTCTGGAAGTTCAGATTGGATTTTAGGATACTTTCTAACCAGCAAGCCAGTACTGTACTGGAACAACTTATCCAAAAAGGCTGAGGAGTCTCAGTCAGTGGAGTGTTCAAGACAACTAGACAGGGATACAGCTGAGCTGATCCAATCCTGGAGACTTCCTTGTTTCAAGCAGGAGCCATTGAATCTAACCCCTAGTTGAAATGTCGCCACCCACTGGAACGTGAAGCAGTGTCAAGGTTCCAGACATCAGTGGTGTGGATCCAAGAGGAAACCTGTGCCAAGTGTTATGCAAACACTAATTTTTCTTTGCAGTGAAAAGCTGTGAGTAATGTGAATGCAGATTACTCCACACCACTTGTCTTACAGATCACTCTTCTGTTTAGTTAAATTGCTCGTGGTGATTTTCCTTTGTACTTTCTATTCTTTGTTCGTCTTGCAGCGCTACAGCTTTTACTGTGATAAAGCAAAACAAAATAGCAATGTGTTCACTGAATTATCAAATCTTAAAAGAGAAAATTTCAAAATCTAAATAAGTTGCTGAGTTTTCTATGAGTTTTTACTAATGTGAGGAATTTTTTTCCCATTCTCGGTATGAGGCTATTATTTCTGAAAATATCTATGCTTTTTTAGGTGACCAAATAAGAAATAAACTCATTTTGTGAAAGTTCTACTTGAATTATCCTTTTACGTAATCCTCTCCTGATTCAATAGTAGTTGTTCCTCAAATGAGTGAACAGTGCAATATATATATGTTATGACTATACTTTTTAAAATGATAATTATGTGAAAAATACAGTGTAAAAAATAACATTCTAAACAAATTGGGAACCATAAGTCTACAAAGTCTTTGATTTTCTTTCTTCTCTCTTCTGGTTTCAGGTTATCACTATAATGACCTGGTATCCCCACAGTACTTGAATCTGATAGCTAATCTCTCGGGCTGTACAGCTCATCGACGAGTGAACAATTGCTCAGATATGTGCTTTCACCAGAAGTACAGGACACATGATGGAACATGCAACAATCTGCAGCATCCCATGTGGGGTGCTTCTCTGACAGCCTTTGAACGTCTGTTAAAGTCAGTCTACGAAAATGGATTTAATTTGCCTCGGGGAATTGAACCCAAGAGACTCTCTAATGGATATGCACTCCCAATGCCTCGCTTGGTTTCAACTACTCTGATTGGAACTGAAACCATAACCCCAGATGAGCAGTACACTCACATGCTCATGCAGTGGGGTCAGTTTCTCGACCATGACCTTGATCTCACCGTTGCTGCTTTAAGTGAGGCGAGATTTTCAGATGGTCAGCATTGCAGTTCAGTTTGCACAAATGATCCTCCATGCTTTTCAATAATGATACCACCAAACGATCCCAGAGTCAGAAATGGTGCACGCTGCATGTTTTTTGTTCGCTCCAGTCCAGTTTGTGGAAGTGGCATGACATCTCTCCTGATGAATTCTGTGTACCCACGAGAACAGATTAATCAGCTGACTTCATATATTGATGCATCAAATGTATATGGCAGTTCAGATCATGAAGCTCTGGAAATCAGAGACTTGGCAAGTCAAAGGGGTCTTCTGAGACAGGGCATCGTACAAAGATCTGGCAAGCCTCTTCTTCCATTTGCTACTGGCCCACCAACAGAATGTATGAGGGATGAAAATGAGAGCCCCATTCCCTGCTTTTTAGCTGGTGATCAGCGTTCTAATGAACAGCTGGGTCTTACCAGTATCCACACATTGTGGTTTAGAGAACACAACAGAATTGCCACAGAGCTACTGAAACTCAATCCACACTGGGATGGTGACACAATATATCATGAAACACGCAAAATTGTTGGTGCAGAAATGCAACACATAACATTTAGCCACTGGCTACCTAAGATCTTTGGAGAGGTAGGCATGAAGATGCTTGGCGAATATAAAGGTTATGATCCCAGTGTTAATTCTGGCATAACTAATGAGTTTGCAACTGCCGCTTTTAGGTTTGGTCACACACTCATTAATCCTTTTCTGTATCGACTGGATGAAAACTTTGAACCTATTCCACAAGGCCATCTACCTCTTCATAAGGCATTCTTCTCTCCATTTCGGATTGTAAATGAAGGAGGCATTGATCCACTTCTAAGGGGATTGTTTGGTGTTGCTGGTAAGATGCGTGTCCCATCACAATTACTCAATACAGAGTTAACAGAAAGACTCTTCTCCATGGCACGTACTGTGGCTTTAGATCTGGCAGCTATGAATATTCAGAGAGGCAGAGATCATGGAATTCCTCCCTACCATGATTTTAGAGTTTACTGTAATCTTTCTTCAGCTCAGACTTTTGAAGATCTGAAAAATGAAATTAAGAATCCTGAAATCAGGGAAAAACTTAGCAGGTGAGCCTGAGGTGAAGAAAAACAATCAATTATCTAAATGTGCATGTGAAATTAATGTCTTACTTGGGAGAAAGTGTTTGTTAAGAAAGGTGTAAAGAGATTTTTTTATTTTTTTTTTTTAAGAAACATCAATCTGTATCAGGAAATGAGGAAATTTCCCACATGTAGTTAGTTTCTCCACTTCTAGATCTTGATAAGCAATATGAAGTTGCATGCATTCATGAAAGTATTAATTTGAAACATCTGTTTTTATAAATGTTGCTAAATATGAATGTAGTTTTAATGCAAGTTCATGCACAGTTCTATGCAATCAGGAAACAGGAACTAATCTAGAATAGGAATATAATTGATTGCATATGCACTGTGTTTTCATGTGTGCATTCTTCATCACAAGTGTTCTGTGCTCCTTTTGCTGTATCAACAACTGAAAATAAGTCTTCAACTATCTTCCATCCCGAGCTTATCTACACAAAACCACAGACTGAGTCTTGGCTAGGGTGAAAATATACAGAAGGGCAAGAAACACTTATTAGGAATCAAAAGAAATCTGCTAGAATAAAGGAAATTGTGGGATAGATTCCCATATCTCCATGCTCTTACCTGTATACACAATCTACGTTGCAGGATTTCTTGTAGGTACACCACATATTCTTCACAAAAGATGTAGCACCAACACAGTCATTTTTTACTTTACGTTACCCGTATATTTTCCCTTTAGTTTTATGACATACTGTTTTTGTGTGTGGAGGTTTGTTGTGTTTTATTTTGTTTTAATAACTGGGTAATGTTTAATGATTAATATTTGTATTTTTCTTTTTATAGGTTGTATGGCTCCCCCCTGAACATAGACCTATTTCCTGCTTTAATGGTAGAAGACTTAGTTCCAGGAAGCCGACTGGGACCAACTTTGATGTGTCTGTTAAGCACCCAGTTTAGGCGTATCAGGGATGGAGACAGGTAAATTGAAATACTATGGAAACTAGAAGTAATTTTAAATTGAGGGTGCTTAAAAGCAGTTGCAATGTCCTGTTTCAAGATTAATCTGCATTTTTTATTTCCATTTGAAAGATGAAGAGAACAGGTTCAAAATATTGTTAAAAGCTGTGATGAATTTGCTTTTAATGTCTGTTACTTTTTATGGTGAATATGCCATAATGAGTTTCAAAAAGTACCACTGCCAACAAATTCTGATTAATAATTGCCACTCTTGATCTTCCTTTTACCAGTTACTCAAATCACTTACCTTTCTGCAAAGTGAATATTATTCATCTGCTTTCATTGATATTTAATAATTTTATTGACAAAGGAATTGCAATAACTAAGACACTTGCACTATCTCTGCTATTAAGTTTGGGTTGAGAAAGTACTGTTCTGTACATCTGACTCCAGTGCGTTTTTCAGTATAAGTGGTATATGCACCTAAAGTACATTTAAAACAGACAGGTTGTCTCCAAGAGCACAATTTGATAATTTTTCTGAAATTACTTTACATGCATGCTATGAGCAATTTCTCATTCTCAGTTTCTACACTGCCAGGAATAAGAAAAAAATTGCTGCTATTGTTACAAGAGCTAGAATTCTTTGGAGCAGTTTCAGCATACTGGTTTGGAATTTGAAAGTCAATATTTTTCTCATTTTAACGTTGTGACCTAGAATCCTGCTTTTACTCTTCATGAGGGTCAAAAGACTTGTGCTGGTTAGGTCCCTGCTAATGAAAGAGACATACAGGAAAAATGTAGGGAATTGGATTTGATTCACTTTATCTAGTGTTAATTGATTTATACAGGCTATGCAGTTGTTACTTAGGGTAACAACTGATATAAATGCCTTAAATAATGCCTTAAATGCCTTTTTATTTCTCTAGAAATTAATACATGTTTTTTGTATGCTTTTTTTTTTTTTTTTTTTTTTTTTTGTACAACAACTTTCTTGCATCAAATCTGTTTAAACATTAAACTGTGAAACAGAAAAATCTCATGCCTGGAGGCAAAGAGAGTAAAAGGAAACATATGTAATATGTATTCCAGATAGCTGGTGATAAGTTCCTATATGTATCACAATAGGAAAATGGTATTGCTTTTTTTCTTTTGTGCGACTGCATTTTTTTTTCAGCAAAATTTTTTTTTTTTTTCCCCAGAGAAAGAAACATTTAGGAGTTATAGGAAAACACTGAATATTTAGGGAATGGGATTCTGCTGTCCAAAGAATACAAATGTTTTGAAGCAGCATGCCAGAAAATAGTAAAATATTATTAGACATGATGAAAGCAACTCTCTCTTCCTTGAAAAGCATTTACAATGGGCAGAGGATCAAAGCTTTCAGCACCATGCAAAATATATGTGTCCATGCAGGGAAAAGGAGTGATGTTTGAAGTGAGCCTAACTTCATATCAAGATGGAAATTTCATAATCTGTTTTTCTGATTCTAGTGCTTGGAATTACATTGGCAACTGCCCAATGCCTTACGAAAATGATAAAATAAGTAGGCAAAATGAAATTTGTTGAGCGTTTTTCTAGGTCTAGCATAAAATAAGCTTGATGTAAAAGTCAACATTAAAGAGCCTCCTACTTATTTTTTATCATGGTTGATGAAAAAAGTACCAATTTAGATTGGTATCTTCATAGTTTTGTGAGACGTAAACAAAATCACAGTGAGTGATTCTTACATGTTAGAGTAGTGTAAAATCATTTCAAATCCCAGACAGTGACTTAAAATGTTTTCTTTCAGAAGGCTGGTTTCTTTCTCATGGTAATGTATTATTTATGTTCTCTATTCATAAAAGGCTTTTGGTCCTTTATGAATGAAAATCAAAATACATTATTCTAAGCCACAGCATTTCCCTCTTGAATCTCATGAATTACCTGAGCATATATTAACAAGACCCTAAGTTAATATGGTCATTTGAATGAATTCAAAGAAAAAAAATCTTGACTAAAATTAATAATCTGTTATCTTAATCATAAAATATGTATAGATTAGCCATTCTCTAATCTGTTCACCAGTTCTGTCAAATTATTTTCATATCCATAAGAAAGTTGTCTGGAGAAATAATTCGTATTTTAAAGCTCTACCTTTAAAGAACCTTAATTTTGGTAGTCTAATGCCATTTTTTATGTCCTAAGATACTCAAGACATCAAAATGCAACAAGGTGTCAAAAGTGCTGTTAATGACTTAAGGCCCTTTCAGAGTTTCAGCCCAACACTACTTTGGGTGAAAGTGATGCCTTTAGGCCTCTGGATCACACCCTCATACACAATGTATTTGGGCTTCTGAATATGAAAAAGATGTTAATGTCCTTAATAGCATTCAGAGGAGGACAGCAAACACAAGCCCTGTGAGGAGAGGCTGAGGACGCTTGGGTTGCCCAGTCTGAAGAAGAGGAGGCTAAGAGATGACTTTACTGCTCCCTGCAGTTTCCTGAGGAGGGGAAGCAGAGGGAGGTGCCAGGCTCTGCTTCTGGGAACTAATGGCAGAATGGGAATGGCAAAGAGCTGCACCAGGAGAGGGTCACACTGCATATTAGGAAAAAATTTCTTTACTCTGAGGGTGGTCAAAGACTGGAGCAGGCTTCCTGGAGATGTGGTGAATGCTCCATGCCTGTAAGAGTTCAAGAGGAATTTGGACAGTGCCTTCAATTAATATGCTTTAACATTTGGTTACCCCTGATCAGGCAGGTCAGGCAGCTGAAACTGATCTTTGTTTGGTCTCTTCCAACTGAACTATTGTATTCTAAAGTAAAGATGTCTGAGATTAGGTTCTGTAAAAGAAGCTCATTTACTTTTTAATACAGTACTGAAAGTTTTCTGGAAAAGTACATGTTTTGATTTTTCACTAGCAAACCTGTCTTTTCTGTGAGATTACAGGTTATGGTATGAGAATCCGGGTGTGTTCACGCCTGCTCAGCTCACTCAGATCAAGCAGACATCTCTTGCCAGAGTTCTGTGTGACAATGGTGACAACATAACCAGAGTGCAGCATGATGTCTTTAAGGTGGCTGAATTCCCTTATGGATATAGCAGCTGTGAAGATATTCCTAAACTGGATCTCAGGATGTGGCAAGATTGCTGTGAAGGTCAGTAGTGTCTTTTTAATTCCTTTGATAAAATGTAATTATCCCCAAGGACAGAGATTTCTCTGTTAAATACCTCAGAATTTAAGGCAACATGTAAAGAAGGGTTCTATCTAGTATGAATTTACCATGAGAACAAACTCAGCTGACATTAGAAGTGAGATGGAAAAAAAAATATACATACTATTGTAAGATGTTGCAAAATTTAGCTTTTAAGCTGATAATTATTTTGTCTTGTCTGGTGAACAACACTGAAAAACAGACTCCTAGATAAGAAAAATCTTCACTGGAAGATTTAGTCCAAAATGCTGATTATCTGTGTGAGACTGGAAGAATAAGATACTTCAGATTTTGATGAAATCATATATATTTTTTCACAAGGTATCATGTCATACAGGTCATGTCCTAATTTTTACAAAATTATTCAATTTTTTAAGCTATTCCTTTCCTAGGTTTGCCCTTCTCAAACTGATGATAATAGCTTATAAACCACTAGATATTCTTGAGTTTATAATTTTACCAACACAGCACGAAGTCTTTCCGTATCACTTCAAAATAATCCTCGTATATAACAGAGGCATAAAGAAAAAATTAATTATCATTCTTCAAATTCTTTACCATAAGCAAATAAATTATGTTCTACCAGGTCAGAATAAGTTCACATTGCTAGGGTTCATGCAATTTGGCACACGTTTTCACAAATACATTAATTACATCAATTTGGAAAACTTGTAAAGCTGACTAATTATGTGTTGATTCTCTAAATGTTATGTTATCACTGAGCCTAGTAAAAGCATTTGTTATCTTTGGAAAGTCTTAAGACTATAGAGCCATTCAACAGCCAAATTTGTATTTTCATTCAAGAATGTTACTACCACAGTAATCCTGGACTGAGTACAGTTTCAGAACTGCCAGGCAAAAGAGAGGTAAATTACTAGATTTCAGTTAACAAATCGTACAACAGAATTACTAGTTTTCAGTGGTGGAAAAAACCTGTGTTCTACTGAAATACATGAGACTTAGTTTGATTTCCTTCACTTTCTATCTTTATTTTACTGTTGGAGGCAGAGAGAAGTTATGCAGAATTATTGCAGCTCATTGTTTTAGCAGAGAAGATACAGATTTCCTGAACAAGCACTGTTAGTGCTTTTTTTCAGGTTCTCAGATACAAAAAGATTTTTTTTTTTTAATTTCGAAAGTACTCAGTATAATTTCTGTGATTACTGTTGTTGACAGTTCTGAACACAAACACAAAAATGATAAAATTATCTTTCCTCAAAGATGAGCATATTATTCTGAATGTGGTAAAAGTTTATGAAATGAGTTATGTGAAAAATAAAAAGACTACTTGCAAGCAGAAGGAAGCATAGTTTTACTCCAAATATGTAAAGTGGAAATGTTTTCCATTTCTTTAAAAGTTATGCTCAATTTTTATAAATCAAAATGAAAAATATCTTTAATCATGTTTTATGTCAAGCAATAACCCAGTTGTAAGTGATTCAGACAAGACAAGAAGTCATTCCTGTAAGTATAAACTGATTTATGAAGGCAATTTTTCTTAACTGGTTGTCAGTTAACAGACTTATTTACTGAATCAAATATAAAAATTGGATTAATTCAGGAAACACTCTTATATAAATTTGGATTAAATCTCACTGGATTCATTAGAAGTGTTAAGACCAGTAGGGTAGACCCACATCCTGTATTTCAAGACCATTCTATGAATTATGTCCTCTTTTGTGTCAGTATCAACCACATTAATGTTTTCGATTTAAGAATTGCTTTAAGCATTACTTTCACAAAGACATTGGCTGTTTAACTGTTGTGCTTAATTCCCAGATTAGAGCTTGTCTGACTTTTTATTCTAGCTTCATATCTTATTATGCTCTTCCTATTATGCCTAATATCTTTAATGAAAATAACAAGTAATAAAGGCCTAGGCACTAAATGCTGTGCAAGACTTTGCATGTTTCAAAATATGAACAGCAGTCTTGAGATGAGACTGCAAATTTTTCTATGACAATGAAAATTGTTTAGTAAGAGATCTTCAAAGTATCAAAATGATGTAGTTTATGCCTGGCCATGTTTTCTCTTCATACAGATTTTGCGGGTTGCTTATATCATGTCATATTAACTGTTTGCCTTCTACATTCAAAGGGATATTTCTACACTGAAATTTATGTTTAAGGACAGTGTCTGTCAGCTTAATAAAGATTCAGACTGTACCAGACTACTAAATAACATTCCACGTTCTGAGATTTTAAGACCTTCTCTTAGTGATCATTTTAAGTACTTCTTATTAGTTTGAATTGAAATGTGTTTATCATAGTCCTGCATATCTGTATGATAACAAATTTTGTAGAGAAAATCAATATATTTTTAAATATTTCATCCAAACCAGGAAAGTTTCATTTTTTTCTACCTGTGGTCACTAATATAAAGTTGTAATTCTTAAACTAAAAGTCAGGAGACATTAATTTCTGGCATTGCTGCATCTTTACTAGCAGGAGTCTCATGCCATTAGTTTCCATAGCACTAAAAAACTGGGGGGAATCAGTAGGCTGAGATTTATTGCATTTAAGCCTAAACTCCTGTTAGAGTACCCAGGACTAAGACCTATGGAGCTCTTCAGGCCCCACTGCAGGCAGTAAGGAAAGAGATGCTGTTCAGGTTGCAATCACTTTTTACATTTGCCTACGTCTTTGCCTTTTTACTGTAAAAGAAGCATAACTAGAAAAACATCCTAATGTAAGCATCTTGGTAATTGTGCATAATGAGATAATCAGAGCCTTTCATCAATTATGGATTGTTACTATCTTTCTCAGACACTCATCGTTTCACAGTCTAATGGGCAGATCTGTACTTAGGATCCTTAGTTTGCAAATTTTCATTTAATCCCAACTGCTCTTTCTGTTTGTTCTTTGATATCTGTAGTCCTCAGATACATAATTTTAATTTTCATAATTTTCTAAATAATTCTGTTTTCTACTTGGAGAATTTGTATTGCTTTGGTGTTTTCTTTCACCTCAAGAACCTAATAGTTCTCCTTCAACTACCTGTTGGCCATCCAAAAGCTGCTTGGTTCACAACAACAGAATATGCTGTTGAATTTTCAGACTATCATTAATTTTACATTATTTGGATTTTCTTTTCCCAACAATGTCTGGAGCTTCTGACTTTAATAGTTAGTCTGTGAGCTTCAAGGTGAAGTACAGATATGAGATCTCTCCTCAGCCTCCTCTTCTCTAGGCTGGACAGACCAAGGGACTTCAGCTGCTCCTCATATATTTTCCCCTCTAGACTCTTAACTATCTTTAAAGCTCTCTTCTGGACACTAAGAGTTTTATGTCCTTCTTGCACTGTGGTACCCAAAACTGCACACAGTACTCAAGACGAGGCCATCCTAGTGCTGTGTAGAGCAGAACAATCCCTTCTGCTGCCCAGCTGGCAGTGCTGGGCCTGATGCACTCCTGGGTACAATTGGTCTTCCTGGCTGCCTGAACACACTGTTGACTCATGTTCCACTTGCTGTTGACCAAGACCCCCAAATCTCTTTCAGCAGGGCTGCTCTCCAGCACCTCACACACCAGTCTGTATGTAGAGCCAGGGTTGCCCCTATCCAGGTGCAGAATCTAGCGCTTGTTAAACTTCATGTGTTTGATGATTGCCCAGTTCTCTGATTTGTCTAGATCTCTCTGCAAAGCCTCTCTGACTCCTCAATGGAGTCAACAGCCAGCTCCTTCCAACTTAGTATTGTCAGCAAACATGCTCAAAACACTTCTTAGTCCTACATCCATGTCATTTATGAAAATATTGAAGAGAACTGGCCACTGGCCCTAAAAGAGAGCCACTAGAGCCACTAGCCTGATATAACTCCATTTTGACCATTTCCTGGGTTTCTCCATCCTTTTTACTAGTGCCAGTGGCATGACTGGGAGTTCTTAGGTTTATACAAATGCTTTTAGTAACGACACTACTTTAAATCTCAGAGAATTGAAGTATAATCAAATAGAAGCAGTAGTTGCATTACACATCCTTTTTCTTCACATTTCCTTGATCTTTCAAGTTGTTTTTAATCTATTGTCAGATGAATTCTTCTTGACTCAGATCTTGAAATGTGATTTGCTAAGAATTAAGATGGCTTAATACTTCTAAATGTCTTCTCTTTTTCCCATTCAGTTTTTGTTATAGGTCCCGTTTTAAAACTTTTTGGGAAGCAGGGCACTTTCTGAAGATATGTATATAGCTATCGAATACTGATGAATTATCTTGACATTTGCAATATGACAACAACCAGCTTCTGGAAGAAAATGTTATCTGTAGAGAAAAAGTGTATTTGGTTGATTTAAAACATTCAGCTTCTTTTACAGAAAATGAATAGATTATCAAATAGATAAAGCTAATTCAGAGAAATTTGAGGTGGAATGGGAAGGAAAGCAGAAGTTCAGCTTGATTTTTCTCATGTGATAGTATTTTTAAGATATTTTTTCATGCATCTTCTTTATATAAATGCAGTCACAGATGTAACAGTTGTACAGATACAAACACATGTATGTACAGGTATATATACAAATATCTTGGTTGGGGCTTTCTGAAAGCTGGTACATTCTGTTCTGCACTTCTCAGCACTGATAATCTTCTCCCTTATACCTGAAACTGGAACTAGGAAATAGAGTCGTTCCTTTGAAAAGCTGGCACCTTTAAAAACTACAGAAATGTCAAGTCTGGGTACTTGAAGCTGCCACTAACATATTGTTCTTATATTTATCAGTCTAAGCTTATAAAAACCTTCCCAGGATTTTGGTGCTTTGATTCGAAGCACCAGCATGTGATTGAAAAAACACAATGGGCCATTGTGCTGCAGAAAACTCTATAGTACAGAAGATGACTTCAGCAGTTAGTAAAGAAAGGAAAAAGAGTAGAATCCTTTCAAAAATTGCTTTCAAGAGAGAGTAACGTTTCCTTGGGATGCAGGAAAACTTCAAGTAAAAGATTGCTTTAAGAAAAAGTTTCCTCTGACAAGAACTAGATTTTTGTTCAGTCACCCTTCAGTATGAGACCCCTTTTCTGCCCATACTAAATACAGAAGTACTTAAGGGTGATCAACTATGTCTTCATGCCTAGCATCTTACAGACACAACAATCTGTTCCCATCTGAAAGAGCTTAGTTTCTGAGTGAGCAGGAAGAGGACTGTGGAACACACAAGAAAATGAACAATACGTTGGCAGTAGATATCATCTAGTTCTTGGGTGCTGCTGTAATTATAGGAAAAAGGGAATAAATGTACTGAAGGAGGAGACAAGATGCAAGGAAGAAAAAGGGAGGAAAATTGAGTGGCAAACTGTTCGAGAATAATCTACAAATACTCCTTTCAAATTGAAAATTAATAAGATCATAGACTTATATTTTAAGATTAAATTAGTCATTCATTATTCATTAAATTTATTACTTGAATTAATCAGGCTGATTATTTTGTCTGTTATTTTTCTCTATCTTAATTGATATTAAACCATGGATAAACTTTTTCTTCTTTTGTAATAGGAAAATAATAATAGTCTTACTTAAGTAAAAGTCCAATACAAATAAAAATAATCCAAGATACTAATTGTATAATCGCAGAACAACCAATGTATTATTTCCTCAGTTTACAGAGAGTGAAAGCATTACATTTGTTTCTCAGGTTGCTTTGTTTCTCAGGTTGCTTAGGTGAGCATTGTTTTTTGTTTTGTCTTTTTTTTTTTCTTTTCTTTGACTCTTAACTTGAAACTTGTGCAATAATTTGTGTTAATGCTTTAGGTATTTGTTCTAGGTACTGCAAAATTCAAAACAAATATTTTCTAAAATGGTACTACCCGTTTGAATAGAGTTGTTGTGGTGCAAGTTAAGAGAGACATCAGGGAAAATAACTTCTGTTCAGTTGCTGTCACAATTCATTCTGCTAATACCAGACTTAATTGTGATAATATATCCATGAATCCCATTTTTCAGCTTTTGCCTTCTGGTTTCTTAGCAGACTCTCTACTTCTAAGAGCTGAACATGCTTTTGGTTTGTTCAGCAGCCTGACCCATGACAACTGTTTGTTTTTAAAACCTCTGCGAACAGAAATAAGAAAACTTCATTTTCTAATTCTCTCCAAAGTGCTGTTCCTGTTTTGTTTTGTTTTTGTTTTTCTTTATGGGACTCTTTCCAAACATTCACAATTTTTGGAAGGCTAAGTAATGTAAACTGGAAATACATACTTCATCCTGTGAAGTCATCCTCTCTGGATCTTATGAGAAGATTTTTTTTTTCTACAATTGTTCTCAGGCTTGACACTTCTACTATACCATGGAAAATGTGTTAGTGTCTGAGTGACTGGTGATACTTCCAAATCCCTTTAGAAAGCCCTATGCCCAAACATGAGACTGTTTGACCAACAAGGAGTCCGCAAATGTTCTCCAGGATTTAATTAAATATTCTCTTTCAAATGCCAAAAATAACAAATTCAGAATAGATGAGGAAACATCACTGTTTCTGTGATGTTTCTGTTACTATTTCCACCATATGTAACTACTTCATTCCAACAAGAAAACAGCTAAAAGCCAAAAGAGTGGAAATTTTGGATATGAAGATATTATTTAAAGCAGTAATGATATATTTGTGGAAAAATATTATTTACTTTTTTATTTCATACAATAACAATAAAAAAGGCCTGTAAATAATCAAATTCTCTGCATCCAGCTGACTTAAGTACTCTATCCTTCAGAGGTTTTCAGTTGCATACAAGCTGATTCCACATGGCTCAGTATATATGATTCAGAAGATACTGTAAAAATATATTAATATTATAACTGCAGATAGTGTAGTTTGTAATGTGTAATTTCTTATCTAATTTCAGACTGTAGAACTAGAGGACAGTTTAATGCATTTTCGTATCACTTTCGGGGAAGACGTTCTCTTGATTACAGCTTTCAGGAGGACAAGCCCTTGAAGAAAATGAAAATGTCCAAAACAGTAAGGTGAGATTTTTTTTTTTTTTTTAAGATATATGAAAAAGCAATTGTTTTCAAAAATAGAATGAAACTGAAGGATTCCTTTGTTAAGTGCATATAACCTTTTTTCCAGTCTCTGTTTTCTCAAGTTTGTCACTGATACATTTCATTCTGACACTTCCGCATAGCCGTAACAGTAAATAACTTCTTTTCACACTCAAATTTGTGTAAGACCCTTTGTGTGTGATACAGTATAGTACTTCTGTTCTTCTTGTGCTTTTCAGAAAAATAAGTCAATATTAAAGGGCATTTTGGGGGATTTGGAATCCCACAGCCCTGCTGTGCCTGCAGGAACCAAACTAAATGACTTCCTTTTCTCCTCAGAGCTTCCAGGTTGTCCTGTAGAAATAGGAAGGAGCTGAGTGCTGGTAACACAAAAAAAAAAATATGTGGTGATGGTAGAGATTGTTTCCAGTACCTCATAGCAGGGCACAGGAGGTCAGAGGTTTTACAGAGAGATAGTGTTGTTTCTAACCTCATAATCATCAAAGTACTTCAGCAAGGAAGTAGGTCTGAAGGTCAGTAAGAAATAATCTTCAGGTATTCCTATAGTTTCCAGGGAATCTATGAATTAGTGCAAGGAAATGAATTCTGCTCAAACTTTTTTTTTGTGTGTGTGATATTTTATAAAGAATATAACTTAAATTCCTTCACTCTCTCTCTCTTCCTTGACTAAACATCTTTTGCTTTTTCCATATAGTGTGTGTTCTTTTAGCAAATAAAATTATCTGCTTGATTTAAAAGAACATTGGATCACATTTTTCCAGAGTCTACCCACTCAAGGAAAGGAAAGCAAAGACAGATAAACATGTATCTGAGAAGCATCTTGTTCTCGTTAAAAGTTTCGCTTTTTCAGAGATGAAACTCAAAGATCTGCAGTAGTCAAGTACTAATTAGGACTACAATATTTATGTACATATATTACATATATTACATAGTAAATTTACAATACTTTGTTTAGAGTGTAAATAGGGCCAGCAACAAGATTCTTCTATCATTCCTATCAATTCCTGTGCTCATTGTTTTATTTAAATTACATTTAAATTAATTTAAATGGTGAAAAGATATTTGTCTCTCTTTTTTTTTTCCTTCTCATTTTCTATAACAAGCAGGAGGGGAAGATTAAATATTTACTTACAAAATAACAGCTGGTTTACTTGAATTTTGGCATACTATGTTGTTCTGATTTCTTTTTCTTTAATTTGGATTAAAAAGTATGGGAAACTACATAGCTTGAACACTTGCCAATAAATACTGTTTTAATTTATACAGAAAGATTATAAATTGTGAATCATAGTACTGAAGAGAGTACTTTTCCTATCCATTTTCTGTGTAGTCCTTAGCTCTGAAGAAGACATGGTAACAGAATAGGAAGGCTTGTATGGATTGAAAGATATTACTGAAATAAGAATTTGTGTTCTCTTAGTTTTGAATATATTACTTTTTAAGTCTTGCCAAACAAGGTCTTGTATATTACTGACAATTCCTTTAATAATTATTTACAATTTTTCCATCACCAGAGGGAGTTTATTAACACAGTTTAGTGTTGTGTGACTCTTACCGGGTATCAACTGGAAAAGGCAATAGACAAAGATTCCAGATACTGTGTATGATAAATAGCACTGACCTCAAGTGTAAATTAAATTGGACAGAAGAATATATATAAAAGCATTTATTCTCATTTGTTTATGAAGCTTCTTCGTTCTTAAAGAAATTTCTTTAAATAGATTGTTTGCTAACGATTCTTTAGAAGAAAAAGCTATGAATCTGAATGTGAAAGATAAATATCATGTTTTCAATTACAGTTTTTAAGGCTTTTTTTTTTTTTTAGATCTATTGGCTTTCATATTTAGACTCAAGAGTTTCCTTGATTCTTTTCCCAATCAGTTTAAGGTGATACTCTACACTGTCACTGATGAAAACTTTGTGTTTCTCTCTGCATAAAATACATACATTATTATTCTCAGTGAAATGAATTCACTGTCACTAGTGACAGCAGTAATCTATAACTCATCTGACCTGAGGCTGTCTTCTGTACCAGTCTGGTGTACTGTTGTGGTTCATATAGCCATCTACCCACACTTCTTGGTCTTTTACATTTTTGCTAAGTGTTCTGAAACATCTAGCTAAATAAAAGCTAGATAAATGTCCTGACATGGCATTCATTTCTTGCAGTTCTGTGAAACAGAGTAAATATTTTCGTAATGCCACCTCACCATCTGATGAAAATGCAAATATGCCCATAGTGAATGACTTCAAAGAATTTGTTTTGGAAATGCAAAAAACTATTTCAAGCCTCAGAAGCCAGGTAAGATCCTATAATGGATAGTTTCTAATTGCAGTTTTAATTTATAATGTTCTCCTAACATCACTCCTCTTATGTTTTTAATATTTAGACATCCACTGCAGCAAAAAACCACCACATAGTATCTCAAACAAAAAACAACACAGAACATGGTGTGTTATTATTCTTTATTTCTATGTTCTTTTGAAATCATATTGAAATATTATAAAATTAGATCTTCTTAACTTTTCAATCTACAATCTTTCTCTAAAAATTTCTCTAAAAATTTGTCTGTGGAGTTTAAAAAAAAAAAAAAATCTTTCTTATCTAAATATATAGAATCTAAGTAAAAAGCAGGATTACTTTAAGAAGACTTTTACAATGTGACATTATTCAGAAAAACTTAGTGATAATGAAATTCAGTTTCAAAAATATTTACTATGTAGGGCAGATTAATCCAAAATAAACCAAAGATTTTGCCTAGAAAATTCCTCTAGAGTAACTTTTCTGTGTAATCTATAAATAGCATCATACATTTATTTACACTGTATTTTTGTTCCATGTTTAGTGGTATAATTTAATCACTTGCACTTACTCATGCTGCTAATCTGACTATGGTAATACTATGGTAGTCCAAGCTAAGAGTTTGTTATGTTACTGTCTTTTTTGGATGTAAAAATTGTCAAAAGCTGGTGCATTTCTAATTACTGTTCCCAAGAGACACGCATCCAGCAAGATACACTAATGATATAAAATGTTTTTTTCATAATTAAGGAAGTAATTAATAAAGTAGTCTAAATTCAAATTAATATATTTAATTGAGAGGTTTTTATGTTGGTTTGTTTGTTTTTTACCTCTTTTTTACTCAAACATTTTGGAAAGTTTGTATTTGTCTTTCCATGTAAACGTTAGGAATAGTTTGTTTATCTCTATAAGATGTATATTCCAATTGTAGGAAAAATGTATCCTTTATTATTTGATTTTTAGTTTTTGAATGGCTGTCAATATGCATTACATATTTCCAATTTTTTAAGCATTCTAAAAACTAATTAGCCAGAAGTAAACCCCAACAAGTATTTATCATGAACTGCATAGCATAAGAGAAAAGAGAGAATATGTTATGCATATAAAAACTTCCCTTTTATTCAGTTATTGACTTTTTAAATATTTTCAGATAAAAAAACTTGAATCACGCCTCAGTAAAACTGATTGCACTGATGAAAAGGGTAAATCATATTCCAGCAATGAAACCTGGAAAAGGGACCCATGTACTGTGTGTGAATGCAAAGTAAGTACTTGGAAATCCATTCTGTGATAGAAAATATATTTAGGTTCCACTTCTAAGTCAGCATCTCCAGTTTTTTGACTGGTAATTACTGGGTAATGGTTTCTAATTTATTTATTTTTTTTAAATTGATCTTCAATTATTTTGTGCAAAATGTGATTCTGTTTCCATTTCTCTACCCCTGATAATTAACTGCAAAATGAGAGACCTTTTGAAAAATTCTATTAAAATCATTGAAAATCAAAAGCTCGTATAGCTTATTGCTGTTTTCTTTTTCTTTTATCACGGCAGAATTTTAAAAAATACATTCAAAGAAATATGTGGGTACTTACCATCCCAGTTTCGTGCCTGATCATTAAATAAAATGTTATACTGCAGCATTAAGGAAGTTAATATAGAAAGAGCCTTCTCAATATCAATTTCAGTAATGAAACAAACTAGACAAAGTTAATTGTAACAACTGAAATCTTAGAGAGAATGAATGTGAACAGTTTCTTCAATAATGTGAAAACAATATTTCTTGCCTGGAAAGTGTAGCTGAATATGGTCTGGCTTTGTTTCTTTTTTCCTGATGCAGGTTGGTCAGATTACCTGTTTTGTGGAGTCATGCCCGCCCCTTGACTGTGAAGCCCCTATGAAGGCTAAAGGAGAGTGCTGTCCAGTCTGTGTCAAAGAAAGTATTAATAAAAAGAAGCCATAAGTCTTCTTTTATAGATTTTAGGGTGCATACTCTTCAACTCATATCAATGCCTGCTGATGGCAAAAACAGGTAACAGGCTTAAAACAGCAAGAAATCAAGATTTACAACATTCTAATGGTGCTGTAAGAGTATAACATAATATATCGTCGTATTTTCTGCCCATGAAGGTAATCACAATGCAAAATTAATGAAAGGGAAACTAGCAAACAGGTCAAACTTAATTGTGTGTTAAACTTCTCAGGTTAGACAAATTCAAACTGGTGCTACTTTAAAAAGAACACTGTCAGGCAGTTTAGGTATCAAAAATGACTGGGCTTAAGACTTGCTCTTAAAATGAGCTCTTTTCTTTCCAATCTGTGATTAGCAATATTGACAGTTTACTCTCCATTTTCAGTCCCAGTCTGACTTGAAATTTAGCTCTTTGTTATTACTTCATAAATGATGGGAAAACAAAAGGTCACTCACTGTACCCATCAGTGCTGTAGAGGGCCCATTTCTGCAACACACCTATGCATGGAAATGCTGTTGAATCACTTCTGTGCATGGACTATCAAGGAAGTAAAGAAAACCGAAGTTCACCTTTCAACATCCTCTTGTTAATTCAAGGAGCAAAATTAATTGGTATTTGCAAAATTTGCAAAAAGGCTAAAATTAATTGGAAAATGAGGGAAATATGAATAAATGTAATTGGAAGATAGAGAAAGCAATTGAATGTATATTACAGGAGTAATTGACAGTGTTCCTCATTTTAGCAAAACATACATGACAGAGTAGCGTTTCATCTTAACATGAACATAATCATTTTTTGTCAAAATATATGTAATTGCTTGGCAACTTTTTTGTTTGTTTGTTTCACTTCTTTTAAATCATTGTAACATGACCATCCACTTCAGTTTTTAAGCATGCTTCTTTTGATCTTGGATTGGTTCACCTGAACACATGGCCCTGTTATGAGAATGTGAAATCATGTCACATGCCAATTTGTATACAAAGATACCTACTGAGTCACTGCGCATATTGTCAATAGAAATACGTTCCTGATTATATTGTGGCACTGTTTGTTGAAAAAAAGAACAATCAAAATCAAGCATCGTGATTAATTGTGGATTGACTACTTTTTCTGACAAGGTATTTGATTTTTTTAGGGTTTTTTTTTTCTTTCCAATTTCATCTAATGCATATATATTTTTACCTCAATATTTTTATTATTCATGTTAAAATTGTCTGCCAATGGACTTTATTTCCCATTTAATAAATGTTTAACATTATAGAGTATATGTCTACACTAGCATTTCAAAGTCATGTACTTTTTAGAATACAAATTGCATATTTTTGACCAGGAGTTATATATTATATTCAGTGAAGAACAACTATCATACCTCATTTTACAGGTTTTTTGTTTGTTTGTTTGTTTGCTTGTTTATTCAGAATTCATTCTCTCTCTAACTGATTAATATTTTAGAATTGAATTCTTCTTTAGTTATGCATTTCACTGACTTCTGAATTTGTTGCTCAAATTTAGACATTTGGGAATCAAAAAACTGCACAAAATTAAACACTTTCATCCTAACGTTTCAGATTATACAAAAAAACTGAATTCTTAATTACTGCATGGTAAATCAAATAACTGTGTAATAATTAACCTAACACATCAATATGGGTTCCACTATAATATTTTGGCACATAATTTCTGTGATTACTAGCATTAATAATTTTTAGTTTGATAATCAGATACCATGACACACTCTCAAACTCTGGTGTATCTTTGAAGCTTGCTACAGAAACATGTTTCAACTATATTAAGAGCAATATGTACATGTGAGTGGTGTGTCAACGATGTGTGGTAGAGGGTACACATGGAACTGCAATTTATATTTTTGAGAATATTTTAATTGATTTTATATACAGTATTTTGATTTATGTAATTTTCTATTTTAATACTTATAGAAATTGTGTGTGGTGAGCATGTTTGAGTATCATGTGGTTTCTAGAGGCTGTCATTCTTGTATTTCTTTGATACTCTGGTATTTTGTTGAAAGTCCAAACCACGTGTCTCATCCTGTAAGTTCAACTTGGATGGAACTCCATTGACCTATAGCAGGAATTCCTTAAAGAGGAACGATTGCAGAGCTGAACCAAATATAATTTATCTGTCTAAACAGTTGTCCAAATCAGTAATACATTCAGCTGGTTACTTTCTTTTATTCCAGTTTTATATTAAATAAACCTTCTCTAAGTTTCTGCTTATAGGAAAAGAGAGTTTCCATTTATACAATATAAAATAGTACCATATATCTGATAGTTTGTTTTCTTCAGCCTCCAGAATAAAGAGGGAGGGTTTTTTTTTTCCATTGTTCACTCTTTATTCATATGCTATATAAAATGGATTTAGGAGTCTGGATATGTTTAAGTGTAATATTGAGTTATTTTCAACTATCCGTCTAATGATAAACTATTCAGGAAAAACAGGTCTTTATCCACATTTTAAAGTGTAATCAGTCATGGATTGTATTAATTAAGTTTTATTGCTGTTTCTGCAGAATCAGCATTGATTTTTAATGTTTCTGAAACAATGGCCAATGCCTAGATGACCATTTCCTCAGTATCCACTGTGAGAATATTGCTGTACTATGTTGCAAATTTTATGTATTTATTTTCTTTTTTAATATTACCTAAACAAAGTTTTCGTTGTTTTTATTTTAATCAGTAAATTTACCAAAGAACTGTTTGCACTGTATAATGAATGCTTTTCAGTTAAAATAAAATGGGCCACATTTCCAAGTTACCTCCCTGGTGGTAATTCAGTGAAAGCAGCGACTAAATGAGATTAGGGTGCTGAGAAGGTAAGGGCAGTCACAAACCACACATGCTTGGTGCAGCTCTGAAAGGGATCTCCTGTGCAAGAGATTCTCCTTGTCTTGTTAATCCATCGCAGGATGGTAGTTACCACTGAAATCAGGAGCAGTTACTCTCATCCTTTGGTGAGGATCTCTGGGGTGCGGGGTTGGTTCCTTGGATTTTACAATATGGTATCACTGCAGTTAATATAGTAGCCTCATGGTGAAATAGGAGAACTTAAAGACTCCCAGATATACATTTAAGAATTCTATTGGATTGCCATGGAGCTGCATCAGGAAAGGGTCAGGTTGGGTATTACAAAAATGTTCTTCACCAGAGAGTGGTGGGCATGAAATAGGCTGCCCATGGCCGTAGGCTGCTGAAGTTCAAAGAGTGTTTAGACAAGACTCCCAGACATTAGACTTTGAATTTTGAGTGGTCCTGTGTGAAGCCAGGAGCTGGACTTGATCCTTGTGGGTCCATTCCAACTCAGGATATTCTATGATTCTAAGACTATGCTGCACTATAGTTTGAATATTACATAAGGCAGAACTGCAATCAATTCGTTTGCGTGTTTTCCAGAGTTCTGCTCTTCCAGAATGTTGGCAAGTAGTATTCAGTTTCTATCCTTGAAAAAAAATTACAGCAATCAGATTATTTTTTCCTCATTTTTCTAATACCTTACATAAGTAATGCATGCTTCTTTTATCAGGCACAGTCAATTTCTGAGCGTAACATAATAGTTCTCAAATATAGAAATTCCAACAACTCTTTTGTGGCTATGTCATCTGGGATTTTAAAATAGAGCTTTGTATAAACAAGATAAATTCCAGGTTCTAAAGTTAATTGCCAGAAGATTTGTTGATTATTAAAAACAAAACAAAAGCCAAAGAAACAGAAACTAAGTTAATTACAACAAAATTCTTGGTCTGCTACTGATATATTTTGAGAAAGATTCGGATATACTTGCCATACTCTAAGTAAATTCACTTTATTCTTCTTAGTTGATTACAGCTAAGAATCATTTGGCCATAGTATACTTAAAGTTGTCTTTACAGGGAATGACCTCCTGTACACTGTAACTTTGTTTTATAAAATAATATTGTGCTGCCATTGTGCATGTCATTATATGATCTAAAATCCTTGTCCTTGTTTTTTTAATTCCATACTAGTTTTATATTTTTTTTCCTGTGGCATTTGCCAAATCACTAATCTTCAGAGAGAGAGTTTATACATATTGGGATTGTTTGACAGTTTTGTGTTGGAGATTAAAATGAGGTATAGAAAACTGGCATGCTTGAGTAGTTGTATCCAAGCATACTCATTCTTCTGTTGTAGTTTTCTGTAAATGGAATAAATATAGTACATATACAGGGTAATACAACTATAAAATTACCATATAAATATAATATTAAATAATATATTTATATAATATTCATAAATAAAATATAAACATAAAATTAAGAAGAAAGACTTCACTGCCTTTTGATGGTTTATTACATCTACCATATGGGCTTCAGCTGTACATATGTTTCTGAATTCACTACTATCATGTTTATTGTGTACAATGAGATCTGATATGTGATAAAAAGCTTGTTAGATGGAATATAGAAATAGCAGTATGACCATGTACATATACCTCTGGGCAGCCTGGTCTAATGATTGGTGACTGCACATAGCAGGGGGGTTGAAACTGGATGATCATTATGTCCTTTTCAACTCAGGCCATTCTATGATTCTGTGATCTCTGAATACAGTTTTTAGACTCCCAGTGGAAACAAACTTTATCCTTAGCACAACTAATGGGAAACTAAAAGTTATTAGAGTTATATAAATTACTATTTAGTAATAATGTTGTAATCAATTATGCATTATGACTTACCTAAGCAGGAGGTTCTACTGAGTTGTCTAAAGGCAGAATTTTTGTCTGTTAATACCGTATTTCAAATCAGAACTCCCAGTGATATCAGGCTGTTCTTTTGCAATTATCTTGACAGCTTAGTTTCATTCAATAATTCCTATTATTCACATTTTTTTTCACACTTAGCCTGCTGTACCATATCAAGGAAACCTCTGCGCCTCCAGTATAGTTTTCCATTTTTTTTCCTGCCCAATATATTTGCTACCTGCCCACAGTGTCCTTTCATTCTGCTTTAGCCTTCCAGCCTGGTAGTACACAGCTGAGTACAGATCAGATATATGCAAGTTACAAAGGAATCCTGACAGCTGTATTTAGCTTAAAAGCTCTGAACTGAATATCTCTGTTTACACTCAGAGATGAAACATAACAGAAATTCCTGTGATAAAGGAATAAACCTAATTGTCCATCCAGTAAGAGCTGATGCCTCCTGCAGTAATGCAATTTTACAATCCCACAGGTTACACGCTTTAAAAATGCAATTGCTTTGCCAAAGTAAATCACGTTACCTACCGATATCTTTATGAGATGTTGTCTGCTGTTAAGCTGGCTCTCAGCCATTCCTAGGATGAGCACAGTAAGTGCTTTTTGTCTCCTCTCATAGAGATTAGCATGACAAAAAAAGTACCCAGAGAGAGCAAAAAGTATTCAGAAATAGTTCTGAGAAAGGAAAAGGAATTATTTTATTCTAAGGAGAAAACTGTAGGGAGGAAAAAAAAAAACAAAAAAAAAACACTAGTACTCTTTTTGACTACTCTTTTTGTTTTCAGGCTATAAAATGCATCAAAGCTGCACCTGTGCTAGATTACAGTAGAGAATCCCCAGGCACTTAGAATCAATTTGACCACTTACTTGACCAAGTTCTAGAGTCCCACACTAGACTTTGGGACTCCAGCTCCATACCATGGCATTGCCTCTCTTTCTTTGAAGACCACATTCTCTTTTTTTTCCCTGCATACATTTGTAACTAAAGGACTTAAAGAAGAACTCAAGAATACAAGCCAAAAGCTTTATTGTGCAAATCATCAGCTCAGCTGCTCAGAATGGTAGGTCTTATCTAGTGAACAAGGGCTTGGTTAGAAGTCTGGATGCTCTGGAGCAGGATTTACCATCAGCCAGTCATAAACTTTAGACAAAGGAGTATACTGGTGTTTTTGTCCTTTTTGTGTGTCTAGGCACCAAATTCAACATAGTCCATTATGAATTTCTGTGGTTTGGATTTCACAGTAATGAGGAACTCTTGAAATACTGAGTATAGGGCTCTCTCTTTCCTACCAGTGGGAGGTGTGATAGCTTTCATAATATGGGGAACAATTTCAGCTACTAAAGGAATACTCCAGCTGTTTATCTCAAGGGTTTTCTTTTACTCTCGCTGAAATTCAGTTATGCAGACTGTGCTTTCACTCACAGCTTCATATGCTGTCAAAGAAAAGAACAAGTTTTATTATTATCATCATTACTTTTTTTTTTTTTTTTTTTTTTTAAAAATTATGCTTTGTAGAACATGCCTTCTTGAATGCAGTACCACAGACTGGAGACACTGTCAGAGAGGAATAAACATTTTCTTTCAGCTGAACTGGCTTGACATTGTGGCATACAGCCTCATTTGTTGCCAGGCTATTCTTTCAACTTAAGGGTATTTAAGGATTGCCATGGATTGTTTGAATTTTCTTTTATATTAGCAATCAATTCAAGCAGTAACAATAGCTGCCATGAGGTCACACCACGACAGATTGTTTCTGGTACAGGCAAATCCTGATGTGGATTTTGAAGCTGTCATTTTTTATTCTTTTATTTTTCTTTTTTTTCTGGTGGAATGCTAATGTTAGTCCAGATCGTACCTCTCAAGCTGCTAGTATTTTCCATTGGAATGTTAGATGTACTCAGAAAACATGCTGCCTCACTTGTTTGCAATCAAGAACTTTGCACATTGAGAACGATGAGGATGATATAGCTCCTCTTGTTTTAGATCAACAGACTTTTAAAGCCAGGAGAAGCCACTGCAGTCACATCTAGCATCTGCACTGCACATTATAAGGAATTCATGAGCTGTTTCTCACATTAAGACAATTGTGCTTCAGTAGAATCTTAAAAAGATATGCAGTCCTGATTTAAAATTTTAAAATGTCATTTCTGCATCACCATAGTGAAAATTTTAATAGTGGGTTGCTTACTCTCAGAAAGAAGTTCAAAGTGCAAGAATTTATGAGTTTATTCAGCTACTGCACTGCTCATCCTGACACTAAAGTTTCACTTTTATAGGCAACTTCTGTTGCCGCTTCTGGTTTTGTTTATTTTTTCATATATATATTACAAGATTTTACGTTTGCCATTCAGAATTGTAGAGGACTCTTAATCACTAAATCAGAGAGAATTCATATTCAGCCACATCCTAAAGCTGCTTTTAGCTATTATATATTATATTAGCCCCAGTTTTAAAAGTAGGAGCTATATTCTTTATTTCCATGCATGATCTTGCATTTAACTCTGTTACACTGATTGGATGAACTCAGTCTAGAAAACAATCTGGATATCTATGATTTTTTAAATTTTCATTAAAGTCATTTACTTATGGTTTCAGATTGTTTAATCTGGTATAGTAATTCTGACACAGCTACAGGTGAATGCTTCTCTTACATTCCTTGCACTAAAGTTATCAGTTGTTACTGATCACAATTGAGAGACAAAGAAAGTAAAGGAAGAACAAGTAAAAGAGATATCCTGTTTCTTTTTATAGTGAGAAATTGTTCACAAAGGAAAGATGTTGATGACAGCTGCTTTTGTCTTTTCCCATCTTCTGCTGTTTACTTGCAATGCATTTAAAAGTGTGATTGTTTTGAGAGAGAGGTTTTGACAGAAGCATCAGGATTCAAAATGCAATAACATACTGTGGAGTTTATGTGCTCTTAGAGATAGTCTTGTCTCTCCTTTCCCTTCCAGGCCAAAATCTTGTCTGTATTATGGCCCATGGCTCTGTTTTTAATTTAAATTAAATTTAAACAAGAATAGTCCTTGTAAAAGAGCAGAAAAATATGACTGGGGAAAATGTTTATATTACAAGTTTAAAGAGGTTGGCCTATATTAAATTATAGCTGTGGTCAGGAATTTTGCATATTTTAGTGTTGGATTTGTATCACTGGAAAATAAAATGGTTTGTTGGCCTACTGATCAGCCATGGTTCACAGATGTGAGAACTTTCTAGTGCCAGTGAATTTCACCACAGCTCTGGGAAATTGTTCAGACACAGAAAAAGACCTGAGTTCTTTCAGGCCTTGGTTTCTCCACTGACACTTGTACTGTAAGAAAGAACTAATCTCAGTGGGTTTGTGACAATTGCTTGTTTGCACAGGAGCTGAAGGGAGTAACTCTGTTATGTGTAAAATTACTGATAATAGTTTTTCTTCTTCATGAGAAAAACTGCAAGTCTGTATTCTGTACTCTATTCCATATTTCTTAAAACTAAAGTATAGTGTTTAGACCAGATTTCAGGAGATCATTTAGTTTTTGACTACCATCACCCTCCTAGCAGAGGCAGCAAATCATTGTAGGCAGCTTTGCAGAGTGTCGAGATGACGGCTACAATCACAGATCTCAGCCCATTTTGGACTTTAGTGAAGATTCTCAAAGTTTGTTACATCAATCTTGGCACAGTCCCTCATGGAAGAATGCACAAAATCCCTACTTATATTAATACATTTTTTTTCTCATGCCCTGGAGAAAAATTCTGGCAATCGAAGAGAAAAACTATACTTCCCCTTTGTCTTGTAAACTTGAGAGCCAATTAGTTAAAACATCTCTATGGAATACATGAATTTCCAGCTGTAAGCAGGAAGGCAACTTTCACTGAATATAATGCTGCTTTTTTTTTTTTTTTTTTTAATTATGAAATATTCTTTTTATTGTATGAGGTAGTCTTTTGTGATACTGTTGGCTATCGATAAAAACTTCCTTCAACGATGCATATATTACTTTTGCCTATTCAGTGACACCTATAGCCCACATGACTCTCTTATATGACACAAGTAACCCTGCACCTAAAAAGTGATCCGAAGTGCTGTCCAAATTATTCTGTAAAAGAGTTGGATGTACGAGAGAAAAAAAGTCTGGTAACGTAAGGACTGATTTCATGGGGGTGGTTAGAAGCGAATGTCAAACGACTGTAATGAAGTGACCAAATAACTCACAATTATTCTGAAGGGAATATTTGATAAAAGCACATGAAAGGAAGGGATTGTTTGAGACTGTTCAAAAAGAACGTGGTTTTGAAGAAGAAGGGCTACTGAACACTGAACAACTCTCTAAATTCCTTGAACTGTGGAGTAATCCCTGAAATTATCTTCAGAGTTTCACCCGTTTAGTTCTCAATGAAATTTGCACAGAATATTAAGTGCCGAGGACATGAAAATAGTAAAATGCATAAAAAATATCTGTTATCAAAAACTGTAGCATATCTGACTGCATAATACATTTTTATATGTACATGGATTTGATGAATAGCTAGAAAGATCAACTCTGCATGAAAAGAATACCATAAAATATTATAAATATTTTATATAAAATATAAAAATATAAAAAAGTATAAAAGATTCAGTATTTGAAAAATTGTGGGTTTTCTGTGTTTATTTTTTGTTTGGTTGGTTGGTTGGCTTTTGATTTGCTGATAACTTGCTGTTACTGTGTCACTAAATTGTGTGCTCCTTTGCTAATTATATTCACATAACAGCATTATCCTGACTAGGAGTCTTGATCCCAGTATCTGATCTTAAGTACTTCACATATTGATCCAAATCTTAGTTGCTTATTTAGTAATTGGCTTTTCTCTGCTCTAGTAAAATTCCGTTTATCTGACCTGAAGGACGCACTGAGAAGTGCTGTGTACTGAGAAGTTGAAGCTGTTAAGGGTACTCTACAGTCTGTATAGAATATCCTGTACTTTGTGTCTATCTAAATGATGTAACTAAGATTAAAATTATTTTTAAAGTGAATGTCAGAAGTAGATTTAGTTGTCCAAACTAGATTAAGAGAGAGTGGCTTTCAGCTCTTCTAGTCTTCTGGCTCTTCCTTCTTGAGCTGAGTAAGCTCAAGAAGTTAAATGGAACTTAGAGGGCAAGTTTTTGCTGTTAAACGCATCAAAATGGGTGGTGTTTTAAATGAAGAATTTAAAAGGATTTGGCTGCAATGTGCTTGTAAATATTGTTTATCTAAAGTGCTCTGAATAAACCATCTGGACTGCTAGATGTATAGTGAGGACACACGGCTAACTGAGCTGCTGGCCCTCCTGTGTCCAGCAATGCTGGATTCTATGCTGATAATTTTGTCATCTTGATCCTGAGAAGTATTCTAGACCAAGCCAGAAACAGGGAAAAACATCTCTTAAACACTGTCTGGCTTGAATGGTTAATTGAAGGAAGGATGGCCTTCAAGATAAGAAACAGAATGTTTTCATTCTTGGATGCCTGGGCAAATCATTTAATTTCTCAATGTTTAAGTCTCTCATCTGTAAAAAAAAAAAAAAAAAAAGACAAAATAAAGGAGGCCTCTAAAGTCTTTTAAAGTCTACTGAAGCTCACCAATAGTCTTTCCTGTTTCAGAGAAAACTTGCTGTTATTCCTTCTGTGTTATTTCCCTTTCCAGTTTACTCTTCCTTTTTACTGTCATTGTCTTTGTTTTGAATAAAAATTCGGTTCACCAAATCAAGACAACACTTTCATGAATCTGAAAGCCAAAAGGGGAAGCTGAGTCTTAGATTGCCTTTTGGAAGTTTTCCAGGTCTGAGAGTGACTGATAATGCCATTGTGGTGCCTTTAATTTCCCACCAGCTGCTCTGCAGAGGATATTAAGGGTTACAAGAGATACTGACTGTCCTTTTTGCCATCAAGTATACAGAATGAGGCACATGGAGAATTAGTAGAGCTGATACCATACGCATTCATGCTTGTCTCATTCCTGTTGGATATCCTAGACCCCTAAAATCTTCAAATCACTTGAACCTCACATTATCCAGCCAAAATTAAACAAAACAAAACAAAAACAAAACAAACAAACAAACAAAAAACCCCAAAGATCAATTAATATAACTTCAAAATAATTGCATAACATCCCACATTTTCCCTGCACCCTAGTGAAATTAAAATTATTTGCTGACAAAAAGTACTCAGCACGCTGGCACTGTTAGGCACTGTTAGCAGATAGAGATAAGTTTTCATCAGTTTCTGAGGTGTTGGATGAGTCTTCAACTTTCGCCAGGACTTCTATTTTTTTTACACAACCTCAGGCCTGAATTCCTCTGGAAAATGTTAACGTAGTAACCTGTTTTCACCCTTAGGTTTTCCCAGGCAGGTGTGTAATCAGAACAGACGTGCTTTTACTTTCTCAATACAATAGAGCTTCTGGAATTACGCAATGTCCAATCTTTCCCAGTAGAGTTTACTTTTCCTAAGCTCTGCATTACAAGTATATTCATAAAGTCATAGAGATGCCCTCCTTTACATGTGCTTCAGATAAAGAGCTAGATGAGAGACATTATAAATCATTCTGTTGTTGAACTCAAATAGTTTTGAATGAAGGTAAATATATCTTCATAGGCATGAACTGCATTTTCTTTTTTTTTTTTTTTCCCAAATGATTAATAGCTTTAATTCTGTTTAAGAGACAGAATTAGAGATTTCCCTATTAAAAGTTAAGCAAAGATATAACTAAGCTATCATTTCCTAGATTGGTCCTGCTCTCTGTCAGTTTTCAAATCCCCTATCTCATTGTTGTGGGGGTCTTTTTACCAAGAGATATAGGTGCTAAACAGCAGTGATCTTGCTGCACAATGGCAAAAATTTCTGAATGATTATTGTAGCATCAAAATTAAATTAATATTGGTATATATCTTTAGTAGGAAGGCCAATCTTCTAGTCATTTAGATGCTGTGTACAAAAATAGACACAGATTTAATATCACCTTTTTCCAATGAGAGGAATGTGGGAAATGATGGAGTCAACATCCCTGAAGGTGTTAAAGAATTGTGTAGATATGGCACTGAGGGAAATGGTTTAGTTGGCATGGTAGTGATCGATCAGTGGTTGAAGTAGGTGACCTTAGAGGTTATCTCCAAACTTAATGATTCTATGAAATACCACTATAATTATGATCATAAAAGGTCATGAGATAAAGAATTCTTGGCATGGAAGGTAAAATACCAGGTACATTTTTTTTTGTTATCTCTGGATTTCCTTTTTCCACATTTCTATGAACTAATCCAAGTTTTCTGTTCTTTGGAGATATTTATAAGGTCCACAAGGGAGAGTAGCCTTACTACAGGGTAAGACCAGTTGAGTGGGAAGGACAACTATTTGTGATTAATAGCTCTCAATGTCTCTGTATTTAAGGTTTTACACATGAAGGTTACAAGTTAAGATGTAAGGGGTTTTTTTATTTGTTTGTTTTTGTTGTTAGACTGTATTTGTTCCAAAACACATAGCTGATCGTTTACAAAACTCTAGGAATGATATTCCAGTCTTGTGAATATAAAAGATCTCAATAGATATTTTATCTTCAAGTACCTTGTGGTGAACATATGCTGTTATCATAATTTAATATATGAAGTTAAACCATCCAAATTTTAAATCTTTTAGAAAACTTCTTGAATTATCACTGTGTTGATCTATTTTTCCTGATGAGTGAAACACATATCCCATAACTACATTTCTACAGTTCACATTTCTGTGCTATGGAATAGTTTTTTGTAAGACATGACGAAATGAAGATCAGCATTACTCTATCGTAAACTGCATTAGCTGTGAAGTTGCCCCCACTGGTCTTCCCAAGGTGCAGCACTTTCAATTTTTTTCACTGCATTCACTGTACAAAAATATAAGTCCTTATAGAAATAAGGTTTTACTTCATTATTAGCAAAGTATAATAATTTGTATGGATAAGAATTGAAATCATCAGAAGGACCTTACTAAAGGAGTGCGTGTCCCTAACTCTCACCGAGAAACAAGGTATCTGAAAATTTAATGGGCCTTTGCTAATAGCTGATCTAAATCTACATTTTAAGAAGAGTGAAGTGGAAAAGCATGGTGAAGAGGATTATCAAGTAGAGGGAAGCATTATTTCAAGCAAAGAATTTGGATATTTTTGGTTCAAATTATGCTGATACCATGAGATTTTTCTGCCTTGCAAACATGAATATTTCCACTTTTGATCACTTCATTAGCTGCTAAATTTAAAAATCAATTATTTAATTTTTTAATGATAGCTTGAATGTCCAGAATTGTTTGAGGAATTCTCTGACATCACCCAATGCTGAGCTTTATTATTTCAACTTCATTGATTTATCAGTCTTCTCTTCTCCAGGATGAGCAGTCTCAGCTGTTGCAGCCTTTCCTTATATGATTGATGCTCCAGTCCCTTCATTATCTTTGTGGCCCCCCACGGCTCCATGTCTCTCTTATACTGATGAGCCTACATCTGGATTCAGCACTCCAGGTGTGGCCTCACCAATACTCATCAGAGGGGAAGGATCACTTCTCTCAAGCAGATGGCAGTACATTTTCCTAATGCAGCCACAAATACTGTTAACTCTCTTAGCAGCAAGAAAGTTACATGTTGCTGCCTCACATTCAGCTTGGTGTCCACCAGGGTCCTCAGGTCCATTTTGCAGAGCTGCTTTCCAGTTGGGTGCCCCCATCATGTCCTGGTGCCTGGATTTGTTTCTCCATAAGTGCAGGACTTTGCACTTCCCCTTGTTGAACTTCATGAGATTCTCAACAGTCCGCCTCTCCTACCTGTTGAGGTCCCCCTGAATGGCAGCACAGCCCTCTGGTGAGTTAGCCACTCCTCCATGCTCTGTGTCATCTGCAAACTTGCTGAGGGTGCTCTCTCTCCAACCATCCAGATCATTGATGATGCTGAATAGAATCATCTGTAGTACAGTTATGTTTGTTTATGCTCAGTTTAAAGAGTCACAGCATTCCCTAACTTCTTGGCTTGAGGGTAAATTAGTGGTCCAAACTGCAAGCGTGAAGGTTCTGGGGCACTGAAGAAATAATTACACCAGATGATTAATTTACTTGATAGTGTTCAAAAATAAGGTTCTTAAAATGAAAGAACTGCCTTAAAATTATGTATCTTTCAGATACAGAAGTTATGTAAAATAATACCTGAAATATAAGTAATGGGTTTTAAGCTTGATATCATTCATAATGAGAATTAAGAAACTGAAAATGAGATGTATGAAAAAGAATAAGTTAGCAACCTACAGTAACCTAAAGAGATATCCTGAGGGTAAGATTTTTTATTAAATATCACCCCTGCACAGATTTATATTCCATTTGCAATGGAGTTCGGGTACCATTCCTTGTTCCAGTGACCGACAGTGAGCATGCACTTTAGTCACCCTTCTAAAACCACGACTTCTGTGAATTCACCTTTTCCTTCACACATAACTGAGAAGTTGTGCTACTGCTAATTTTCAGCTCCTTGCTAACGCTTAATTTAAAACTCTACTGAGACTTTATTTTTTCAGTGCTTTTATAGTAATTTGATTACTTGTAAAGTAGCAGAGGAGTACTTGACAGGCTGAAAACTAGGTGTTGTCTAACATTAAATGCTCATGGAATGAATACAGAAAAAAATCATGGCAAAATCCTGTAATGACTTCATAATGGCTTTATACCAAAGTTAGGCTGTGCTAGCAGCTGGTTGTAAGCAGCTGACTGTAAGCAGTGATGCTGTCATGAAGTTCCACATCACAATTCCTTGGAATTGTGATGATTAAGTTCTGTATTAGAGTGTCACAATAATCAATGTCGATCTCCCTGTATGCAAACCTTTGGGTACTGTTTGAAAAGACCCTGCATGCTCTCAGCATTTGCCATCTAGCAATAACTGGCAATTACCTGAGCTGCTTAGAGACCCTAGTTCTATTTCAGCTCTCTCTGTTTGTATGTAGCGCATAAAATGGAGGGTAATCCATTCTTATCACTGTTACAAGGAAAAATATAAAAGGAAAATTTAACACTTTCCAATGAAGAGATAGTTTTAAATAAGTGTTTTCAAATGACTTAATTTGTACCATCCCAGAATTCCAGAAACACCTATTAATTGCTAATGATTCAGAGATGCCTGATATATGAACTGCCATCAAAATTCAAGCGAACTTTTTTCAAACAGTTACAAATCCCACAGGTTCCTGTGCTCTGCTGACACTTCTCCAGTGCAATCTTTTCTACACAACCACCATGGTTCTTGTTCTTTTCCCCCTCCTTGCATCCTTCTCATCTTAATCCTCCTATTCCTGTTAGCTTTTATCCCAGTCTGCTCATATCACTCCCACTTTGGCTCCACGTTGGGTTTAGCTGGAGAATCGAGCAATGTCAACAAGCCCCAGCAGAGCAATTTTGAGTCTAACATAAGCAGACATTTCCTGTAAACCTGACACCTGGATTATTTCCATGTTACAAAAATGACAAATGGCTCGCTAAATAATAGACTTCATAAATACATTATCATTTCAATGAAATGTTTCATAGCATTTCTGAAAAGGCAATAAGAAGTGAACTGTAGCACAATTCTCTACTGAGCTTCACAGCCAGACCTAGTCCTAGGTTCATGTAAGATGCTGAAAAACAATCTGGGACATGATATCATCGCCAGATGTTGTTTGTATAACAATGTATTTCTTGTGGTTAGTGGGCTGAAGAGCTGATCGAACCATGATACCTCTTTGCGTAAGAGCTGCAATACATCTGTTAGAAATTGTACTAGGACCTTTGGGGTTTTCAAATGCGGCAATGCGATTTTGCAGATGTACCTAATTATAAACTGGTAGATTATGAAAATTTAGATTTTGAGGGTCAGGAAGGGAATATATTCCATATTTTATTTTCTTAGGATTTCTAGCTGATTTTTCAGAGGGTAGGCTTGAAAACAAATCATTTAATCCAGTTTAATTCTTTTCTAAGAATTAGCAACTACTTGTTTTACACTGATCCCTTTACACCACATCTGTCACATAAATGTCACAGTATTTCAGAGGTGAACTGACTGTGGTAAAGAGTTGGTCTTATGCAATGGAAACACGCAGGAACAATGCACAAATTTTAGTAGTGATGCATAAAAATTTGTTACAAAATTGTATTTTAATCATTACATTTTGGGCTCTAATATGCAAATACAAAAGAAAACTTCAGCTAAACCTTATATTCCCTTGAAAATAGATGCAGATTGTTTTCTCTGAGATTTCACAGTTCCAGAGAAATACAAGAAAATAATTTCAGTGGAAGGCAGAGGACTGCAGCTTAATTCTCTAGAAATCCCTGTGTATATGTCTTGGAGCTGAGATACAGTGTGTAAAGAAGAGCTGTTGTTCAGAATTGTAAACCCCACAGGAACAACTGGTCAGATGATTGTCTCTTTTGGAACATTATCTACCCAAATACATAATTTTCAAGATGTTTGATGAGGCAAATGTTTTTTACATTTGCCGATGAAATGTGTATAACTTGGACAAAATCTGTTGCCTTTGACCTGTGCTTTTTTTGTTTGTTTGTTTTTTGCACATCTCTTCCTTATTCCCAAGAGTATTTCAGAAACAGTTTACCGCATTCACCTACCAGTGATGACATTTCAGGTCAGCTCATAAAATAAATTCAAGGCAATACCATTTATATCTTAATGTGGGAAAGATCTGGTCAGCATTTGTAGGCATTTTAAAAACCTAAGAATAAATGTTTCTCCTTGGCCACCTAGAAAATCCTGAAGTCACCTTGAAAAAAGTGGTACATGTGTGTTTTTAGTTTTCAGTAACAGAAGAGAAAGCAAAGAGTGGTAATTTGCTCAAACAAATCTTCTAATCTGATCATCTTTTATTCTGGGGATTCTTGGCTTTTAAAAACTTGTTAATGCAAAAGGAAAAGTTTGATTAGCCTGCAGGCTCAATTCCTGCAGTCTCATATTCAATGAAGTAGGATAATTTTCTTGAACAATAAAAAAGTTATTGGTGTGCATGTCTCCACTTCTCTGAGATTGTGTTATTGGGACTGAAAGACACATGAAATTCCTATTCTTTAATCATGAAGATTTATTCCAAAATGGAGGAATAAAAGGAAAGAAACAAAGAAATTAGGCATGTCTTTAATACATGCTATAGCATGGGCAGCATAGAGAGACATAAAAAGCATTCTATAAAAGCTTGAACTGAATAACCGTGTTCTGCAACAACTTCTGCATTTAGGGAGACTCATTGTGCACAGTCACTACTAAATGACAACTGCACTTGAGAATCTCCATCTTGAGACAACTTTGGCATTCTGCTCATGGAGGCCACCACTGACTCTCGGAGGCCCTATGACTCCATCTGAGCAGAGCAGCTGTGAACCACCTGCAGCTCCAGTTCTCCCGGAGTAGGCAAAGTCCACTCACTCTGCTCACAGGCTCAGGGGTGCTGGACGCATGTTTCCAGATGCAAGCTTTTCAAAAGAAAATGGGGAATGTAAACTATTTGGCTGCATTCAATTATATAGAGGGGAAGCAAAGAAGGACTTCAGCAAATGATATGGCTGACATTCTTATCCTACTGTTAGGACAAGGGGGAATGGTTTTAAACTAAGACAGGGGAGGTTTAGGTTAGATATTAGGAGGAAGTTTTTTGCTCAGAGGGTGGTGACAGTCTGCAACAGGTTGCCCAGAGAGGATGTGGATGCCCCATTCCTGGAGGCATTCAAGGTCAGGCTGGATGTGGCTCTGGGCAGCCTGGTCTAGTTCTGTGAATTCTTTGTATACATTAAATAGTTTGCCTCTTTTTGCTGGACATCCTCTGAGTGGATAAAATCCATTCTCTGGGTTGTCATTGGCAAAATTTACAGGGATATTTTGCTCTCAGCCTCAAGTGTACACTTCAAGTGTATTTTTTTCCCCTGTAAAATAATTTAAGAACTTAAATAGTCTCCTGAATTTCCTCTAACTCCTGTTAAAGCTGTCCAGTTTGCACTGAATTGCATACAAGTTTGAGGTTTTGCTTTCTTCAGTTACAGAATCACAGAATCACGGAATCGTAGGGGTTGGAAGGGACCTCCAAAGATCATCGAGTCCAACCCCCCTGCCAAAGCAGGATCCCTACACCAGGTTGCACAGGTAGGTGTCCAGGCGGGTCTTGAACATCTCCAGAGAAGGAAACTCCACAACCTCCCTGGGCAAAGTTTCTCTATTGCAGAGCAGGTCTGAAAAATGCATTCCCAGATCATTAATGTACCCCCAAAACAGAACACTGAGCAAGCTACTGTGTGTTAATTTTAAGTCTTGCAAGTCTCCTGACATTTTTATTTCCTCGAGAGAAAGCAGAAATTATATGTTTAACTGTTTGTTTTACAGTTGAAAAAAAAAAAATCAGGAATATTTTCTCTCTTATAAACTAGACTAGTTTGTGGACACCAGGGAGTCCTTAAAAGCCAACTTTTCTCAATATTTTACTTTCTTCCAGGTGGCTGAGGAAAATAATGTGTCTGTTCCAAATCTCAGCAGACCCATACATTACAGACGTCACCGGAGTCCTAAAACAAACACATAGTATAAAACTGGAAGTGTTTCAAGAGTTCCCACAATTATGAATTCACCTGATATTCACTTGGGAAATGTAACAACTTGGAACAAATGATCTCTGAACTAGCTAGTTGTAGATGGATTTTCTGTATGTGTATGTGTATGTGTAAAGAGGTAAGAAGGCAACAGGATGGACAGATAGGTTACACAATGTCCTCTCCTGAGACAAGAAGGGACAGAGGTAGTTTCTGGCAGCCCCAGATCTATGACTGCAAATGAGGTAATGACTTACCAGTCCCAGGTTTTACTCTTCCCTGGTGATTTGAGTTGTAGTACCCATTGATTTAACTTGTCAGCAAAAGACACATGAGGGCAATAAGTCAAAGCAGATTCCTTCTGCCAGAATTAAGTCCCTTGCTTACACTATTGAATCTATTTATACATTATTTCATCAGGAAAATTCCCTTGTGACACTCTTCATATTTTCAAGGAGGTCCTGGGAGACCACTGTGATCTCATGAGGATATTTTAGCTTTTTTTCCTACCTGGATCATAGCAAACATCGTTTATGTTTTCTTTGGCAGGGAATTTTATTTAAAAAAAAAAAAAAAAAGAATTTTCAACAACATTTTATCCCCATTTAAACAGCAAAATGTATTTCCCTTAGAAATGCTAGGCTATTTTATAATGGTAACAACATTTTTGTCTATTTCTTTTTTTTTTTTTTAACTGTTCACCCTTATAAATAGTGTTCAGGCATTTTTATCTCTTTCAAAGTGTCTATATTTTTAATTGCCTTGTTATTTTCATCCATAGTACCGTAAACTGATCATATCAAACAATTATTTTGCACTCATCTAGTATTTAAAAATCACACCTATCGTCAAAGATCCAGAATGATATCATTGATTGTTAGTATAATTTGAAAGTTTTTCTTAAGAAATCTGAGTAATGCCTTTCTGAGCATGAGGAAAATTATCTACAAAAGATAGGACCTGAGGGAAATGACAGCATGCATGAGAAAACAGAGAGAACAGAAAAGAAATAAAAAGAAACAAAAGTTTTACTGTATAGTAGGGCTTAAGTTATTGATACAGGCAAGGCACTTTTATTCTTTGTAAAGGTGACCCTAAATTATTTTAAATCCCGTAGCTTGAACTGATGCCAACTTGTTCCTTTTTATACTGTTTTTATTTTATAACTTGCATCTGTTTCCATTTTTTTTTCAATTATTATTATTATTTTAACTGTAACTGTATTTCTATTCTTCAATAGTTTCTCTCCTATCTTTCACCAGGAAGTGTGTGGCAGGGGAGGGCAATGGTTTTCATTCTGCCTTTGGACAGCTTCCTTAAGGCTCTGCCTCAGTACACAGAGGAGTGAAAAGCAGCTCTTCACTCGAGTACCTAAACTGAGAACCTATCCTTGGATGTTCTGTATTTTTGGAGACCTCATACCATTTAATAGTGAGATCATTTATTCCAGGGACCTTGCTCTTTCTCTTCCTCTGTCATGATTCCCCAATTGTTTATTGGAAGCTATAAAGTGTAGCTCAAGAAAGAATAAAAAATTTGTAAGCCCAGAATTTTTTTTATTTTTCAATTAATTGTGTGGTCATGTGAGTAAAATGGCACTATTCATTTCCTTATGATTCTTCAGACCTACTGACTTCTACTGATTTTGTAAGGGACAGTGAGAAACCTCATGCCATTTGGGATGACCCAGAGCAACCTTCTAAGAGGAGAGCTTTGGTAAAAAGGAAAGGAGATGGAAGGGTGACAACAGTGTATAAACATCCTTGCTTTGAAGTTTTCTCAAAAAGGGATCTTCCATTCATTTTTTTTCCTACAGCTATTAACAGCATTATCACAGAATCACAGAATCACAGAATTGCCAGGGTTGGAAGGGACCTCAAGGATCATGAATCTCCAACCCCCCTGCCACATGCAGGGCCACCAACCATTCCACCTAATGCTAGACCAGACTGCCCAGGGCCCCATCCAATCTGGCTTTGAACACCTCCAGGGACGGGGCATCCACAACCTCCCTGGGCAGCCTGTTCCAGTACCTCACCACTCTCTCCGTAAAGAATTTCCCCCTGACGTCCAACCTAAATCTCCCTTCCCTCAGCTTAAAACCATTTCCCCTTGTCCTGCTGTCACTCACCCTTTCAAAGAGTTGATTCCCCTCCTCTTTGTAGGCTCCCTTTAGGTACTGAAAGGCTGCAATGATTTCATGGCCATGATCTTTCTGAAACTTAAATCCTCCTTTCTGAGAGAAAAATGGCGTTGGCAAATACATAAATGCAGTAAAATTAAGCATGGTGGGCTGACAAGAATCTCGTGAAGTTAAGCAAGGAGAAGTGCAAACTCTACCACTTGGCACCAGGACATGAGGACATCCAGCTGAAAAGCAGTTCTGCCAAAAAAACGACCTGGAGACCTAGTAGACACCAATGTGAATGTGAATCAGTGATGTGTCCTTGCTACTAAGGAAAACAGTATTCATTCCTGAATTAGGCTAAGATGTATTGCCAGCAGGTCAAGAAAGGTGATCCTTCCCCTCTTCTTAGCACTGAATGAGGCTGCACCTGGAGTGCTGAGTCCAATTCTAGGCCCTCCAGTAAAAGAGACAGACTTAGTGGAAAGAATCCAGTGGAAGGCTATCAAGATGGTCAAGGGACTTGAGCATCTCTCCTTAGATTTGTTTGATACAGCAGGGACTGTTTAGCCTGGAGGAGGCTCAGGAAGGATCTTGTCAGAGTCTGTAAATACCTCAAGGAAGAGTGAAAAAAAGATGAAGCTAGGCTCTGTTCAGTGATGCCTAGTGACAGGGAAAGAGGCAATGGATACAAACTAGAACACAAGATGTTTTCTCTGAGCACCAGGAAACACTTCTGTGCTGTGCAGGTGACAGAGCACTAGCACAGGCTGCCCAGAGGCTGCGGAGTCTGTTCCTTGGAAAGTTTCAAAAGCCATCTGAACCTGGTCCTGGGCACCCTATCCTTACTGGAGCAGAGTTTGGCCAGAAGGACCCAGAGATTTCTGCCAAGCTCAAGCATTCTGATAATGTGATTTTGTGATTCTATGGGTAATCTAGGTTACCTGTACTAAAAGATAAGAGTGACAGTAAAAAAAATAACAAAAAATTCTGTCTTGTGATATGTAGGATAGGGTGTGTGCACTTATTCCTAAGAGATGACAAAAATTCTACGTTTGAAGAGCAAATTGGTACATGATGTTCATATTCCCTGGAAGTACAGAACTTAACTGGAAGGATGTGACTCATGTCCTCTTTTTCATCTGAAAATTTTGTCTGAATGAAGTTTGAGGATTATGGGAATTTGTGAAAAGGATTTGTGTTATATAAGCCACTAACTTTAGCCACTACAATGCAGGCTATTAATGCATTATGTATGTTGGAACTGCTCTTTTAGCTGTATTGCAGATACGGTTCATTGATAATCCATGTTTTGGATTGTCTACAAACTGCAAATGTATGCTTCTGCTTAATAATCAATCTTTGTATCACTTATGTACTGGGCTCCATGTGTTCTAGATCTGTGTCCAGCTCATTCTATTTCTACTGTGGAGCATGTGTGCACATATTCCTGCTCAGGAAATGCCAGTTAAAAGCTGCCTAGACTACAGTTTACGTTACTTGATGCAGGAGGAAGTGAATTAGCAACCCTTCTGGTCTTAGAAGCTTTGGTAGTTGAGTTACAACTGTTACAGATATTTTGGAAGTGGTTCAAGGAAGGAAGAATATATTTAATTTAATAAAACTAATGTGTTGGGTATTTTTCTTCCTTTTCAAGCAACGAGAGAAAGATATTTCAGGGAACAATGGTTGGTGAGAACAATGAGGTGAATAATTTATAAGTGTGCATTTAGAAAAAGTATTTTTCTAGGCTTACCTGAAGAATTTCTTTCAGTGTCAGTCTAGGATGCTCCAGGAGAGAGCTCTGACTATTAGAGAAAGATGCAGGATGCAATTTTAAGCAATTACCTGTTGTGCAAGAATATTATGCTACTTTGAGCACCATGGGTATATTCAATTAGTTATTTGGACATTTATTAATATATAATATTTATCTGATTATGAATTGCAGGAATTTTCCTTCATAATTTTTTTGTTTTATTAGTTGCTTTACAGTCTAAAATCATAATTGTTGTGTTGCAGTTTCCCAAAAAACTGTTCATTATTGAAGTTATTATTTCATTGCTATATACTGTATGCAGCAACCAGGTTACATATGTAAGTGATATTTTTGTGAGTTTTGGAATATAGCCAAATGTTTTTAGAAATGGCATTCAATATATGCAGTTTTAAGTATTTGGTACAGATACAATGTTCAAATGTAAAACCATGTTATGAACTCCAATTACAATGCCAGGTGTTCATCTTCCCCAGTCAGTTCCTCCAATTCTCTGCTGCAAATACATGCTCCAGATCCTCTTCCTTTACTCTGTGTTCCTCTGGAATATTTCCTTCCTGCTCTCTTTGCTCTCTACATCAGAAACAACATGATTCCCCAGCTTCAGTATATCAAGCTAATCTTTTATGCATTCAATTATGAGCAATTCACATTTTTCAGTTGTGAAAATTCACGTGAGATATTGTGGTGAAACGAGATTCAGCTTAGTGAGCTCTGGTAGGAATGCTGAAGTTATATTATACTTATAGTGATAGGTAATGCTGCCTTGGCTAAGGAATTCCCAGTCATGCCTGGTGGTGTCTTGGATGCACCTCTGAAGAAGATTGATATTGAGTGCTGAGCAAAAGGAGGAGATGGTCAAGGGAGAGTAAGAATTTAGGAAGCAAAGAAACAACATCAGAGCCACCTACAGTGCTTAGGAAGTATTTGGAGAACTCCTACTATGTGGTAATTTTATTGTGATCATTGTATTACTTACAGCCATGGGACTTTGCTCAGAGGATATCCAATTAGGAACACTGAAAAAGAAGAGATTAGTCTGGGAAAACCTTGGCAGTAGCAGGAAAATATTAATTACAGGCTGAAAATTACCTCAGTACCTCAAGTTTAATCATAAAACCACAAAGCCTTGGGCCAGCTCTTTATTTTTCATCTCCTTTGTGACACTTGGATCTCTGTTTGCATACTTAAAGTTTTAATCACCCTGTACGTTATTGGTAGGAGGCTGCATGGCTTTTCCTTGCTGTAGTCAGGAAGGGTCTGTTTTTCTCATAACACTATTTTCCACTTGTCCTGAGAACAACTTAATGCTCCAGTGGTTACCATGGGGACCAGAAAGACTTTCAGCATTTCTTTCACAGAATTTCTGCAGGCTGCTCTATGAGCCTGCACAATTCCAGCAGCATGACACCATGTTATATTTATTTATTTAAGATGTTATCTCTTAAGGAAAGCCTTATTCTGATTTCTGAACAAGTTAACAAGAATTAACAAGTGTTATTAACCATCTCACTAATTCCTTTTTGTTGTTTTTTTTTTTATCCCATTTTTTTAATGGAAACTCAAAATATAAAGATTCCAGAAAGTAAACACAGGGGCCATTTCATTTGTTTTCTGGGAGTAACAGAGCAAGAATCTTTCCTTGTTATTAGTCATTAGATCAAAGCTACAATGGAGTTGTATTTATGTTCAAACCTAAATTTCACTGAGTAAATGGCTTCAAGCTCAATATTCAGAGATTAAATTAGGTACCTAAAGTCTGATTAAATACTCATGAAAAAGAATACTTGGCCCATAGTTCATGTTTATTTCTGCCCTGGTTGACTGGATTTTTATTTTTTTTTTTTCCCAAAGTTCCCTGATGGATTATGGTCCTGTTTATTTTTCAGTGCACCTATTCATTTACATGTCAAGTGACTGGGGATACTTCAGTGCTGGGGCTAAGATGCAAGGGTCTTTAAACTGTCCTCTGCTTTGCCTTCAAATTTTCTGGGATCTAAAATCACTCAGCAGACCAGAGACTCTTACTCTTTCTTTAAAACTGCCCTCTTTAAGTGGAAACTAGTTGTAAAATTGTTCTATAGATGAACTAGTAAAACCTCTGCTCCTAGCATTGGGATGAGTATTGTAATAAATGTTATTTTTTTGGAAGTGAAATTGAAAAATCACCAGAAAAGTTCCAAAATTTGTCCCTTACTTTGATATTCACATTCTTATGTGAATAACTAGGTCTCAAACTAGACATTTGCTGAAACTGACTTTCCCTGGGTATTCTATGTAAAGCTGACCCTGTGTTATTTTCTGCTGTGAAGGCACTTCAATGTCATTTGTCAGACAGTCAGGCTCAGAGACAAATAAGGTTTCATTTCTGGGCATGGATCAGGACACTGCAGTGGACCTAGCAGACATCTATTTACAGAAAACTTCCCTGTGAAAGGAGAACCTTCTTAGAAACAAAAGGCATGTGGCTGTCTACTGTGCACATTCAGGCTTCCCCATGCAATCTAACAGATGTTTTCTCTGTGCTGCAGAACTGTGCCATACCCACTGCCTTTCCTATTTTTCTTCTCCATTACGACATATTTTGCCTCTGGATTGAAATATACAGCAGGCATTTATGTGGAGAGCTTCACATCTTCAGTATTTGCTGGTCACTCAGCAAGAACCAAGTTGTGTGCTTAATCTGATAAACCCTCACAGCCCTGACTCTGTGAGCTGTTTGCACTATGAGGTTACGTGAGAATTCATGCATACTTGGATGTGATGGGGCTTCTAAAAATATCGCACACCAATGTACATGCACACTGACAGCAGAAATGCCAGACATTCCTCACTGCTCAAGGCTTTTCTTTGAATGTGTATGAGTATGAAAAAGAAACCAGTTCGAGGAATGCAGCCACCACCCAGAAGGTAGTATTCTAAGAATTCTTTTAGTAGAATTTCTTTGCTAATTGCTAATTGCTCATAGATTCTTTGTTCCAAATAACATGCAGCTGTAGCCTGAAATACTATAGATCTTCTCCTGCCCTTTGCTATCCAGTCAACTTGACTAGTGGTGAAAAAAAAAAAAAACAACAAAGGACTGTTGGAGGGAGAGCTGCCAATCAAAGAAAGTTTGCTATTGAAACAAAAGTGAATCTGCCTCCCTGTCAGACTTTCCACAGACAAAAGCGTATTTTGTTTTCCTTTGGTACTCACAGTGGCATGGTCTTCATTAAAAAGTCAACGAGCCAAAGTTACAGCTGTACAGGACTGCCAGCCAACTTTTTGCAGCCAAGTGGTCTAAAGCAGTCCATGAGAGCATAGATGTCTCATAGTATGATGAGGTGAGGAATATACAATGAATAGCTATTTCTGTGTCTGTGGGTGAAGTGGGAAACGAGGAGACAACACAGAGGTTATCACAAAATGCAAGTAATACAAATAATCCTGGGAATTTGCTGTCAGTTATATAAGCTACACATCTGATAGCGCCTGAGAGACCCAACAGATTGAAATGAAGTTGTCACATCGACCTCATCCATGGCCAAGAAAGATGGGGGAACATTTAAATTCTCAGCTTCAGCATCAGTCATGCTTATTGATTCCAGTAAAGGTCTCAAAGCTGGAGGAATCTGTTTCCTATTTAAGATGCAACCATATTTTCTAAAAACAATTCTACCTTTAAAGAAACAGAGAGATATTCAGGCTCTGTTTCTGACTCACTCTGCTCTTAAATGTGGTGTAAACAACCTTCATACAAATGGAAGTGCATACCCACTATAGGGAAAACACATTACTAGGTTGGACATCCCTTAGTATGTGGCAGTAGCTCTACATTTTCAGAGAGTCTTCTGCCAAATATTTTGCTCTTGAAGATGAGCTAAGCAGTTCATAGACTCATGGAATGGCTTTGGTGGAAGAGACCTCAAAGATCATCTGGTTCCCATCACCCTTGCTGCAGGAAGGGTAATGTGGTGGATGAACTGTTTGCATAGAACCTGTTCCTGATGCACTCAGAGAACAAATCATATTGACCAAAAGTCTTAAATAGGAATCAGCACTGGAAATACTTTCGTTCAATTCTCTGTTCTTCATTACCCTTAGAGACAGAAAAAATTAAGACATGCCCATTAGCATCAATTCCTACTCATTGCTTGTAAGAGACCAATGTAACTGCTGTATTGTCTGCCTGCTTTGAAGTATACTGTGCTACTACTGTATATGTATTGGTATACATATAATATGTATTGGTAATACATATTAGAAAATTAATATGAATTATTTTTTATCTGTTGATGTGCATGTTAATATCCCCATTCTGAGTCAAAATTTACTCTTTAGGGCAAAATGTAACTATAGAATCATAGAATCACTCAAGTTGGAAAAGACCTTAAAAATCATCGAGTCCAACCACAACATAACCATACTACCCCAACTCTGACAATCCTCTGCTAAATCATGGCCTTGAGCACCACATCCAAACGGTTTGTAAACACATTCAGGGATGGTGACTCAACCACCTCCCTGGGGAGCCTATTCCAGTTTAACAACCCTTTCTGTAAAGACGTTTTTCCTAATATCTAACGTAAACTTACCCTGGCGCAACCCAGGCGTCCTGTCACCTGTCACCAGTGAGAAGAGACCAACCCTGCTCCCGCTGTAAGCACCTTTCAGACATTGGAAGAGAGCAATAAGGTCTCCCCTCAGCCTTCTTTTTCCTCAGACAAAACAGCCCCAGTTCCTTCAGTCTCTCCTCATAAGGCATATTCTCTAAGCCCTTCACAAGCCTTGTTGTCCTTCTTTGGACCTGCTCCAATCTTCTCAGAGAATTTCTGTAAAAAAGTCTTATCCTTGTCTACACAATCCTCCATGCAGTTTAGAATTGTGTGCAAACAAAATGCAATAAGAGATAGGGCTAGAACAGCATCACATCAGAAGCTTTTCAGATTGATTCCTGCTTGTGCAAACCTGACCTGTTGCTAAACTAAACTGATGGCTGAAACAAGATTCATCATTATCTGGGTGTCAGTTCCAGTATTATTCAATGAATAGTGGGCATAACAAAAAAAAATTATTTTCTTCCTTTCTATGGTTAAGTTTTATATACTTAATCTTAATTACAGTTTGTTTTCTCTCCTCAGCCCTACGTAGATTAACCAATACTAATTCCTTAACTTTTTTTTTTTTTTTTTAATGGGCCAGATTTTTAAAACCTTCAGTCATTCTGGTTGCTTGTCTGGACTAACCCACATTCTTCTTGATCTGCAGTGCCCAAAAATGGACACAGTGCTTCAGCTGAGATCATACCACTGACAAGTAAAATGAAAGAGTTACTTCACATGTTTTGCAGGCAAAACTATTGTTTATCTATCACGGTACAGTATGTTCTGTTTTTGCATAGCACCGAATAATATTCTACTTGTAACTCAGTGTGGTTTGCAGGTCCTTTTTTGTATCACCCGAGATAATAATTATTCATTCTGTTGGTATACAGCTGTATATCTCTTATATGCAGAACTTGACATGCATTCTGGCTGAATTGCATTGTATTCTTCCTAGACAATTTCTATAAAATTCCTCAATGATTCTATTGTAGGACTATTTTTAGAACCACTCTTGTTAGCAGATAGTGGCCAAAGGCATTGTCAGTGATGCCTCATTACCACGGGTAATGTTTGCAGTGTCACTTTTGTCAGTCTGCATTAGCCCAGACACTGATGGCACCAAAGACACCTCATCCCAAAGATGCTTGAGAACAGGTACCTATCAGCATGTTAAGTGTCTAAAATTTCACTGCATGCAATGAAAATTTGCTTCAGTGTGATTTCTGATTGTTTGAGGATCGACTGTTAAAACAACCCAACAGCACAGTGGTTCCAGAGAGTCATCTGAGATGCCTTAGGCTGACTCCGACTGCACAGAGAATGTCAGAGGGGAGGTACAGGACCTGGGGGGCAGTCTATGCCTTTCTGGATGGAAGCAGGATGCCAAACAAGAGATCCTAGGACCTTTTAAATAGCATTAGATCCTTCCTATAAACTGAATCAAGTCCCACTAAATTAATGGTGGGGGTTTGAAGTACTATCCAGGCTAAAGACTGCACATACTATATGCACTTCTCTGAAAAGAGACAGTAGGACACTGGAATTAGGAGGCAAAAGGCGGGGACTTCACAAAGATCCTAGGACATCTAGGATCAGTTTTGGGCGATGGCCTTCCTCCTTGTTACAAAGAAAAACAAAAATCTGTGATGAACAGTAACTTGAATTACCTTTCAAGTAAGAGTTAAAAGTGTAAGATTATTGCACATATTTACTGAGGGATAAACAAATTCACCTTAGTTTAGTCGGGTTGCTTGCCAAAGTTTAAACAGTGACTGGGAATTTTTCTTCATATGTAATGATCCTTTATCGTCTGTGATTAAGAAGGTCTTCATTTGGTAGATAACTCCAGAAATGCTCAGAATTCTTAAGGAATCCTAATATCACATATTTTAATAACTTCTGAACTGATTTTACTGAATATTTTGTGATTATTCTTTTTTTTCCAGAGAAGCATTTTGACATACAGTTGAAGGAAAAAATAGAATTTCCATTCATCACACAAGAGTAGTATTGTTGCACTAACAGAATTTATTCCTTGAGGTTATATTTCATTTCAAATGAGAAAAATGTTTGAAATCCAATTGTGGATCATTCATGTCCCTTTAAAAGTTCCTACAGTATTTCAGTTTTGGAGATTATTATTCTCAACTTTGAATATTATAATTGTAGCATCTTAGAATATCTGAAGATATTCTATGTATAGAATAAAAAGGCAGTTGAAAGTGATCAACAATGGTCATTGAGTCCAGCTCATGGCTTCAGACAGGTCTACAAAAAAAATCAAATCCTACATCTCAGAATGTTGTCCAAACACTCTTTGAACCCTGGCAGCTTGGGGCCATAGCCACTGCCCTGCCACCTAAGATAGAAAGTTGTTTGGAGCACATAAGTTATAAGAAGCTAAGAGTGTAGGGCTTGTTAATTCCAGTGAAGAGTAGGAAAAGGGTAGATATCTAATTATGATTTTCAAGTACATAAAAAGGTTTAAACTCCTTTTAGATACAGTCAGTGGAAGAAGGCAGTTGGATTTGAGTATGGAATTTTCATTGCGGCAGTGGTTATGCACCATAGGAATTGCCCTGAAAGGCTGTGGGATCTTCATTCTTGAGTCTGTCAAAATTCAAGTCTTAAGCAAACTGATCTGTCTAGGAAGCTCATGCTGCTCTGAGAAGGGTGTTAGACGGAGTGTCCTTCAGAAATACATTCCAACTAAAATTCTTTGATTAGAAATATCGTGCATGTTCTCAAACCAAAGCAATGTTAATTTTCCATTTCTTTAATATTTACTTCCCATGACTTAATTAAGACACGGAGGGACAGAAACAAAACAAGAAGATAGAAGACATCAGTAACTGAAGATATTTACATTTTCAATGGAGAAAAATACAAAAGTCCCTGTAAACAACTGAAATTCACTGAATTAAAAAAACTTTTAATTAAAATAAATGTTCTTTTAGAATCAAGGCTGCTTATAAAACTTACAGTGTATTTAGTTTTTATATAACACTTTATTATTGTCAACCATGAATTGATAAACTTGACAGAGATGGAGAAAGAGCAGCAGTTCACTTGCAGAACTGGGAACAAAATATGTTCCTCCCAGAATAGCGTTCAAAGCTTTGGACAGTTTTTCTTGTTTCCTGTCAGAAGATCTCTTGTTTTAACTGCTCTCAGTTTTAATGGATATTAAAAATTGGTGAACACTGTCCATATTCACTCTCAGAAAAAACACGATCATCTTGGTCTGTCATACTAGAAAGCTCGCCTCTGAAGTAACTTCTAATTTCTTTGTCTTACATGCTTTACATCATCTGTGTTCCTATATTCCAGTAGATTTCTGAACAAAGAAAAGACACAAATTGAGTCCATTTTTTTTTTCTCCCAAGATCCCAGTATAAAATAGAAATGTGAAGAAACAGACACTATAGGAAAAGGTCCTTCTGTTCCAGCTGTACTATTATGAGAGCTTGAGCCCTTGAACGTTCTGTCTCCTGTTGAGCTACTCCTTTTCCTGTCTTGTTTTCTGCAGCCTGACAGCTAATTTGCTGGCTCCCTATTCATTTCTCCCTTCCTTCAGACTTTTTTCACAGCCTGTTTTGTAGCTCTGCTATCCTTTCTGCTTGCATTTTTGGATCAGGGTGATGTAGATTCTCTTGGCAGTTCATTGTCATTAATCATGTGCATGAGTCGAGTCTGCTTTGCTGTGAGATCTCTGTGAGAACATACAGTAGAATTCCAGTTTTCCTGGAATTTTTTACTATTTCAGCTTCAGTGGATTCTCAGTAAGTTTTGAATAATCACACATGATTAAGTCCATACCGAAGGGGATTTGTTACTTTCCTTCACATTTATTTATATTCTAAGTTAAAATTTCCAATATTTTTTTTTTATTTCTCATTCAAGTAAAAGGCTGAATTTTTTCTCACTTCAAAAACTTGATATTTTATGCCTATTAAATTTAGCACTGAGTGTTCTGTATCAGACTGTAAGAGGAGATTACAACACTCAGATTCTGTTGCAATCAGAATCACATGAAGTTGTATGAGTAAGCACAGTCTGTTCAACAGAAAAAATAAAACAATAATATTTACAGAACTGAGGAAATAGTGAGTTCTGAGGAAAGTAGTAAAAATGTTTTTAAATATTTGATGCATAACTCACAGACAGGTCATTTTGACATCTGATTGTCAAAAAGAGAATCCCCAAATCAGCTGCTGTTGTTTGATTTGTAAAGTTTGCATGATTGTTTGGATTTTTTTTTTTCTTCTGTTGACTGAATGCACTTCTCATAATCATGTTCCTGACTTGGATGCATACATAAACTTGTTAACGTCTTTCTCACTTTTTTTTTTTTTTTTTCCCCATTTTTTTCATTTGTATGAACACTTATGATGAAAGAGAGTAACTTATATAGGCAAGGGCTTAAGAGGCTGCTGTGGCTCATACTGCTTATTGGAGGTTCACTCTCCTTCAGTGGTTAGGTGCTGGTTTGTGCTTCAGAACCTGAGGACTTATATATCAAAGAAAACTTCCCTGGATATTTCCTGTCCTCTGGTTAATTTCATTATTCTTACAAAGGTCCAATAATTTTTGGAAAACAGCTAAGAGATTGGCTTCAGCATTATGTCTGAACCTTGTCTAAATGTAGCCTTTAAAAATATGGGAATATCTCACATGACAGAGTAAATTCAAATTAACAAATTTCATGGGGGACAAAAGAAAAAGCAGTGTCTATTGCAGAGAGAAATTCTACTAAAATTGTGGGCTGGTAAGAATGGAAGATCTGGATATCTCTGTTTAGCACAAGGTAAGTCAACAGCAGTGGAGCAAATGTGCTGACAGTGTTGTTAAACAGAAGTTTTAATATCCATCCCCAAAGGAAATAGCTTGTTTTTATCTCCATATCCAACTCCCACATATGGCAATAACAGCTGCAAATGGAGATCCAAAGTAAAAGAGGATTGCATGCGTGTTAAGATCACAGCTTCCTTAGGAGAAACATTGGAAAAGAAAGGACAGTGAGTAATATAAATCTTTTTCCCTCTAGCAATGTTGATCATATAATCTTAGAACCAGTTCAGGAGCATGGGCTGAACTAATCAAAAATATCAGAAGTCTGGAGGAGAACAGAAGTAGAACAGCTGGTAAAATACAAGGTTTTGCTGAAGTTTATTTCATATATGGATTTGTGATAATTTTGGATGTCATCCATTCCGCCTTAGACATCTATAGCAGTAAATTAAGTAGTGCTAGAATGATTCCAGAAAAGAAGTTTGGATGAAGCTACAGTGCTTTGGAGGGGTGAGACCATTTGTTATTAACGACATGGACTGCTTCGTGCCAGGTTGCCTCAGTGCCAAAGGCAGTTCCTGGATGATTTTACCCTAGTAGCATAGTTATAGTCCTAAGGAGCCTCTTCCTTCACAAATTGGAATTTGAGATCCTAAAGTTCCTCTAAATTTAAGACAGGAATTTTATCCCTTTTAACCTCAAGATGTCCTAAAATTCCAGGCATCAACATTAATTTGGCACATCTTAATTTACCTTGGAAGTTCACATGGCATTTTTCAAGTATTTTTTATTCATGTGCAGAGGACCTGTTCTGCAGAGATGTTTTCTGTGTTTCAACAGACATCAATATGTAATAATAAATTACAAAATGTAATAATAAACTTTTTTTTTTTAAATGTATGATGCCCTTTGTTGTTCTTCTTTGCTGGTATGGGAAAGTCTCTCCAATCACTAAGCAAGGAAGTTAGGCAGTTTTCAGCTTCAGTTATAGACTGACAGACTTCAGCTTCAAATATACAACTTCAGCTACAAATATACTTCAAGTGTTAATCGGGTGTAGGCTGTGCCATGTTCCTGAATTGCTCATTTTATATCTACGCTACTGTCATTAAATAGGAACGGTCATCAGGAAAACAATAACAGTTAACACTATTCTAAGCTTGAAAGACAATACAGAAACAGACATGTTTCAAGGTATTTCCATGCTTTCCTTTAGGAATTTGATAGATTTGTTTTTCAGTGGCGGTATCTGACAAAATCGTGGAAATAATAATTATTAAAAAAAAGACAGAAAGATTAAAACAGTTGAAAAAACTCAAGACCTAGTCTGAACTAAATTTAGTTTTTACTAAGGAAAGGAATATGCTAAGTCTAATAAAACTGTCTTCAGGAAATACATATATTCAGTATCCTTATATGAAAGGTAGATAGAAAACGGTACTAAGCTAATAGGATAATTAAAACCAAATCACAACTTCAAAATAGTCAAATAAGTTAGTTTTGCTGTAGGAACGGCTAAAACTCTTTGTCAAAAATGTGAGAGGATCTGGAAATTGACTCAGGATCTGGAACATTAATTCTTAATTTTTCTTTATTTGACTTGAGACAAAAGATTGCATTCATTAAGAATTTCTCTGCCTCAGGCTGTCCTTCAGCATTAAGGACACATGACACAGGAGAGAATCCTTATCATTTTAGCCACCAAATCACTTTGGGTGATCATTCCTCAGGACCAGTCCCTGTCCTGCACTCATGGTTCATACCTGGAAGTTGTTTGATAGAGAAATTCTTGGCCCAGGTTAAAACAATGCCAGGGAATGTTCTCATAATTCAACGTGTTCAGCTTCCAGTGCCCAGGAATGTTCTCTGGCACTGCTCGATCTGTTAACATGGATACAGCCCAAAGCTTTTTGATTTAGACACTCAGAATGACACCTGAGACAAAACTTGCAATGGATGAATAGTGTATTTAGAGGTGAAAAATAGCATAAAGGAAAGGAGATGATGATGGATGAAGGGAAATAAGAAAGTACTTGAAAATGTATTCTTTCTGGATAAATCACACACACACACACAAAATAGATGCCGATTGATTTTCTTTCATTTAAAAATTATGTAACAAAGAATACATTTAGAACTATCACTCTAATGGCATTATGCCTGTCCATTCTGAGGCATTATCATTGTACTTTCTGAATTCAAATAATATTGATCATCTTTTCTTAATTTTTCTGCACTATTTATGCATGTATCCTTTCAATGGAATGATAGACCAGTACAACTTTTTCCTATTTTTTTCTTTTTTTTAAGACAGATTTACTTCTTTCTTATGGGATTATGGTGTTTTCTGTTTGTTTTTGTTGTTTTGTTGTTTTTTTTTTTTTTAATTTTTTGTGTGTAGAGCAAAAAGTTCATAATTTATTCCCACTTATCATATGATTTCCCCACTTTAATTATCTCTGCCAGCTCATAATTCTTTCAAGCTTTGGGAAATGTCTCCTTTCAAAGCACTTATTACCTACTTTGCTACCTTGTGCTTAACCTAGCAAGAGTAATAAAAGTAATTACTTGTACTCACACTATCAGTATTTTTACAAATATGATCATTTCCTCTTTATCTCTCAAAATGAATTTCACTTTATTAAAATTATAATCACTGAAATGAGAGACCTGTTGTGTAATATATCAAAATTCCAAGGATAGATAATTGCTGGCAGCATCACATTTTTGCATGTAATTCCTGTTGGGTTTCCTTATACAACAAATTTATTTTCGTTAGTCATTAGGTAAACATTTACAGAACTGCTCACCTTATTTTATAGGGTAAATTTTCAAAACAGAAGTAATACTCAAGCTTGTTCTTTATCTTCTAAGGCACTGATCCTTAAACTTTTAAGCTTATTTCTGGTGAAAAGAGTTACATTTACAAACTATGTTTCCTATCTATGTTATATAGCATTAATTTTAACATTCTAATCATTGATTAGGCTGATTTCATTGAATGACTGACTTCATTTCATACCCAATACATGTCTTCTGGCTGCAGGTAAGGAAGAAAAGAGCCTAGACCAAAGTTGATGTTCCACTGATATTTACCATGAGATTGAGTTTAGAAAGAAAATTTCTCCTATTTCAAGTTTACATATTTAGGGAAGCTGACTATATGTGCTTAATTGTTTGGTTGACTTCATAACAATTGTACTGCCACATAATATATATATAATGTGTGTGTATATATAATTTTTTTCATGCTTCTCTATTTTTGATCTATGGGCATTGCTATTAAGTGCTACTGATATGGAAATATTTACACCTGTTTTTTTTTTTTTTTTTTTTTTTTTTCTCCCCTATTTCTGCTATTTATAGCCTAAAAACTATGTGAAAGTAGAGATGAAGAAAGCTTTTTCTGAACCTATAAGTTATGGCTAACTATGCAGAAAGGAATTTGAATAAAATCTAATGCACAATCTGATAGTCACATTTTTGGCAACTTAGTGCAAAAAGTAATAGGAAGATGAGTATGAGTCTATCACCAGAGATATCACCTAAGTTCAGATAACATGGATGTTTTCTTACCAAGGGCAGGAATATATATGGCTATATAAAATTTGAAATAATTTAGAGGGAAGCAAGTGAAATGCTATATGAGGAATTTGCCAAATGAAGGTAAGAAGAACATTCTGACAGCTACATCAGAGCTGGTACAGAATAGGAAACTACATTCTGTCTGTTAGGTGAGGAAACAATCTTTTTTTCCTATGTAGAAAAAATATTTTTTTCCCGGGTTTTTTGTTTTGTTTTGTCTTGTGTGTTTTTGTTTGTTTATTTGTTTGTTTTCTCTGTGGAGGATTCAGAATCCTTGAGATTTTTTTCCATTTTAATTGCATTATTATCTTGTCTAAAAATGGGACTGCCCACATTTTTGGTTGCATTTTATTTTCTTTTACAGAGTAAGCAAACCAGCATAATTACTGCATTTTTCAACGTAAATATCACACCCTGCCCTATAAATGCCAAGATGCTGAAAGAATGAAAAAATTGCAGGTGTTTCTGACTGATTCTAGTTTGCAATAAGAAAATATCATAAGTGATCCAATTTGGAAGTGCTCCACGTACAAGAACAGGAGTGATGCTAGACAAAAAAATAGTCCTTATGGAACTTTATTTAAATATTTAGAAAAATCAAAAATATCCAGAAGAAAATGTATAACAGTAGTGAGCTATAATCATAACCAGAAGAGAGGTCATTAAGCTAATAGATCTGTACTTTATATATATGCGTGTATAATACTGTGTCCTGGAAAGTCTCAGACTGCAATCTGAAATTCACTCCATCATGGCTGTTGGGTTGCTAGCTAGCTCCCATTCACATAGTAATTCTTAGCAAATGTTTTTTAGAGCAAAGTTTCAACATAATCAGTCTCAAAAAAAGGCTTAGACTTCAAAGCACAACTTTTCTTTCCCTCTCAAATATATTCCAACTGTACGTTCCTTTTTTTTTTTTTTTTCTTGACTAAACAATGGGAAATACCTTTCTCATTCTGAGATTTATTGCTCCTTCCAAATATCTGACAGATAACCTTGGAAATAATTTTATTGAAGAAGGATGTAAGAAAAATTTATGAAAATTCTGGAACTCTGGTAATCTGGCAGCTAAAGGTTTCCAGTGAAGCCATGCTTAGCCTCAGACTGAAAGAGTGGTTGTCCCTGTGACCACTCTAAACCAAAGATGAGACTGAATATGGAGGGACATTTACCAGCATGTCAGCCCAAGATATTCATACATGAGGGTTTGGCTTTTCTTGTGAATGTTTCATACTAGTTTTGTTGTAAAAAAATGTTTTATACTCCTTTTTTATGCATTGAATATTTATGATATATGGTATATCACATACGATATATATGATATATTGCTAACAGGTCAGGCAGATTTCCATATCTATTATTTTCCCATTTACCATGGTGCTGTCATACTGCTATCCAGTTTTGGATATCTTTATATTCATAAGCATTTGTGGCCTAGGAAACATTTGTGCTATACATAATCTCACATTAAGGATTACTAAATCATAGAATGGTTTGGTTTGGAAGGGACCTTTAAGATCATCTAGATACAACCCTACTGCTATAGGCAGGGACACCTCCCTCTAGACCAGGTTGCAGAAAGCCCCATCCAGCCTGGCAAAAAGAAGATGCCTATGCAACTTACAAGGAGTCAACCAAATAGGTAAAGTGAAAATAGCTGTGTACATAGTAGTAACGTACATAGGAATAATACTTGGAGAATCACCAAGTAAAGTTCCATAAATCCATCTGAGACACAGCATAACCCCACTGAGTGCTGGATGTTTTGCTTTGCAAATAGATGCATCCAGGAATGCCCCTGCTTGTATTAAGGCTTTTCTGTCTCTGTGATGCAACTCTTCCAGTGGGAGAAAAATGAACAGAGAAAGCCATTTCTGAGTTGTTGGACATAAGAACTGTAGAAAAGAAGCAACATTGCAAAAGAGTTCTTTATGTCAATATTTTCACTGGAGAAAGTCTGTACCAGCTGGAGATCTGGACCTAATATTTTAAATATTGTTTAGGCTTTAAAACACATTTCCTCTATGCAGATCCAACAGTGCATGACATTAAGAAAATCTGACTAATCAGTGAAAGATGAGGGGCTACATTAATTATAAGAATCACTTCCTGTGATAGAAATTTAATCTTGGCAGTGAAACAAATTTGGTTTGGGAATAAAGAAGAAATGAACCTGATGGTAGGCCAATACTAATTGGCCAGTATTGACTACTAACCTCAGAATTTTTGCATAGACACATTTCTGGTATATTAGTAGTAAATCAGCATGTGAATTCAGTATATAGTTAATTAGAAACAAACAAGCAAAAAATAAGCAACTCCACCATGACATCATTTAAAATATGTAGTTCATTTTTTTTCATATATTGAAGAAATGCTATTTATAATAGATATCCCATTTTTTTAAAAAGAGCCAAAACATAGAGAATAATTTATATTAAAAAAAAACAAACTGTACTAAGTCAAATTAATAATTTGTGAAAACGAACAACTAACTGATAACACAATAGCATAAAGAGAGCTGGGGAATGAAGATATCTGCATATTTCAAGATACTTGACCATCTCTTCTTTTTCTTCCTTCCTGTTTGATTTCAGATTTAAAACTTCTGGCTGAATCATTGCTATTGAGACTTCAATAGTAACACATTCTGTAGCCACAGAGGACATATTATAGTTTATGTTATGATTCAATTATTTACAATAACACAATTAAGATAATGTTATGTACATGTCGTTGTAAATGATGCTCTAAGCAGAAACACATCACTCCTGCTTGGAGATGTCAAAAGAGTAACTCATTGTGAAGCAACACTTCCTCTGACATTATACAATATTTTTATGATGGATAAAGTACTAAAATATCCTGAAATCAGCTCTAGTTGTAAGTTCAATTCACATTGGAAATAACATCACTGTAATTATACATAGTTGCAATCAGTAGAAATCCTTTACACTTACTGTAATACTAGTCTGGAATTTCTTTTCTTTTTATATTTAATAGCTAAAATAGTGTTTGCACCTAATGAAAAGTCCTTACATTTCTGCTAGTCTATAGAGAAAGATTTTTGTGCAGACTTCTTGGCAAGAAATCTCTTTTTTCTATAAAGAATTGCCATGGATAATACCTTTCAAATCTACTCCAAGTATATGCTGCCAGAATGGCTTGGCTCCAAATGTTTTGCAAGTTGATGATGTCAAATGTTGCCAGAATTAATTCTGAAGTCTCTCTTAGTAATATAGATCCAGTGTAGACAAGCCTGTCAAAAATTTTAGCACATGTCCTCCTGCATGGCTTACTTTCTTAGAAGATGATGCATTGCTAAATCTTCAGTCAGCATAAATTAATCTAATACAACCAGGAGGATTTTTGCCAGCTCTGATCTAGTGTCTAGTCAGTCCTTGGCCTGTCCAATAAAACAACAGATAAGTTTGCCAAGTTGGACCAACTACCTTTATATGTATGCTTATGCTTAGATATAGTGCAAGAAGCATGGGGTTATAGTTCTGATCCAAAATGTACTGTTTGGTGTCCCAGGTAAAGAATCTTTCCTGCTAAATGGATTCACTTAACTGTTCCCTTCCCTTATAAATATACTTGTTTTTGTTTCACCCAATTTATGCAACCCAAAATAGCATTCTCTGTCACTATTTGTTCTGGATCTTGACCCAGCTTCTGTAGAAGTCAAAGGCTAACTCCCACTGAGACTGGAGATTAGTGATCAAAAGCAAAAACACCAGGAGTACTCATTCTTCACAGGGACAGGCAGAAGATTATCACACAGCAACAGTAGTCACTATGTAGAAGGGAATTTTTTCTGGGAAGGATGCAACCAGGATGTTTATCAGAGTTTTGTCATGTTATGTTCTGGAGTTATCATGCTTTTCCACTGCTACAGGCCTTTTATTAACTGACTTCTGGCCAAGGAGGACTTTTATTTTCCACATTAACTTGAAACTTTCCCTGGAAAAATTTTTTACTCCAAACCATGTCTGAATATTTGTTCTTTTTTTTTTCCAGTCAGTACCTGTTCAATTTTTTTGTAGTTACTAATATATTAAAAAAAAAAAAAAAAAACACTACCACCAACAAAAAAGTACAAAACAGGAAACGGTAATGAATTTGGATCTGACCTACCAAAGTTTTTTTACACCACATTGACAGTATTCTCCAGGAGAATTAAGTATACATCAGCATTGAATTTATAACTTGAAACAAAGATTGGATTCTGACAAAGATACTTTTTCAGAAAGTACCAGAATTTATGTCTTAAAAGCTAGGTGGCACACAACTCTGCTGCGGTAAAGTAGAATAATATTCTTCCATTATCTGAATAGTTTTCCTGTTGGATAGAGCCTTGATTGGAAGTTGAAGGGAATTGCCACGAGATTATACAAAAGATATTATACAAGAGATTATACCATTTCAAAGACTGGTGACTGGGAAAAAGATGTCTTAAAAGGAAAAAAAAAGCGTGTTTCCAGTCCTCCAATTTAAATAGATATACTTAGCTCCTTATTCTTCTTGGAAGTGGGCTAGAACAGACCAGATTGGATAATGCCCTGCGTAGCCTGATCTGGTGGGTGGTGACCAGTCCATGGCAGGGGATTGGAACTAGATGATCTTGAAGATTCTTCCGATCCAAGCCAATCTGTGATTCTATGATAGCACTTAACACACCATACAAGTGAGTGTCTGTTGGTTGCCTTTGCTTGGTGCTGTGGCACATTGGATGCTACGCTTTTATCTTAAAGTACACAATCTTAAGATATAACAAAGAAGCTATGGAGATAGACACACATATATCAAAATTTCTCCAGTTAAAAAACTACATGATGATTATTTTAGCTGGCAACATTTGAATTTCTGTTTTTTTCATTCTTATTAATACTTCAGTTTTGTGGAGTACATGATTGTTCTCCACATAGTCTTACAAACATACATTTTAGCCAGTGATGGGACATCATATGTTTATATCCTAATGATTATTCCCTGTTTTTCATGGATATATACTTGTTACCATCTTCTCCAGTAATTTTTTTTTTTTAATTTTCTTTTGCTTTGGGCATCAAATAAATGATTTTTTTTTTTTTTTTTTTTTTTTAATGGAAGTACCCATTCCTAGAGAGATCTCCTCTAAGGAAAGATTTTGCCTTATTCTCTCTCAACTTTATCATAATAATTAATGGGCCTAAATTTATTTCAATGGATTCAGCTGGTTAAAAAGTGTTGCCTTTTGATTTTTCTTTAAACTATTTAGTCTTTCTAAAGCCAGTGGAAGCAGAAACTGGTAACAGATGTACAATGAAGTTGTACTTTGATTTTACTGGTTTGGGATTAAACAACTTTATAATATATACTTTGATCTTGGTTCAACTTAATATAAATTGTGATAATTAGTTTTTTGATGTAGCTCCATTGTAATTTGTCCTCCAGTAAGATATATATACAGACAAGCACATATGTACAAATGCCAGTTTCTTTATCATAGTTCATCATAGTAAATGTAGAATATTTTCTATTTTCTCAGGAGAGAATCAACTTTTATGATCTCATAGAGTTTGGAGTAGAAAAGAGCCTGGTAGGTGATGCTTATGGGGAGAAGATTTGTACTGATTTTGAAGCTTTATCTTGAGGTAACTTTGGAAAAGTTCTTGACAATTCACTGCTCAATGTTCCAACATGCATCTCTTCTAATTCTAGCTATAGATGAAGTGACTATCGAACTAATATCTTTGATCACCTTATTAACATCTCTTCATATGATTGGAGAAATTGTAATATTTTCATTAATAGATAAGAATGATACTTTGGAGTCCTGATTTTACAGTTTTCATTTGCATTTTAATCCTTACAGCAATTTTGTTTGATTCAAAACATTACGAGACAGCAATATTAATGAATTGCATCCTATATGAAAAAGTAGTGATCTGTTTGAGTTTTAAAATATGTATTTACAATCACTTTGCAGTCATTCTGGACCATAAGGTTAAGCATAAAGGTGACAAATCCATCATTTCTAATAGAAGTAATGCAAACAAAACAGGACGTGAAGCTGTTCAGATTGGTTTTGTTTTCTGAAAGCAATAGTTCTCATGAATGTGGAAGATATTCTATGGTATCATTCGCATATGTTATGTCAGAAACAGTCTCATGATTTGAGGGATAATCTTGTTTCACATGGTACAGGGATGGGGGAGGAATTTTTAAGTTAAGTCAGTAAAATGGCATTAACTACAGTGAATACACATATGCAAACAAACACAAAGTCCTGTGTGAACTGATCTCCAGCTTCCTGTGGGAATAACATCTCCAGTGGATTATATTTGAGCCCACTGAGAATCAGACGGGATGACAGCTGAGCTGGAAGCTATGCAAGAATACTGGCTGCCGTCTGGTTTCATATATGTTAGCGATACCTATACTTAGCCTGCTGTCTGGGCTAGAGACAGCAAAACTGGTATGAAAGATGGCAGTAAAACGAGACTGATGTGTGATTCTTCCAGGCAATTGTAACATTATTGTCGAGGTGCTTACTGAAATGCATTTTCTATATATGACTTGTTTTATGGCTTGAATACTTTTGATTCAGTTGTTAGCATTAGTTATTTTCATGCCTTGTTTGTGCATTTTTTGATAGCAAGGGAAATTCTGAAAAGTAAAAACTCTTTCTCTGCAGGAATTGCATGCACAAAGTATTATTGCAAAGTTAAGTACTGAGCAATGTAATACGAAGCTCGGGCCAGAGATCTGCCTGTCACTTGCTAGCATTTCTGTCTGTGAATATATGTTTAAAATAGTATTACTATGCTTCATCAGAAACTGCTTTGTATGTAGGAGTAGTATGCGGACAGACAAAACAAAAAGACTGAACAAAAGCACTAGGATGATGTGTAAATCAGATTCCCTTCGTTTCCTCAAAATTTTGTCACAACGTAATGCTATTAGGATAACTAAAAATGATTTACTGATGTGAAATGATAGTGGTGGTAACATAAATTTTAAGAAGCTAGAAGTTTCAAGTAAGTGTAAGAAGGTTTCTATATACATTGCTAAAGCTCTCCTGACCTTTCTCTATTCCAGGCTGAACAGATCCAGCCCTCACAGTTTCTCTTCATATATCCAGTGCTTATCATTTTCATTTGCTAGATTTTCTCTGACGCATTCTTTTTCCTGAGGGACTCAGAGCTGGACCCAGCACTCCAGGTGGGTCTATTGCTGAGTAGAGCTGAAGAGTCACATTCCTCAAACTGCTGGCAATGCTCTGCCTAACGCAGCCCAGGAGGCACCCGGCCTTTGCCACCAGGACGCTTCATTGACAGATGGTCAAATTTGTGCTGTGCAGGTTTCTAGCTGTTTGCCTCCTGCTTGTTGCTGTTTTATTCAGAGATCACATGAAATAAGTCTTGCTCTTATATAAGGAGCTCAAGACATAATTGCATTTTAATTAAGTTAGCAAAGATGGACATATAAAGTTGCATATTGTAAATATCCTTCTCTTCAGCCTGAGGAGTGCTTGTAACTATCTTGTCATGGCCTTATAAAATAAGCAAGTTATGAGCAGCATGCTCTGTCTTAATAATTAGAAATTGTTCTGGAAAGGAACGTAAAGAGAAGAAACATGATAGAAGTGCTGCAGTGGAGCAACTTCTGTAAGGGCTATCATGTTCTTCCTTACTCTCTTTTTTCCTTCCTCTGAAATTACATGAACTTTTGAATTATTACTGCTACTTCTAGCTTACCACAGTGAAATTAAATATGTAATTAAAAAATAAATAATGTAATAAATGCTTGCTTTCAAAGCTAATTCACACAAATTACCTTCTTTCAACTTAATTCTCACTCAAGCTAAATTGCAGGGCATACGTCTGCAGTCTTAACAACCTATCCTTGTCTGAATGTAGATATACTATTTCCAGACTGCCAGTTGGCCAACAACTCCTTCAGTCCTGATTTGTTTTTCTTGTTTTTCTGCAATTACCACAGCTCTTTGATTCAATTTACTTGAAGTGATCTCATGATTTCTATTCAATATTAAAGTTGTTTGACTCTGACAAATGAGTCCTGTATTTATCAGGAATCATCAGAAATCACTGCTAATGGATAGCTTGCTAATTGATAAATGATTTTATATAATTCAATCTCAATTCATCAGAATGTACTGAACAGTATGAAATATAACAGCTGACAATTGTAAAATAATCATTTATGCTAAAATCTCCAGGATGTAAAAGAAAACAGAGCAGCTTGGCAGTATAAAATGTTGTGTGAGAAGTAGGAGGATTTCCTGCTAACATTATTTTTGGCTTTTTCTGCTTTGCACATTGAATCAGTGGCACTTAATTCCATGTGTATTTTCCTTGAATAACCTGAGAATGAGGGGGCCGTATGGAAAACTCTTCAAAGGTCTTGTTGATTTAGTTTAGGAGTATGTTCTGTGATGTACTTTATGTGCTATTCAAAATCAAGTTGCCTGTCATCATTATTTAGTAGCTTTTTATAATGTGTTTTTAATTCACAATCTCATTTTGGCTGAGCCTCCATTTTATATATAGCACAAAAACAGTATACAATCTCTATATTTATTGCACAATCTGGGGGTACCACAAGTGTAAAAAAAAAAAAAAAAAAAAAAAAAAAATCCAAGTCCTTGTTTTCATTAAATACAAGTTTTTGGTCTTTGCCTGAGCAAATGCAATCAGACCTGTATCTACCTTCAAAATACAATACTAATCAAAAAAGCCTTCTGCAAACAGATCTCTGCTCAATGCAGAAACATAATCTGTCTTTAGTTGGAACAATAACTTGGATAAGACTCAAGAGCAGCCCCTTTTCTTACCGTGAAAGGAAGAAGCTTCAAGAGAAGCAGCACTGTAAAACTTCTGTATGACACATTTTAAAAAAATGATTAAGGATGTTATGTAAACACTGTGTCTTAGTGCTCTACAGAGGAAGGAGCTCTCTGCTCCCATCTTCTGGTAAACAGAAGAAAACCTTCAGGTTTTGTCACTGTGGTATATTTAACTAGGGCTACATCTGGACAGAGGCTCTCAGTCTCCTGAGAGGATTGATCATGCACGATAAGGGATATCTGAACTAAAAAGCACTTCTGTGTACTGATAAATGGACACCTGGATGCTGCTCCCAAAATCTTTGCTGCATATAGCTTTAGAAATCACTGGTAAGTAGCATTACAAAGAGTCTAAAAAGAAAAAGGGCTTCTCCCTCAGGTACTGGACCTACTCAAGAGAATGAGATGCTAAAGGTTAGCACAGGTGATCTTTTGCCAAAATATCCCACAGAGTTGCATAGTCCCAGTGGAATCATGGAACAAGAACAAAAAGTAATCCTTGAAACATGACAACTGGCCAACCTAGCCTCTTACACCTATATGCTTGTATGTGAAATTTTCATACCAAAATGTTAACAAGGTTGGACAGCTGAAAAATAATGCATAATTTCATAATATGGTAACTATTATTTGGGTTACTGTACCAAACAGATAATTGAGTCGAAAAATATCTATTAATGTCCATTAGTGTATCACTGTTGTGTTTTCTCAAGTAGATACTGCATGTGTTTCTTTCTTCAGTAAGGTCTTCCTTGATCTGCGTCCTTAAAAGACATCACCAATGTAGCTTTTCTGCTCTGTCCCAAAGGAAGACAGCCACCTTCCTGTATTATCTCCCCAGTGATGCCTGATGGCTTGCCTCTAAAAGCAGTCACTGCCTGTGCAAAACGTGAGAGCTATGGAGCAAGGGCTGATCTTCCTCAGCACATATTGAGCTCCCGTCACCCTGCTTGCTAGTCAGCAGAGAAGGAAAGAAGAGGAAGAAAATTCTACTCAAACTTCATCTGAGCTCTGTATTTGTTTATGTAGTATCAGCAAAACTGTAAGCTCCTGGTAATATTAGCCTCTTTTGCAGTTAACCGAGCAATGAGATTTTAGAGTATTTTTTATTATATCCCAGATACCATAAGTTCTAGCTCTACTTCAAACTAAAAACTGATTTTTTTTTCTATTACATTTCTTCTTAAGTAACAGTTGAAATTACTGAAGTTGCCTATTTTATCTTATGCTCTCTATTAATATAGAACGGTTATAATGACCTAGACTGTTGATCAGTTTGTTCACCAGGTAAGGCGGTAATGGGTAGGTAGAGGCATATATAAAAATTGGAAACTAATATCACTAGAATTTTTTGCAACACACAGTAATAGTCAGTAGTTGGTGTTACCGTATTTTTTAAGTTTGACTCGTCTTCTTCACAGTACGTAACTCATCTGGACTGGAGCTGGCATACATAAAGGTATACAAGCATTAGCGTTGCTTCCATTTTATGTGTGTTAATTATGGATTCACTATTTATTAGACCTGCAAGAGCTGTAAACATAAGCACTGAATGTTGTAGATCTGTCTTCCAAATTCCTTCTCTTTCATAGAGTTGATTTAAGATACCATTTACTAAAAACGGAAAGAAAATGTCATATAAATGTTCCAGGATACCATAGACATAATGTTAATTTTTTGGTTTAAGTTGATGTAATTTACTTTACTCTTTCCTACAACACCTACCAATGTAATATTTGGGTAGTATACCTGGAAAAAAAAGGAGTAAAAACTATTTTCCATGTGGTATCTCATCCATATTCACTGCAAAACTTGAAACAGCTTCTGTGTTTAGATGTTTTGGTCTTCACACAAGGAACTGGAAAAATCTTTTGTCCATTTCTTATTGACTTACATACAGAAATGAATAGTCTTCATTCTATTTTTTCTCTCAGAGCATAATTCCCAAAATTTTATCTCTCAAATTCTACCTTCCTTTCACTGGATATAACCTTATTGCTACCTAAAGTAAAGAAACAAAACAAGCCCTAGCCCCAGTGGACTGCAGCAAAACAGGCAAAGAAAAGCAAAATCAGCACAGAGTACTTAAAGTGCAGCTGTGGCGGAAATGAGGAAGGAAAAAGAAATGTAGGAGGATGAGTAAGAAAACCAGAGATGTGTATGGAAACTGCTGAATTTTCTCAGGGGCATTCTTCACTTCACAGCACAGAATACTGGTTAGCTTTTTACATCTAAAATGTTACTGTACAAACTCTTTCTCTGTATCATCTCCCATACGTAGGTTTCAAACACGTATCATTGGTCTCTGTGCAAAAATGTGAGCACACTGAGTGCTGAGCTAGTAAATGTAAATCTCTTCTATTTACATAAAACAGCTTTTAACCCATAGCTAAGATGCCTGGCAGGAGATTTGATTTTTCTAGTTAGTTAAGCCTGGGGCAAATTGCAATATTTTCCTGGGCTCAACTTTCTTACAGGAAAAGGGGCTTTGTAATTGGCCTAATCTTTTGAGCTTTCATGCAACTTCATGCTTTGTTCTCACAGGTGTTTTCTCAGCAAGCAAACATATTTATATAAATATGGAAAGATGCAAAATGAGATTTCATCTGCCTTGCTCATAATTGTGACGAGATACTAAAATAAATGTCTCCATATTTGCCCAATTGCATTAAGCCTCAATTTTTTTTTAAGGAGATAGCCTCCACCTCCTGAAAAGCAGACTTCAAATTCTTCAACAGAAGTTCCAAATATTAAGGAAAAAGAACTTGTATTCAGATCTGAAATATGGCTGTAATAATTTTAAAAGAGCTAGTTACAGCATCCACGAAAACAAAACAAAACAAAACAAAAAACTCCTTAATTTTTTCCACATTCCTCTTTGACTGTATGTTAGTGGTCACATCTCAGATGTATTTTAATGGAGATTCTTGTTTAGAACATGTGTTGACTACTAAATAATAATAAGAAAATAATATACATAAGTGAAACAAACAAACCCAGAATTTTGCCTGGATACTAATTGGTTTTATTAAAAAAAAAAAAAAAAAGAAAAAAAAAGAATTTAAGTTTATATTTAGTCACAAAAGTCTTTTTCACAGGCTAGCAACCTGAGAGCAAGTGTAGGTTGTGTATCTAGAAACTCTGCTTGAACAATATTGTGTCCAGATGTGCTTTTTGCAAAATCAATGATGTCCAGAAACTGAGATGTGGAACTAAGCATTCCGTCAGGATAAGACACGAGGTCTCAAGTTTTAATGCCTCCTGTTTCTCAGGAAGCAAAATGATGAATGAAAGCTTACAATCTTTCCTCAAACTCTCCCAATACTTCTTTGTGTAATAATATGTGAAAGTACCATGTGAAAATGAATGAGAGGCACAGGCAGAGCAAAGTAGTAATGAGACAGTAATAGGCTTGTTGCTGTGTAGTAATGAAAGTTTTATCTGTTTGAATGTCGATGGGGAGAAGAACCTGTAGCAACATGCAATATTGCACTGGGAGTCTAGATAGGTGGAGACTAAACAGATAACTTTAGCTACATGTTAGTGTTAAGGACTTTATACCTCGGCTTAACTGGACATGAAACCTCATTACCCACTGGTAATCCATGTCTGCAGAAAGATTTATTTTGTGGATGTGAAGTGTTTGGAGATGCAGCAATCAGTGCAGCCAGTTTTTACTCCTTCTTAGTTTTTCAAAAGCAGGAAGTCATGAATCTCTATTATACCATCAAAACCAAATTTAAAAAATAAAATATTGCTATGCATATGAAAATAAACATGTTTGTACTTTAAAAGTGGCAAAATGATAATTTCAAACAGAAATATAGCAGCTTAGTAGCTGCATCAGCAAGTGCTGAATTGTATTTGTTTTTTCACTGAAATTTGTATCTCTGTCAAAGAAAGGACTGGCATATTTAGTTGTATGTTCTGGCTCTCCATTAAGTTTCCATTTTTGTCAGGACAACCATGGAAAGGCGATGACAATCTTTGCATTGTAGTGATAATGTAGGCATGGGGAAGCTTTTGATTATTTATTGAACACAGGAAAAAATAGCTGCTCTCCTACTCTTTCTCCTTACTCTGCTGATGAAGAAACAGAGAGATAACTAATCATCCCTTATAGAAGTTACTGTATTGCAGTCCTTCAGCCCCATATTCAGCCTCTCATTCTTGAAGAGTGAGCTCTAAAGTACTGGAAGGTACCCCTATAGGTGTTATAAAGGAATCATCAGTTTCTCTGTGTCAGTGTGACTTTGAACTTGTAGCATGCAAAATCACTGTGTGCAATACATTTTTAACTGGAGCAAGATGCATTTCATTTGTGCAGTGTGTTTTTAAATTTAGCTATAATAGTTGTAGAATCATTGCAAACCGAGAACTGTTACAGCCTTTATAAAGGAAATTATGTAAAGGATATATCTGAATGTACTCAGAGATTTTTTGCTTTGTGACAGAAATCTGTGATTTATACTGTGCAATGTTGCCAGTGCCATACATGTTATGCTTTAATGAACTTGAATGCTTAATTTCAGTTCACTTAATGGAATGCATTGTATATGGAAAATATGAAGTTCTTTTGATATTGTTACATGTAAGTGCTATTTTGGAAAACTTCCATGTTTCAAAAGAATTCATAAAAAGAAAAAAAAAAAGAGAGTTCAAAATTTAAGTTATGATAGAAAAAAAAAAATCCATACAATGAAAGCCCTCTGTGTGCAATTGCACAATGAAGTTGCCCAATGACCTTACACTTTGTGCGGATCAAGGTTCAGAAAAGCCCTTGGAAAAATTCACATTTATTGACAGGGTAGGCTATCAGCAGTTAGTAAAATAGCCAGTGCTAGGACACTACTAAGACATCCCTTAGGCCAGTTTGCTGCTGGCAATGCATCCCTGAAAAAATGCATGCAAATCACTGTCTATGGGAAGAACTTTGTTAAGCTGCTGCGAGGAAATGCTCTTGAACAGCATCTTCATGAGAGATATGCAGGTATAACTCCCTGAGCAATGAGAAGGGAAGGGGAGAGGAGAAGAGAGAAGGGGAAGAGAGGAGAGGGGAGGGGAGGGCAGGAGAGGGGAGGGGAGGGCAGGGGAGGGGAGGAGGGTATCAACAATCTTTGATACTATGAATGTAAACATTCGCATGAATATGAAAAGCAGAAAACTTCAGTTGTTTTTTTTTTTCAGACAAAAAAAAATAAAAATAAAAGAATGAAAATGAATAGTACATTTCACACACATTTTGGAATGTAAAATAGCTCTTGCTCCAGATTGGAAAAAATATTGAGATTTCTCACTCTTCCACTACTGAGTTATTTCTGGCATTTACAGTAACTGCTGTTGGAAGAGAAATACTGAAATCTTCAATTTCACAGATTTTTTCTATATATGTGATTTGAAAGATCAGTGAGACAGAGTAGAAAACCTAAAAAGAACTAGCTTGCAGAATAGATAAATCTGCCTTAGACATGCAGCCATAGGAAATTTAAAGCCCCAAAAGAATATATGAGTAAGAGCAGAGACTCAAATTGCATTACTTTTGCTAGGTGGAGCCTTACAGCTGCCCCTGAAAAGCACTTGCTGCCTTCCATCAAGAGGCAGAACAGAGAGAGAGAGCATTTGGCTCTGTTGAAGTAACAAAGGGTGAGGGATGCAGGACAGAGGAGTGTGGCAGGAGCACTGGGATGATAATTTTTGCACACCAGAAGTGCAGTGAGTAACCTAGTCTGTAACTTACACAATTTGTAACTTCTCTTTCTGTCATTGGTTCTTTTTCTTTCTATTGCACCTTAACAATACTGTCTTTTTGCATATTTCCTGGGATGCCATCAGCTGCATCCAGAACAGCTGTGATATGGTCTAACATATCTTAACATAAATTAAACAATAAAATGTCCACAAAGCAGAATGGGAGGTGATAGACAGTTCAGACTCTTGAAAAGACAAGACTTGCCTGGATTCGTTCTACTTCGCTTTTTGTTGTCTGCAGAAAGACTATAGTGTGACTTGGGTGCTTGGATGAAAATGATGCAGGTATGCAAAAACAAATGAGATGGCTCACACTGAAGTTGTCCGTTATGAGCATACAACTAATATGTATTTTGTGCCATATTGTTTTGCAGTGGTACAGTTAAGGTTCAGGGCATAAGAGTTCTTTAAAAATATCTTCTTCATAATACTTTCCATGTAGAAAAATAGAGGATGTGTGAGAACAGCCACAGTACCCACTGTGAGTGCCAACTTTTGTTTCCTATGGATGGTTAGTTAAATCACCACAATATTTCTTCAAACTAAGAAGAATGTTATGAATGTCTATACAAATAATATAAACTAACTTTTTTAACAGGAATGGCATTATTAATTGATAGTTTAGGTCTCTGGTCAGTTAAATAATGAGATAAGAGTGACCTGATGCAAAGGAAGTTGCAACATCCAAACATCCAAATACAGAATGATACTGTTGTTCCTATATAAATTAAAAAGTAATTCACTCTGCAAGGTATGAGTGCTTTTTGTAGTTGAGCAGAGAGAATAGTTATTTAAGATTAATCAGCTCGGGTACTGTTTCTAAATGTTCTTTTTCTTTTTCCTTTCTTTTTTCTCATGGAATGTCATCTGCATGCTACTTTATGTAGTGTTTTTATAAATGATTGAATTTGCCTTTATTATAGAGCTTGAATATTCATTAATTTTGTAGTTTATAAGAAATACTAAATAGTAAGCAAATATTAGTATGATATCTGAGCTGTACGACAGCATAATCTTAGGTAAAATTTAGATGCCTGCCACTAAGTCCCATGAGAATAATAAAAATATTTCACTCGTATCCCGGTTCTTAAGCTCAACAGCTATACCAGATTATTTTATTATAAACAACAAGTAAAAAGATCAAAAGTGTAAAACACAGATGTGATTTAAATTACTGCAACTCCACTTTCCCTGATGTTGATTGTATGACTGAAGTGTCCTGGAATCATCTCACTTACTACAAGACAAAAGCCAAGTTCAGAGGCAGGTTGTCCAAACCACCTGGCTTCCTCCAGCTCACATGCTAGTTAGTGGAGTCTTCTACAAAAAAAGATTAATTTTCTTCAATTTGGAACAACATTTGTATCTGCTTTTTTCAGACCTCGCAACAAGCTGTCTGTATGAGAGGAATTCATTTCTCATCCCATTTCACCCATTAATCATCTTCAGAATTGTGCTCACTGTACTGCATCAAGATGTTGATCAGATTTACTCCTTGGCAACTAGTTGCATATCCAACCTACATTGTCAAATTGCTGCTGAGGTTGTCCTCTTTGCTTACAATGGACCTGACCATTGGTAAGGACCAATGAACCCTCTATTCCTTTCCTTCAGTTCTGCTGTGATTCTGATGTTTTGGAAACATCAGGGTTGAATTCATTGGAAATGGAATATGAATACAAGGTGAATGTCTATATTAATCAATGAGATTTTCTTCGTCTTTGGGTGTACTTCACCTCATCTTAGAAAAGACATCCACAATAAGTCAGAGGACTGTCTTTATATGCTTCTTTCTCTCCATGGATAATCTGTTCATCCCTGAGGGAAAGACTGGGTGGTATTTGTCTATATTTAAAGAATGAAGATGTTTCCTTCTCACAGACTTCTTACCTTTCCCAAACAGAATCAAGGAAAAGAACGTCTGCACAAGGCTCCCATATGTGCCCAGTAGAAAGGTCTGAAACTTGAAATTTTTTAATTGATTATTTCTATTACTTGATGGTAGAATTTGATGGTTGCCAAAAATACCTTACTGATATCTTCTGTAGAAAGGAGCAATGTGTTCTAAAGAGATTACTTGTCAGGAATGACTGATGTAAGTTAAAAAAAAGTTCTAGAAAAATGATTATGCACTGCCACATTACATGAATATATGGGTTGTTATTTATTTCCATGCTTCATATACAGTAATGTTTCCACGTCTTCCTAGTGCTTGAATGATATGTTCCAAGATTTTTATCGAATTTTTATCTTGAAGCTGAAATTGCCTCTCCAGATGTTACTAAATAACCAAGGCATTCTGTAATCAGGCAGCAGAATTCCCTGGAAGGGGAAATTATTTCATGTACCTTATTTACATATTTCTAGTTTCTTTTAAAGCTTGCAGAAGACAGTGGGAGCTGATGCTTGTTTCCCACTTAAGAACAAATAGTTCAAACTCTCTGCTGGCACTAACCCCATTCACTCCCATCAGCCTCCTGGGAATGTTGCAAGAACAATTCTGGGCCTGGGTAGGTTTGTCATTTTGTAATAAAAGAATTTAGCTATTTCACAGGAAGATTGTAAGAAGCCTGGTGGGAAATTGACATAACCTTTCTTCTGTGAGCTTGAGAGCACAGGCAGAAATAAATACATTTCTTCTAAGAGAACTAGTAGTGTACTTGTTCTCTTAAGCACTAGCAGGATGCACATACTTTTAATTGGATAATATAACCCTTGTACATTCCACATTAACATTTTAAGGTCAGCTCCCATTATGTATTCTGAAGCTGTAATTTGTAGAAATAAAAAACAATTTAGCACTTAAGCTAGTTGCTTAAAATGTTTGCAGACTTAAACACTTTCAAGCAGGGCAGCTTAAAATTAGACTCGTTTTCAAAGAACTAAAACTTAAAAAGAGATATTTAATATCTTCAAACTTGCTCCACCATGTGTACAGTTTTAGTCCCCCTCACAGAACACTACAAACTTGAACAGAATAGAAACCAGTTCATAAAGTAAGAGCACATGAATAGCTAGCTAGGAACTTAGCCTGAAGTCCATAATTCGTAGCTGGATACTAACAGGCAAAATGTAGTTCTGAGCACAGCGATGACAGTGACTTTAGAAAAATTTCCTGGTTAGTAGTTGTGAATGTACACATCCATCTGAAAGTTTGTTTACGTTGTTCATGTGTGAACATGTAGTCTCAAATACTGATCTCTACAATCACACAGAAGAAAGGAGGGGAAAATAAAACAAACAAACAAACAAAAATCCTGCAAAAAAATCCTTTTATTTCTCAAGGGTACCCAGGGCAGTTTTTTATAGCTAAACACTGCAGTATGAAATGTGAGAAGTTCCCTTACTCTTTTTCCCTGTGCATCATTAAAGGTCAAATCCAGTTAGCCTTTTCTCAAGATTCATTCCCTTGAGCCCCCCACAAGTTGGTTCTGTGATATCCTATTTCAAGAATTTCCCATTTGTTCAAATGAGGCCTCATTAACGCTAGATGAAGTCCTGCAATAACTTCATAACTCAGTAGATGTGTTCTGGGACTTTGTTTGCTCTGTTTTGTTGCTGCAAAATAACATGCAGATGGTTTATTATACGCAGTCATTCCCAGTTCCCTTCCCTGACCTATGACATTAACATTAGACATTATAAATCTCAAGTACACTAACACTTGAGAGTTTTCATCTTACCAGTCATACAGCCTCAGTGAGAGACATTCATTAAAAACAGCTCATATCCACAAGTAAACTTTCTTATTAATGTTCCTTAAAGGTCAGGGACATGATGAAGGAAAAATTCTGTAGTAATAATTAATAGCTATTGTTTACATTTAAAAGTAATTTCACTCTCAATATTCTAAAATATATTAAAATATGATAAATAGAAACATTTGTGCTTTGGATGGCTTGTTGCAGAAAAACGCAAGTGAAACAATTTTGAATCATCTGCTGGACTACAGAATGTATCATCATTAACATTTTTTTAAGTTCCCTAAATATTAAAAAAATACTAAAAATATTGTTGAATGGTTCTCCTAAGCATGATAAAAGGAATCCAGGTATAAAGTCAGACGTAAGTTAATATGACACTTTTTAAAGTGGGAACTCAGAAATGTCACAAAACCAGTGATTTTTTGAAAGAAGCTTTGTGCAAGCTATTATGTAACCTTTTTTTTTTTTTTTCCTTATTCTTTTTTTCTTTGTGTTTCTAGAGTTTTTGCCACTTGAAATGTTCCACTTTTCCCTGAAGAATAAATTAGTCTTCTTATTCACCTATTAACCTTGACAGATAGCCAGCGGTATTTCTTAATGTAAAACTAATTTACACAACCTGCCATGCTCTCACAGGGAAACTGGATCTTTATAAAGATACACTTCCACAAGAGACAGAGTATGTACTTTCCATTTCTCTGCAAGGGCCAGTAGCATGAATGACCCAGCAGTGAAGTAACAACCTTTGACAAGTGACATTCAGCATCATGGTATGTAGGCAACCAGATAGCGTGAAAACAGCTTAAGAACTAAAGTCTACATAAACTAATCACTGCAGGTCTACCCAGGAAAGTGATTATCCTGGAAATCCCTTTCTTGCTGAACAGATCCTTTCTTTAGTCCTACTCCACAACTGGAAAGTTGCCATTGAATTTAACAGACTGAATAGGGTATAATTCATATTTAGATCTATATGCTTATGCAATTGACAATACCCAATTCTTGTTGTATGCTGCTCCTTTCAGCAGGACAGAGCCAACAAAGGGGTCTGTGAGAGGGATGAGATAGCAGGCAGGCTTGTGCTTCATCAGCAGATCTGTCTCCTCCATTCTGATTGCAGTTTCCTTATGGCTGCTGATGACTATGAGCCAGGAAAAATCACAGCTGTTGTTCCAAAAGCCCTTTTAAAACAAAGTAAATCCAATCTCATATCAGTGGCAAGACAATTAACTTGAAATGATCTGATGATGATTTTGCAGGCTTTCTTTTGAGGCTATCAAATAGAAAGCTCAGGAATAAGAATCTACATTATAGACACTCCATTTACATTCTCTGCTTCAGGAGCAGAAGGAAATACTCCATCTGTCCTTATGCTTGTTTTAATTTGTTCAGGACACACATTTTAGAAATGTTGATAAGGATCCAAAACACTCTCTAACTGAATGTATAGAAACAGATTTATTGTTTTTATATATACAGACTATGTATACAGATAAATACAAGAGACACAAAATCTGCAAATTCCTTTTCATCATGATTTCACCTCATATAAAATTATTTATTCTAAATATTTAATATCATTCTCAAGTATGAAATTAGATTTTAGGGACATAGAAGGAGATTCGTGTGCCTGAGCAGAAAAGTAAGGATGTCTTGAAAGAAACAAAGATATTAAGGAAGCCAAGATTATTGCAATGCTGCCACTTACTGCCTAAACAGGAAAGAGATGACTTTCTGTTTTCTAGTGCAGAGTTAATAGCTCAGAGCAGAAACATAAGGCTGTATTAGACTTAGAAGATGTGCAGTAGCAGGAAAATTGCTTTTATTTTTTGTCTCTCAGAGTTTGTTGTGGTGGCAGGTGGCTTGGCAACACGGAGTCATTTGCTCACTCACCCCTTCCCAGTGGAATGGGGGAGAAAACTGGGGAAAAAGTAGAACTTGTGGGTTGAGATAAAACTATTTACTAAAATAGAAAAAAAAAGGAAAAGGATAATAGTTATGACTCTGTATATATGTCTGTATCTGTGTGAATGTACATAACAAGTGGTGCACAAGCAATTGCTCTCCACCCCTGACCAATGCCCTGCTAACCTTCCAGTGAACAGAAAAGGGAGATGAACTCTCCCTTCAAAACTCCTTTCACATGATCCTTTGGCAAATTTTAAGTGTTCTAATTCTGTTCCTGCCCAGTTCCTTGGGCCCTTCACTGAGTATGGCCTCTGTACAACAACTTATTGTTGCTTAACAGCAACAATAACTATCAGTGTGTTACCAACATTGGTTTTTTTTCGTAAAACATAGCATCATACCAGATACTCTGAAGAAAACAATTCTGTCCCAGCTGAAACCAAGATAGAGCCTAAACCTTTCAGAGTATTGAGTGACTACTGCTGTGAGGTTTTGTATATTATCAGTGAGAGTCCTAAATACCACTGTAATCCTAATATTTCAATCCTAATAACAGGTTTGTTTAGGACTGTGAAAAGGTGGAGAGTCACAATCACAGAATCACAGAATCATATGGGTTGGAAGGGATATCCAGAGATCATCGAGTCCAACTCCCCTGCCAAAGCAGGATCCCTACACCAGGTTGCACAGGTAGGCGTCCAGGCGGGTCTTGAATATCTCCAGAGAAGGAGACTCCACAACCTCCCTGGGCAGCCTGTTCCAGTGCTCCGTCACCCTCACCGTAAAGAAGTTCTTGCGCACATTGGTGCGGAACTTCCTATGCTGCAGTTTCTGGCTGTTTCCCCTTGTCCTGCCTCCACACACTGCTGAAAACAGTCTGGCCTCACCACTCTGCCCCCCACACCTTAGATATTTATAGACCTGGATCAGGTCCCCTCTCAGTCTTCTTTGCTCAAGGCTAAACAGACCAGCTCACTCAGCATTTCTTCATAGGAGAGATGCTCCAGGCCCTTCAACATCTTTGTGGCCCTCCGCTGGACTCTTTCCAAGAGATCCCTGTCTTTTTTTGTACTGGGGAGCTCAGAACTGGACACAGTACTCCAAATGAGGCCTTAAAATCACAGTTACACTTGTCTGTGCAGCCTTAACTCTTTATGGTGCTGCAGTAGTATGGGTAAAACTAGACAATAAAAGAGGAGTTGAAAGTAGTGAAATAATACCTCCGAGGAAGGGAGGCATGTCCCATGAAATGCCAAAGACCTCAAATGTCAGTGTTTTTTGCTTCATAGAGATTTTGAGATAATCATAGAGCAGTTCTGAAAAATAATTAAAAAAAAAAAGACAACTTGGAAAACCTGCAGAATGTAAACTACTTAGCATTTCTATCTGCTGGTAATCTGCATTCTCCTGGTTTTGTTTGCCCTTTCTGATGTGAAAATTTATTGTTCGATATGACATTTGAACAGCTGTTGATGTTTGAAATTTCCATTCAACAGATCTGAATCTGAAGAACAAGGAGAATAAGTCCTACACTGAGAAAGCATCTAATGTTCATTGAAATTGATTCAATTGGCTTTGGTGTCTAAATGAGTTTGAAAATATGTAACTTAAAGAGATCTGATTCCATCTCAGGGCAATTAAATTACATGAGAATGATCTGAACATTAGCTTATGGAGATCAATTCTGTCATCAAAATTATCCGATGGCTGAATCAAGAATATTTGTTTAAATGTTGCTAGTCACTTTGCATTGCCTGTGAATTGAATTCAACTATTTATTCTTGAACATGAACTTTAAATTCTAACATTTGGGATTTTTTAAACAATTTAATTAAATAAATACATCTATCACATTAAGTACTGAGAACAGTATTAACAAAGACTTGACCATAGTAAGGGTGATGAAGCATTGCAACAGACTGCCCAAAGAGGATATATCTATGGAGATACTCAAGACACATCTGGATGCCAACCTGTGTGACCTGTTGTAGGGTACCTGCTTTAGCAGGGGGGTTGGAATCAATAATCTCTTGAGATCGTTTCCAACCCCTATGATTCTGTGACTTAAATAAGCAAATAGACCTAATGATGTAATAGAACTTGGGGTCTATTTTGCCACTAGCATGTATGTAGAAGCTTAACTGGCATTTGTAGTAGATGTGCAGGCACAGAAAAGCAGAAAATACCTTTTCATTTTAACTGTATCAGAAACAAACTATGTGAAACTCTTTTACAATGAGTATTTCAGCTTAAGAGTTCACATGCAAGCAACCTGTTAAATAGGCTAAGATAACATATTTGACTTCTGGCAGAAGTATGGAAAATCTACATTTGTACTTGATTTATTCACGACCCAAAGACCTAAATGCATGTGTTTTCAGTTCCCATTTATTTTATGACTAGTTCTTTCTATTTATTGCCTTCAAATCATAATCAGGTGAGGAACATCTTATCTGATAGAGCAGTTTCCTGCATTATGTATTTAGTGTAAACAATACATTTTTTCTTAACATATGGGTTACATTATGTTTTTAAAGGATTTCTCTACTTTCCCTCTGGCTTCTTGATGAGGCTCCGAAGAAAAAAGAAAAAGATGGAGAACCTTTAGATAGTTTTTCTTGATACATGTTACTACTCTCACTTTCTAGTTGTAATTTAGTTTGTTTTGACCAAATCCACTTGCCAGATTACATTCCCTTTTAAGCTCCATTAGTCTCTGGAAGTTGACTGATTGCTATTCCGAGCTTCAGGCATGGCCAGCTATTAATCCCACATCTGACAGCCGTTGTCTAAGTAGCACTTACGCAGTCAGTGTGACAACCTTCCAGACCCCTGACACGTTGCTTGGGCTCGTTCCCAACTAGGAATGACCTGGATCTAGGAGCCTCACTTTCTAATGGCCCTGTGAGTACAGAACAGCATGGCGTTTGCTGTATTTGGGGAGAAAAATGTGATCTAGTCATCTGGACCCAAAACGTATGAGTCAGTAAGTAGGAGCTGTGACTGTATTAGCAAGTCATGTGACTTATTAGGAACAGCTCCGTAGAGAGTTAGGTAATCATCACTAGATGTCCATGCATTAAATATTTTGGGCAGTTTTTAGTCTAGTGCTGATCTTGTCCCATATTCTGAATGTCCCCTAGTAGTTGGAGCACACTTTCTTGTTAGGTTTCATTCAGAACCAGTTCAGTTTGTGTGATCTAAGATCACAACATTAAAAATGGAGGAAACTGGGAGATTTCCTTTAAAAATAAATTTCTGGTTTGAAGCAAAATATTAACATGACTTTTATCTGTAATCCTTATCTATGAATCTGTTGTGCACCAAGGAGCTTAAATGCAGTGAAGGCAAACACCTTTCGCTAAAACCTCTCCTGTGAGACATTGCCTGAGTAGCCTAGACTCAGCCTCTCACTCTGCCTATGCTCATGGTGTGAGGATGTGAGAGCCATGGCACTGTCGGTGTCACGTATGCAACCAAAAACCCACCTTCAGATGTTGCTACCCTGAGCAGCACAATACATCAGTCCTTTCTTCGTTCAGGGTCAAACTCCTCAATTTACAGAAACATACCCAGCTGTCTATGCTGGCTGCTGTAAGATTTTTATCAGTAAGTCTCTCAAGATCCTACACTTGCAAGGGTCCTTTAGTCAGTGTATTTACAGCAGCTTCCAAATTACTTCTTTATATGTTTTTTCTCTTTTATCAGCTTCAATCATACTTAATATCTAATATTCATGCTGAGATATCAGGACACACAAATCCATGGACTAGAAGTAAAGTGCACTTAAGACTGTGACATATGCTACTGTGAGTGAGACCATTTCCGCCACACTGCTACACTGCTCACTTTACTGAGCTGTTTTTTTTTGTTGTTTGTTTGTTTTGTTTTGTTTTGTTTTCTGATTCATATTTATGTCTGCTAAAAGTTTTCTGGGGTACTACCAGAACATACTTATTTTCTATTTTTGACCAAAAAACATTTTTCAGGAAATAAATATCTCTATGTACAGCCACCCCTATTTCTTGCCTTTCTTTCCTGACTTGCTGCACCCAGGGATGAAGAACTCTTGCATGCTAAGGAAAGCCTACTTAAAGAACTGCCAGCTCTGCTCTGCACCTATACCCATGTGGACAGTTTTCCAGGGCATTCTGTTAACTAACTCTCTAAACTGGAATTTAGCTTTCCTAAAATTTAGCTTCCTAATTTTACTCTTTGCCTGTCTTATATTCCCCCGGAGCATGAAGTCAACCCCAGGATGGTCACTACAGCCCAGGCAGCCTCCAATCCTGATGGCATCAGTCAGTTCATTTGAACTGATGAGCAACTGGTCCAGTATTGCATCCCCCTAGTACTGCCTTCTGTTGCTTGACTCAGGAAGTTATCCTCAACAGATTCCAGAAGTGTTCTGGATTGCCTACACCTCACCATGCTACTTTTCCAACAGATGTCTGTGTTGTTGAATTCCCCCAGCAGGACAAGCATTTGTGATCATTGCACTTGCTGTCACTGGAGGTGGAAGGCCTCATCAACAGGCTCTGCTTGATCAGGTGGCCTGTAGTAGACACCAGTCACAAGGCTCCCTTTGCTGCCTCGGTCTCTAGCTGTCACCCATCAGCTTTGAACTATACTTTAGGGACAGCACTTTCCATACTATTCTTCTCCCGATGTAGATAGCAACACCTCCTCCTTTCTTTCCTCACCTGTCCCTTCTGAACAGTGTGTAGTCATCAATGGCCAGGCTTCAGTCATGGGATTCATTCTACCAAGTTTCAATGATAGCAACTACTGCTGGTTTTCTAGCAGCACAGTAGTTCCAGCTCCTCCTGTTTGTTCCCCAAGCTGTGTGCATTAGTGTAGAGGCACTGTAGCTGGGCAGCTGGTCTTGCCACCTCCTTGAAGGATAACTCCTTAATTCCTTTCAAGTATTTCCCTTGATTTTCCCCACTGTCTTCTCCTATTGACCCAGCAGCCACTGCCTCATCACTATAGGATTTCATATGAGCTGCAGTGTTGCCAGCACCTCTCAATGCACACATCTCCAAAATACACTTGGAGATTCTATGTAATGAAAAAACTGTAGTAATTAAAGATGTAACTTCAAAACATAATCAAAAAGGCAAATGATTTTTATGTATTACTGTTTGAGGAGATAAATATAAAAATTTAATTTTTATACAAGTCAACATTTTAAAGTTATGCTATTTAGAGAAGTTAATTACTATTTCATTCCACTTGTCTAGGTTTGACAAGTTTCAAAGTACCCACATATCTTACAATAGAGCTCCTGCTTTGCTATTAACATCATGGGAAATTTGCTTATAGGCTCTTTGTCAGTCCCTGTAGTTTGAGTCAGCAAAACCCACTCATTCATGTTTCTCTTGAGCCTTTCCCCTCTTCTCCCTCCTCTTCAACTGTCTCAAACAAAAAGCTGGCTCTATGTTTGCAGTGCACTGTGAACTGTTTCACTGCTGGTGATTAAAAACAAAGGAAATCAAACCTTAGTAGGAATTTATAGAGTGGTAATAAATCCTGTATATGCCATCCACATGCTCTTCAAACCTATTCATGTAACCTCTGTCGGTTTTCTTTTTTTCTTTTTTTGTTCTGGGATAAAAAGCATGAACTCTGACAAATGCAACTACTTGAAAGAAGGAAAATCCCTACTGTGCCCCCCATGCTGTCTTTGTAACAGGAGATTAGGGGGTGGGAGTGCAGCTCACCAAAGCAACCTAAAGCTCGTGAAAGCTGGAGACCATAGATGACACAAAGCATTCTGTTGTCAAATGTAACAATAAGCTAAGGAAAGGCCCAATGAAAAGGAGCCATGGCAGAGCATAGTTACACAGACTGGTACAGGAGAGTGACTCTAATTTAATCCATTATTATGGAACACTGGAAGAGGCTGCCCAGAGAGCTTGTGGGATCTCTTTATCTGGAAATATTCAAGACACTTCTGGATGCCTACATGTATGACCTGCTGAAAGGAATCATCTTTAGCAGTGGGGTTGGTCTGAGTGATCTCTAGAGGTTCCTTCCAACCCCTGCAATTCTGTTACAGAGCGGTGGTACTTATGACGTCGCACCTTTAAAGTAGAATAGAATTGTGAGAGAACTACACCATCCCACTGACATTTGGGAAAGTTTGGTCCAAAGTTTGGCTCAATCACACGGCAAAGAAACAATGTTTGCAGTCAGTTTTGTGCAAATGAATATTTGTGAGAAAAAGTAAACTACATTCACGGTTCCGGTCTCTTCTTTGGAATTGCACAGACAATCAAAATTGACCACCCTCACCAACTGAGGGCTTTTCTGTTCAGAGAGTTATAGCATTCACATTTGGAGAAGGATTTGTACTTGGAAGAGAGCAGAGGGAGAATATATGCCTGCTGTGTTTGTGCTCAGGGAACCCCCAGCTGGCATTGCTGTTGGGACTAATGCCAGGGCAGGAGGCTGAGATTTGCACTGGAGGCATAAAGTGGAAAAACAAACTTTGTATTACCTGCTGATTATGTGCAATGCTTGATAAAGCATTTCGTACATTGTCTTTTGTATGCATAATTCTCATCAGAACTATTGTAATAAGCAACAGAGACAGTGCTATCTAAAGTCATCAGCCTTTCCAGTCAGAGGATTTTGATAGCAGGCTGAAGAATTGAACACTTCATCAGAGAATGTATCCAAAGTGAAAAGGTAAGCATACAGTCTTTGTTTCAGTCCAGAAAACCAGGCATTAGGGAAAAGGAAATATGAACTTTGCACCTTGGTTGACAGACTTGGTTGCCCACAAAGGAATTTAGTGATGGCCCATAGGATAGAGCTGCATTTTTTCCAGGAATATTCCTTTATTTCCCTCTTTGTCTCGTGCATAGCATATTTTTTCTATTCTGAAAGGTATCAGGTAGAGGTCTATGATTTTTTTAAAACCTCTGTTTACTTTTTTAAAAAAATCTTTGAAGTAAAAAATGATTTTTGGCTTGTGCGTATTCATTCATCAGCTTCAATACAGTGTTCACTGTGTTCTCATTTCCTTTCAAATAGTTGAACTCACTGATCACTTGATAGTCATAATGAGTTGCTATCATCTTTGCAATAGCCATGAGAGGGAGTTGACGCTGCTTGCCAATAGGCTTCATTGGAACTATTTTGGAAGTAGTGAAGTAAAGAACACTGATACTGAGCATCACAGATAGCCGATGGGCAGAACTGTTCCAATGCACACTATTTTGGATCATTTCAGCATAAAATTAGCTCTGGTTTTCACTGTTATGTGCTGTCACTAGAAGTACTGATGCTCAGAAATGAGAAGCCGTGTTTGGGAGTTTGTGCTTTATTGGGTGCTGACTGGCACTTTGGAACTTTCTTTTTCCTAGGGTAAGGCTTCTCCTGATTTCCCTACAACTATGCTTGTTCCAAAACCCTCTGCTCTCCAGGTTCCCCAGTCTGGTGTTCCCCTCACACATCCTGCTTCCAGACTTACTCAGTCAGCCCATGCTGTTTTCTCAGAGACTTTTACCAGTGTATTTTCTTCCCATTCCAGCTTTCAGCTCCAGTCTCCTCAGTCACAGAATCTCTTAAAACACCTCTCACAATATTTTGGCCTTATCAACCCTCCCTTATGTCCAAAAAGAGTTCTCCAATCCTCCACCAAATTGGTCCTCTCCATTTCCACATTTCCTTTCTGGGCCCAGTACTCCCTTGCAAATATCTCCTCACACACAAACTGTATTCCTATGCTTTCTTTTGGCCTTTCTTGTCTTACTTTCCCTGTCAGTCTTTTCCCAAAGTCTTCATGCTTTCTCAGCTGCCTCTTACACTTCCTTTGAATCCACTTCAGACGATTTCTGACTGTCCCCAACGCTTCTTTTTTCTTGTCTCTCCAACACTAGCTTCTCCTCCTGCCTCATTTCCTCCTCTTGGCTCCTGATCATGAGCCCCTGCAGCACTGCTGCTCCAGGAACCAGAGTTACCCATGACTAAGCCTTGGTTCTGCAGCTCACGCAAAGTACTGTTTAGAAGACTTCCTCGTGTGTATTCCCATTTTGGTTGCCAGCAGAGCAGTGTCTGAAAGCCGCAGCTGGAGTAGAAACAGAGGGGTGGTGCTGGGGAGCTTAGCAGATTTGGACTGGCTTCAAACTTCCTTCAATGAAGCATAGGGAGGCAATTAATGGGGAAGCCTGGCACCGTGCCCGTCTGCAGAGTCTGCCTGTGCTGTACAGCTGGCCTGATTCATTTGAACATTTTCTTCGGTTCAATTCACCACATGGCTTTACTTCACTAGGATTAGTTCTTCAGTTGCTGTAAACCTATGCAGACTTATTGAAAGTAATGTAGGGATGATGGTTTACAGCAAAGAAGGATATGGCCTTTATTTTTCTCCCTTGCAGATGAGTGAAACTTAAAATTGAAACAGAATTTCACTTTGTGTCAAATCAAAACCCCAACTTAGACATAATTTCAGTATAAAACCTCAAAGTGGTCTGGGTGAATATGAAAAGGCTTGTGAAGTTTAGGGAATCTTTAAATGGGCTTGATTTCTGTTCTGTGCATGCAATTATCTCATGTGGTTCCCAGTGTCAGGTTTTATTGCATCAATTTTGCATTAATTTAATTTATCTCCAGTTGGAAGAAAGGACATAAAAATATGCATGGTATATTCAGACTTCAGTATTCTTTCAATTTTATTCCTGTATTTTTAGCAACAATCTGAAATTTTCAGTTTCATAGGCTTCCTAGTCATTAAAGGATATGTTTCCAATGGGAAGTTTTGTTAGGGCTAAGAAAGGGATCTAGGGATCTTGAAGTTAGGCAGTGCAGCAACACTATTTTAAGCATTTTTCCTTGGCATGCAGTCTTACATCAAGAGTTACAGTCCTCAGGGCATGGGAAGTGTTGTAAAAAATGAAATGGCACTCCAAAATGCCTCTACACTGACAGGAGAAAACCAAGCAACAGGAATGGCCAAAGATGAGTTATGGTGAACATTTTTTGGCTCCCTCAAGCTTAAGAACAGAGTCAAACCTCCAGGCAGACATACTGACTAATTAAAATATGTTTTAGAGTTACTTTAATTTTCTAAGAATAATTAAGTCCACTTTCTAGTTCATGTTATGAACTGGATTCCCATGGTACTCATGCTCTGATGTCAAAAATTGTAGCTGGTTCTGTGTCACCTCCAGGCATTAATATGTTCAGAAATTTTTGTGCCAGACAAGTTTATGTGATTTTAAATTCCTTGCTTGTGCTAGATTGGTATCAAAATATTATGCCCTTAAAAATTGACTATGGAAAAGGATCGTAAGGGTGGAACCTATCTTCTGCATAAGTATCTTGCAGTTAAACTATCTACCTGGGAAGGGGATCATTTAAGTTTACTTACTGCTTCAGTTAAAGGAGAAATAAACACATCAAATTAATTTCTTGTTGAAGAGTAACTCAAATTGGACTGAAATTGGATGGGATGTATTGCCATTGCTTCAAATTCGTGGTTTACCAGAGGGAGAAAACCATGCTAGAGGTGAACAAAGTAGGGCAGCCTGGACCAGGAGTTCAGACCTTAGAAATTGCAGTGGAAGGGGAGCTCTCATTCCTTCACTGTGAAATCCAAATTTATACACAGGGAGTAAAATAGGCAACCATACTGCATAATAATAGTCCTGCATAATAACAAATAATCCTTGGTGTGAAGACAAATAGGACAGTTTAGTGATGGTTGGATGTCAGTACTCAGAACTTTTAGAAATTATACATCACTAGATTACAGATGCTCAGTCAAGCATGGGTTCTCTCAGCAGCACACACTGCATATGCTTTCCTGGAACAATACAGAAAGAAAACAATATCTCTTCTCACTACTTTTAGCCAAAAAAAGGATGAGGGAAATCCTCAGGCAGCTTACAGAAATCCTGAAGCTGAGATTTCTATGCAGTCATCTTTGTGCTAAAAAAGCAAAACACTCAACGTATGTACACAGCAGGCAATGAGAGAAACCCTCTTTCATAGACAATCAAAAAATAAAAATAATTTATTAAAGTCTCACAAGATTCACAGATTCAAATTCTAAAGGAAGCAGAGCAGCATTGCAACCCATGATCTTCCAAAAAAATCAGCTGCTAAGGACTTTGTGATAAAACATCACAAGAATACCTGTATCTATTTGTAGACTAAGGCAGAACCATCAGTGTTGATTGGAGTCTCGTTTTAGCTACCTCCAGTTATATTTTTGGCATTCTGCATTTATTGTTGTTCAACATTTGCAAGCTGTTATCTGAAGCAGTGGTATTCAGAGTAGGTCACTTTTCACACTAGATAATTTTGTCCTAGAAAAGAATAATGTGATCAGTATATTTCATAGCTTGGAGTAGAAACAATTCTTCTGAACTGAGTTTGAATATATTTCTCTCACATGATTGCAGACACACCAGTAACATTCCCAGACCACCACGCTTCCCAAAGAAACCACTGAGTGCCAGAGTCTGCTTCCATTTATGTGAATGTTAAATTCTGCTATTATACATGCCAGTGGCCAAAGAACCACGTTGTAAATGAGTAATTAAGAACATCATTTCCCCAGTGTGAATTACGTATGCATTTTTGAGGGTAGATTTTAGCTGTTTTACTATTGTTTTCCAAAAGTTTGTTTCCCATGCAGTTGCACTTAGTTACTGTATATTAGGATTGTTTTGGGCTGCACCAAAGAATTTACTGTACATAGACTAATGCTATTCAGACAAATATTTTCACTGAAGCAAAAATCTTAATCTCTTATATATTCTCTCACTATAGATATTGCCCCAATTAAAGGAGCAGAATATTGTTCTATTGTCATAGAACAATAAATTATTTTAATGACTTTTTAGTAGCTTTAGTGTTCTTACATGTATACCAAGAAAAGTTGCTACCTGAAGCTGATAATCTCTGCATCTATAAAACACCTTTCCCTTAGAAATATCACACTAGTATTGGTAACAGTATTTTGAGATTTGTGTCTTCAGACAGCACTTCTAACCTCATGATTTGTACTGTACAATACTTGAATGCTGAACCTCCCTGTAAAAAGCCCGTTACAACATTGCCAGATAAACACTGAGCAACCACAAAGATGACCTTTTATATTACTTGTGTACAGATAGTTCCAAATAGCAATGTTTCAGCTATTTTGATACAGATTATTTTGGATGGATAGGAATATCGGCCATGCCACAGTGTTCACAATTATTCCTCTCTCCTTTCAAAACAGATGGGACAGACTTACTGTCTAAATAACTACAATAACATTTGAATTCTCGATTCAGTTTCTCCTTGTGTCTGGGAGTGGTTTCAGCTTATGGGCTTGCTTTCTTCTGCTCTATGAACACTACAACATTTGGTGTTCTTTCAAAATGAACACATAAATAGAAGACACCACTCTGAAACCTTTTATTTCAATGTTATTTCATCTCAGTATCTAGTAATTTGAATCTTCAGTGACGAACAGTGATTTTTAATCAATTACATAAAAGTGAGTTTTTATTCTACTATGTTGTTTAGCTGGTCCTCTCTGCCATGCAGATATTGACACTGGTTATCAGCTTCCCAGAGCCCCAGTGTGAGCTGCTGAGAATACTTAGAAGTGTATATATGAGTACTCTGTGTAGCTGAGAAGATCCTACAACACTAACCACACAAAAAGGCTGACCACTTTGCTGTGCCCTTAAGAGAAAATTATTGTCTAGGAAATTCTAGGTAAAGTCAGCTACAGAAAGACATTTAATCCTAAATATTGAAGGTGGTGGTGTCATTTAACCTTCTAGTTAGATGAACATGAGATTAAATTGTACGTCTCGAGTTACATGAAATGGCACGATGGTTTTTTGTTCTTGGCAGTACAACTGCTTCAGTTTGTTGCAAAACCGGAATACTATAAGACATAGTAATATCACCACCTTGTGGGGAATGAATGTGCATGTAAAAGCATTCTCATGCCTGTGAATATCGCTGGAACCCCTATGTACTCAACAGGGAGAGCCAAAAACAATACTTAGTTGATATTGCTGAAATTAGAAGTGAAAAAATATTTTAACAGAAAGAAATTTTATTACATATTACAAGGTACTGCAATAGATGGCTTAATCCTCTGATTTTTGCTTAACAGTCTGAACTCTGTACACTTCATAGAACATTATGATTTAAAGCTAAGATTTATAAAGGCATTTAAAATACAGAAATGTTTTAATGCATCTATAAAATTTTATAAAATAATGCATTTAAATGTTCCATGAAATGTAGGTGTAACTATTAAATGTATTCAATAGCAACTTCGTACATTGTTTCCAATTCTGCTTTCTTCAAGGTCCACAGAAAACATCTAAATCAGGTTTTTTTGAGAAGCTAGATGTCTGTTAGAGGCAAAAATGTACTCAGTCTGCACTCAACCAACTTAGGAACACCAGACCACCATCACTCTTCTTCTTTAGACCCCCATTTATGTTTTTATTTATTTTCTGTAATAACTTCTAAACTTTATGAGACATAAGGCAGGCTTTGTACAGACAATGGTTTCATTCACCACGGGTCTAACTGTCTACACTGTGCACTGAATGACATATCCAATGGAAAATTAGTATATGCATATGTTAATAAGGACTGTAGTACAAAAACTATACTCAAGGTTTAGAAACAGAATCGGAAACTTAACTCCAGGATTTATTTATACCTTTAGATGATCTTTGACATTTTTAACAACCAGTTTTACAGAGAAAGGTGAAAATATATTTTCTTATTTGTTATTGTAACACCAATGAGGGAAACTTTGAAGCACATTCTAAAGCATCTACCTGTGAAATTGCTTTCATAGAATCACAGAATCGTTTGAGTTGGAAGAGACCTCTAAGGATTATCTACTCTAACTCCCTTCAGTGAACAGGGACATGTACATCTAGATCAGGTTGTTCAGAGTCCTGTGCAACCTGACCTTGAATGTCCCCAGGGATGGGGCCACTCTCTGGGAAAGCTGTTTCAGTGCCTCATCACCATTACTGTATAAAACTTCTTCCTTATATACAGTCTAAACCTCCCATCCTTTAGTATGAAACCATCACAACAGACCCCGCTAAAGAGTCTGTCCCCTCCTGAATGGCCTTAATTGCACCAGTAGGGATTCAGGTTGGATATTAGGAAAAACTTAATCTCTGAAAGAGTGGTCAAGTGCTAAACAAGTTGCCCAGGGATGTGGTTGAGTCACTGTCTCCAGAGGTATTCAAGAAATGTGTAGATGTGGTACTAAGGGACATGATTTAGTGCACAGCATTCGTAGTAGATGAACAGTTGGGCTAGATAATCTTAGAGGTCTTTTCCAATCTTAACAATTCCATGATTTTGTGACTCTTTCTCATAATCCCCTTTTAGATACTGAAATTTTGTTTGCCAGAAACAATTTTTTCCTCTTGTCCCAGCACCCACATAGCACAAAACGAGTCTGTGTAAAGAAGAGTAATGTTGGATGAAGTACAAAATGCAGAAAATACTTTAGCAAAATTATGTAATTTATGATTTTTAAGAAGACATTATGGTTTTAACTTCACATAGTTTGAGGATGTTTACACCACAATTTCTAGTGCTGGGCAGCTGAAAGAGTAATAGAGAAGTTAGGGCTGATTCTCTTTTGATTTTTCTCCATTGAATCTGGTCCTTTTGAAGCGCAAACTGCAAACAGAACACAGAAGTAAGCTAAAGTAAGCCTAGGTCTAGGAAGGAGGGTAGTTTACTGAGAAGTTTCTAGTTTTTCTGCTCCTGTTATTGGTTGTTCACAATTAAATACACAAGCATCCTCTAATTCTTGGTCTTATGTATATATATATAATTTCTCAAGACAGTTCCCAGATTCCTTTTAAATAAATAAATAAATAAATAAATAAATATTAGAGACTTCTGAGAGTCTAAATGCATTCATCATTAGTTTTTTTTTCTTTTCTTTTTTCTTTTTTTTTTTCTTTTTTTTTTTTCTTTTTTGTCATCTAATTGGTTTCTTTTAATCAAAATTTCAGATATGGTGTTTCTTCTAAAATCCTACAAGCCTCACAACTGCAGCAGCTCCATGATCAAGAAGAGCAGTTTGGAAAATCTCACCTCTAGAACATGCTTGTGATTAGTATCTATATTTTACGTTGCCAGGTCTCCTGGGTATGCATGTATAAGGGCATGTAGTAACAGGAGAAGGGGAAGTGGTTTTAAACTGGATGAAGGTAGGTTTAGACTAGGTATTAGGAAGAAATTCTTTACTGTGAGGGTGGTGAGACACTGGAACAGGTTGCCCTGAGAGGTTGTGAATGCCCCCTCCCTGGAAGTATTCAAGGCCAGGCTGGATGGGGCTTTGAGCAACCTGATCTAGAGGGAGGTGTCCATGCCTAAAACAGGGGGTTGGAACTTAGATGATCTTAAAGGTCCCTTCTAACCCAAACCATTATATGATTCTATGAAACTGCTATGTACCTCACCCACGTCATGATTCAGAGTTGAGAGAAAGAGCTGACTAACACTGGGGTAAGGCAGTATCTCTTAGGTGTGATCTTTGCACACAGTAAGCAGAGTGTTCTGCATACAGCAGGGCAGCCACAGATGCTATCATATGAGAAAGTGTCTACATCTGTGTGTGTACATGTGTATTCAGGTAGGATTACAACGGTTTTTGGAATATAAATGAGCACCCCAAAATTTCTAGGTGTTAATTGACAGTACATATGTGTCTAGTGTGGTTTATCTGTTTTATTGCTGACATTCATTGTGAATGTATTGTTCACTGATAGTTGATAATTTTTTGTGTCATTTACAAATCAATTAGCTGCTTTGAACCTAATTTGATTCAGACCACATGAACTGAGCAGTTCTCCTCACACTGCTCTACTAATGCATGTCTCTCATGTACTGTAGCCAGAGACCAAGAAAGAGACTCAGCTTCTATTTCAGGATCAGGCTTTTCTTTCAGAGATGCTGCTGTGAATGTCAGATAACCTCAACAGCAAACTTTTCACAGGAACTGGACACTCTTACACCTATATGGAGTTTTAATTTAAGTGACTCAGCATTTTTTTTCAGAAGAAATCTGGTCAAAACATTCATAACTTGCTTGATTTTTTGTTTAGTTGAGACACCAACTTTTAATGGCACTTCTTTTAAAAAGTCAATGAAAATCATTGTTCTGCAGGCCGTTTGTAAGAGCAAAAACTCAGGCAATAGCTTAGATCTACACTGTGCTGATAATCAGCTGGCTGTGTTGAAGTATTTATTGAAGACTGTTTTCATGTGTGGCATCTCTGAAATCTCTTCAGGGATTTGTTCTCATTGCAGACCTCATGTTTATTTCACAAGCTTATTTTCCCCTATTTGTTACAGAACTGGAATCAGAAGTGCAAAATGTGGATATCAGATGATCTAAAAGACTTAGAGCAGCATAGAGTGGCTATGATCTGAGGTTTTTATCAACACTTTGGACTTATCAGGAATTAGACTGAAATTACACCTCTGTAGAGAGAAAACACTATGACAAAAAGCAATCAAATGTCACCTTCTTGAAACACCTTGTGATAATTAAGTGCTAAACGTACCTCAGTTCTCATATGCATTCTTTATAGGACTTGTTGAAATATATCAATTTCAGGCCTAATCCCAGGAAGATTTTACTAACAGCACCATAAATTAAATGAAAGATCTCATTTCCTTAATAAATCCATCAAATTTTCTAACAGCCATTGAATAAAATTGGTGGGATAACCTTGACAAGTTGTCTGACTGGTGCCTTCCAAACACTACAGCACTGCCTTGCTCTACTGTATGAAGTTCAATTATTTTATCTCACAAGGAAATAAATGTCTTAAGAAGGGTAGGCCAATGACAGCAGCGATCCACTGAATTTTTTAAAAATAATTATTCAGGATCAAAATTTGAAAATTTTCTCATCCATAAAAACCATATTGTCTCTCCTGGCACATTCCAGCAGGGGAAGAAGGCTCATGCCTTTTCCCTGCAGTCAGTGCTGAGTTCCCTCTCACTTGCTTTCCTCCTCTCACAAGTTTTCACTCCTGAACTTTTGGCTCCACACCAGCCAAAGGAGTGCAGACAACCCAAGAGCCAGCTGTTAGGGCATTTCCTTGGAAGAAACGATTGAATCCTTGAGAAAGAAGAGTTGCAGTCCTTGTCTGACACTTTGCTTTAAGGAAGCTAGCTGTTTGTGTTGCAAGGGTATGTAGGCATTTTCAGTTACATGAATAAGAGAAATAAGATACTAACATATCTTAGTTTAATTTTTCTTTATAGAAGACTTAAAAGCTGACTGTAGAAAGAATTTAATCACATCATGTAAGAAAAGTAGACTGTGTTTTCCCACTGATGCAGTTTGCCAATATTCAGATCCCCTTGCAGCTAAATCAGTGCCTCAGTTAGTTACCCTGGCTATGGGGTATGCATTCTACCTTCTCATTGTGAGTACATTTCATTAGCTTCTCTCTTATCTGAAAATGAAAACAGAGCATTGGGAGCCTGGTAATTTGCTGATGTGACTTAAAGCTTCAGAGTTGTTCTCTTGAATTGACAGGTCACAGCTTTCCAAGATCTATTCTTTTGTCCAAGACCACTGGAGTGTACATTAGTGCAACTGCCTCCTGGAAATTTGCAAGCAAAGTCTTCTGGTGATGTTTTCATACAATCACTTCCCACAGAAGTGTATTAAGACCCTATAGCTGACAGCAACAAGCCCAAAGTTCTGCTTATATTTCCTGCTGAGCAGTATCTGTAAGCATGCTATGTACAGCACTTCAAAGAGCTCACCATGTCTAGGATGCATCAGACAAGCTCTGTACGTTCTGTATAATTTCTTTCAGTATGCTACAACTCCAGCATGGTCAGACATAAGAAATGTGTTTAGTAGGTCAGGATCAGGTCTGTGAGTTGTTTTGATGCTGCAGTGGTTGTCTAAGGTTTTGCAGTGTGCATACCTGATCTACAGATCTTAAGGCCAGAGGTCCTCCTATACTGACAGATGTCTAGAAATCCTCAGCAAGTATCTGAGATTTCCCAGTGTGACAAAAAAAAACTCTTCTTGCAAATCTCAAGCTTACTGCCTCCTATGTTTTTAAAGTTCTCATGAAAAAATTTGATACAAGGGAATTAAAGGATTGTAACCTAATTAAAGTAATTCAACATTTTTATAGCTATCAGATGATCCCAATTAAACAAAGTTATCACTGTATTATTACAGATTTGATTTATGAAGAGTTTAATATTTAAATTACTAGAAGTCAGCTGATATAATACTGCATATTACTTGAGATTATATTGCTAAACTTTTTATCCAAGTCTATATTAAGATAATTACTTTACCCTTAAAAGATTAGCATAAATGGTTAATTGTTATCCAGTAGGCACATTCTGAGAAGAATTCTTTAAGAAAAGATTTTTGGCTTTCTACTATTCTGAAGAAAACTATTGGCAGTACAGAGCCATGCTGGCATAACTGCATTTCACACCAAAAAAGCTCTGCCCAAATTGGTAGAGTGAAAAACAATAGCAACCTGATTTCAGATAAAACAGCATTAATAACACACCCATGGTTTTAGCACTGATAAGCAATGGGAACACACTCAAAGCCAGGCCACCCAGCATTGGAAGAACCATTGCCTTTATAGTGTGGCAGCAGGAACAGGACAGAGCCAGGACAGCTGGCCTGAATTGGGCCATTACCATAAAACATAACATGGAAGGGCAGAAAGCTACAGGGAGTTTGGGTGGGGGAGATATGGCTGCTTGGAGAAGGACTGGCTATAGGTTGGCAGGAGACGAGATGCTGCATTCCAAGTACATGGTTGGTTTTCCAACAGTTGTATTATTAGCTTGAGTATTAGTTAGTTGGTGGTAATTACACTGCAGGTGTGTATTTTTATCACTGTAGATTTGTTTCCATTTTTCCTTTTCTGTCTTAGTGAATAATTTTTATCTCAGTCTACAAGTTCTGTTTTATTTCTAATTCTCTCTCATTCTGTTGTGGGGTAGTTTGCAAGCAGCTCTGTGGTCCTGAGCTACCTGACAGGTTAACACAACAATTAGTAAGGGAAATACATTTCCTGGAACAAATCTGGTTGCACAGCCAGTTGAATTAATTGGATAACGTATATTTAGATACAGCTGAATTGAGACAATCTTCTTGGGAAAAGGGAACGTGTTCTGGGCAGCACAGTCTTAGAAAGAGAATACATCTGATCACGGTAGATAATAAATTGGAGAGGATCATATGAGGTACTGCAACAATGAGATAGTGGATATCAATCCGTAATCCAAGGTAAGCAGTTAACTGAATCAAAGTCAGTAAGTAACTACATGAGAAAGTGTTTTCTGAGAGAATATGGCTTATTAATCTTGCAAACTAAGGCATAAAATTGTCCAATGACTGTCAGCTAAAACTAGCTAAGTTCAGAATAAAGTAAACAAGAACTTCAATGGGAAAGCAATCTACTCAATTTGTAAAGTCAGCCCTCCTCTATCTCACATCAAATTTAGAATTCACCCAAGCTCAGCAGTCTTTCCAGTGCTGTTATTCAGCAGAAGTTATGGTCCATGCAGGAAATACTGAGGAGTTTTCACAAAAAAATTCGGAGAACATATTACAGCAGAAATACTGTGATATCTATTCATATCTATTCAAGTATACTAACATGATACTTCATTATAAAACTGAGGCTTCATGAGTTAGGATGAGACAGTTACTAATCAGAGATTTCTTGAAAGATAGTGGTAATTTACTCTTAATTCAATTTGTTATATATTTATATACCTATACTGAAAAGTCTTACCATGCACCTTTCTGATTTACAGTCTATGCCACCAACTGGCTATAGTCACCCAAAGGGTGGAGATCGGAGGAGGCATTGTGGTGAATTTTGAATTTGTTGTGGATGCAAAAGACTAGAGTTAGAACTGCTGTTTCAGAAAAGATCTGTTGGCCAGAGCCCAACTTGGAACCAGCTGGGGTGAGTACCACAATTCCCTGGCACAGGTTGTGCCAAATGAATGGGGCTTAGCAGAGCTTTCACTGGTGTTTCCTCTTGTGATAACAGGTGAGAAAGCTCAAGTTTTAACATAAAAAAAAAAAAAATCATTTATATATGTGGATTCTACCTAACAGAAGAATATCACAGCCTGAGGCCCTACACTGGCAAGGGGAACAAAGCACTTCTGGCTTCTCCAAGCTCCTTCCTCTACTTGGTGTGAAACCCATGACACCAGACCAGGAAAGACCAGCAGAAGGTGGAAGGTCACAGTGCAGAGCAGAGCAGGTCTTGGTCTCCCAACTCTCCTAGCCTATTGTTTGCTGTCAGGGCATGGGAGAAGCCTGAAACCACTGTACCAGACAGTCCTGAGTATAATATTTGATGCAGTCTTAGAAAACTGAGCCACTCCAGTGTTCTGCTGTGATTTTTTTTTTGACATTCTACCTGTGCTAGTGAAAGCACAGCGACAGCAGTCATCCCCAGCTTCCTGACTTGTCACGATATGAAGAAAAATCTTTCAGGCTGCCTTTTACTTGCTTTTCTGCCTTAGCAAGTCTGTGCCCCAGAAGGCAGACAAATGAGTTGTCTCCCAGATGTGTCCATGTTCTTCCCAGAGAGCTCAAAAACCCCTTCTATTTCTCCTGTCTCAGTATCTTCCAAGAAGTACCTCCTGTAGATTTTTCATTGAAACCTCTCCATCAAATAATCTCTTTGTTTTCCCAGTAGTGGAGAAACAGCTGAAGAAGAAAACTTTAGGATAGGTGCACAGAGAATCAATGTGAACACAAATATTTACATTGAGAGGAAACAAAACGTGTCTTTTTGTTTGTTTTGCTTTGAAATAAGAACGAATAGGTTTATTTACCATTGGTTTCAAGCTCTCACAATGGATTTATCATCTGAAATAAGAATGCTGAAAAACTTGAAAATTTTTATTGTTTTTGTCTCTATGTAAATGCATAGCTGTGCCTATACAAAGGCATTGTTGAAGTTATAAACTCTGAAGAATCACAGCTGCCTGTTCTAACCTTAAAATATTTTGTTTACAGTAGATTGAAATTTGTCATGCAAAGAAGTCTTTACATTTTTGTTTTGGCATGATTAAATGAACTTCTGATGATAAAAATAATCATCTGTGGAAAATGCCTACGTAAAATAATGTATGATACCTTTAGGAGTATTTTTAATATATCTTCAGGTGTTTCCAGGTTTCTTGCCCCAGATGATCTTGTTTTGAGGCATGCACTGGTAAGATCTTACCTGGAGTATGTGTCCAGGTGTGGAGTCCTCAGTGTAGGAGAGACATAGACCTTTTGGAGCACACCCAGAGGAAGGCCACAAAAATGATCCAAAGGATGGAACACCTCTCCTAAAAGGATAAGCTAAGAGAGCTGAGGCTGTTGAGCCTGGAAAAGAGAAGGCTCCAGGAAGATCTGATAGCAGCCTTTAAGTATCTGAAGGGGAGCTACAAGAAAAAAGGGGACAGACTCTTTAGCAGGGTCTGTGGTGGAAGAACAAGGAGAAATGGCTTCAAGCTCAAGGAGGAAAAAGGGTAGGTTTAGGTTAGATATAAGAAAAAAGTCTTTTACAGTGAGGGTGGTGAGGCACCAGAACAGTTTGTCCAGTGCTGTGGTTGATGCCCTGCCTCTGGAGACTTTAAAAGCGAGGCTGGATCAGGCTCTGGGCAATCTGATCTAGCTGTGGATGGTCCTATTCCTTGCAGGGGAGTTGGGCTAGATGACTTCTAATGGGACCTTCCAACTCTAAGGAAGGTATGATTCTATAATACTTCACAGCTGTGAGAAGCACTATAAAGTAAGCTATAACAGATAAAGGTAGAAGGATTCTGAAACAGTAAAATGCGCACATGTACTCTGTAGAAACAAAAGTACAGCTTGGTCATGATTTTGGAGGTTGTGTTTCAAGTCTGAAAGTAATTCCCTTTGGAATTACAAATTATGCCATGAGCTTACTTCAAATTACCGAATGTGGCATTATCTTCATAATCTCTTGTTAATTAGACCACTAAGAGTATACCCCATTTATTACTTTCTATCTATACTCAGTACTGCCAGCCTTTAAAATAAAAGTAAAAAAAAAAAAAAAAAAAAGTAGAACAAGTGCAAACAGATCTTCAAAAATCAGTTGAGGACTACAAAAATAACTTCTGAATAATAAAAAAATTCACAAAAAAAAGAAAAAGTCTGAGATTTCTTAACCAAATCTTAATACCTCTGTGAGAAGAAAATGTAGCCAGAAAGGTAAGCAACAACCAAAACCTGAAGCCAAAGAATGAAAGAATGATGTTGAAAATGAAGGCATAGTTGTATTAACAACTGGAGATTACTATCTATGAAGTGACAGATGCCTCTTCTACTGTCTCCCAGTCATAACTAATTCACAGCTAAGGCGGCACAATCAGTCTACAAATGAGATGTTAAGTGGAATTAAAGCTGAAATGCCACCCTGTTCCCATTTAGAGGCAAGGGAAGAACAAAAGGTAGCAGGTAGAATAATGACAGGAACCATAGTGTAAAATATAGGAAAGGCAGCACTAGCATGAGATTAGGATGGACAAGAGTGAGTACTATTTGTGATAGGTGGATGGTTGGACTGGATGATTTTTAAGGTCTTTTCCAACCTTGGTGATTCTGTGAAGAGGTTTATTCTAGTCATACAGAGTCTTCACCATTTTCTTATTTGATTTTCAGCTATGAAAAGATCAGAAAGCTTAGCTCAATTGTAAATTACAGGATTTATCATAACTTGTAGGAACTAATTTAAGGGTAACTGTACGAAGATGAATTGTATGTCAGATACAGCAAATCAGACCATGCAGCTTAATGTTTTTTAATTGCCTTAAACTTTACATGTCATTAAGTGAATAGGCTGCATATAAAGAATTTCTCTCACTCAAGTGTACAAAAGGCCACTGTTTCCTTATAATTAGAAGAGATAAAAAAAAAAAAAAAATTAACACTTGAGAAGACTTTGTGATTGAGAAAACTATTGAAAATTACTTAGCATTTAAAAATGAAACACACACCAGCTCTTGCCTTCCCAACCCCCCACCCAAAAAACAAACAAACAAAAAAAAAAACAGAGAAAACTGAAATACATGTCACATCCAGTTAGTGGCAGTTAGAAATTACAGACTATTTAGAAATTTTCAGACATCTCCATTGCCCTATCTGATTTACAGGAAGTGTTGGCTAGCTTCTCAATTCATGAACCTTCTGCTAGAGTTATTGCAAAAAAAAAAAAAAAAAGGAGCAAACTGTGCAGCAGCTGCTTTATAGTTTCAAATGCATGTTACATTACTCATGCCTTCAGGAATTATTCCACTTAAGAGTCCACATTAGGCCACCAGTACAGCTCTTAAAGCTCCTCCTTAGCTTTGCCAATACTTTTCTGACACTCATGAGGTAAAGTTATTAACTGTGAAGGTTGCTTGTGAGGAATCATTATTCCAACTTACAACAGAGTCTTTCCATACGTTGAACTTTTCTCTTAAATTAAATAGGATTGGAATTTTAATTCCATCTGTTTCTTAGGTCAAACTCAAGAGTTGTCACAGTAGAAAGTATGAAATTAATCATCTAAGACTACACTGTATAGTCAGCAGGAAAATAACTTTCTGAAACTGCATTTGGTTAAGATGTTTCACTGTGTGATACGGGGGTGATGTTCACAGATGTTTCTGCACCTCCTTGCCTTTCTGTTTCACTTGGAACATCTTTTTTTCTTTGCAGAACAGAACTAAAGTGTTAATAATAGTGCAGATATAGTATTTCAACTCAGGCACTCATCTTTAACTCATATTTCTTACTACTGAGATAGAAAGTAATAAGGAATTGTGTGTTTAGAATATGTTTATTTTGATCAACCAGGGCAGTTGGCAGTGTTTGATATGTTAGTATATTCCCTGAATCCCACAGTGTAAACTGGTATAAATCAGTAACATATATGATTTTTTTTATGCCATAAGTAGAATTTGAAGAACAGATCACAAGGAACTGGCAACTAGAAATGACATATTAAACTACAGACTGTTACAGCAGAAGTTAAACTCTAGCAGGAATCCTAAGTTTAAATGTACGTTACAAGTTATACAATGATGTTGTACAATTATAAGGGTATGACGGGCGGGTGAAATAGTCATGGCAGACCAGAGTGAAAGCTGTTTTGTCCGATAGCGCCCTCTAGAGATGGAGAGGGAAAACATTTGCAGAAACTTAAATGCTATGGAAAGAAAAAAAAAAAATAAATTTTACCTGTTCTCCACAGAAGAAGAAAAAAAAGAGTCCTGCGAAGTTTTCTGAAATGAAGCTAATCTGTTCTTTCAAGAGAACTTAGATATGAATCAGCACATATGCTTGTGAATGGTTAGTGGACCAGGGATCTGAGCACACTGGGGCAACCAATTCATCTGGCATCAAGAACATAGCTGTTGTGCAAAAGAAGGAAAGTAGAAAGAAATAGGCGTGAAACATAACTCGAGAGTTAAGCTACAGATATTTGTTTCTTTTGTTAAGATCTGATGTGACCTAAATACTTCCCAGATCTTCGGAAATTAGACAGACCACAACATTATTAACAGTAGAAATGCACATATAAAATAAAAACGTATAAAAAAAAAACAAAAACAAGGGAAGATGACTTAAAACAAGAAGAGATGAGAAATCAAAAGTTATAAAGTAGAAGTAGTTTCAATATTGCAAATGAAAACCACTGGAAGTAACAAAAAAAATCCCAAACAACCATGAATGTAATTTCAAGCTGATGGCGAGATGTGACATCTGATAAAATAGTCAAACTTTGCCACCAGATATCTTAGTCCTTACTGTAGATGGTGCTGTAGCATAGAATATGCACCCTGAGTGCTGATTTAAAGCCAGCTAGCTACAGTTACCAGGTGTGCAGGATTAACACAAAAATTGTTGTGAGCAGCCATGTAAACATGTTGCAATTTATGTCTGATTCATATTTGAGCATAGGATTGTTAAGAAGAACCAAAAATACTTATTGGCAGAGGAGACATCATGATCAGGTGGGTGGCTTTCCCAAGGGGAAGCTTATCTCCAGCATTCCAGGTGTGCCAACCCCTGTGATTTCCCTGAATGCAGGAATGTCAACTGCATAATTTGCATGAGTGGTAGGTGTTTTTTTTGGTGTTTTTTTTTTTTTTTTTTTTTTTTTCATTCTAGGGAATTGGCTGATGTAGTCATCAAGCCACTCTTGATATTTGAAAAGTCATGATGGTCAGGTGAAGTCCCCAGTAACTGGAAAAAAGGCAATATCACACTCATTTTTAAGAAAGGTAGAAAGAATGACTCATATTTCCACTTTTTTGTTTGTTTGTTTGTTTTATACTGACTTCTACCTTCACTGGGAATAAATGTGAAGGAATTTTCTCCACTCTAGGAAAATGCATCACTAAAACTATCTTCAGTACATATGGCACAAGAAATTTCAATAAAGCCTCAGAGGACATAAAGTTACCATGACCTGATTCACACTGAAAGATAGCCTGTGTTTGCTAAAGAGAAATGAGTGTCTGGCTGAAATAGCTGTACACCAAACCTGGAGTTTGCCTCAGGGCCATGAGTGGCTCCAGCAGCAGGACAGGAGTGGAGGAGGGCACAGCATGGTTCTGTTAACACCCATGTTCCAACAGCCCTATCTCCCATCCTTACAGCATCTTGGGGACTTTTGGGATTTCTCAGTTCTATTGTCTGTGCTACCTGTTAAGGAGTTAAAGCTATTTGCTTGTCCCTTTCTGCTAGCCAATGCAGATACTTTTTATAAACTGTAGTAATAAAAATTAAACAAACACAAATCTCTATCTTCTGCTTCTCTTTGTTTCAGTGGTGACTCAAATGGACTCCCAACAGTAGCAGAAGCCACTGAATTTTGGTATAGAATGCAAGAGAGGCTCTCTACACTGTCAGTAACAGTAGTCTGAGTGATCGCTGCTGGCAATCTGGATGAAAAGCTATTGTACAATGCTCAAAGCCAGTTCTCCAGCTGCCACAGTTCACCCGATCTGCCTAGAAAAAGGGCTAGTACTGGGGAGCAAGTGAGTTCCTGTTCTTGGAGGCAACGCATTGCCTTATGCTTGTGCAAAACAAGCAGATCTTTGTGATGATTCATTGCTTAACATTTCTACTAAGAGTGCTAAGAAGGCTCCACATTTTTCATTGTACAGAAATATTTATCTCATGGACATGAACAAGTAATTTTCTTGAAAATCAGTGGGGCTACATCAGTATGCAACAGCATAGGATCAAATTCATTTAACACAATAATTTTAAGTTAAAAGCAGTCATGAAAATTAAGGAAATGAATTCATTTAACATGGCAAGAGAAGGTGATATTTCTTAATGTTGCAGAAGTGAAATCAGAAAAGACTGCAGGGAGACCTTATTGTGACCTTCCAACATTTAAAGGGAGATAATAAACATGAGGGAAAACAACTTCTTACACATCAGATAGTGATAGGACAAGGGGGAATAGTTTTTAAAACCGTAGATGCCACATCCCTGAAGGTGTTCATAGCCAGGTTGGATGGGGCCCTGAGCAGCCTCATCTAGTACTTGATCTAGTGGCTGGCTACCCTGCCTATGACAGAGGGTTGGAACTTGATACCTATTTGCTAAAAAAGAATGTGTTTTCTGAAATACAAGAAAACTCAGAAAAAAAGTCAGGAAGTTCATCTCTCATCCAGGTATACATGTATGAGTAGTACATACGTATGTATAAATCCAGACATCCTTTCACAGAATCACTTTCCCAAGTCACTGTGCAAAAAGCCTGGCTTTTCTTCCTTGTGAGATAACCAGTTTTATAACATAGAATAAAACTTCAACTGGCTGTTGCACATTAAAGTTCTGGGTGCCCTGCTGCCACACAAAGGCTGCAGCTCTATTATTAGGATGTTTGCTTGGCAGGAGAAGCAAGTGCTTGAGAATGCATCTGCAGAGTGTGTGGGCCAAGGAGCTCACTAACCTGGCCAGGATCAAAGTGTACAGAAGGTAAATTTCCAGCCACACCACAAAACCTTTCCTGCTTTTTCATTTCATGACAGGTTTCAAATGGAAGTATCTCTACCATAGCAAGACTTCTGAATTTATCACATCAAGAACTTCTCTAAGCAATTTTCTTGTACACTTTTGAGCCTTTTGTATTTAGAAAGGATTTCCTTCTTAATTTCTCCTCTAAGCATCAGGCTTGCTTCTAGAAACAAAGCTTCTGCTGCACTGTAGTGCTTACAGATCATTATCAGTTTATCATTTAGTCAGAGCAGCAGCTGTCTCTTGGGTCTCTTTGTTTCCCCCCCCCACCCATTTCACTAAGCACTTTCACATCACTGTATATTCCAGTTCACCCCATCTGGCCACGAATGCTCCACTAATGCTGCTATGCAGCACAGCCTGAGCCAAGAAAGCAATACACAAGAAAGATGTGAGGGAGTGACGCACAGAAAAAAGAAAAAACTGACTATGTAAACAAATCTACATTACAACAAATACTCATGCAAAATATTATTTGAATTACTTATCATCTGCTTATGGCAGTCCTTTCCAGGTACTGTCTTTCCCTACTTGTCTATAAGCTGTCAGCCACCACTCCTAATTTTTCTTTCTTTCTTTTTTTTTTTTTTTTTTGTCCTGCCATTTTCTGTGTAGTGCTGAACCTGAGAAATTGCAGAAGAGTATTTGTTTCTGATCCTGTCTCATTTTGCCTCCATGGACATGGAACAGGAAGCAAAGTCTATCTCCTTTCCTGTGTGCTGCTTTGAGAAAAAAAGCTCGATCATGTGCCTGCCCTTTTCTGTTCCTGAATTAGTGAGATATTTAAAATCATCTTAGAGCTATGTACTATAGTTAATACCAAGAATAATGATACTTCTTTTTTTCCTCCAAAACTAAAATAACAAAAGCCATTACTTTCAGTGACCATTCAACACAAAAGAAAACTCCCACTAATTTCAAGAGGAATTATTATTTTTTTTTAAAACAACAGCATCACTGATGCTGTTCCATTCTCTTACCACTGCATATGCCTGCTTTAGCATTGCTAAATCATTGCTAGCATTTTCCATGGCATTTCTTTACAGTAACTTGACTGCTCCTGTAGTATTCTACAGATTCAGTATATGTTGATGTCACTGTTTCAATTCCATGTAGTTTAACTTGATGATTTAAATAAGGAAGTAGCTCAAGTTATAGACAGGAGATTAGAGGATTGTTTTGAACACTGAAACTCTTGTTTCTTGCTGCTTTTAAAGTCCCATTAGGTTGAAAATGCTTGTACAAATCTGGTTCATCATTTAAATTTCATATTCCACTCCCACTCCCCAAATCTCTTTTCCATTACCTTCATTCAGTCCCTAGATCTATCCTTTCTTCTCAGCCAAGCTTCTTCTAAGTGCTTTAATCTTCTAAAAGTGAAATTGAGTTTCACTGGTAATCTTGAATAAATTATGGCTACTGGAGTACTTTCTCTCTTCAACTGTGGGCTCTATCCACACTTATGGTAGATCAACCTAGACTAGCTGCACCATCTTCAGTGTTAAAGCATTGCATTTGGGGACTTGACCATTTAATGATTGATTATTTAACGCAATGAAGAAATCTAGAAAAATGTAATATAGAAAAATGTAATTTTCAGCACATCAAATCTTGCTTAATGCAGCTATATCATTTGTTCCAGATGTCATTTTCTCCACAGATTCTTATATAAAGTCACAATATTTACATTTGTATGCTTCCCTACCACTGCTTCAGAAAGTAATGTATATCTTCTACTATAGAAGGACACTGGAATACGAATGAACATCATTACCATAAAAAAAGAGCATGCAGTATTTTTAGGAAATCATTAATTAAGAAAAAAATAACAACACAGCTAAGGGCTAGTTAGTTTAAACAGTTCCCGTATCTGATAAGATTCCTTATCTACTTCACAGTATGACACTGATCTGTTCTCTATATTTTTAGCCATAACAGAAGTTTGAGTGCTGCAGCTAAACTGAATGATACACAACCAACCTGAAAATATCTGTCCTAAGAGGTATGTTTTAATTTTGATGTAAAAGTGAGATTTCTTTATATCTTCTTAGCTTTAATGCCCATTCATTAATTTCACTGTTATTAATGTTGTTATTAATATGCTCTTGTTGGTTTAATACTCTCATTTATGTGATCTGTATTTTTATCTGAATTATATTAAAAACAGTTATTCCTGGTTTATTAGAGAACCTAAACTCATAACTTACAATATGAACCAAAATGGGAGACTTTCCAAAAGTGCAACTAATGAGGTGACACAAGTAGAATTCAAGACTCATATGAAAATCCTTTTTTCTCATGTACCAAGACTCACTGACTTGTGCATCATTTATGTTTTAATGTATTATGAGGAGTGGGTACATACCCTCAATAATTATTTCTTCAGCTCTGAAAGACTTAATGAATCACCAGTAGGAGATATTCCAATTACATGCAAATACAGAGTATTACAGAATCTAATATTTTTTAATAAAAAAATGAAGAAATTTATACTGATGTGCCTTAATTCACTAGCACAGTTAAAAGTTTGATTTTTAGAACTTTTTCTCCACAGATGCAGTTCACATTTCCATGGTTTTCCATCATAACACGTCTTGCATTTTCCTAGGATGCAGCCATGTCAGAACTTTTTCTTTCAAATAAACATTTACAGTTTTTATAAAACAAGAACACCACATAGCTAAGCTAAGTTGTGGTCTTAAAAAGAAGAGAAAACCACCAAATATACCAACTCAAAATAATACTGAAAATTTCTACAACTTCACAGTTTTCTGAATAGCTGTACATATTTTCAGAAGAAAAAAACTGTCCTGTTTCTATCACTTTTATATTGTGTGATTCCATCTTGATAAATATTAACTTCCTATATGGGAGGAAAAAAAAAAACAAACCAAGTTTTCCTCATTTTGTATTTTCAGAGATTAAAGTTGAGGGAAAAAGAATGGAAATGCTTTGCTGTATTTCATGTTTTTTTTTCCCCACTTAGACAAGCACATTTAAATGATTTAAAAAAAAGAGGAATGAAAAATATTTTGGCTACTAAACTCCTAGCCAGCTAGTCATGGCTACTGTACTGGTTTTAACATCAGCAGAGATAGATGTAAATAATTTCTGTCTTTTCCATCAGATAAGTAGCGCAAAAGTGCAAGGCAGGCTTTGATTCAGAGCCTTTAAACCCTGTTCTAATATCAGGTGAATTCAGTTATAAAGCATGTGTTAACACTGTGGTGGCGAGACTTCACATGAGTACTCTGGTCAGATTTGGAGTCCTCAGCACAGGAGAGACATGGATCTCTTGGAACACATCTAGAGAAGGGCCATAGAAATTATCCCAGGGATGGAACACCTCCTCTGTGAGGACCTGGAAGTATTCAAGGCCAGATTGGAGGGGGCCCTGGGCAGCCTGGTCTAGTATTAAATGCAGAGGTTGATGGCCCTGCATGTGGCAGAGGGGCTGGAGATTCATGATGTTTGAGGTCCCTTCCAACCCTGGCCATTCTGTGATTGTGTGCCAGGCTGAGAGGGCTAGAGCTGTTCAGCCTGGAAAAGAGAATAGTCCAGGGAGACCTGATGGAAGCCTTTCAATATCTGAAGGGAGAGGCTTAGATTGGATGTAATGAAGTTGTTGGGTTTTTTTGTTTTGTTTTTGTTTTTACAATAAGAATGGTGAGGCACTGGAGCAGGTTGCCCAGAGACGTGGTAGATTCTCCATCCCTGGAAACATTCAAAGTCAGGCTGGACAGGACTGCGAGCAACCTGACCAAGCTGTAGGTGTCCCTGTTCATTACAAGGAAATTGGACTAGATGACTTCCAATGGTCCCTTTCAATTCAAACTCAAACAATTCTATCATTTTATGTCTCTAAGATTGGGCATATACAGAAACATAATTACTTTTTTCCCCTCTCATTTAGAATGGCTTGGTGAATCTTCAGCTCTAATGGGAAAGATTTGAAGAAGAAAATGCCTGTACTGGCTTCAGAAACATTCTCTCATCTCTGTTTGACAGATGCAGCCATATCTGTGGGCTCAGCTCAACAAGAGAGCATTTCAATTGCATGCAGTAATATTTCCCCTAACAGCTTATTCACTTAGAGTGGCTCCCATGATGTGCAACTCCATCCATGGCATATTCATTTAGTTTTCAAATGTAGCAGAACTTGCTTTAACATTTGCATGCATTTGAATTTCAATGTTGACATGAAAAATACTGGAACTTGTTATAAAAGAACAGACGTATTTGCCCACTTACCTTTTTTATGACTAAGAAATCCCATGGAGAAACTGCAGTGATTGGCAGCTTCTGATAGTTACTTAAAAAAGATTAAGGTACTTCAACTGGGGCCAACTTATAGCCTTCTGCAGGCAATCAAAATTCCCATGAAATCATTAAGACCAGTAAAGAGGCTTACTTCACTCCCATTTACCTCAAAATCTACAGTTCCCAGCTGTATCTTTACAACTCCCACAAACCATTCTCAGCAAAATGGGCACTTCTCTGTGCTCATCAAATACTTTCTGACAGGTGCATTAAATACTGATTCTCACATTTGCAGTCCAGGCACTAAAAAAAACGATCTCTGTCTGGAAAGGGAGACTATTGGTGAGAAACTGGTGAGTTGTTGAGAACTGGTGAGTTGTTGAGCTCACACAGGTACGCTCAACATACTGTGCACCATGCAAAGCTGTGTGTAAAAATCCTGTATCTGAAGTTGGAACACACTGCTGAGAAGGATTCAATAATGCCCATCTTCAGAGGTTATAGACTTGCCTAGACAAAGCCTTCAGAGGTCTAACCTTGTTTTCAGCGGGTGTTGTGTTAGAGGCCTTTTGAAATCCCTTTCAACATAAATGATTGGCTGATTGGTGCTTCAATTGGATAATTTATTACACTGGTATGTTTTACTTTGAAATTTCAGTGGAAGTGCTCTATATATTGACATGTCTACTTTTTATTTTCAACAATTCTAGCAATTTCTCTTACATGAAATAATTTTGTTTCCTTCCCCACTTCATATGCCTTTCATTTAGGGTCAAAGAAACTTCTGCCTTTCATTCCAATACTGTTGTACCTTGTGGCAATACAAGTTTCAGTTGTAAAATCCAGCTAAATTCTTCCAGTTACTCTTTCCTCCTCCTTCTACCCTCATTTTATCTCTAACATTTTGAAATACTGTGACATGATCAAACTCATTCATAAATATACCTGGCCTCTAAATCACTACAGCATTTACATGTGATTTACAAGAAATCAGTGGGAGTAGCTAAAAAAAGTCTTTTCATTCTTTTCTCTTTTTTTTCCCTTAAGGTTTCTTATAGTTATTAATGCCATTGTGAAAGGTCTATCAGCTTTGTTTCTGTCTTACATACACAAATCTGTCTTTTATCCTATATTTCTGCTTTGGTGAGGAAAGACTCTTTCCTCTGACATACTAAGGAAAATGATATTAAATAATGGTGTTAATTTCTTTACTCACTCGTCAAACAAATATAACTATTTACCTAAATATTTACAAGTGTCTTTTATGCAGTCACCCCAGGGCTTTGCCAAAATCAGTACCAATCAGATACAGTAAAATAATAATGTAAGTTATACGAGGAGACTTTTTATACGTCACAAAACTTCACACAGACCGTGCTCCACAATATTATTGCCTTAAACTATGTAGAGCAACCATCACTGCATAAGCTCTGCAGCAGACAGCCAACACATCTGCCCAGCTAAATAGAGCTCAATGCAGGGACTCCTAAACTGTTAGCTTAGAAATATGCTGGGCAGACATGATCTAGATAGAACTTCTGCAAAGAAAATGTATTCTAGATATGAATAGTAAATTATGTTGGCTTAATAAACAATTATTAAAAATTTATTTACACAGTCAGTGAATGACTTTTGTTTGCAGAGCCCACATGGTGAAGCAAACTGGAGATTCTGTGGCTGCTTAAACAATCTTTTAGAAAAATAGATTATTTACGGAAAGGATTATTAAGAGTCCATAGAGCAACCTGTCTCAGTTACTCAGAATGACATTTTAGTCTCACTAAGACCCAAGGGAGAATTTCTTGTGACTGCAAAGTTTTTTAAATATTAGATTTACACTTCTGCTTTTCAAGATACCAAGAATCTACACACTGCTATGTTGACATTGCCAAAGATAGGCTGAAAAGGAGATGAGGACCGAGTGTAGTTGTCAAGTTTAGATGGATTTCAATAGATGTTCATCACCTTATTAAGTTTATGTGGCAAAGTTTTGACAGCAGGGGACTACAGGAGCAACTTCTGTGAGCAGAACCCAGCACCGCCCCATGGCAGAGCAGAGAAGCTACTCTAGCAGGGTCCTGCCACTGCCAGAGCTGCTATGAGCAATGCTGAGTCTGCTCAGGGAGAACAGATTTAAGGAAGTTAAAAACTGCTGCAAAACAGTGAGTGAAAAATGGGAGAGAAGCAGCCCTGCAACCACCAACATCAGCGCAGAAGGAGGGCAGACTGTGCTCCAGGTGCAGAGCAGAAGCTCTCTGTAGAGGCCTGTGATGGAGCAGACTGTCCCCTTGTAGCCCATGGGCACCACATGGGGCAAATCTCCACATGCAGCCACAGGCACAAGAGGATGGGGCCTGAATGAACCCCAGCCTGCAGATACCCCTCTAGGAGAAGTCCTAGAATGGAGAGGCAGCCTGTGGAGAGCAGCCCATGGTGGGACAGTGCAGTTGTAAGAGATTGGCTCCATGGTATGGAGCTGGAACCACATTAGCACTGTGTTTGAAGAGCTATAGGAAGCCCATGCAGAATCAGTTTGAAGGGAACACACTCTGGAATAGAGGCACAGGGTGACCATGAAGGAGTGGCAGAGATGAAGTGTTATGGGCTGACTGCAGACCCCCTTCTCCTGGGCAGCTTGATGGGAGGAGGTAGAAGAGGGTGGATGGGGGAAGACGTTTTTTTTTAACACATTTGTTTCTCACTGCTCTATTCTGTTATCAACAGGCAATAAATTAACCTCCCTATGCCAAATCTGTTTTGACCATGATAGCAATTTATGAATAAAATCTACAGGTCCTTATCTCAACCCAAGAGCTTATTTTTATCCTTCTTCTACCCCATATCATTTTGAAGGAGAGAGAAAGCAGCATGGTGGAACTTACCTATCAGTGCTAAACCACTTCGAATTCATGTACAAGTATGGGAGAAAGGGAAGGTAATGCCATGCAGGACACAGAAAAAAACGACATGGATGCAACTCAGTCCTGAACAAGATCACAACTTGAAAGTGTGCTTTGATCCTAAACTTGTTCTAGCCTTTAAGAAAGGGCCATGATATTGAAGAGAGCCTAATCAGCCTCTTGGAGGCTGATTCCCAGGTTTCCAGAGTTTTCTTTTTGGTGAACTATATATCTTCTTATCCCAAAGCTCTACAGCAGGGAGGTGGAAGGAAATCAGACTAGAATATGAAAAGAGAGTTGTTTTTGCGACATAAAAATACAAATTAAAACTACAAATTCATATAGGAATGCCGATTTGAAGATTGTTACACTTTAGTCCATTGTGCTTATGCTTCACTTCCTTAGTGAAATACTTGCATATTATCTTTGTTTCCACATGAAACAGCATAGCATATCTGTGCTTTTCATCATTTCTTTGTCTTTCAGTATGTGACTCAATATATGCCATAGATACTGCATGCCATTTAAATCTGACTCTGAATGAGAACAAATAATTTCTTTGTGAATTTCATGGTATGTTCTTCATCTTAGAATTCAGACTTGGAACAAGATATCTCACTCTCCATTGGAAATGGTGCTTGGAGACTCAGTATTATATAGGAGTATGCAAACTGATACGGATGTAATGCTATAATGTGAGGGAAAGTGCAGCGATAATCACAAAGTGAAACAATCCTAAACCACAGCAACTAAAAACAAGCTCAAATACAGCAACCACAACCACAGAAACAAATGAAGAAAAATCACTTACCCTTAGAAGGCCTCCAGTAAGCAAGGATCCCCAGTAAGATACTCTTACCTCCTCTGCCAAGACTTAAATGAGGTCTGGGAAGGGTTGGATCCTGGTTCCACCCCTTCCCATCACTCAGATGTGTTGCATGCACCTGAGCTTCCCCTGGGTTGTCCCTTCCTTCCTACCAGTTGCTCAATCACTGTCAGGTTGTGACTTAGCATTTCTGCTACATATGGGTCAAAAGAAATGTATGAATAATTGTTAATATAAACATAGCTTGTATACCAAGATAAATTGTCTTTTACCCAACCTAATCTTCTCCACAGGAGTCCTGGCCTGCATCTGCTTGGTCACCTTTCTATGGGCTTGAGACTGTACTTGTTCTGTTGCAAATAATACCACCTCATTTTTTAGCTTTACTTGTATGATTGGGGAAAAAAAAATTGGCTAAATTTGGGCATATTAAAAAAATATACATAAGGTATGCTTCTTGGTATCATTTTCATGTCTCTGCTGCAAAACATGGTAGTTGCAAAAAACATTTTGTAATTTGCTTTTGAAAGGAACTAATTTCATTTCTGTTTTCTTTTGGAACAAGAGAACATCTTCATGTGAAATTTTTGGGACAGAAAGTTCAGACTCAGGACAAATCCTGCAGTGGCAATGCTTAGTTCATAGTGGGACAAAATAATTAGAAAGCATGGATCATGGTAACTTAGGGGAATCTCAGCAGTGTACCAAGATCTGTTTAGAATTTAGAGGGTTTGACACATAAATTTCTTCTGAAGTAACTCCATAGCCATGTTAACACAGGTCTATAGAATCAGAAATGTTGCCACCTAGCAAGCTTCTCGTTCACAGTAAAACTACTGCCAACAGAGGAATAACTTTGCCAGAGCTTTGAGTCTTGAAGACCTCCAACGATGGAGGTATTAACGCTTGCTTTATTGGTATAATGGAAAGTAGCTTTCAATACGTAGTTTTGTAACAAACTCACATTTTAAATACTGGAAGGTGTATCTGTAACATATTATGTGGATTTTGGAAGGCAAAACCAAGAAACAAGCAAACAGAACAAATGTTTTTGTGCTGTGTAAAAATACTAAGCCATTTGGAGTTCAACCAAGTATTTCTTTGTATTGTTACATTCCAACTTCTGTCTCTACAGGATATGTAATTGATTCTTCTTAGTGATAGAGACGAGAATTCAAGACTGATTGAGATTTCTTCTTTTTCTCCTAATATTTTAGCAAGAAGATTGTTGCAGGTCAATTTGTCACATCGAAGTGATAAATACAACTCATTAGAAGTTATTTTGCATTCTCTTATAATAAATCTATTTTACTGCAGAACATTGCTATCCTGCCTTACAGTACAGAAACAGTGCATCGTTCAACATCCCTTTGAAACATCAGCCTGAATTTGAAGACAGAGAAATAAAAATTCTGAAGATATAGCCTGGAAGATCTCAATGCTCCAACTTTAAATACATTTTTGATAGCCATTGGCACTGACAGTAAGCCAAAAGTTTGTCATAGAATCATATAATCATAGAATGGCCGGGGTTGAAAAGGACAATGATCATCTAGTTTCATCCCCCTGCTATGTGCAGGGTCGCCAACCACCAGACCGGGCTGCCCAGGGCCACATCCAGCCTGGCCTTTAATGCCTTCAGGGATGGGGCATCCACAGCCTCCTTGGGCAACCTGTTCCAGTGTGTCACCACCCTTTGTGTGAAAAACTTCCTTCTAATTTCTAACCTAAACGTCTCCTGTCTCAGTTTAAGACCATTCCCCCTTCTCCTATCACTGTCCACTCTTGTAACCAGCCATTCCCCCTCCTGTTTATATACTCCCTTCAAGTACTGGAAGGCCACAATCCAGTTGCCTTAGAGGTTTCTCTTCTCCAAGCTAAATACAGTTCCCCCAACCTTTCCCCATAGGAGACATTTTGTCAATCTTTGCAATACTCAGTCCTTGCTGACTCTGTGTGCTAAATAGCATTACAGGCTTTACCTTCCTACTTTGTGCGTGCTTTCATATTTACATTCATTTATCTGCCTTAGGAAAAATAGTTTTTCAAACATTTTACTTTTTCTCCCTTGTTTCTTCTGATTATTTCATTCACAAGAGAAGGCTACAGATTTTTACATATGTATTTATGGATTTGTTGACTGTCTTCTACAAATATCTGGAGTACTCACCTGGAGTACTGCACCCAGGCCTGGGGCCCCCAGTACAGGAAAGACGTGGAGCTCTTAGAGCAGGACCAGAGGAGGGCCACTAAGATGATCAGAGGGCTGGAGCACCTCTCCTACAGGGAAAGGTTGAGAGAACTGGGCTTGTTTAGCTTGGAAAAGAGAAGGCTCAGGGGAGACCTCATTGTGGCCTTCCAGTACTTGAAGGGAGCATATAAACAGGAAGGGGTTTACAAGGGTGGGTAGTGATAGGATAAGGGGGAATAATTTTAAACTGAGACAGGGGAGGTTTAGGTTATATATTAGGAGGAAGTTTTTCACACAGGGGGTGGTGATGCACTGGAACAGGTTGCCCAAGGAGGCTGTGGATGCCCCATGCCTGGAGGCATTCAAGGCCAGGCTGGATGTGGCTCTGGGCAGCCTGGTCTGGTGGTTGGTGACCCTGCACATAGCAGGGGGGTTGAAACTAGATAATCATTGTGGTCCTTTTCAATCCAGGCCATTATATGATTCTATGAAATATCCACTTAAAATAATAATAAAAAAAACAACATTGTGAAAACTTTTTTTTTCCATGCTCTTTCAAATAAGAAATTGTCTGTTAAAATCTATAGAATTGGTGCCTGAAATTCCAACAGGAAGCTCAGAAAAAAAAAAGTAGCTGCAGAAGATAAAGTTTTATTAGAATGCAGTAGGAAGATATTTAGAATATTATTCATCCAACAGCAATAAAAATGAGTTCTCTTTTATGAATATGTAGTCAAATATATCAGAAATGTAAAAAATAAAAATAATCACAGACTTTATTATAGTTAGCTGTATACATGGGAAGACTAAAAAGTCACCTTCAAACCTGCATGAAAAGATAGTCAGAATCAAGAGATAGTGTCATGTGCAAAGATCATAATGGATGTAAGTATCATCAAATATGACAATCTGAAATATTGCTATAGACTGGTGTAAATGGAATTGTCACATTTTAATCATAATTTCCTAGCACATACATCTATCTTGCTTATATGTTCCTAATTTGTTTTTTGGACTAAGATTGCCAAAACCTAGGATCTTTAAAGATTCTAAACAGCTAGCATGTAAAAGTGATTATTTAGATGAATAGAAAGCAAGGAATCTGTATTTCCAGTGGATATGCTAGTGGCTTAGAATGAAGCATTTATGTGCAGGAATTGCAAACAAACGAAACTGAGAGAATACAACAGCTCATGATGTTCATTGTTGTTTGTTTTGCTTTGTTTTTGTTGGCTTTTTTTTCCTCTTACTGAAGTTTTATCTGGAGCTAGATAAACAGTAAACCTGGCCACCTTTTTATGCCATAAAATGAAGCCTTTTTAAAGTTATTGTATTTCTCTTTAATTGCATCAAGATACTGGAAGATCACATATATTTAAATGTGCCATAGTATGAATGAGGGTATTAATGATGATATGGGATACTAAAACTGAAAAGTTTAAAGTAAGGTGACACTGAACTATGAATGCTCTTTGTTAAAAGAAGTTCAAAAGTGTCTGGATACCGCATGCTCTCAGACTAATAAAACTTGCTCTGAATTTTTATATTGTCTTCCACAATGTTCTGCGGCATTCATATTCACACTGAATTTTGAAGATCATATAGAGAAAGTAAAAAATAAATTATTTGCATGTATTGCTTCATCTGACTTTCATGCACATGTGGAAGATCCCGAGTATCTAATTTTAGAAACCTGAGGCTGATGAATGACACAAACAAAATTGGTTTACGGCTAACAACTCAGAAAATAAATTTCATGCTATGTATCTTCATCAGCCAATGGTGACGTTGGGCATAACTTGCTGTTTGCATGCTGTTGCAGTGTCTTAGACGCTGTTGTGTTGCTGACCGCTTCCTGCGTGCAGGTGAGCACCTTCTTTCCCCGGCAGGCTGCATGCTGGCACCCCAGCCACATAGGCAGGGTCTCCCAGGGCAGGATGTGTCCCTCCTTGGCCTCATATTCTTGCCAGTCAGTGATAACAGCATTGCAAACAGGAACTACCAACTAGACTATGTAGCCAATGAAACCTGTGCCATTTCTGCAGGAGACAGTTGTAAGGGGACCCCTTCCTCTTCTCTCTGTCTCTCCCTCTTTCTCGCCATTTTTATTGTTATCCCACAAAGCAACTTTCAATTTGTTCTGCTATAAGCCATCAGCTATGGACCCTGTTGGCAAATCTTTGTGCACTTGTCTCAGCATCCACTGTGCAGCAGTGGCTCTTTCTTCACCTTGCTAATACACTCCTGCATGCACCCACCTTTTCTTACCTTGATTTTTAAAAAATTATATTGTGTCTCCCAAAGTTCAGGTTCCTAAATTTATGCAGAGACAGTTTTCATCTGCTCTTTCATATGTGTGCTAAAATACATTATGTCATCATCCCATCCTAGCTAATAAGCTTTGCTGGCTTCCTGCTTATTTTGGCATTCATCTCAAAGCAGTCTAATCCTAGTCTGCACCTAGTGTTCAGCTGACATCCTTTGTGTTATCTCTACTCTTCCTTTCTGTGGCATTCCATGTGGCAGGATATCAAGCTCCTGGGTTAGGGCAAATTTTACTTTATCAGTAGATATCAGGTTGTTGTCTCTGTCATATATTCAAGTATTTCATGTATTTTCAAAGGTATTTCAAAATCCAAAGACCATAATTTGCCCCCAAATACTGGACATACTATTAGGAGAACATCACAATGCTCCTGCAAGGCTTTATGTGTCCACTTCCATTTTTACTGTTGTACCCATTTCCTCCACCCTTACCCTGAATTTGGAAGCTGGATCATTCTTTGTAAGTGTATGAGACTGAAATCAGGCACATTTAACATTATTTTTGGAGTTCCACTGAAAATCTTTTTTTTTTCTTTTTTTTTCTTATTTTTTTTTTTCAATGAAAACTTGGATGAGATGCAAGATTTTACTTCAGAAATCTGTTCTATTCTATTTTGAGTTTAGTGGACTTTACACCTCACTGACTGGTTCACCTTTCTTTTTCTGAGTAGATTTACTCCATATATGAGTATGTTTCACTGACTTGATCTACTAACTGAACAAGCACTGTTTAAAACAAGGAAACATGCTGAACGTCTCAGATGGCCAACTTGCAGATGGATGATAAAAGACCATCCAAAAGGGTTGGAGGTTTGTCCTTTTTAATCTAACACATAGTTACTACTGTAAGTTTTTCTTTTGGGGACAGTCACAAGATTTTAAGGCCAAATAGAACTGTTAAAGTGATAGTTGCAGCATACATCTAATTAATTTTCATACAGATGAAGCTGTGAGGAGATGTCTGACTTGAAACAAAAAGTTACCTGCCAGGAAAGACACACAAATTGAGACATTTAAAAAAACAAAACAAAACAAAACACAGAATTATTTCAAAAACTGAGCGTAAATATTTGTACATATATGCATGCACTTATGCACATCTAAACCAGGTAACTATGATTTTTTGTTCATATGCAAACTCATATAACTTACAGAAAATACAGTAGAAATTGTATTGGAAGTTGGAGATTTCCACTGCAATTTTTCATGATAAAATCTAAGTTTTATGCATAATTATTTGCATGTTCCAAAACCAGTAAACTGAAAGTACACAAACTTCTCTACACATCGGTGAAACACCAGTGAAAGCAGATGCTAATGGATGTCTGTGTAGGTTAGCTTTCAGCCTTAATTCAGCTTTAAAACAATTTCAGACAATTTTTTATCTGTTAGGTAGGGCAACAGAAGTGCTTTTAAAACACTCATCTTAAAACTAAGATGAGCTAAATACTCCATTCAGTTAATTGATATTTGTTTTGCCAAAGATCATATATGCACACAAGGAAGCACACACATACACCCACAGACTGGGACAGGTAGATCAGCTTTAACATTTTGCATTCATTCCTCTTTTCAATGTAATTTATTGTATGTCAACAACAAAAAGCAACATTGAACTAGCAAACATATACATTTCTTTATGATCTCCTCTACAAGGACAGGCTGAGAACTGGGAGTGTTCAGCCTGAAGAAGAAAAGGCTCTGGGAGACCTGAGAGCGGCCTTTCAGTGTCAAAAGGGGAGCTATAAGAAGGAAGAGCATGGACACTTTAGCAGGGTCTGTGGAGATAGTACAAGGGGAAATGGTTTCATACTAAAAGAGGGGAGATTTAGATTGATAAAAGGAAGAAGTTTATTATGATAAGGATTGTGAGGCACTGGAATGAGTTCCCAGAAAGACAGTAGATGTCCCATCCCTGGAGACACTCAAGGTCAGGCTGCACGGGGTTGTGAGCACCCTGATCTAGCTGTGAGTGTCGCTGGTCATTGCAAGTGAGTTGGACAAGATGGTGTTTTAAGGGTCCCTTCCAACTCAAACAATTCTATGATTCTACCAGATTTAAGTTTTTCAGCAATGGAACTTAAATGAAAATAACTTCCTCTGAGTAACATTTCTTTTTTAATTAAAAAAGTAGAGACAAAAAATACAAAAAGGAAATTCAAATCTCATTCACATGTCTGTACCTATAGTATTAGGTAAATTATTAAATATAAAGGAATAGTATTTATCTCCATACTCTGTGAATTTAGGGCAGGGATTTAATACAACATTATTAGAGAGTGCTGACAAGATTCTGTTAATTCATCATCTGTACAATTCTCCCGCAGTGGGTTGGCCACTAAATAAGCTGCTTGTAGAAGTGGGTCAAACATGTAAATTAGCTCAGTACAGGTGTTGCATTGTTCCTTTCCTCCAATTCACATAATGGAGATACTCTATACATTCAGGCAATAGTTTTAATCCCATAAGGAGTTTCTTCATTATTACCACATATTTTTTAAGAGCGAGGACGTAACAAGTCCTATCAGACATGGCATTTTTATGGGAAAATGTAAATAAATAAATAAATAGATAGATAAATTGCTCAAAAGCAATACATTTTATATACTGGTCAAAACAAGATTAATTTCTTATACAAAATTGAGTCTAAGACACCTTCTTATACTGCTAATTTCTTTGCTGGATATCAGTACACCATGGAACATCAAACATCAAATGTCTGATTAGTGGTCTTCTGCATATTCTGGATGGAGCTGTGCCATTTTTTCTCCAACTTATAATCTATTAGGGTCTAGCGAGGAAAACATATGTCCTAGCCTTTTTTTTTTTTCTTCCCAAGAAAATTCACACTAGTGACAGTTTTGGTTCTTGAATGCAAAAAATGAATTTGCCTTCACCCTTCATGTAGGTACAGAGGTCATAGAGTTGCCTGAATGTGCTTCATGCAAAGTGCCTAAATTTTAGACAGTTCTCTCTGTGTATTTGATGAAAGGGGTTAAATGTCATTCTGATGCAAATTACTCAATGCATAGGAAACCTAGCTGCTCATTTGCTGTACTTGATCTTGCCCTTGGGCTCCTATGTACATTTACAAATATCTGAAGAAAATAAACTCAGTGTTTCTGAAAAAATGGTGAATAGAAAATATAATTTCACTGTGGGAATAACCACAAGGACTTAAAAAATGCTATGTAAATTCTTGTTTTGTATGAAAGTCAAATTAGGAGATCAAATTTTATTCAACAAATGACTTACCCATGGATGGCCTAGCCCTTTGCAAGAAGACGATTTTTAAACAAGTCTTTTGTATGTGGTATGTCAGTTCTTGGAATGGACGGGAAAGAATGGAGCAGATCAAGAGCAGGGAGGTAAAGAAAACACATCTGACTCAGGACAGGAAAAGGGACAGGAAAGGTAAATCCAGGATGCAGAACGCATTAACTGACTGGTCCATCACTCTTCCGACTGTGTTTTATTATGCTTCTAATGTTATATATGGTATAACTTGAAGAAAGAGTAGGTCTGACATTGCTGAATGCAGGAAACCAGTTTAGGTGACAAAAGCAGGGAAAATTTAAAAGTCTCATGTAAGTAAATGAACTGGATGAGTTTCCTTATTACAAATTCTTGTTAAACACTGCGTGTCTCAGTAATTCTTTCCAAAGTATTACGGCCACTGATGCTTCTGAATTTCCAGTTTGCTGAAAATTTAATTATTTTCTACTACTAAAACTGAAAAAAATATAAGTTTCTTTTCTAAAAAAGAAGAAACAGCAAAAAATCTCATTTTTATTGTTTCTAGTGAAAAAATGCTTTTGTAATTGACTATAAAACCAGTGGTGTAAGAGTCCTCCTGGTAGTTAGGCTGGACTAATTGTCTACAAAATGTTTCCAGAGCCTACAGGAGCAGAAAGACTTCATGGAGATTCAAATATTCATTATTCATTTCTTTAAATAAATTTCAGTCTCACCTTTTAGGTTTTAGTAATAGCAGGAAAATAAGCAACAAATTCTCTTAAAAATTTCAAGATGCATCAGAAATAAAGTTCATATGCAAACAGTTTGCACAGGAATTGTTAGATGTTATGCAGTTTTTATTGTAAGAGGGAAAAACCTGTGTTTGGAAAGGTAAGGAAGATTCCATAAGGTAACTACGAAGCCTTCATTTGTTCCAAAAAAATAAAATATTCACAGTCTGCCCAGCTCCTGGACTGAACCAGGTCCTGTCTGGCTGTCACCACTGACCCCTGCCCAACTGCTCAGACAGCCTCCCTTTGTCCAAGCAGAATTCATCAGGCTGAACAGAGATATCTATATCTTGAATGTCTGCACTTCTAGTGTTATGCACTTTCAGAGTATAAATCCTTTGGACAGCTAAAGTAAATCAGAACTTTAACAGAAGAAATGTAGCCCAAACAAGTGCATTTTCCCTGCACACCAAAAAAGGAAGACTAACTTCAGCTAGAGACTAAAATTTAATTTCCCAGTTTGTGGAAAAGCAACACGTAGTAAAGTATGTCATAGCTTGCAAGATAAAGTAATGCCTATAAATTAAGCGAACAAATGGATTAGATTCATAGGAAGGGAAATGACTAACTTGAATCATTGTAATCTCAGAGGCGACATATATATAAGTGTATGAAAATTTTGATACTTGTACTGTAATACAGAATTGGAAGGAACACAGGTGCTATTTTACTTGTAAAAAACATCGTCACATCTTTCACAAGCAGGAGTGATGAAGAGCTTGACTTCATGTGCCAAATTTTTTTCTCTTTTATCACAAGCTACGATACTACTTCATGCAATGTGCCCTTAATCACAAGAAATCAAGGGAGTTGTCTGATACAGGAAGATTTCTGGAGAGAGGGCCATACCTTACATAAGCTGCTTTAAATTTTTCTTTCTACTGTTGCTAGGCTTTTTCACAGAAAATATAAATAATCATATGGTTTAATGTTAAACATAAAGAAAATTTGCAATAATGCAAGAACAAACAAGTATAAAAACATCATAAGAAAAAACACCATAGAATCAAACTGTATAATATACTCACTCTAATACTTCCATTGTATTTACCTCAACTAAACAGAAAGATTGTCTTTACTTTAAAAGTGTAAAACATAACCAGATAGAAGCCAGATATCACAAGCTTAGAAATGGGTCAAAGAGAACAGTAATGCTTGGTTACAGCCCAAAGACAGATTTCTTTTTTTGTGGAAGGAAATGGCAGAATTTTAGTGTGAGGACTTGCTCCCATTCCGTGACAAATAACTTCATTTAATGAGTCTATTTGAATAATATGTCAGATGGATATAATGGAATAATTCATTCATAAGCAGTCAAAAATAGGTCAGAACTGATTATGAAGAGCATCATTCTGAAACATAACAATTATTTTAATTCCTTCTGGTAAAATTGTATATAACTGTAATTGTGATTTCATCATCTTTTTTACATTTTAGTTGAAGAATTCAAATTTCAATACATAGGATAGAGCTAAGCATCAGCAATTATTTATACTCAGTGGGCTCTTTGTAGCCAGCAACAGCTTTGCTATGTTACTCTGCTTTCAAAAGTCACAAATTTTTTGGGCAGCCAACTGTCACAAAATACCACTTGATATTTGGAAATTATCTGAAGCAGATCAGAACCCCCAGTGAAAATTTCATCATGGCAGTTAAAAAACTAAGGATATCTCCAGATCTATTCTAACTGGAAGATGACCTAAGCTAGCTGAGAATTCTGTCTTTTTCCTAGAATTAATAATAGAAAGCAGATAAGTCCTGCAAATTTAATCCAAAAGAGTGAAAAATGGTTAAAAATAATTAAAAAAAAAAAAAAAAAAAAAGGATAAAATTCTTAATGCTATAGGCTGATATTTTGTTTTAGTCAAAGAAGGAAATGTTAAAATACTTTCCAGCTGACATCTTCGTTACTTGTCAAATCAGTGAAAAATGTCAGAAACTCCCTGAAGCTTCGTGGAACCCAAGAACTTTGAACCATAGCTCTAAATCTCTCCACATAAAGGATCATGGGATTTTAATGGCCAAAATGGGTCAGTACCTTTGATTTAAAGCTCACCTAGTGGGGCACTAATCTCATCCCATGCTTGTTTACTTTTACTGCTATCTGGTTTTATAGAGAGTGGCAATGTCCATGATTCTTCTTGAGCTCATTCTAGGAGCTGAAAAAGGAAAGAAAATACAACAGTTTTATTTTGGTCACATCAACAATTATTGAAGATGTGAAACTCAGCCCTTGTAACATATAGTGTTCAACCAAGCTGAACAACAGATAAGTGCTGGGAAGAAATAACAGTTCATTTTAAACATTGGCTGAAACCTCTCTTGCCATTTTCATGTTACTGAACCAATATTATCATTTCTTTTGTTCTTCAGAAGATAATGTCCACCCTGTCCTTCATGGCCAAATCTCACACCTCAATCAAAACAGTGAAGTGATAGTTCACTACCCTTAATCTAACCTTAAGAAACAATGAGTGGAAATAAAGGACCAGCACTATACACTTTTATGATAAAAAGACAGAGAAGAACCTTGCAGGCCACTTATATGACAAAAAAGCTAGTGTATGAAATACATAAAAGTAGAATGGGAAGAGCATGACAGTCCTACCTGAGCACTGCCTGCATAGATTGGCAACACTGCTCTGCAAATGCACAATATCTAAAATCATACCATTTGCTCCGCACCATGTAATAACGTGTAAAGCATCACCATGGGGAAATGCTCTGAACACCTTTGGCTTTTCTTGTTTTGCTTGCCTTGAAGTTCTTGCCTCTAATATAAGCCTGGATTAACAGGGTCTTTGTGCAGGTTGGCTGTCCATGCTGTGTGCACTGACTTAGCATCCAAATTTACATATCCATACACCCTGTGCTGGTACATATTTAGAAGCCCAGTGCAACAAATCCAGGTCAAGTGCCAGAACATCTTGTCCTTTTTTTCACTCTACTATGCTGTCTTTCTGATGCAAACAGAAGTATGATCAATTGTAAACAGATATATTGTGATAAAGAGACAAAGCTTTCCTGGAGGGTGGATTTTGCATCCCTGCAGTGATGGGTATGCAATGCATCTTCAGCTGCCATCTGTATCCTAGTAAAATTGGTTTGCTGTCTTGGGAGTGGGCATCCATCAGCTCAGCAGGTGTGTATGCTTCTAGTGAGGCACACCATGTAAAATAAAGGTGACCCTCCAACATGGAAGTCTCACCATCAGTTCATTCTTATTTTCAGTATTCAGAGAGTATAATCACAAGACTGACAGAATTCTGGACTAGGTATGACAAGTTCCTTTGAAGTTTGTGAGCCAGGATAGAAAGAATAATATTAAGAAACGTAATTCTTCATTAGCTTTCCTCAAAAGCCTTGCAGAAGATTTAAAATATTGATAACATTTGTAACTTAGCTGTGTCATTTTCAACACTCTTAACTTGCAATAAATGTGCAAAACTTTTCATATGTAATCTGAAATGCCACGAATTTCTGTGAACACTTCCCATCATAATTCAGTTTTATATTTATCATTGACAGAATGTAATAGAGGGGACATATCTGAAAATAATATAAGAGCTATTGAACATTTTAAAAACAAGCTTCAATTCTGCTTACATTCATGCACTTCATTTTTGCTTTTATAGATTAGTGGAATGAAATAATGGTTTGAGTTTAGTATACCTGTAATGTGAGGTGCTGTAGTCTTTTGCTTCAATGTCATCTTCATCATCTTCTGAAAAAAGCTCACAGGTTTTGTCACTTCAAACCAGCTGGTTTTCTTTCTCCTGTAGGGTGCAGAGTTTCAGAGTACCAAAATAATTTGTTGGCTAAAGTACCTACTATGATGAGTGCCTTAGAGCATTCTGCATTTTCTCCTTTATTTTACTTATAGAAAAGTTTAAAGAAGTATCATTTTCAGGATTTATGCAGCATTGATGTTTTCACATAATGGTACAAGCATGCAAAAAGGTAAGAACATTTCTCCAAAGGTTACAATCTGTCATTGTCATAAAATTCAGAACAAAAAAAAATAAAGTACGGTCCTGAGACTGGGCTAGTGACAAAATTTCCTGCCTGTCTTGATTACTTGCTGTCAGAAGAAGATACTGTACTTGTGTAACTCCAAAATGGAAAGCATTCTTGCTGAGATATCGTGAGGTGTGGCCAAATCTCTGCTGCCTTTCCCCTTTTTATCCATGTTTGTGATAATGTCGAACAATAAGGAAGGAGAGGACATTTTGATTATAAGCAAAACCTGCATCAGTGCAGATACAGATTATAGGAAGCAAAAATTCAACTTTGATTGGAATATGTAGAAATAAAAGAACACATTCTCAGTACGAGGCTGTGGGATCATAGCTTCAGGTGGGTCACTTTGCCACCATAGTATGTATGCTTAGGAGAAATTTTCTGCTGTGTCTTGGGTGCCTGGGGAGCTGATCTCCTAAAGCAAGAAAGGGGAAAGTTGCTTCAGATATACAAGGCCTCATTCTGGTTTTATTCATTGGAGAAAGCAAACTTGTGGTTTCAGAACCAAATTCATTACAGAGAACATATATAGTAATGAAACACTGAAATCTGTTTAAGAACTGAATTTCATGTGTGCTACATTTAAAAAACGTACTTAAATTGAGAGAGAAAAAAGGTGAGAGTATGCAATATACTGCAATATACTATCACTTATGTTGACAATTTTCCTCAGAGATTTAGAACAAACTATGTAAATAAACATAACTTGATTGAAAGCCCTTCTAAGCACCCTTTCCGAGAAAAGAGCATACAGCACTCATTCACAGGTAACCACCAAAGTCAGTACCCAGAGCTTTTTTAGCTGAACGAATCAAAATTTCTCATTTTCACTCTGATTTATCTTATATATATATATGAAACAGCATCATTACTTCTTAGCAGCTAGATCTTATTTCAGTGGTAGAGAGGGAGCCACCTCTTACTTTTTGGTGTGGTCTTTCAGAGGTCTACTATTAGAGTATTACAGGTAAACCTAACATACCAGTCTAATCTCTACATCTTCTCTCAAGTTATTTGGTCTCTGAGATTAACTATTAAGGACATTATCTGAGTGGGAGTTGTCCTCTGGTCATGTCACTAGGAGCTGACAATTTTCATTAGCTTTATTTTTCATGTATATTATTAAAAATATGTTAAACTGTCTAAATAAAAGTTTTTGGTTTTTTTTTCCAGATCTCAAGCTACAATAATAATAATAAAAACTATCAACAAGATGTAAACATTATCTGAAGAGAAAGACAAATAGAAACAACATAATCTCAAATCCAATAGTTCTCATCAAGATTTAGCAGTAAATACTACCACTTGACTGATTATTAGAAACAGGTGAAATAAATAGAGAGGGAGGAAAGCCAAGTATCCAAGACATACGTTTTTTTTTGGAGCAGTGTTTCTAGAATATTGAGACTGAAATGTTTCAGGAAAACAGAAGGCTTACAAGTGTAATTACTACCTAGTGAGCTAGACTTCATAGTCTTAAAAATTAAGATAGAGACTCAATACATATGGATATTTATGTTGAAACAGACAAGTAATTGTTAGCACTGTGGGAAACAGCATGATAAAAAAGAATGAGTTTCTTACCAGTTTGAAATTACATTTGCTTCACTATGCAGAGTTGGAGATGATATTAATGTACTCATTAAGACTACAGAGATGAAGATGAGACTCTTTCACACTTACTTATACAGATCATTAATTTTAAACCTATTCACATTAATTCCTTTAGACTACATTACAACACCTTTAACGACAGAACTAAATCTTTAATGCATTTTGAGTGAAAATAAGTGAGACAAATACTTTTTATTTTTTTCCCACAACATGGACAGGAGGAAGACAGAGGACTCACATAACAAGTACTTATCCTTTTAATGTATAATATATTCATATTATAATGTTACTCAAAGGTTCTATTAAGGTTGCAGAATTTTAGTTTACTTGATAGATTTCTCATGGATTTATCACTTAGTTATAAATTAGAGTTCAAGTTATCTCACTCATTGAATTACACAAATGCTTTCCACGAGCACTTTGGATAATCCTCATCCATCAGTCACCTAAGACATACTAGTCTTCAGGCTGAATGTATTTTTAATACAGCTGTTTCAGCTTCTTTTTAATATATTTTATGTTTTTATATACTGTTTTATAAATAATAGCTAAAGATATCTGGAGTCCTCCTAAACTTGAGATCTGACAAAAAAAAAAAAAATAGTATTTATAAAGCCAAACTTTTTCCCATTGTCCTGAAGGTGGGAACATCTAATTATTTAATCATATGGTTGTTGTGGTTTAACCTGGCAGGGAGCTCCAGCACCACACAGCCATTCACTCATTGCCCCTCCATGTGTGGTGAGGGAGAGAATTAGAAACAAAATAGAACTTACAGATTGAGATAAAAACTATTTACGAAGATAGAAAAGGAAAAGAGAAACAAAAATGAGATAATAATATAATAATATAAAATATAATATATAAAATATAAATTATATGTATAATATATATAATATATAAAATATAATATGTATGTATATATATATACTCATTGACCGATGTCTAGCTAACAATACAACTGCTTGCAGACCATTATCCCACAAGCAACACAACAGCTCACCAACACCTGCCTAATTCACAAGCTTTGAACACTCCTGACCAACTCCCTCCAGCTTTATAGCCTTCCATACAAAGTACAATTTTTCATAAGTATTTCTAAGATGGAAATTGAAGAAATAGAATACAGTTGACTCATTGTGTTGTTTTCATTTCACTTGTTAATATGAATAATTTTTAAAAATAATCTTATATCAAGTACCTAATTAACTACTACTTTCTCAGTGGAAACAGTATGAGAAATTATAGTGAGATGTGCTCACATGCCTATTTAGGACTAGTTTACAAAGAAACCACACAAAATACTGCTAGAAACATTTTTCTTTTCATCATACCCAAATACAGAATCACTGAATTGTAGGACAGAATCTTCTTTTGAAGAAACTTAGACTTTCCTGTTTAAGTAGGTTTCTTGGGGTTGTGTACATACAGGTTTTGAATAACATCAGGGATGGAAACTCAACAACAAATCTGGGTGACGTGTGCCATCGTTCAGTCACCCTCGCAGTAAAAAAGTGTTTTCATGAGTTCAGCTGGAATTCATGGTTTTAAGGTTGTGCCCATTGGCTCTTTTCCTGTCAATGGGCACTACTAAGAAAAGTCTGGGTCTTTAATCTAAATCATAGAATCATAGAATCATAGAATCATAGAATCATAGAATCATAGAATCATAGAATCGTAGAATCGTAGAATCATAGAATGGCGAGGGTTGGAACAGACCTCAAGAATCAGGAAGCTCCTACCCTATTCCACATGCAGGCCAACCAAGCTCCATATCTAATACTACATCAGGCTGTCCAGGCATCCAACCTGGCCTTGAACACCTCCAGGGATGGGGCATCCACAACCTCTTTGGGCAGCCTGTTCCAGTGCCTCACCACTCTCTCTGTAAACTTCCCCTTGATATCCAACCTAAATCTTCCCTCCCTCAACTTAAAAAAAAAAAAAGCATTTACGCACATTGTTAAGGCCTTCTTGATCCTTCTCCTCTTCGGGCTGAACAGTCTGAGTTCTCTCAACACCCCTTTGCATGAAAGATGATCTGTTTCCTTAATCAACTTCATTTCTCTTCACTGGACTCAAATGAAGACTCAGTTTGGTAACCCCATGTCTCTACGTCTTTATCATTCTGGAGAATACAGAACAGGAGGGAAAGCACTCCAGATGCTGCCACTCCAGGGCTGAGCAGAGAGTAGAGGGAAGAGTTTCACCTCTGTGCTTTTGTTGTTAGAAAGCGAATGAGGTTCAGAAAAGCACATTTGGCTTGGTTTGGGGTAATGGTCACTTGGTACAGTGCAGTGTTATGTTTCCCCTCATATTTGGAGCTGCCCTGGTTTCATGCCAGTGCAGTGTATTCATATATAATCTCTGTTCTCAACACCTCAACAACACTGAACTAATCTCTTTATGTTAATCTAAAGGCAGGTTTTGTCTCTGGATTTAGAGTGGCAAAGAAATATGACTATGGTTGAATGGGTAATGAAATACAACTGTAAATAAAGATAAGAAACACCTTCAAGTGAGGTTAGGTTTTTTTTTTTTTTTTTCCTATGGTATTTTAAAAGATAAAAACTCTGACTGACTTGCACCATTACTTTTTACTTTTATTCCAGAAAGAAATAAGTTCATAGGCCAAAAAAAAAAAAGGCTTGAAGAGTGTTCCTGAAGCACAATGGGAAAATCAGCTATATATATACTTCATATCACTGAATTTTTTTGTCTGTTTGTGAGAAGATAGATTTGCTGCAGAATTATCATCCTCGTGCAATCATTATTTCCTTGTGCAAATAACAATGATGGGCAGCCCAATCCAACATCATAATTCAGGTATTCATTGAAATAGGTAATGAGAGATGTGCCATTAGTGAAATTCCAAACCTAATTATAATTAGTAACATACAGCACTGAATATGCAAGTTTTGAGCATTTTAAAGTTTCTGTGCTTCTTTTGGGCACTTTGGCAAAGAAAATATTCATCCACTTGAGTTTGCACTGTAGGTTTTCATGGAGCTTTTGGCAGATGTAGTCCCTCTTTCCCCAGAACAAATATTACTCAGCATCAGTGGGTAGCTATTCTAATGCTCCCCACTTAAAATTTAAGACACAATGCATATTCCAGGGATGCTGGAATTAAGAAGATCAAGAAAATGTGCAAATTATGCTAGAGTAAACCGTTTTGCAATGTAACAGGTGGAACAAACCAGGTGAACTGAGGTTATATCACCCTTCATATACACTGTCAGAAAATAATGTTTTTTATAAATGAAGAATGGGAAATGTCAACCTTCTCCATGTTATTTATTCAATACTTTTATTTACTTTACAGAATCTGATGGTATATTTATGACTAAGACTGTCTGCAGAAATTTTTAGATATTTTAACAGTTCTGTCATAGATCTCAATCTTAACATTTTTACAGCACTGTTAAAAAAAGAACTGAGAAAGTTTTAATGGACAGTAGGTTCATGAGTGCGATCAGTGCAGGTTCTTCCATCTTCTGCCAGCTTGTAAGGTTCAGTACAGAGACATTTGTAGCTGCCTTTAGTGTTAATGCATTTAGCAGTTGGAGAGCATGGTGGATTAATTTCATTTTCACACTCATTGATGTCTGCAAAATGAACAAACAGTGATCAATAATCATTACAAATTAGAGAATGATTAATAATTTATGCACACCTGCTACAAGTATTCATAAGTAAATTTTTCTGCATTACATATTGATATTCATTGCTTTTACCTTTTTTAATTTGTTTTTTACTTTTTGAGCTGAATGGGTTTACGTTATGTTCTAAAATTTCCAGTTCCTCTATAAACATTATTTATACTGTGCTCTATAGAAGTAATGAAAAAATAGTAGCACTGAAATGGTTCTATACATTTCCAGATATTATTTTGAACAGTCTAAGATTCAGGTTAGATTTGGACATATCTGTGATACAACTGAAAAAAATTATTACTACTAGAAGGTATATAAATTCTGTGAAATAGCAATATCTCAACAGAATAATGAGCAGATGAACAATTATCCATTTTTAGCCACTTGAAGATGCACATAAATGCATTTTCCTTGAGGCCATTCAAGTCCTTTTGCTTTCAGTCTTATGCAAAAGGGGAATCAGCGTGGAGTGCAGGAAAGAAAATACACAATGAGAAAAGAATGTAGTCTTTTTCATATTTCTGCATCTCTCTTCCTTCTGTGTAATATTTGCTTACACAACTTCATTCAGTTTCCTAAAAACATCCAGCACGGTTTTAGATTTTTTCCCATCAGTGCTGTGCCATATTTGCCAGTTTGTTCAACACCTCAGATTCCTTGCCTTGGGAAACACTGCAAGCCCATATGTAGACAACTCTCTGAGCCTTCAATGCCTTCTCTTTTTGGTTATTCCTTTCCTTTCATTCTCTACCTCATTTTTTCAGCTGCTACCTCTGTCTACATAGCTTTTTTTTTTTTTTTCTTTTTTTTTCCCCCCATCAGTATTAGTATTAGAAAGTGACCCTGTAAAAATGGTTTACTGGCTTAGCTTAACATTGTCACTCAAACCACTTGGGGAAATCTGTCACTGAAAATGGGATCAAACCTGATCCTTTCTTAAATTTTAATACAAAGCAGCAGCTGTGTCCAAAGCTAACTGTCAACTGAGACAGCCGAAAGAGTAATCACAGAAGGAATAATTTTAAATTTACAAATCCTTAAGAAATACTATCTCCCATAATGCCTCTATGAAGTAGTAAACTAGTCTGTTGTTCAGGATGAAGTGCCCTTAGTAATTATTACACCTTCAAGACCACATTTTACTTTAATTCCCACAGATTTCATCACTGGGAAAGAAAAACCTGAATAGATTTTTTCTGCGCTGTAATTCAGAGGTTCTTTTTCAGTCACACTCATGTTATCTGTTAACTAACTAATTGGTTTTATGGCCATGAAATAGTGTATTTCAGATCTAACCAGCCTATCCTACTGCTCAAAGACTGTGGTACTTTATTTAAGCAAAGTAAACACAGTTATCTATCCAATGTAAGATGGCACTTATAAAGGTAGCACAGTGTAGCACTAAATGTCTTCCTGAATCAATAGAAATGATTTCTATCAAAGCCAAAGTTAGTAAGCAGGAATTAACAGCTCTCAAATTTCTATGCTTCTGTCAGCAGGCCACTCTGTCTTTTCCAGAGAAGCATATAATTTTGAAACCATCTGCAGAAATGCTAAGCTCGATCCTCCTCATTATATTGCTTGACTTATTCCTAATTTGCTGAACATTTAGAAGAATGAGAACGCATTGCACAGACATGCATGGGACAAAATACTTTCTACTGTAAAACTGAAGTAGCATCTGCATAAGTGGTGTTTGATGGCTTTCTTTTAATAAAGGCATTTCTTATTTAATATATGCAGCAGCTTGTTTTCCTATAGCAGATATAAAGTCTTTTGTTTACACTGCTGAGCATATTAAAGGAAACTAGGACAAGGAATGATTCATTCATATAAGTTATTTATTCAGTTTGTAGCCAGAATATTAGTCTAATGAAAAGATTTTATTATAATTCATTTAACAGCTTTATTTCTTTATATAGTATTAATGTGGGTGAGATTCAGCAAATAAATAGGATATGAATAAAGGAAAGAAATGCAAATTTCATTTGACTTCTGATAAACCAGGTATGCAATTAGAATCAGTAGCTTTCTATTCTGCTATCACAGAAATACTGATAAATAAAGCACACTGCAGATCAGCTGCAGCCCTTACATTTAAAGTAATTTCACACAGTCTATTACATATTCCTAAATACAGCCTTTTCAGGTTTTTCTCTCACATTCTTATGAGGTGCAACAGCTTGAGTATGTGCATAGAAATACACACACACAAATATATCATTAAGAACATTCTCATTCAGAATATGAACACTGAGAGAATTCATCCCTCATAACAGTGAAGAGGGAATGTCTTGCAACAAATATTTGCCATATTCTCCTTCTCTCAGTTTTCCTTTCAATAGCAAAAAATAGAGCAAAAAGAGGAGAGAAAAATAGTAAATAAATTATCAGAAAATTATTCTTTTTTTAAATGTTCATGAAATGTCTTTTAACTGACTTCTTACTATTCCGCTTTTCTACCTGCAGAAGTAATTCATTTCTGTCATATTTTTTCATTGATATTTGAGGGGTGGAAATTGGAATAGAATGAGAATGAAATTGCTTAATTTCTCTTGTATTCAGTATTTCTTTGTCACCTTTGCTTAACTTATTAGGATAACACATCAACTACAAGAGCTGAGTTCACTTTGTATCTAGAGTGCCCATTGAATCACTTTAGGAAAATGACTTAAACAACAGTCTGATTTATTCTTACATTGAAGGAGGGAGTAATGTATAGTACAGCCAGAGTTGGAAGGGACCTTAACCATCATGAAGCTCCAACCCCTCTGCCACACGCAGGGCCACCAATCTCCGCATTTAATACTAGACCAGGCTGTCCAGGGTCCCATCCAGTCTGGCCTTAAACACCTCCAGGGACGTGGCATCCACAACCTTTCTGGGCAGCCTGTTCCAGCACCTCACCGCTCTGTAAAGAACTTGACATTTGAATTGACATTTCCCTGTCATCAATCTTAATGATGAATCAGCATAGGTAGAGATTAAGATAGCAATTCTGGATCATGGGCAGTTTTGCATTATCGTGTCATCATACTTATAAACCTAGCAGACTGATTGTCATACAAACTGCACTCATTTATGAGGAACACAAAGAAAAAATTACATTTAAGCAATACATTTCAAGACAAGAAATGAAAGTTCACTTCTCTTAAACAGTGTTAGATGAGCTTTTAGAAAATTCAGAAACAAATACATATATCCAGAGAGATACCTATGCAAACAGGAGCCTGAAAGTTCCAGCCTTTACTTGTGCAGCTCAATTGCTCTTCTCCTTGTAACTGAAATCCATGTTGACAAGAATAAGTCACTGTAGACTCCCCAAATTCTGAACAATATACAAAATTACCATTTTCTACGTGCTTTGGTGTTCCACACATTTCTTCTACAAATAAAAAAATCACATTTTAAAAACATACCAGCTTACCTTCAAAAATTATTATTCCTTACTGCTATAAATTAATTTCAGTGAAATTACTCACTTTAAGATCTTCAAGAATTTAATTGTTCATTACTGGACAAGAATTTATGTGGAATTCCGCAGGTCTGACTTACAATTCTTGTAAAAATAACTTTACCTCCAAACAGTGTGGTCTACAGATATCTTACTTAATATATTTTCTATACTTTCAAGAACTCCTGCCCCAGTTAGCATAATATTTGTGTATTATTTGTGTACAAAGCCATCTGTTTTATCAAGGTGAAAATAGCAGACAGTATCCTTTTACAGAGGAGGAAATTGAGAAAGGAGAGAAGATCTAGATTTCATTTCTAAGGGACTGAAGAGGTAAAGTTCCATGACAGATCTGGTACTCAAGACCTGAATATCCACAGTCAGTGCTCTAACTACAGGTTACTCTCTCTCCCATCACAAAAACAAACAAACAAACAAAAAAAGGATAATTACCAAATTACCTTCCTGAAAGATTTCTTGCCAAGCTTCTAAATTCATTCCATCTATATTACTACAATGTTTAAAATCCTGTGGAAACTTTCCAAGTTGAAAGGCATCTACTGGCACATCAGAAATCCCTGTGTTGTCACAAATCACACGAGACAAAGAGTGCTTTTTGAGTTCGTTCTTTTGAGCTTCAGTGAAAACATTATCATTTTCCCACCAAAATCTGGAAAGGTTGATAGAAATATTTTTAAACGATTAAATTCAGAGAGTTGATTATTCTTACTGTCAGAGTATCCTACAAAAGAAGACATTAAAAAAAAAAAATTACAACAAAATGTAGGTGGATACAAGAATAATAAATTGAAACTCCATAATCTGCAGATTTGCATATCCATCTTACAAGACACAGGAAGGCTGTTGTGAGTCTGAGGTACTAGTCATCTCAGGTGGTTTGTTAAAGTATGATAAGTAAAACTATTAATTAATTCACATATGCTGAGTTGCTTGTAGCCACAAAAGAAAGTTGCAGTACTGAGAGAAAAAAAAAAAAAAAAAAAAGGTGCAAATTATTTGAATTGGATACTTAATCTTATGCAAACCAGCATTCTTATGCATTCATAAATTGTTTCAAGCATAATAACAGGAGAATTGCAGCGGTAGCCATAATAAATACATACCATAACATTTGAACTTTTCTTGCTATTACAGAATTGCTGTTATGAAGTTATTGCTGAATGCTTCTCTGTATAACATGGAGCTCTTTGTTTGCTAAGAAGTTGTAGGTATGTAGAATACTTATAGCAGAATGTTGTCAGTAATTGTGTTTTTGATCACAAATTAGAGAGAGGAGTAACTTCTTCCCCTTGGTCACACCAGCAATATGATGGCAGAAGGAAAGAATCAGTTGGTGGAAAGGTGTACCTGTTATACGTCTACAATATATATATATGTATATGCACACGTACAAATAATTATAAAAACAATAAGAAGCTTAGTGAGAAAGTGAAAGGAAACAAGATAAACAAGATATTATAAATTTTATAACAAAGAAAGGGATACTCTATGAAAGATCACAGAGACTGCTTGTTGCAGTTTTACACATAAAGATGTAATGAATAGAAAATAATATTTTTGTAGAGTTTGATAGCACATCAAACCATGTTAATAATTCCCAGTTGTGCTCAGGACAGATGGAGTTTTCCCTACTGCTAGGCAAGATCTGGGCTAACATGACCTAGAACCATCACCTGTAAAGTATGGATGTGATCACCAGTTGGTCTCAGATTTAGCACAGGACTTGTTCGTCTGTAATACTGGAGAAATAACAGTGGGGTTTCTGGAGATGTCTGTACTTTTAATGTTTATATCCCCCTGATGAAAAGGAAACCTCAATGTTGGCTGTGGACCTTGTGGAAAACCTGCATGTGTATCATGTGTATCATGTATTAAATGACAAACCTTGCAACTGTTCAATGAAAGCGATAAGCCCAATAATCATTTCTGTTCTGTGGGAAACGTAGGGGCTGTTAGTGTGCCCTGGGAGGCTTTTCAGGACTAATTTGGTTTTTCTACTAACAGAAGTCTACTCAGAAGTCCAAAGCCACTCACATTCATGAAACTCACTTAAATAATAAACTGTGTTTGTGTAATTTTGCAGAACCAGCTTTAGATAGAGGCAATTAGATACCTACAGTGGGACAGTCTGAAGAGATAACTCTCCTGCTCTCCAACTGTGTTGGAGTAGGATGAAATCTATGTGACCAAGGATAGGTCAAATGTTCCGCAATACAGAAGCACTATGATAAGAAGTACAGAAGAGAGTGGGGGGCTGGAGAGAGAAGAAAAGGTGTTTTCCTTCTGCTTCCAATCTATACAGTGTCCCCAAACTTCTCAGAACATTCTGAAATGTCACTGACTGTTTCTGGACCCCTTCTTATAACAAAAGTCATCAAAGGCTTTGCACGAGTCAGTTCCCCTACATCCTTCAGTTTCCTCTTTCATAAAAAGCTGTTCCACTTTCATCAGAAAATTCAGTTTTATCTGCACTGCTGAGAAGGTTTGAGCAGATCATTATTTTTAATCTACCCAGCAGCTAGATGATTGCTCTAAGAAAGGTTGCTTCAGCAGATATGTAGCAAGTCATGAAAATTTTACAGGTGAATTTTGCAAGATTATAGTAAAAAAAAAAAAAAGAAGAAGAAGAAGAAGAAGAAAAATATAAATAGAGGCACAACCCTCTTATGCTAAGAATGTAAAGTCAGGTACAAAGTCTTTACCCTGTTATTTCAAACCTTGAGATCAGACAAGGATTCAGAGCAGGAACAGAAAAGAAGGCAACAGTTGATGGAACAAAAACAATTGTTTCCAGGTGATTTGGCTGAAGTCAAGGTAGGCTAAGGCCAAACCCAGCATAAGGGCCTGGGTTTATTACACTGGTGAAAGAAATCTTTTTTTCTTCAGGATACTGACAGTAGATTTTAAGGTTATGAGGATGGCAGTCAGTCAGTTAAAAATTCCAGTTAGTCTTGATTTATGAACTTAAATTGATAACTTCAAAAAGATGTTTTGAAATTCCTACTTGCTAACGTGTAGGTTTATCTAACAAATAGGTTTATCTGGTATGCATGTAGCGTTACTAATGCAGATACAATATCCAACATATTATACAGCAAGCCAATGCAATGAATTTTAGACTTTTTCATTCTTATGCTTACTCTATGACAATTACAATACGTTGTTATATACTCCTGACTTTCTTAAATATCATAGTCTCAATAATCGAACACCATTTCACACTTAAGTTAGCAGACACAAAATTTATAGCATAAACTTGAGGTGTTCTTTTACTGTTAGAACTAATCTTTTCTCAGTTTAAAGATAATACATTAAATTATGGTTAAGTTTAATTAATGTTAGCAGTATCATGTGACCCTGGATAAAAGAAGAAAGTCTGGAAGGGTCTCAGTAAATCATCATTCTCAAGAGAGAATTGAGGATGCCATCACAATTCAGAAAACGTACAACCATGTTTTTGCTGCAACTGAGTGGAATGTTTGCTGTCTATATGGCTTGTCTTAATAAGATACTAACTTCGATTAATATTGCTTTTTCCTGTGAGCTAATTAATCAACACTTTTTAAAGCTCAGATTTAAATTCTGTTTCAGATTCTTATTTACATAATGTCTTCTTTCCACTTCTAAGAGGATGTAAAGGTGAGCATAAGGGCCAGATGTACTTAAACACCACTGCTAAGGTGGTGTGAGTAGTTTAAAATTAGTCTTCTCATGAGATTCTAAATTGCTGCCATAAGTATATGACAAAAATGAAAAACAAAGGTTGGTTTTACAATTGCTTCAGGAAAAGAAGTAAGAAAGATAAAAGCAGCATCTTTTGAACCCTTTTGAAGCCTGAAATAGCATTTCTTCTGCCTTCCTGGTATGAAGGTACAAGGCAGAACATGGTGGCAGTTGTAGAAGAGTAGATGAAGTGACAGCCTCTTCTGGTGTGTCTGATGTGGCAGTTCTGGGAGCACTCTGCATTCCTGATACCCATAAGACCAAGTACCTGGTGCTTTTATTTACCTTTCTAGGAAGTCTTAACTGCAACCTTCCTTTCTCTTACAGATTTTCTGTGAAAAATGTTGAGATCCTTTCAGTTAAGGATCCTCAGATCCTCAGCCTAGTGCATCCCTCAGGGATTGGATAGTTAAGATTTGTACATCCATTCACACACAAGGAGACATGTTCCTGGCACAGTTAACTGGTGCTGGCACCTTGAGTTTCCACCAGAATTTCAAAGTTGGGCATCTCAGTGTTACAGAAACAATCCCTATATCTGAATTTGAGACTACACAGATCAAAAAAGAATAAGGAAAGGTTTACCCAAGAAAACTGGAGAGACTGATGCAAAAATTAGGTATTGGCAGTGAATAATTTCTTTACATAATTAAAAATATGTTTAAGCATCATAATGCCTTACATGCTAAGAAGTATCCACATGTATCTGTAAAATGACAGTTGCTGCTGAGTGGTTCACAAAAGACTCAGCATCATGAATAAACTTACCGATCACCATCCCTTAGTGCTTTCATTTGCTTTCCAATTAAACAGGCAAACAGGGGACCTGTTCTAGCACCTGGAAGAAAGTCTTCTACTAAACCACCAAGCCAAACATCAATATTGCTAGGATTATGGTACAATTCCATGATTTTTTCAGTAATTTTCTGATTAGCTATTATTGTATTCAGGTCAGTTTGAGTTTCCAATTCTGGTAAGCCACAGAATTCTCGCCAGTCATTATAACCTATAAATATGATGATTAAAAGAAAGATTAGATTACTATTAGGCATGATATTTGAAATTAATGCATTCAAAAGCACTGGATTCTGACAATATTAATTACAATCATAGACAGTTATTACCAAAAATAGTCCTGCTGTTATTGGTTAAAATGATTGGCAAAATTACAGCAGGATCTGCAGCTACAAGGTATGCAAATATTACATCATTCTCATGATGGAAGACGAGTTTTATGTTCTCCCATATTTAAGCAATGCTAATATGAAATAAAGGGATATATTTTGAGCTAATGCAGGCAGGAGCATTCATTTTCTTTGGAGATATTCAGATCCAGGAATAAACCCTGAATTCCATTAGCACCTAAAGCTCTTTACTAAGGAGATTGTTTTAGGAAATGTCTAGTTCCCTGGAAAATATGTATTTTTTCCAATTCTTTTATATCACTGCAATTAATTTTCCCCGTCTCCCAGTAAGACTTGCATTTCTGGTCCTGGAGACCAAAACTCCATTTCTACTCCTATTTGGCTAAGACTTTTAAACTCCAGGCTGGACTCAGACTTCATTTCTATTGGCCAGGTCCATATTCCCAGCTACAGAGTCACACAGCTTTAACAGGAGAAATGGAGAGGTTTGTCACCCAGAAACATAGCAACCTTAGTTAATCAGTTACTTGTATTCTGTGGGTAGGACATCAGGCACAGAACATAAAAGGGCAACCACATTTTTTCCTTATTCATGCAGACAAGTGGTCTGATCAGGTAGGGGATCAGGATGCAGTGAGTGTCTGCTTTGCAGAGGGTTGTTGCCTCTGCATTTAGAGACTGTGGCACACTTATGGGAGGATTTTACACAGGACTGTGAACATACTGTATGTTTTATCAGCTGTTGTGATTAAACTGATCCAAGCTCCAGCATAGTCTTCCTCTAACTCCATACACCCATGGTCTGGTGGGCTCATGGTCCTTAACTGTTATTTCAGCCTTACCCTGGGCTAACTAGAGCAAGAAATCCAATGCAAAAAGTGGGCACAAAAATGTGACGTTTCTAAAAGTTAGGTATACATTTAATGAAGTCATTAACCACTCCTGGAGACATTTCAACTCCAAGTAGGTGCTGCAGTCAGAAAACCCCACTTCTCTGGAGCTGAATCCTGCAGGAGGGAGTGTCAGGTGCCAGGAGCACCCAAATCTACTCATCAGTACTGGTCTTTCACATTCCAGACTGCAGACTGTGGAGGTTATTTTAATTTCAAATGCTGGGGAATATTTTTTTTCCATCAAAGTTGAAAATACTGGCTTCTTGTGTTTTAAAGAGACTTGACTTTCCTATAAAAAAGCTATTAAATAAAAACTTACAATTACATCCCAAATACAAAGATTGATATCTCAGTTCCTGATTGGAAGAAGATTTAAGAAAAATCAATAGACCTGGGAGTCCATGATCACGGCCACGCTGTAAATTCAGTGATGCTAAATCAAGTGAACCATTATTGGACAACACAAACAGCTTATCTGTTAACTCTTCATTCATCAGTTGACCTTGCACCTGCAGTTTTGCTGGATGTGCAAGAAGACCCCTTATCAATGGATCCAAGCCTCCTTCAAACACAGAAATAATATAATGTTACAGCTTGTATATAAACCATTATAATGTTCTCAACAAATGTGAATGCATGTATGCTTCTCTGCCTTTAAACACTGGCCACATAGCCTTTTACACTAAAAAAAAAAAAAGTGCAAAAATTTACTTAAGATTGAAATTGTGGTAACACAATGAAAATGTTCCACCTGCTTCCTCTGCAATACAAAATTTGGCAATCTAATAATACATTTATCCACAAAAATGCATACAAAAGATCAATTTTTTGTTTCAATCTAGAGAGTAATCTATTTTATTAAGAGAACTATTTACCTAAAATAATTGTTTCAGTTAGTATTAATTCTATGGAACATGTTCAACAATATAAATAAATGGTGCAGTTAAATAAATGTTTTTATTCCTAATTTAAGACCAGCAACGTTTAAGAAACTGTAATATTTATGGGAAAAGCAAACAGAACAAAATAAAGAAACACACAAAGAACAAAAAACAGTTTAAATAAAAACATACCTTCTTTAATAAGCCTCCAAGGACTAAAGAAAACTTCATGCAATTGAAGATGTGGGAGTTCTGGATCATCTAAATACTGTGCATTCAATCGCCTTACTATCGGTTGGATTGTTGCATGACCAAAACGAAAAGCAGCTGTTGCAAATATATTAGAAACTGTAGGATTCACTGTGGGATCATAACCTTTATAAAGGCCAATATACTGATTGAAAGCATCTGGGCCAATGATTTTGGGAATATAATCTCTTAAAGTAATAATCTGAAGGGAAAAAAGAAAGAAAAAAAAGGAAACATCATTCAGTGCTTTGATAGACGAATAATAATGACTCCTGTGTAAGGAATGCCTTTTTCATCACTCATTTGTTCCCAAGCATGACTAACAGCAGTGTTAATTTGAAAGTAACAAGATGTTAGTACTTTGTAGTCTGAAAAAATGACAGGAGAAAACCAGTGGCAAAGTTCAGTACAGGGTATACTAACCAGGTTCATTTAGCATCCTACAATAATGCTGGACAAAAAGCTACTGGGCAGATTACCAGTATTGCTCCCTTTCAGTTCAAGTGGGCAAATCCAGCTGACAAGAGCTCTGCTGAGATTTAAAGCCTGGGCATAAGCTACAATGCCCATGAATGGCTGTTAATATGTACAGATTCTATTTTCAGGCATATGTATTAGACACAAATCCTCTTTTCTGAATATTTAAAATGACCAGGCTTTAACATACTGGTTCTGAGCATCCTTTAGTAGACATTTTATGCTAAAGTCTGTAGACTCATAAAAACACACTTCAAAAATGAAAATGGTGATAAACACCTTCTGCCAAAATAATATGAGTACTTCTCACAAAAAAAAAAAAAAAAAAAAAAAAAGATGTAATAAGATCTAATGCATCAAATAAAATGAAAGCGTGTTATAGGTTAAAGATTACACTGCACTCAATAAAGCACAAAGAAATGAATATCAAGCATAGTGAATTCAATAAAATACATTATAGATTCAATATAGTGTGCAAGAAAATACAGAGAAAAATGTACTTTGAGCTTGGTGTACAGGGTATTGTAAAGCTAGCTGTCACAAAATTAGGAACTGAGAAATTTGTATCTTTATTTTAGGCATGAAAAAGAGGCAAGAAGACCTCTGCAGAGTTCAATCACTTTTCTCATAAGGCAAGGGTAACATCTTTATGTTTGCAGGTATTTGAGGTTAGGTCATGCAGTGAACACAGTATTTGAAAGACAATAGGTGAGGAGTCCTTTTAGAGCTCCCTACATACAGCATACAACAAAATTCAAATAATTGCTGGAAATTAATACTGACACTGTGATTTGAGCAGTTAACCTTTTGCTACATTCACAAAGATTTTGCAAGAAAATTCTTTCTAAATTTAGATTTAGTTTTTACAAGCAAGATATGGCACATTGTCATATCATTTCAAAGGGCAGAAATACAAAATTTCAAAGCCTGGTTCATCTTGACTTGGGGTCAAGTGTGATTTGAAAGTATGAATGAGGCAGGTGTAACACAGATCCAAAAGCATGGGTAGAAAGGGAGATAAGTACATCTTAACAGCTGTGCAAAGATTTTAAATAAGGTTAGATCAGCTCTGGTATGACAAACACCCTGTTATGGTTTTTTTGTCTTTTTTAATTTTTTTTTTTTTTATTTTTGCTCTTTTTAAATGAAATCCCAAGTTAAGTGGATCATTAATTGCCCAAACGAAAGGTCAGTTCAAAATTTTTATTTGCTCCAGGGGCAAGATCTTAATTTCAAATTTCCGTGGCAGCAAAAGAGGAATTGTTGTTTCAAAACATGAGAATTAAAAGGCTAAAGGTAAGAAGGATTCATATGCCTGCTTTCAACTAGGCAAGACATATGTACAATGGAAACTTATGGTTTCTATATAAGACTCCACCAAGTAGAGGTGAGTTTTAGACAATACAGACTAAGATGATACAGCAGGAAAAAAAAAGAAGAATCTGGAATCTGACGAAGAACTACATTCAAAGTATATCAGAATGTAGTATCCTCTATATAGACTCTGTACAATCTTATTGAATTTGTCTGCATTAAAACAAGGATAAACTCACTGTAACTGACATATATGTAAGTGTTAGAGAAGGAATAAATAGGTCACAAACAAAAAAAATATTTTTCTTAAAATTATTTGACATGAACTCCTCCCTGCTATGACAGAATTATTTGAAAGATTTAAAATAATTGAGATTCTTCTGTGGAAACAAAGGAACATTCTTGTCTGAAAATATGTTAATAAAATTAGAGCTAGAAAGTGGTAAGTCTCTATAGAAAAGGCATTACAAGAAACTACAATTAACTATGCCACCACTTATTACTTATTTTGAGTCTCTTTATAAGCAGTAAATTTTGTTTGGATGTTTGCAACAGCATAAGAGCTTTATGGGATATAGTGAGTCTGAACCTGCAAGGTATTGAATGGTCTCAGCTCCTTGTAACTTTTATAATATTTGTGCTAATCCAATTTCCTCTTAGGAGACATTTGACATCTGATAGCATCAGCTCAGATTTACAGAGAAGCCTCATTAAGAAATTAATTTTAATCAATTATGTAAATATTTCTAATGTCTCATGGCTGTAATTACTTCAAATGCATAATTTAATAGAAAAAAATGAAAAATGGCCATTGTCTTTTAAACAGAAGGTATATGCTCAGTATTTAAATGACTTTAATAACCAATATGATCAGAAAATAACAGGGATTAAGATTATTTGTATATTATTCATTTAGTCATGTCTGAGAAAAGAAAATTCTAATTTCCTAGCAATAGAACCAAATATTTGGTAATTATACGAACAGAAACAGAATCTAAATGACAACAGACTGTCAGAAAAGGTTTTGTACGGATTTGTCATACTAAACTACATACATCACTAAATCCTGATCTGCAAATACAACAGTAATCAAAGTCAAACAGGCTGTTAGTGTAAAAAGTACTATTCTTCTCATTCAGAAAGCAGAAGTATATCAGGGATTCTGAAATGTCCTTAGGAACTCAGGCAGCATCCTGACTGGATTTCCCTCTAGGTTGGACCACCTTCAGCAGAATTCTTCCATACACTAGTTAATTGAAATTCTCAACTTATTTTTGAGAATTTTTTTTTGTTCATGTCAAAAGCTATTTCAAATGAGGTGCAAAAGATGAAGAAATTCATATCACTTCCTCATTAGGTTTAGCAGACTTTTCAAAACCCCTCAAGCATTTTCCAAAAAAGTTGCGAATAAAGGTACAATGCATTGAAAGGAAGATAAAAAGAACTCTGCAAAAGAGAATATAAAAATATACGGATGACTGTAAGAAAAAAGTAAGGCTGATAGGACAACTAATCTTTGCCATTGGACAGAGGTGACTGCAAAAAATATCATCTCACTGAGATAGCAAGGAGCCAATTAACTCAAGCTCCTGTGCTTGGGAAAGATTGCAGAAATTGTACAGAACAATCAGACATGGCAACATTGTGTAATCTCTTAAAGTGCTATGCACAGTTGGTTTGAAATTCTTATGGTTATATTCAAAGATTTACAGATGACATTGAAGTCCTAAACATTTTCCTAAAGAATGACTGTGAAACAAGTTTTAATAAAAAATGAACACGTTTTTATAGTTCAGTGAATAGTCTGAACTATACTTTCTATGAGCAATTACAGTATGCAACACATTTTTTTTATACATAATATATCATTTATCTTTTTATCATTCATCATTTCATAAAGTTTAAGCACTGAGAGGAGTTACCTATCATCCAGTATCACAAACAAGTTTCATTCAAGTCACCTGCAGAAGAGACCCATTTTAAGCTCATGTATAAGTACATGGGGGAGAAGTTAGGATGAAAGGTGCTTATAGAATGAAGTGAAACAATGAAAACTGAATTCAGTTGACAACTACACTTGTGATCTACTGGCAGTAATGCCATCATTTCAGAGATTTTTCTCTGAAATCATAGTAATTCAAAGAGAACTTAAATCAGATTGATTCTGCATTGCTCTTTGACTAGTATCTCCTCATTCAACATTTACAAGTCAAATGGCACATCAGAGGAAAAATGGTACACATGCAAGCATTTTCAACTCTCAAACCATAAATTTAACCGGGCAGGAACCTCAGCACTGCACACACAGTTCTTTGCTCACTCTCCTAGCTTCCCAAGAGAATATGGGAGAGAATCGGAAAAAAACCAAACCAACAAAGTAGATCTTGTGGGATGAGATAAAAATTGTTTACTAGGACAGAAATGTCAAGGAAAAAAATGCATAACAGTAATTTTTATCATATGAATGTGCAGGTGATGCACAAGCAGTTGCTCACCACCCACTGATTGATGCCCAGCCAGTCCCCAACCCAGCCAAGTGTTTTTTTTTGCATGATGCCATATGGTATGGAATATTCCTTTGTCCAGTTGAGTTCTGTCCTCTCCCAGCTCCTTGTGCCCTCCAACCAACCCTTTGCTGGCAGGGCATCACATGAACCTGTAAAACTGAAATGTCCTTGGCACTTGTATACAGCCACATCTAAAACAGTCTGTTATCAACAGTGTTTTTTTATCCAAAAGCCAAAACATAGCATCATACCAGGCATGATGAAGGAAAAAATCGACTCTGTCTCACCTGAAACCAGGACAACAAAATAGCAATATTATGACAATAGAGGTTCCAGAACTTAGTGATCTTTTCCTGTTTTGTCTATACTTTTTGTTTAAAGGAAGAACGAATTTTAACTGCTGTCTTTCAAATAACTTGAAAGGAGGAGTCCTTCTAACTTGAATAATTCTGTGATTCTGTACCCTAATTTTTCTCATTCGGACATCTCAGAACAAAATAGGAATAACTGAAACAAGAAGTTAGTTTCACTTCATTTAGCAAATGACAGTGAAAAATGTCTATGTGCATAAAACTCTGATTCTTCAGTCAGGGTATATATTGTTAGTACAGCACATTGCAGAGTTGATGGTTGAGAGTTAAGTATGAATCACTCACATTGAAGAGGAGAATTGAATTAATCACTGTTGGCTTATGTAAACAACTACTTATCAAAGAAGTATGTCTACAATGCAACAAAAAATGTGTTTTGTCCAAGATACCAACAGGCAGTTGTTATGTTTGGTAGCTTTGTCAAACTCCTATTGTTAAACTTTTGTCACTAGAGCTATTTATGCTGATAAAAAAAATCTAGGAGAAAAAGCATGGGCTAGAGAGAGATTTTTAAAATTCTTCTTAGTCTAAAGAAAGAAAGGAAGGCTTTTTGTTCAATTCTCTATAATTACACACCCACAGGCAAAAATTACACTTGAAATTATTCATTAAAAAAAGAGAGAATTTGAGAAATGCATAGCAACTGAAACAAAATTTTAGAGTGGAAACTTCAAGATAACTTCAACTAGAGTTGTCATTAGGGTGCTGGTTAACATTCCACATTAATAGAGATACTGCAATTACCTCCCTTGAATGAATATCTCTGAACCAGCCAGATATAACTGAAACACAGTTCTAATGAGCCATAAGCAAATCTCATTATTCTGTGATACTGGTTGAGATAATGAGTAGCCTAGATTTATGCAGTATAATGCTTTGCACAAAGAATTTTCTTTCAGGCCATAATATTACTGGACATAGTTCAGAAATAGTTGAACATGCAGAGGTATATTATGGATTTTCACTTTTCTTCTAACAAATACTAACAACCATTCTGACTCATCAATGCAGTTATTTGATGCAAATAGCTTATTTACATCCAAGAAGATTGCGTGATTAGTGTAAAAAAAAAATAAAAATCAATGACTGCAAAATTTTTAGATTTCAATTTTCTCTTGACTAAAACTTCCAAAAGAATAAGGAAAAAGTGTCTTACTGCAATAGAGAAATTTTTCTACCCCCTCTTCCAGTTAACTTTCATAAAGGTCATGTTTTGGTACCAGATCATCTGCTTCCAGGAATCAGAAAGCATATGAAAGTCAACGACTTTCAGCTTATCCTGATTCTGATATAATATTAATGCTGAATCTCCATTAACACAGAAACCCTAGTCAGAATTGGAGAAACGTCAGATGGAATAGTCTGCTTATCCAAGCCATCAAAAAAAGGTTGACGGGACCAGTTATTCCCTGGGACCACTAAAGAGATTGGTTAGACCACAAACCTGAGGATGAAAGACAAGACAATGAAAGAAACTGTCCCCTGAATGTCAGGTATGCTAAAAGAGTGATGGCTGAGAGGAGGTAGCACTAACTGTGGGAGGCAGGGAGGAGGGAATCTCTGTAGAATTTTGCACGCTATGTTTTAAGGGGACTGTTAGAACGTGTGAGATGCTAGGGTATTCAGGAAGAGGACTAAAGGTGGAAAAAGGGAGGGTTTAAAGGGCTGGGGAGAAACTAGCATGGGAAAATAGAGGGAAAAGGGGGTAAGAGTGGTTGTTTGAGCTTGAAGAGTCTCCTGATAAGTGTATTTATCTGACAGAGCCCTATGCTTGATTGCTGCAATTTATTTAGAAAGAGTTGGTACAGAGTACGCAGCGTGATCTCTGAAACTACTCACAGAAACATATTTGAAGTTCTGTGATTGATTCTACTCTAACTCAGGATATTCACTGCTACGTGTCAATAAGCAAATAGGCAGCCCACCTGATGGAGAGCTCCAACAATTTTCCGTGCTTCTTGGTAGACAGTCTCAGCGCTCCAGTGGCTGTTGATGGTTTTGAGGGCCCGGGCCAGGCGGTTGTGCTCTCTCAGCCACAGTGTGTGCATGGCTGTCAATGATATGACCTCACTCGATCGGCTGTCCCCAGCCATGAAGCATTCAATCCTTTCATCTTCACTCACATTTGAGTCCTGCGCACAAGGTGATGGAACCCGGTCTGTAAAAGGCAGGTATTCCTGACCATTATCATGATGTTTATTGTTGACTCTGAGAAGGCCTTCTTCACTTGTTAAATTCCTCAGCTTGTTTTCAACAGTGGAAGTGCTGCCATAGACAGTAGAAGCATCAATGAAAGAGGTTAAACCATTGATCTGTTGTCTTGGATTTAGGGCTGATAGATTTCCAAAGAGAATACTGTGATCACCAGTGCCACATGTAGGAGATGAGCGGTAGAAGGGCAAGCAATCCATCCCTTTGGATAATGTGTCATTGGTTGTAACCTGTATAACAAAAACATGCAATTTCTGAGCTGAAGACAACACAGATGTTGAATTAAGTTTTGCATAAGTATTTCCCTCTGTGGTCTCGTTTTTTGGTTGTTTCCCAGGTCTAGTGTAAGGGTGTTACATACTCTAAACTCACAGAGATGGTCTTCTCTCTCCTCAGATTTAAGTGAAAAGATGGTTCAACAACTTTCAAGAAAAGACAGAAATAAATTAAAACATTTGCTCAATCATTAGATCATTAGATGTTACTGATGTAACACCTTTTGAGTACTTCTATGCCTGAATTAGCCCACTTTCACATTTAAAATTCATCACAAAATGTATCACAGTGGAGATGTGAACATCTGGTCAAATTATGTTCTGCTGAGCACCAAGTGAAACAGGAGGTTTACATGTGTACATAAAAAAGTAAAGAAGAATTTCAGTGTCTGCAGGAGCATGCCATAAGAGCATTGTTTCAATACTCAATTTTAATCTGGTGTCAAAACTAAAAAAGGCATACATTATTATTCACTCTGCCTTCTGCTGGTCCCACAAGCATTCTCCTACATTATTTTATGGGGACAGCTTTTCTTAAAGTTTTAAATCATAGAGTTATAGAAACTTTTGAGTTGGAAGACACTTAAGTGTCATCCAGTCCAACTCCCCTGCAGTGAAAAAGGACACCTCCATCTAGATCAGGTTGCTCAGAGCCCTGTTCAGCCTGACCTTTTTGACTGTCTTTATAAAAAGCAAAGAATGCTCTATTCTTCCCAAGCAAAAGCCTTTCCAGTGCTTTGAACCTCAGGCAGCCAAGATGCTCAGATGAATGGTGATCCAATGTTTCTCCACTAGCATGGATATAGGCTGGTTCAGACTATTGCTCAGTCAGCTACTCCAAATTCAGGTTAAAAGCATGGGAGAGATGTGTGGAAGTTATCTAATGGAATCTTGCAGTGCAAGTAAGGGCGTGAGGGAAGAATACAGCACAAATCAGACAGCTGGAAGGTTTGCCACAGGTGAACATACAGAAAGTTATCTGAATAGTTTAACAGCTGTAGGAACTGTAGCAGAGATGTTGGAGGGGGAGAGAGAAATGGAAGAAAGAAAGGTTTTATGTACACCATATGATATTTAAGAAGAAGGCTCAGATGAGCAATTTTATTTCAAAGAACATAGTTCATAACTAAACAAAAAATCACCCCATTTCAAAATGACTAAAATTTATCTTTGTTGTCAGATGCATATTTGACTTTATGAACTTTGGGGTTTTTTTTGAAAAATACATTATTTCCAAATGGTAATGGCTCTCCATTGTACAACAACAATGAGACATAGCAGTGAGTTAGTTCCAGGAGTTTTAGAAAGATTAGTATCAACTAAAAATGTTACCAAATGATGGATTCTGGGTTTTGTGGATATAAAACTTTTTTTTTTTGAACCAACTGGTCAACATGAAATAGGTATAGAAAGCACTAAAGCTGTTTCAATATCTGGAAATAAAATTGTCTTCAAATAATCAACTAATAGTAAATAAATATTTTGTGTGGAAATGTGAGCAAATGCTTTTCCTCTGCATTATATTTTCTTGCTGTTTACTTTTGAAAACTCCTTGGCAGAATACTGTTAATACTGCAGATGTTATATAAAATGATATAATTTCTTCTTTGTACTTCTAAAAACGAAGGGACTAATCATTAAATTGGGAATAAAATATCAGGGCAACTTTGAATAGAATTAATGAGTTTCATTTAACAAAAAACCTTACCTCACTTATTATACCAAGTAATTTTCTTACTACTGAAAACTTGTGGCAGGAATTGATATCAGTAAAACATTTATGTTAAGAAAGGATTTCATATGTTTTTAAAGTTTTGTTTGGTGAATAACTTCTACAAATATTCCTACATATTAAGTATCAACAAGTTAAAGTAGGTTATTTTTGAGGGAAATGCGTAATTTATTATCATTCTTCTTTTCTTCACTGATTGCTAAAGGCAGTAATTTTACTCCCTTGGATTTGCCATATAGTATTTTTCTCTCTGTTTACATCTCTTTCTATTACTGTGGCTTCTTTTTCTCTTCAGTTGGTAATATAAGCAGGAAGATCATTTCACAGTACAGACACCTGAACTCAACAGCCACAGTGTTGTATGTATTTGGGTGCCTCCTGCTTCTAGTCAAGAGGAAAGCCTGGAAGAAATCAGGTATAATTGGGAAAAATGTAAGAGTTGCCTTTAAGTTGTTGAGCAGTGTGGCTCAGAGCAAAACATATCAACAGTGAATGAAGTTCATAGTGAATAATCTTCGGTTAACTGCCTCTGCAATTTCAATTCAAATTGTTCTGTGCCCCAGTAGAGAAAAGCAACAGTAATGAGCATTAAGGGACTGCAGAACTGTATAATGTAGTCTTTTCCCTTTTCATGGGATAAACAGCATGCAGCCAGCAGCTGAATGTGCAAATAAGAGATTCCTTATGTTATTATTCAAATTACATCAGAAATAATCAGAGAAAAATAAAAGTTTTTTTCCTTCTGAAATGACTATAGAATAACATTTTTCTCCAGTACTAAATTCACATCTTTTTTTTTCCTTTCCTTGTATAATTCTAAAGGGAAAAATATCAGAAATAAATCCATCTCTGGCCACAATAGTTTTCCTGGTACAGCTGCATGCTGATTTAAACCGATTAAATGTTAACAGTTATGCATGGTAGAATCTGCTTACAGTGAAATTTTTCAATGTTTAGGAATCAGTAATTGTTTCAGGAGACCACAACGTGTAGGTCATGACCGCATTTAAATAAAAGCCTTTCTTTCTTAAGTGAAAGAAAACTTACTTATGGTTAAGAAAGTTTGTCCTCAAGGAAGACATAAACGTGTGATCTCAGACATGAAGATTGGAAAAGAGTCCATCTAACAGCTAGTTGCTACCTCTGAAATGCAGAAGAAAAGGCAGATACTCACTCTGCTGGCTGTTGAATACACAGACTGATCTTTTCTTAGCTATGACAGGAACTTGCCATATTATATGACACCTTTTGCAAATCACTTCACTTCTTTGTTTCTCCCTTTCTTTTCCAGCTTCTCTGTGGCTGAACTAACCAAATGAAAGCATTTAAGGATCATATCTTATTACATTTATGTGCTATGCCTATCTTAATATCAACAATGCAATTAATATTGAATAAAGACAGTAGTTCTCCTGTGAAAGTCTTTCTAATGCTTCACTGTGTCTCAGCTCTAGCCTAAAACAATCACTGGAAGAATGACAAATTCTCAGCATCCCACTTCCATGTGTCAGGCCTTAAAAAAAGCTTATTATTATTGTTCATACTATGGTATTCTAAAGAGATACAGATAATGTCCCACAGGATAAGTAGAGGCTCAATGTGAGAATCTCTGAGTGACTATAGCCTTTATTATGAAATGTCCAGAACAGGAAATCATAATGTTTCCTGCTAACCTATAAATAATTTACTTACACTTGTCATTAATATTAATGCACTTTTGCAAGTTTCAATCTCTTTGAACTGCGTTGTCTCATAACATTTTTTTCAGACACCTTTCCTAATCTGCACAGCCAAGAGCTGCCTTTCCCAAATGAAAGCCCTGGAGTGACCATATGGCTGAGCACATTTGTCCTCTCATGTATTTGAATTTTCCCTTGGGTGCCACTGTTCCAGGTACACTGCAAGAGTGCAAACAGCAGCCTCTGTCTTCGCAGTGTTGGTTTCAATACCTCTGGAAACCAGCTGCAATCTCTTCCTATAAAAAATGAATGCATGAAACTAACCATGGCTGTTTTCCAAATATTTGTGAGGTAGATGTTAGCTTTACTGAAGACTTGACAAAAGTGGCCACAAAATACTTGATACATAACAAAAGCAAAAGAACCACCATCTTCATATCTGTCCTTCTTTAAGCTATGAATAACAGAGGAACAAAAAGAGGCTGCAAATTAATGGAACTATAGTAAAGTAATGAATCCACAAGTCAGAAAACTTATCTAAAACAGGATTGCATCTGAATTTCTTTATTTTTCTTTCCCATGGCAGTTCTGGCTATCAGACATTGAATCCCAAGGATGATCATGAGTTCTGTCGTGACCCCACTCCTCTGGTAGGTTATAACACTGTGCAAGAGCAGCTTCTGAGCCAGATTCATAGCTAAATTTAGGACATATGCATGTAATTTGTCTTCACAGCAAGTTGAAACACACTTGGTGATGAAACTCATCACAACTCCTAGAAACAGGACTTATGCCCTTCGTTTACAACTTTTTCTTATACTGCAAAGCTACTCATACATGGATAACACTAGCTTTGGAGTCCTTTGTAGAAGATCCCTTAAACTGCTTTCCTTTTTGAGCTGGTGGGATTTCTAGGCAGCTTAACCTAGTCAGAGATCAATGACTAGACGCCCATGGTTCCTGTGATTCATGTTTGATTCAAACTATGAAGAACAGTATGAGCCTGTTCTCACTGTAAAAGTCTAATTACTAATTACTTTTTATGAGTATGAGGGCTTTTACTGTCCCATGAGAATGAGGGCTTTTTGAAGTTAAAGATCAGTATTGGTTGCACATATGCCATGTAGAAAAACAAGAATCATGGTCTTTCAAAGATTTCTGCAGTTATATATTTATGGTATAGCAAGTAAACCATATTTTAAAAATGGGATACAATATGTAACCATATTCTGTCATATGGTAGCTTCACCCTCAACCTCCTTCATCAGGTCATGCGAAGAACTGCTCATCAGGGATGGGTTTTCTGCCCTAGCGTGTCCTAATAAATGAATGGGAATATTTCTGTGTTTATTAATTAAGAGCATAAAGACAGGAAATCATGTACTAGCCAAAAGATGTAAATTTGAGTCAGATATAAATCTGTACATTTTTGTCATTGTGGCTAAATCAGGTTAACCAGTCACTTGTACATTAAATACTTAAGATATGGTTTGAGAATTTAACACCCTAAGACGTCTGTGTTCTTTCTGAACACTCTCAAGCTATGACTGCTGACTTTCAATAGTCCAAATCTCTAAGAGAGAATAAATTTACCTGACTAGTAAAAATGCAGGCAGTCATTAATTTCACTTAGCACTCCTTAGGGATTATCTCACTGACTGGAAGATGAGCCACCTTTCAACACAGGGCCTAATTCAGTTCTCTTAACAGTCAGAAGAATATTTTTCTTTGTGTTTAATTGAAGTGGAATGAGGCAAAAATCAAAAGGAGACTCCAGTACACTCACCAGTTACATTTTGTTATGGCAAAGGAGTTTTCTACAGACAGAACCTGCACACTATGCAAACTTCAGTGCATAAAGAAAATGATCAGTAATTAAGCTCCAGCCCAAAGAAAAGTAATTTACGTTGCTCTGAACACAAATTCATGCATCAGTTTAAGGGTTATGATAAACATAACCCTCCTGCAGAACAAAGTAATGGTCTGTGTTTTGAGAAACAAAAAAATATATTTTGACTTTGCCACTTGCTTTTTTTTTCTTTTTCTTTCTTTCTTTTTTTCTTTTTTTCTTTTTTTTTTTTTTGGAGTGAAAGAATGCTTATACTTTCAAATTAATTTACAAGATAGAATTCTATATTTATACCAATTTATGTTCTTTCTAATTCCCTAACAAGCTTTGAATTCAAATTTTCCAACTATATAAAGCAAAGATGTGATGTATGTAACTTTCAGCAATCCCTTGCAGACTGTTTTATACACAGATTGAAACGTCTTTCTGCAGAAGTTTGCATTAGCTGCTGGAAATATCTTTGCTTGCACTGAGTGAAGGTAAAATCCTTTCACTTTAGCTGGCTGGCAATTTAAAAAACAGAATTATTTCTTATCTATTTCTCTATTCTCTGTGATAGAATTCAGACCATTGACGCATGAAAACAGTAACACTGGGGGAGACATAACGTTTCTCTGCAACATAAACTTGAGAAGTAGAAAAATATATTTGTACTAAGTACTGTAGCTGTATTTTGTTATCTCTATGAAGCAATTTAAATCCGTACCTGTTTCATGTTATAATTACACAAGATATCAATACTGCTATCACCATCTGCTATATTGTTGATGATCTATCAATTTCCCTTGCAATTATTTTAGCATATATATATATCTAATGTATTTTACATTACCCACTTGTCTAGAGCCCGGAGTTTGTCTTGAAGAAATTCATTTAAAATCTTACCTTTATCGGAAAGCATGGATTTTGTCTTTCACATGTCATCTGACACTCCTTTCCTGTTAAAAAGCTGGTTCTACTTATGCTCTGAGGTGTGAATGAAATGTCATGGTCTATGTACTGTCCCCACACCATAATGATGTCAGAATATAGGTTGTCTTCAGTGACAGCATCATTAGATGTGTGAATTATCTTCCTTGTCACCTCTCGAACCTGGGAAAAGAACTAATTTACTTTGAGTGTCAAGTAGTACTTCTCACAATCTGATAAAACAGTAAAATCAAGATGAATAGTAATAAAATGTATCTCCTCCCACAGATCATAGAATCACAGAATGGCCAGGGTTGGAAGGGACCTCAACGATCATGAACCTCCAACCCCCCTGCCACATGCAGGGCCACCAACCTCCTTATTTAATTCTAGACAAGGCTGCCCAGGGTCCCATCCAATCTGGCCTTGAACAGAGGCCTCCTTGGAATACTTCATATTGTAGAGTACTTTTAATGGAGTGCTTGAAGAAAAGAAAAAAAAAAAAAAAAAGAAAACAAAACCAAAATCTGACAGTGTTAGTTCTGTTCAGGAGCTGAATCACCGGTGCCCAATGGAGATTAAGATGTTTCAGTTAAGTTTTCCTATGTATTTGCCAAATGAGCTGTGTATCTTTGACCTGTTCCTTCTCAGAGAATTTTGCAAACCTTGTGCTTTTTTTTATACTGCCTGTAAGTTTTCTTCCTATTTTTTTGTTTTCTTTTCCTTCAAGCAACCTCAGATCAGCATGGATATGCAGCGGTTCCAGGCTGTTCTGCATAAAGAGAGCATCTTATGCAGCCCAGAAGACAGGCACGGTAGCAAATACATGGTAGCTGGAAACTCTGCTTCATTATTCCAGGTAGGGAGAAGCCACAAAGTATTTCCTGAATCACTTCTGTGAAAATTGCACAGAGATACAAATGCTCTTAGAGGGAACATGTGGAGACACCAGCGCTATATGCTTAGCTGACATTGATTGCTAACTGAAGCCATTGGAGCAAAATCAGCAGTCAGTTTGATATGATTAGGATATCAATATTATTCACAAATTCCTCGCTCATGCTGCAAAACATTCCATCATTTAGGAGTCAAGCAGTTGAAAGGGCAGCAGATAAAGTAGAGTAAAAGTCTGTAATAAATATGAGGGTTATATAATGAATGCATAAGGCAGATATAATTAAATAGAATTGGTGAGGACAAGAAGCAGCATGGGACTTGCTAAGAACACCAGTCTTTATACTGAAATAGACAAGGGTAGAGATACATGGCACTCATGAGAAATACAAGTCCTTATATCAGTATTTGAATAACTTTCATGGTCACAAGTCTCAAACTTTTTTTCTTCCAAAATCTTCGGAAGATTTTCTAATTGGAGTTAAAGTTCTCAACTATGTTGCATTCTATCACTTTACAATAATTCTCAAACTTCAAAGAATCATAAAATCATAGAATCATAAAATGGTTTAGGTTGGAAGAGATCTTAAAGAACTGTGAGCTCCCACTCCCTACCATGGGCAGAGTTGCCAGTCAGGCTGCATGACCCTACCTGGCCTTGAACATCTCAGGTTGGACTTACACCTTACATTCATTTTATTTACTAGTTTCTTTTTAAAGATTATGAGTAGTTAGTCAATAGTAAAAAAAAAAAAAAAAAAAAAAAAAAAAAAAAAAGATGAAATAATGTAAATGGGGAAAAACAGCTATGGCACTAGTTTTATCATATATTCCAATTAAAACAGAGTAACTTTCTGGTTGTCAGATATAATCAAATTCTATGAAACCATGTAAGGTTTTTTAAATGTGTTTTACTTCACAAATATTTACTGTAATGAATCTAAAAATAGGCAGTTTGTAAAGCCTGGAAATTTACTTGTGCAAATGTCAGATTTTCCTCTCCAAGCACTAAAATTACGTAGCTTAGAGAGAATGTTATTTAATTAATAACATGAGTTGCAGGTGACATTAACACTAAATTCTCTTTTTCATCCTTATTAAACATGTGGTGGTTAAAATAACAAGATTTTGAGCCCATTAAAAGTCAAGTTTCAAGAAATGATGACAAACCAGGAATAGTAAGTCTAGCTCAAATCAGTGTACATTGCAATGGGAATTTTTCACTCAGTTACCTATGCAGATACATTTCATTCAAACTCTCCTCCCCGCTATTTATTAAGCATACAGGCTGCAAAGATTTGTAAATACTGCAAAGTCTTCTTAGCTTAGTAAATTGAACTTTCTAAAAGACAAAATTCTGGTTAGATAGTAATATTTTTCAACTAAGGTATGTTATTCAAGGTGGCAACATTGTGTATTTGTACACATATAATATATATAGATTATACATGTTGTATATGCATTATATTTATTTAGTAAACAGCCATTCTTGTCCTCCTTTCCTGAATAAGGAGTCCTAAAGTCATCAGCAAATTTAGGTAGGAACAAAATTCTGGAGACCAAGTGGTGCAACTTTATGTTACAAGAAGGAAATAGGCTATTTAGAGCTCCAAGAGCATCAAGCTCTTGGCTCTTGGAGATTTCCAATGACAGATACTCCAGAAGTAGTCTAGTTAGTTTATTGTGACATTTAATTTTTCTCACAGCAGAGCATTTTTCTTATATCAAGAAAAATATGGAGCAACTTGTAGCTGTTGGCTCTTGCTTTGCCAGTCTGCATCACTGTGAAAAAGTACCTTCCTCTTTCTGTAATGCCCTCTTAAGCATGAGGGTACTGTGTCTAGGTCTATCCTCTGGTTCCTTTCCTCAAGGCTGAGCAATAACAACCCTGTGTCCACTGGTTGCTCTGCAACTGAAGAGAGTCCTGCCTGCTCTTTCTATGGTCCAACTTTTTTTGCTGTTTGATTTATTGATGTAAATGGAGGCTTTTTTGTGGCAGATATGTTTATGGCCAATGTTTCACATGGTATACTTTCTAACCAGGGGTAGCTGGACTCCATTGTATTGAACGCTGGGATCCCATCCTCGAGGTTGACTGAGTCCATCTTCATAGGCTGGGGGGAGCCATCTAGCTAAGGCTGTGTTGGATGCTCCCCATCTAGTATGCTCCCTGGGAAAAAAGAAGAAAACAAAGAAAAATTGCGCACAAAGAATCTTCACCTCTGAATAATTCTGAATATAAAATAATCGTCAGCCACAGGACAATATTTCCTTGAAACAAGATGTTCAGATAATGATCTTGGCAAAGGAATCAATTATTGTTCTTCACGTATGCCAACATCAATTTAACAAGAAGGGATGCTATCTAACTCATGTTTCTAATTTATGTTGGCTACCTTTTGATGTCTTTGAAGTACTTGCCCATGTTGTGACTTCCTGATAATGAAATTACATTCCTATGGAGTCAGAAATACTGTTAAGGGCTTTTGCATTTTTAAAAAGATGCTTGTTCAGAGCAATTGCTTGGGAATCAAGATTTAGGAGAATATGATGGGGCCTTACTATAAAAATGAAGAAAGCTGAAAAGAAAAAATGGGTACTACTCATACACAGGTGATCATTTAACAAGATCTAAGAAGAAAGAAGAATGAAAAGGGAATGATGACTTAAACTGTTGGATTCAGTGGCAGAGCTCCTACTGGTTGCATCTGTTTTTTGGGAAGACCTATGAACAAGACCAAGCTCCGGTATGCATTTAGTTGCTAAAATCATCCAGCTTTTCTCCAATCAACAACTGGCTTTGCACACCTCGGGATTAGTGCAGGTCAGATTTCCACGCTGCAGCCAGACTTTTTGGAAGAAGGTAGGAGTACAAAATGGCTCAGACAAGAGTTTAAGTGCAAAAGAATGTGGACAGCATTAAGGTCATCCTTGATTAAATAGTCATGAAATTATTCACGGTCTTTTCATTTATTAGTTCAGTCATTGAGTCCTGGGCTTGACCTAGTTAATTTTCCTATCATCATAAAAAGTTCTATTGCAATTTCCCTAAGTGGAGAATATTTTAGGTGTTTTTTTAATGTTTGTCGATTTACTTAACATGATCTGTGCAATATATTTTATTATTGCTAAATATATAAGATATTAACAAGAAATATAGTTTTAGAAATGCACATAGTGATCTTTGACAGTTAGTAGAAATATAGCATGTTACAAGTTTATATTTCCATTGGGTACTAAAGAGGGAGCAGTTACTTTATTAATCCTTCATTGATCTTTAGTACACTGATATGACTCAATTTGCCACGTAATATGATAGAATAATGCACTTAATTATCCACCATAATTCACATTTGAAGGTTGAAGTATGTTTCAATAAGGCATTCAAATTAGTTACAGTTGATTTGTCTTTATTGAAATTGCATAAAATACTGCACATAGTGTAGTGCTATTTCACTCAATTAAAAATAATGAAATGTTAATTTTGCTGCTTAACTAGTGATTTTTCTCCTGATTGCTTTTATATTGTAGCAGCTCACTGGAATGCTACTTTATTAAAACCCCTCTCAGATGCCTTGTTATTATTCTATTAAACATATTGATGTCTTGGAATCTTGCATGAGTTATAAATGTTTTATCTAGGGTAGATGAAATAATGAGAATTTGGTATCATTATACACTTCCAGAGTAGTCAAATTAGATAACGATACATTCTGTTTCTGGGAAGTGGAACTTTTCCTTCACTTGTGAAACAGTAGAATTACACTATCTGGATATTGCTTTGACTCCCTTATGTGGAAACTGGAATTTTGAGATACTGCTTACTATCCAGATTTATGTCTTTTGAATGACACCTAGCTTCTATTTAAGTAAAGCTGCCATTCTAAAGGAAACATCTCAATTTCTTTTCATAGTCAATGGATTAGACATAGTAAGGATTGGATATTCTTTACTCTGGGTGTACCATAATCAAATCCATAATTCCTATAGTATTAGAGCTTCAAACTAACCATCAGGTCCTTGCCTGATAAAACTATTAAAGGCACAAAAACAAAACAAAAGATAAATTTCCTCCTAGATGCTCAAATAGCAAGCATAAAAAAATGTTATATAGTCATCTAAACTCCCAGCATCAACCCAGAAAAAGAGACACCTCGTGAGTGCCATCCTGTCATCCTGTACTATCTCTCACTATCAGGTACAACTGAAGACACAATCTTGCAGTAGAAATGTCAGTATCTCAGAAAGGTAAGTTTAGAGAACACTAATTTGCACTATGAGATGCCTTTCCTTTAGTACCTGTAATTTCTCTACCTTCTCTACCTTTGAATCACTTTCATTGCCCTAAACATAAAAACAAACAAACAAGCAAACAAGAAACTACAGATCAATGCAGTTAGTTGGGATAAAAATGAAGAGAGGAAACCAACTTCGGTGTACCTTATCTTTCAGTTCTCTTAATTATTATTGTACATTTATTTTGCTTATTATCCACACGTAAGCCTTCAGACACACAAAAACGTAAAATTGGTTGATATGTGTTACTAGTGAATGAGGATAATGATGGGAATGTTTAATGTCATGACAGTATTCTCCAAAGAAAGCCATGCTCGTGCTGTTCTGTTATGCCTTTGTTTTAGGAATTTTATGCAAAAATAAACTCTGTGCTGGCAGAATAAATATTTTGTAATTGTGCTGATTTGTCCCAAATATGCAAATTGATCAAGCAAAGAATCTGTTTAGAGATTCCAAGCTCACTTTTAAATATATTTAACCAGATATTTACCCAGATTTTTGTTGTTGTTGTTATGTTTTTTTGTTTTTGTTTTTGTTTTTTTCCTTACAGGCCAGTTAATATTGTGAATGTAAATTTTGTTTTTAAATGCTACCTAAGAAATGCAGGATTTTCTGACGTAGAGCACAGTTGTGAATTCCTACTGGTTAACTAAAATCATTAATATAATTAAATGCTTTCTACTTGAAATTGCAGCTGTAACACAGGGAAAATTATGGACCAGTACTTCTTGTTAATGTTTGCAGTTTTAAGTTGGCTTACATTATAGAATTTGTTGTTTACATTACAGAATAATGAACCTTTTCAGCTGATGTACTTCAGTAAATCTTGAGGTATTCCAAAGTACTCACAAAGTTCTAACCTCATGGTTTCAAAGTGTCTGGTTTGTTTTTTTGTTTGTTTGTTTGTTTTGTTACCTTGCATCTTCTACAGATATCTACAGACAGATTTGTCTAAAATAAGACAAATGTGAAATATAGTTTAAACACTGATTTGCTACAATCATACAACTATACAAAGTAGAAAACACCTACTAAAGACTAACCAGACTCCATGGATCAGTTACTCCAGCCAATTTATAAACACTATATATATCCTTGTATTACTCAAGTTACCACAGAGAAAACAATGTTTTAATTTACCCACAACTGTTATTCTCTCCTGAAATGAAGAGAAAAACCTCAGTAACAATGCCTGCATATTAGAAGCTTCAGCTGTGTGCTTATATTTGGCTGCTTGGCCAATATTTTCAAGCACCAACAGAGTTGTCAGGGCAAATATTATACTAACTGTTATTTCAGATTCCAAGCAATTTTGCAAGTGCCTTTGCAAGTGCCTGGGGGAATTCACGTATATCCAGATAGATTTATAACATTGATGCATATCGGATTGTGTCCTTTTGACAAAGAGCTTAACATGCACATTCCTTACAAATGACTTGTGATGCAGAAATACTGATTCATCTCATTAAAACTGAGTGATTTAATAATAAAACTGCAGAATGTTACCACTGTTCAGTCATCATACTGCAGAATGCCTTAACCTTTGTAATGCTAATGGTCTTCCATTTACAGCTCTGCAGTAGTGTATGATTGCAGCCTGACTTTCCATTTGTGACCTTAAGCCTAGGTATCCTAAGGGTAAGTATAAATATCAGTTATCCTTATACTGGAAAGGTCTCTTATTCTCCATTTTACATCCTTACTGTATTGAAGTATTTTGAAAATACAATATGTTAAGGTGAGTTTTGTAAGAAATAATCCTGACTTATATCAGGGTACAAGTAGATAGACATTCAGTAGACAATAGACATCCAGATAGCCAATCAGCACATTCATAAAAATAGATATATAAAACTAAATATATCACCTAGAATTTTTATGTGTATGCTCACTAAGTATTAAACTTGCAAGAGAATAAAAAGATAGAATCTATTTGATTTTCTTATTGCTCATTGTGAAGAAGTATTTCTTTTCTGTTCAATATTGCTCTAATTTAATGAAAGATGAAAGTTGGGTTAGAATTCAATCTGTTTAGTTTATATAGAAAAAGACATCTACTGAATAAGTCCATCCTATGTTTAAAGCTCCTTACATAATCTTAGAAGCTTTCAAAGGAAGCTGCTCTGCAAAAATTAGTGTACTAAATTTGAGATGAAGAGTCTCTACCCCTAGGAGCTTTAAGAGGCACCTCATTTAGAGAGACATTAAATTACGTTAAATGATTGAGTTTAAAGAAAAAGAAAGAGAAAGAAAGAAAGAGAGAAAGGAAGACAGAAAGAGGAAAGATTTTTCAGGGCATAGTCCTTATCATACATACCTATTATTGCAGGCACCAGTGATGAGTCGATACTTATTAGCTAAGCAGTTGTTTGGACATTTTGGTGGCAACATATAAGGCAGACATCCAGAAATATTAGCAATCATAGTAAGCAGATCAGCTGATAAAAGATCTGTAAGAAAGAACCCAAATATTCTGTTGATATATGGCTTCTATGGGAGAAAATATATTACTGTCAGCAGCAATAACAGCATTTGCTTTTCTTTCCAGGAAAGAACATTAGTTAGATGTGCTGCAGTACGTAGTCTTAGAGACTTAGAGGAGATAATAAGTGAAAGGGAAGAGCTATTTTTATTATCTCATGTGTAGAGAATGAAAGTGAAGCCATCCATCTATAGCTGAGACCTGAGGTGGACCTTCTCCTTTCTCTCCTTTAATCTTGTCCTCTCTGCATTCTCTTCTCTTTCCATGCATTGTGGTCACATCATTTGGTCAGTCCACATAGTTAAAATAAAGGTGTAAAAAATGTTGTTCAGAAGCAGATGTAAATACCAGTGAACAAAATCTTGGGACTGGAAGAATGCTGAAATTTAAAGTGAGGATGGCTGACTATATAACTACATTCACAGTGAGAGAGGAACAGAACTATTACCCAAAATTTGAGGGCTAGGGAAAACAGGCTGCCTTTCTTTCATGTCAGTGCTCCCAGTGTGAGTTCTGGCAACCTCTCACACACACCTGTATATAAATACACGTAGGGCAGGTTGGAATTAAAGATGCAAATAAAGGAAGAGCAGCATCCTTCCTGAAACTCTAGCCTTTCAAACTAACTGTAACCCTCGTGTAACAAAACAAAATGGTAGAAGCAGCAAGTGACTATTGTCCCTTCCTCCTTACTGCTTCAGGTCAACCAGTCCCACCAGTTCTCTCTTTTGCTCATCCAACCTCAGTCTAAATTGATTTAGTACATTAATCAAGTGAAAAATGTAAGTCAGAAACAAAGAAAGAAAGAAAGAAAAAAGGTTCAAGAGTCAAATCAGCTGAAAAATGTTTCATTGAACAACTAGAACGTGTGGAAGGTAGTAGTGAGAACAGAGAGAGAACAGGTTGACCATCTATATAATGTTGCTATTATGCCCTAGCTACCCATGTTAAATTTGTGGGTACAGATCCATTCACATGTTAGTTCAGGTTCAAAGTCATGCTCAGAATCCAATTCCCACTAACAGTGTTGCTTAGGTATTGACTCATATGTTTGCTTTAAAATGTTTTGTTCTTTGTTTCTCAGAAAACTACCCTTCGACATAGCAAATAAAATGCATTGGGTCTATCCAACTTCTGTGCAAATTGCTTTAGTTCTGTAAATTTATGAGTTTTGTACACTTTCTGACTTAAAAATTCTAGTTCTTTTGAAACTGTACCCCTAGAAAGATCACTGTATCACTGTGAGTCTGTAAATGTATAAATATACACATACCAAACAGAAATATCTGTAGTTTTACAAAAGTCCCATTCATTCAGTAACCAGAAGTTTCCTCAATTAAAAAAAAAAAAAGAAAGAAAGAAAGAAAGAAAGAAAGAAAGAAAGAAAGAAAGAAAGAAAGAAAGAAAGAAAGAAAGAAAGAAAAAGAAAAAAAAAGAAAAAAAGAAAAAAGATAACTGTAGATCTTTATGTTTGTCTACAACACTAATGCTTCGATATCTTGAAAAATATTGTCATGGTATAATATCAAGATAGAGAATATAGATTATAAATCTACAGCTTGCTTTAAGTGAAGGAATTAAATTTTGAAGGAAAAAAATAATCTGAATTTTTGGCTTTCCTGACACCAGGGTCTCATCTTGAAATTAATCTTGAAGTTCATCTTAAACAGCAACAAGGACTTAGGTAATTATATATCACTGAACTTTCTTTATTACCTCCCTTTATTTCTCCATCTAATGTTAAAAAAAAAAACAAAAAACAAAAAACAAACAGTTGAAATATAAACAAAGTGATTGCAACTGCAATGTATTATTAAATTAATTTTGGAAATATGAAAATATTTTCTTAAAGTAAGGTATCAGTAAGACCATCTATTTCAAGAGGTGATATATTTCAAAGTGTCATAGAGTAACAGGAATTGTGTTATTTTACTTGTAAGCTCTTTGTCTCAGAAGCACTAAACTCAAAAATATTTCACTATCAACAAGAAGTTTGCAACAATGCAGATATGCAATATGGTCCTGAATTCACAGGATGCCAATAGAAAAGTGCTGCTCTCCTCAACTGTAGGAACACAGTCAACTCTTCAGTAAAGAAAAATGTGAAACAGTGACTACATGGGGTGCTTTTAAGAACAGGGAGAGCATCCTGGCCCCAGGATGTCGACAAGATATCTGCCTAAAGTAAAAAATAAAAGAAGTTATACAATTTTAATCTAAAAAACAATGTTCAAGAAATCAACAGGGATTTTTACTGATGTGTTTACCAGTTGGATGCAAAGAACGCTTGTGCTTCTGGCAAACATTTTGTTTCAACACTTGAATTGACATTTCCATTCGTTCAGCTGCTTGGGAAATATCTTGACTGTCTTGTTCAGGAAATTTTGAGAAGGCCAGCAGTGAGGTAGGACTTGCAGTTCCCTTTCCTTGGCTATTTCTATAATAAAAATAAAACAATAAACTCATCAATAGGTTGTACTTGTCTATGTTAGGTATATTCTAAGTTTGAGGTATAAGTATTAAAGGATGTGCTGGGAAAGAAAAATGAAAACTACATTTTTACTTTGTTTTGCAAGGAAAATTCTGGAAAGGACCCTTCTGTTCAGCACACACAACAGTATTAAAGTTTGTGTGAGGCTGTCAGGATGAAACAGAAACTGGTATGCTGGACAAAGCCTGCAGCACAAAGTACCTGAGAAGACTCATGCAGAATAATCACAGTATAGAACCCCTCCTGTTGAGATATCTAAGCGAGTAGGCTTCATTTTTATGTAACATTTAATATCACTGACCACCTCAATCATTACAAATAGATTAATGGCTTGCCCTGTCACCAAGGAAACAACCACAGTAGTGTAGACGCTCTTTGCATCTGACAATTAGAAACACGTCTCCTCTCAGAGATAGACCAAACACCTGCCTAGTAGTGACTAGCTCTAGATGGAGTTTCAGCATTTAGTTTAGCAGGATTTAATTATATAGTTACATGGCAACATGTTACTTAACCAGTCTGATCTTACCTTTAACTTTTAGCAGTTTATGTTTGATTAGACATCTTTTCAACTTACACATAAGAAAAACAGAATCACAGAACCACAGAATGGTTTGGGTTGGACGGAACTTTAAATATTACCTAGTTCCAAACCCTCTGCCAATGGAAGGGACATCTTCCACTAGACTGAGTTGCTCAAAATCCATCCAAATGGGCCTCAAGCACTTCCACTTATGGGGCATCCACAACTTCTCTTGGCACATGCTCCAGTGTCTCATCACTCTCAGAGTGAAGAATTTCTACCTTATATCTAATTTAAATCTATCTTCTTTCATTTTAAAGCCATTACCAAGAGCTATATGCCCATGTAAAAAGTCACTATCCAGTTTTCTTGTAGATATCCCTTAGGTTCTTGTAAGGCCACCATATGATCTATGCAGAACCTTCTCTTCTAAAGGCTGATTAACCTCCTCTCTCTCAGCCTCACTAGATAAGGAAATAATTCCAGCTCTCTGATCATCATGTCACTCCTCTGGACTCACTCCAGCAGGCTCATGTCCTTCTATCTCCGAAGGCATGGAATCTACCCTCAGCAAGTTTGCTGATGATATGAAGCTGGAAGGAGTGGCTGACACACCAAAAGGCTGTGCTGCCATTCAGTGTGACCTGGACAGACTGGAGAGCATGGAGAAGGTAGGGAACCTTAAGGGGCTTAACAAGAACAAGTGCAGCATCCTACATCTCAGGACAAATAACCTCATGCCTCAGTACAGTCTGGAGGATGACATGCTAGAAAGGAGATGGATCTTTCTCCTGTGGAGAAGGACCTGGTGGACAACAGGATGACCATGAAGGCCAATGGTATCTTGGGGTAAGTTATAAAGAGTGGTCAGCCGGTCAAGAGAGGTGACACCACCTCTGGGGTACTGTGTCTAGTTCTGGACTCCCCAGTTCAAGAAAGACAGGGAATTTTTAGAGAGAATCCAGTGGAGGAACACAAAGATTATTAGAGGCCTGGAGCATCTCGCTTATGAAGAAAGGCTGAGGGACTTGGGACTGTTCAACCTGGAGAAGAGAAGACTGAGAGGGGATCTTATCAATGCTTATAAATGCCTACTGGGCGGGAGTAAAGTGACTTCAGAGGCTTTTCTAGATTTTGAATGTGTCCTTAATTGATAATAGAGTCTTAACTTTCTCAATTGTCCTTTACATAGAAGCTATTCCTGTCCTTCCAGGAAAAGAACACGAGAATTCTTCTAACTGAAGCTATCTTTCTCCTCAGAAGTTTATTCTTCAAGTTTCTGATATACAGTTAGGAATTTTCTTGGGAATCTGGAGTACTAAAAGTCCTGAAACATCTAGTTAGTCAGAAGAAAAGAAAGATACCATAACCAAGAACTGGGTGCAAGAACTGGGACTTAGTATTTCATACTCACATAAGGAAAATATTGGTCATATATCACGTAAAAAAAAAATGCATGACCAAGTAAACATTTCTGTATCAGTGAGTTACATGACAACCTCTGTAAAAATTAGCTAGAACAAAAACACAAAACCAATCACTCTTAAGGGTAAGGTATGTTCCATACATCTTCTTCAACCTTTTTTTCTTATCTTATAGTTTAAGATTATAACAGTGGTTATTATTTTGTCAAACTTCTCTTTTCTAGCCTCTTTCCACCTTCTAATTCAATGTATTCATGCTTCTCATTCATACTCACGCTCCTAGAGATGAGTTCTGATTCTGGATGTTTTTAGTCACTAATTTAAAAAAAAATTGTATTGATCATTTGTAATGAAGAAATAGCCCCATGAAGCTAAGACAATGTCCTGTGATATTATTTGGAAGATGAGAGATAACTGGGAGAAAGATAGTTTAATTTTGCCAGATGTTCAGTTACTGAGTCTCACTGCAGATTAACATTAAAATATTAAGCTTATTATTAAAAGCATATCCGTATACACAAAATAAATTCTCCAAAGTACAAGCTATACATCGTTATCCAGCATCTGATATTCTGTTTCTGAAATTTCTTTCTGTCTTGAATTAATGTATTTATAAAGCAAATTTTTTTTAGAGATTCTAAGCCAGAACAAATGCCTTAGACATTTGCTGCCGTCTGATCTCCCATAACAGCAGCACTGTGCAGAATATAAAGGGAGTATCTTTTGTTCGTTCTCAGAATATGTATGTACATGGCTACTGTTGCTCTAAGACCAGGGTGGCACTGACTAAAGTATGATGCCAACAGGGTTTCTGCAACTGTAACTATAACAATGGATTCTAAACACTGAGGATGATTTTGCAATTCATTATGCACACAGTCTCATGGATAGCCAATTTGAGTTGGCACAGATAGGGACCAAATACAATAAAACATATTAAGTTGGAGGTTTTACAGTTCATATACTTTGAAACTGCTGAAACATGGTAAACGAACAATTCAGGAATTCAATTGCTTATATTAAACACCTGATGTGAGAAAAGCTACTTGTCCAGTTCAATCACAATTCAAGGTTAAACTGAGGTCTGTGGAAAAAAACAGTTATTTTGACTCAGACAGCTTGTAGCTCAGACCCCTAGATCAGGAATTCAGCAAACATCAGATTGGACTACTGTACATGGAATGATTAAGAGTATTCCCATTCTAACCTGAAAAAGATACTACCTTTTCATCTCAGAACTGCCTTTTCAGTCTCAGAGATAGCTCTGAGCTCATCTGTATTGCACTGTAGTTTCCTTCAATTATTTGTAAGCCAAAGTAAAATGAGTTTTCACAGTGCTCCGACCTCTATAACTTCCAGAATTTCAAATATGCAGTCAGATGCACTTTCTTGTTTTTAGCCTTTGTGCTGACTAAAACTTTAATTCAAGTATATAGCATTCTTTGCTACAAAGGGAAAAAGCCCTAGCAGTTTTAGACTGATATGATATAAATATGCAGAATTATATGATTTAAAGAGTTAAACACATTCCTTCCTCAAGATAATAATGAGATTAGATAATAGTTCAGTTCTCGGTACTTTGCAAAGTGCCAAGGACTTCTGTCTAAGAGGCAGGTGTTGAGCACGTATACCAGCCTGAATTAAAACAGCAAGAACTCTCTCAGTGAGCTGATTAAATCCACAAGGAACTGAATTAAATAAGAGCATGTAACAGAAATAGTTTTCACTTCTGGCAATATTCATTTTTAACAGTCTTACTATTCTACACCAGTTAACACAAGAGCAAATTATATTCTTATGAACAGGTTTCTAACACTGGAACAGGACACTTGTACCTCTGATTGCACAAAACAGGAAAGCATGTGCTTTAGTATTGATACTAGTACACATCTTTGGATGATCTGCTGACAGTGCAAGTCTTTCGCTGCTTGCAGGGTTAAATCTAAACTGCAAACGACATAAACAGTTCACACATTACTTTTACTAGCAATGTTCTGCCCAAGAAATATCCAAAGATTAAAAACAATTCCTGTCAGATCAAATGCTTAATTTAAGTTTTGGATTATTGATCTAATTTTCAAGTGCTGCTGTTGAAACACGAAAGGAAAGGGGAAGGGGAAGAAAGGAGAGAGAAGGAAAAGGAGGAGAGGGTAAAGGAAGGGAGAAGAGTAGGAGAAGGGAAAAAGTCTTATTTGTTTGCCTTTTCTGTAATATTTATTGCTCAGTATATCTATAATTATTACTGGAGCATCTCTCCTATGAGAAAGGCTGTGAGAGGTGGGACTCCTCAGCCTGGAGAACAGACAGCTCAAAGGGGGTCTGTAAGTACCAGTAAGGAGAGTGAAAATAGAATGGAGTCAGGTTCTTTTGATTGGTACCCAGTGCCAGTATGAGAACAAACTGGAAGATGAGAGGTTCTGTCTGAGCACCAGGAGCACTTTTGTGCTGCATGGTGATGGAGTACCGGCACAGACTGCCCAGAGGCTGTGGGGTCTCCTTGGAGATCCCCCAAATCCACCTGGATGTGGTGCGGCACACCGCTCTGGTTGTCCCTTCTGGATCAGGAGCTGTGCTAGATGCCAACCTCAGTATGCGACTGCTACTATTATAAAGGCTTTTAAAGGGACCTCTTCAAAGATAGGAACTTTGTATAATGCCATACTTCATAGCCTATATATCCATATATCCAGTATTTTGAGTGAAGTTAAAAAGTCCAGTGACCCAGTGATTTATCTGGGGTGACTATAGAATTTCATTTTTATCAAATTTCTATTAGGAAAGCCTTCTGCTGAATAAATTCACTTTTTATTTTTTTATTTTATTTTTTACCTTTTCAGAGCATATTGTGTAGCATAATTCACCAAATTAGAAGCCTTCTGGATAGCCTCAGTAATGCAGTTGTCTTCACTTTCTTCTCAACAGAAAAACAAAACAATAACAACAACAACAACAAAAAAGAGATGTATATTAAAATACATTTAAAAAAAAAATAGGTTTGCAATACTGTCATATACAATTATTCCCCAATAAACATGTCTCCATTATTTAATGCTGTGTATTCCGATCTTTCTGAAAAACAAGGTAAGAGTAGTAAATCAATTCTTCCATGACATGAAGTGTTAGGCTTTCCTTCGTTTTCTTCCAGCATAAATCCAGTTACATACACTGTGTAGTACCACACTTACAGGTCCATCTGAAAATGTGGTGTTATGTGAGGATTATGCTCTGTAGGCTTCATGTGTATGTTGTATAAGGCTGTTCTTGGACTGAAAGGACAAGTCTGAGCTCCCCTCACAGGTAGCATGAGACACTCATATGATTCATTTAATGTTATTCAGATATGTTACGTTCTGAAATGCTTTTAAGTCTAAGTTTAAAATTGAGGCTGATCTTTATAGTTAACAAAGACTTTTAGAATTTAATATTGTAAGATTTTTAATTATCTTCAAGGATTTTATCTCTGAGAAATATATTTTGCTTACAGTATTTTTCATCATGTTGATATTGATTTAGTCTCTAATCTAGAAGAGAAGATCCATCTTCTATACCTGAATTCCACTCTCTCTCATTCTTTTTCATTTATTCATATATTCATTTTGTGTTAACTAATTTAAAATATAACCTCATTTTAAACTACCAGCAATTAATACAGGAGCATCAAACAGAGAATCCACTATAGAAAATCAATCTGATCCTGTTTCACAGAGATGGTCCAAAATCTATTTACCATCTAAAGTAATGTCTTCAATATTGGTTCAGGGGTTATTTATTTTATAGTCTGGATATCATTGTATTTATTTATATCATTTTACTTTATTTGTGACTCTACAATAACTTCTGATGAAAACTAAGATTCCTAAGATCTTTCCCTTCCAAACCATATCTAACAGTTATAAAATCAATCAAGGAAATGTAAATATTGAAAAATAATAGAAAAATAAATATTGAAAAATCCTGTTTTTTTCACAATCTTTACTAATTTAAAATCAGCCTCTTGAAAATTATCCTTTCAAAATTCAATCTTGCATTTACTGTACTAGTCTACCAAATCTCACCTATTTAGATTGATCAGATGTAAAATAAATAGCTCTGGTATTTAAAAATATGGGATTTTATCATTCGAATATAGGTGCTTCTGCAGTCTGAGATGCTCTGAAGTCCCTCCAGTAACCAGAGGGTGCTAATGGGAACAGATACATGGAGATGTGCAGCCTTGTGGGACATCAGCAGTGTGCCAGCTGGCACACCGCATGACAAATGACTGTATTCTAGAGTGAGTAAAGGTAGCAATTGTCACTCTGGTAGACAAATCCAACAATCATGCTTCTAAACATTGCAGCTGACATTTGGATGCCACTAAGAAAATTAAATCACTCTTAGACATACGTACATACATAACCAAGATACATTGCACGTGCTGTGTTCTCCTAGTCAAGTGATGAAGCTGTATTTGGAAAAAAAGTGTTCATGGAATAATTCTCATGAAAGTCAGAGTATTTTGCACATTAAGAAAAAAAAAAAAAAGAAATAAAAGATTAAACTAAATTGCTCGATGAAATAAAATTATATGCCTGTTACTTACCAAAGAGGACATCTTTGCCTGTCTGAAGGAAAGAGAAGAAAACAGCTGTGAAGGCTATTGCTGCTGAAATTCCCAAAACAATTAACACTTTCATCTAGAAGAAAGAAGAGAGAACTGTTTACAAAATATATACCTTCACTTTATAGATAATTATAAGCCATATTATAAGTAATTTCTTGTGCATGGTAAATTTTACCATTAAATTATATTTGTAACCAAATTTTTGAATATGTTATTGAAATTTAAAATATTCATTTTTAGAGATAACTGTATTTCCCTTTTTTTTCTATTTTCATTTCTTATTAATTCTTTTCCCCTTCGGGAAACTCCTAGCACAAAGAGATACAACACTTTTCTTTACAGCATGATATGTTCTGACAGTATTAGCAATGCTTAGCCTACATAACAGAAATTAAGAAATATTTTACCATTTATTTTGAACTTCTGCATCTTAATACAGTTTGAGCATAATTTTGGGTTACACACAAGATAGTGAAACTGGCCAAACTAGGAATAACAAACATCTACCAGAACTGTCTATAGTTCTGTTTATGTATAACTGTAACACCAAAGCTGTACAACAAATATATTCACATTGCAAATATGTGCTACATTTTCCATTTCAGTACACTGGTTTTCTGTTAGCTTTTACAGCAGTGCAAATACATATATAAATTATCCAAGAAGCAATATTTTTCATATGCTACATTCTGATAATAAAGAAAACAATAAATTAACACATCAACTAAAAATTTGGGGTAGTAGTATTACCAAAAGGAAGTCAATGCAAAGGCACCCCTTATTTTCCACAAGTTAATATGATGAAGTTGCTCTGGAAAATGGCAAGGAAAGTTTCATAATCTGACCTTTTGTCTGCTGAGCAGATGATCTTCCACAGTTCTGTACTTTATTGATGGCAGTAACTCTTCTGAAATATTAAACTGAAGTACTTTCCTGGGGCCCAGCCTACTCTATCAGCTTGATGCAGTGCTACTCACTCAAGCTTTAAAAGTGCAAATGATTTCAAAAATCTTTTTTTTCCCCACAGTATTCTCACACACTGCAGAAACTGATGTTAGAGCTTCACTGGCTTATTTTTTCCTGTCAATAAGCGAACCTCTGTAGTTATTCCTGATATTTTTTTTTAAAGGAGATGCAAAGGAAATTTACTGAAGTACTTCCTGGGTACGGTTTTCGTTAGTTCATTTTGTCAGTAAGTTTGGAAAAGAAGGTAAATCCGTGTCCTATTTTATCTTTTCTGGTATTGACTCTCTACCAAAATGATCTTTATTTCCTCTGCTGATAGCCCCCGGCTTGCCTAACATTCAAGTTTCTTGAATGGCCATTTACTTTGTATTGTTCTCTTGAGCAATTTATTTTACATTTCCAAGGCTGCTTGTTTTTATTTATACTTTTTCAGCGCCATTGTTTCTTCTAAAGTCAATATTTTGACCTAAGTTGTTTTTTTTTGTTTGTTTTTCATGTCCTATTTAGGCAGAGAGATCAAATTCAGACCTAGAATCAGGATTGAGATTTCCATTTCATTTTGCTGGTCTTTACAGGGAAATCACAAGGTGGAGCCAAAGATCAGTGCTTTCCTCTTTGCCATGGGTAATAAGTAGAGGCCGAGTAGCAGGGAGCATCCTGAAACTTCAGTTCATCATGTACGGTGACCGAAGAAAACTCATGAACATGGGAACAGGTTGGAAGCAAAACACAAGGCAAACTTAAGTAATATAACCATAATCCTATTCCCTGCATGGGTGAAAAGAAAGCAGAGAGTAAAGGGAAAGACCCTCACTGGATAAGTAGGCTTCTGCTACGTAGATGGGGGCCTTTTCCTTACAAAAGAAAATGCAAAGAAGATTGACTTTTAACATGGCACAGCAAAACACTGAGAAAAGCAGATACATTACAAACTTCTAAAAGAATAAAGAGATATAACTGTCTCTTTTCATATACTTCACAAGTATCATGGATCTCATTTCTGAGAATTGCAGGACTTTCTTAACATGTAAAAATGGGCCTACTTTTCTCCACAGTTCCAGTCAAAAATTGGAGCTTTTTGAAGAGTTCAAAAAGATTTTCCTTAACATTTAAATTAGGATCTTAACCTTTGCTCATTTGTTACACTTGATGTATTGGCAAGCTTTGGACTCTATTTTGTTACCAGCAGAAATTGATCTATGAGGAAAAATGTGAATGTTGCTTCTTTTGATGAAAATATAATTTGTATCATAACTAATTTTTTAAAGACAGTAAATATTTATCTGCCCTCTGAGTCTCAGTCATAGCTTTACTTAGAAAACATGGAAGTCTTTATTACCTTGGATCAGTACAGATAGATGCGGATATATTCTCATTCTAATTCTAGCTCATTCAGAATCCTGTTTTGTAAACTGCCATAAGAGAATTTATTGGCTTAAGTACAACTTTTGAATCCAAGAGTCATATATTGTCTACTTGTCAGTGAAGATTAGCTGGATAAATATCTTGCTGAATGAATCCTTCTTATTCTGAATCACCCATTATTCACTTGTCTTCAGCCTTTATTACTATGTCATACCTTTCTGTTCAGCAGTGACTGCACAGATCAACTACTGTCTAAACATGAAAGACAAGTCTAAAACAAGACTTACGTTAAATACCACTGTTGAAAAAAGCAGCAGTGAATCCTAACAGCCAACAACATTAGCACTTAGGTTTTAAATTAACTAACACATTAAATTTATTGTATTTTCAAGATTTGAATTTGTACACGAAGAGCAGTATTGTGTCTATTTGTGTTCTTAAAAATTAAAGACCTACAAGGTAAATCCTTGAGCTGTTAATAAAAAAATAAATTGAGTTCAAGGAAACACCCCTTAGCAACAGAATTTGGGATTATTCACACATACAAATTTCTGCAGCCTTACAACATTACTCGAAATGAATATTCCATAATCAAAATATTATGCAATTTCAACTGATACTTGATACAGGGAACAAACATTTATCTAACCTTAGTAAGACTCCTATATTTGCACAGTAACAGCCTATTGCCTTGCCAGGCTCTCTCAGGCATTATCAGTCCTTACAAGCATTAGGTTAGAAGGAGAGACCTCCAAGATAAATCTGGGCAGCCACAGCAACTATTTTTGATAACACAAAACAGTATTTTTCAGCATTTAGTAGCAATCTTAGGCTCTAACATGGTATGAAGGTGGGTGTCTTAATTGTAATAGAAAAATCAGTCTCTGATATCTGTGCTTATCAAAATTCCATGAATGCTTTTGCAGAGGAGAGGCAAAAATTATAACTATAAGGAGCTCCAATAGAAGCAGTTTTGCCTAGGTTCCAGATTAGCATTGTACAAACAGCAACAATCAGCCTCATTCCAGTTAATTCAGCAAAGTGTTACAAAGCCAAAAAAATATAAGAAGGTGAAAGAAAAGCAGATTACAAGGAGAGTTTATCAGTTTCATTGATACGTTGACTTTAGACAATTTAGGGACTCCAAGAAGAATCTACAAAGGTAAATTAGGATTTTGAGGAGAGTCTACTCCATTCCTTGTGTCTGAACTTACAGCAAGCTTTCATATCACTGTGTGAAAACTCTGCCTTAACTAAAGAGCAAATTATGATTTACGTGGAAGCATGTGGAACAGATGAACAATATTTTAAGATGTATATACTCAGAAGGTCTAAATTTCAATGGCATGAATCACAAAAGTTTTTATTTTTAAAATGCAACAGAAAAATTATTTTTCATCTTGATAAAGCATTGATTTCATGAAATTCAGTCTCTTTCAGACCTAGCATTCTAAGGGAAACTTAATGGCAGGATTTCTAACTTCTCATAATTAATGGTCTTCTTGTAGAGACTGCAGAAGTATCATATAATGAAGGTGATGGCTTGGATTTAGGGATGGCGTGTAAATACATCATGTGTCATGTAGTCATAAAGCTGATCAAGTACTAACAAGGTAAATAGCATGATCTTTTGTAACTTAAAAATAATGTGGTCTTAGGAAGACAAAAACAACGACCATGAAATACAATTACAGCAGACAAGTTTTGGTATACTGTCAGTGAATGAAGGTTAGTGTGATTAGTGGCAAATCCACAAGAGGATTTAAGACCCCAGAAAGAAAATTGAGAAGTGCTAGTGCTGAAAGTGATTTATTGCTGTATTTAAAGTGCATAGAGCTGGGCAGTATTCCTGTCCTCCTTTTGTAGTGCTTTGTGCGAGTGAAATATTCACAGAAGTCTTGGTAGGAGCTTTCACATATAGATGTCTCATGACTGAAGATCCGTCAATACCAATTGGAACTTTGTCCAATGTCTTTCATCTTCTACCTCCCAACACTGAGTTACTGTGAAAATTCTAGCACTGGTAGCACACTTTCATTTTGTACCCATCAGATGAAAGAACAAAAAGAGATGGTGTTGTAAAAGTGCTCTAGTAAAGGACAGAAATACCTATAAAAGGAGAAGAGTGGGGAATCCTGACTGGAAAAAGGCTATAATTTTGAGTGAGGAGAGAGAATTCTATATCATGAAACTTGTTTTATGCCAGATGTATGGTTCTTGGCAGTTCTTACTAGCTGCATCAGGAATCAATATGATAACATTAGTGCATCCTATTCTGAAGAACCTTATTGTCTCTCCACATTGTACAAAAAGCCTCAGCTTTGCTTAGCCAGATACCTTTCCTTAGACAATGCAACTGTCAAATTTGTGTTATCAACATTATGAATAAGAATCCATGGGCAAAAATATTTCATTAAATTGAAATAACAGTGCTTGAACTCATCATCACACTTAAAACATTTTCTACTGTTCTGCCTTATTGAATTGCCTGGTAGGTTTCCCAAGCGTGGCACTGACTTTCCAAATTTATTATTTCATTTGTAATTAATTTTTTGATAAATTGAAAGTTTAAGGCAGTGGTGAATATTAGCACAGTAAGAAGTTTTTTTCAGAGATGGAATTGTCAAACAGTTTGTAGAAAGAGGTATTAAAAGGAAGCAGACATTGAAAAATTAGATTTCTATTTGGTAAATGAAGCAATAAAAATATTTTCACAATATGGCCACCAGCTCATTAAAATAGATTGTTCAGTAGACACATCCTACATTAAAAAAACATTTTATTAATTGAAAAACACACTATAAATCTAAAGAAATACTCTTGGATTGTTTTCAGCCAAATTCACATTTGCTTGAGTAAACGTGCATGCTTCTGAATCAATCTCTAGTTTTTTGTTGGTCTGTCACAAATCAGGAAAGTAAATGATCTGCAGAAGTTCAACTAAACATTCTCCACAAATTAAGAGGTCACACAACACCACTCTGGGACATTTAGTCTTCAAGTGTATCTTATGAATGTGTAATATAAACATCTTGGCAATCTGACGTCATGTCAAGGTTCCACTGAACTTGAGCTGTTGATTTTAATGTCCTGCTGAGTTTGAAGTATTCTGTAGCTTAGTAAATTATGTTTTAGAAATGTCTCAGACTGAACAAAAAAACCAAAAAACCGAACAAGCAGTGCCATAGCTCCAGTATACACAGGAAAAATGAACATGACAAATATTGGGCACTCAGCATGAAATGTTAACTAATGATAAGAATGAAAATCATCATATTTAAATGAATATTAAAAAGAATCAAAGATTAAACAAAGAATGGTTCAAATAGTTGAAGAGATGAGAGAGCCAATGCCTATATGTATATGTAAATAGTAGATCGACACATAAAATTACATGGAAATAGTCTCAGTAAAATTACTCATTTTTCACTAAGGTCCCCATCAACCAAATGAGGCAAAAAATAATGAGGCACACTGTGTTAGACTGATAAACCCAGCTATTCTTCCTATTTTAACTTCTAGATTAACGTAGATTCTGTAGCAGCATGTGGGCTGGTATTATGGGCAACCTGAGACAAGATGGCAGATCAGCTGATATCTGCTCATGAGTATATTGCCGTAAATCACCTGGACATTTTTGCATACTGCTATGTGCAGTTCAAAAACATCTTTTTTTTTTCTTAAAACATATTCCATATTTCTTTGTTTGTCAAATCTGTGCCCTAGTCAGCTGAATGGTATTTAACAGCAGTACTGTTTGCCTCCTGAGAGGATCATAGTTCCCCTCAGAAATAACTAAATGTGTTAATGAGAAATAAACACTCTGTAGAAATGTAGTTTGATGGGAAGCAACACTTCCAGGTGCTCTTTGTTAGCATAGTCTTAAAGTAAGTATGCCATGGTATAATTTGTACTGTGCTATATTTCAGCATCTAGATATTCTTTAGATCTTTTTTCGGGTTTTCAATAATGCCATCAAGGATCAAAGAGCTTCTTATAATCTAAAAGACATGGGTACCTTTCACTGGTAAATGCTACCGATGTAACATAGAGGAATTTGTACATCAACCCTAGAGCCTCTGGTAGTGAAAGCTACTACTGCTAAATTAAATGCACCTGGGACACTATATAGCCTTCACCTGTGCTAGTGGAACTCCCCAATCAGGAGATATGTATCTAAACTGCCTGTAACAAACCTTACTAATTCCTCAGGCATGCCAATAGGCTGTTTAATGTGTGTGAGAAAAAACTGTGCCAGAGATGATTTTCACAATTATACCACAGAGACATGCAGATTTTCCTCTGAAGATTTCCTGCTAAAGTTTTATTTACTAGTATTGAAGTACGAGAAAGATCTTCCATAGGGAAGCAAATTGGGAATCAATCAATCTCTCTATTCAGTTTTTCAGCATGATTGAATGCCACAGAAGACAGAAGTATCTCAGACTCCTCTCTATGTGGTGAAATATACCATTATAACATTCCCAGGCTTTCCTGATGCCCTCTAAGAAGAAATGAGCTTTTCAGAACTCTAATGGGAGTACATGGTTAATCAATTCCAGGTGGGTATTCATCCATAAATAAGGACACACTGCATGATAGGACCAGGAGTTAGTTGGTGATGTGACAAAGATAATGAAGTACTTTTGAAGAACCATGAACAAGAAGTCACTCTTCTGCAGACAGAGGAGAAAATACTAAGCAGAGCCTGAAGTCCTGTGCATAACTCAAACAGGTGATTATAATCTTCATACATCATTTAAAAATAATATTATGACACCAAGTAATTTTTCTTAATATATACAAATCTAGAAATGTTGTTCTCTTTTTTCCCCCAATGCATAGAGAAGTTTACGTCATAGAATCATAGAAGGGTCTGGGCTGAAAAGGACCACAGTGATCATCTAGTTTCAACCCCCCTGCTATGTGCAGGGTTGCCAACCACCAGACCAGAGCCACATCCAGCCTGGCTTTGAATGCCTTCAGGGATGGGGCATCCACAGCCTCCTTGGGCAATCTGTTCCAATGCATCACCACCCTCTATGTGAAAAACTTCCTCCTAATATCTAACCTAAACCTCCCCTGTCTCAGTTTAAAACTATTCCCCCTTGTCCTATTATGACTATCCACCCTTGTAAACAGCTGTTCCCCCTCCTGTTTATAGGCTCCCTTCAAGTACTGGAAGGCCACAATGAGGTCTCTCCGGAGCCGCCTTTTCTCCAAGCTAAACAATCCCAGTTCCCTCAACCTTTCTTAATAGGAGAGGTGCTCCAGCCCGCTGATCATCTTAGTGACCCTCCTCTGGACCCACTCCAAGATCTCCACATCCTTCCTGTACTGGGGGTTCCCAGGCCTGGATGCAGTACTCCAGTTGGGGCCTTACAAGAGCAGAGTAGAGGGGGACAATCACCTCCCTCTCCCTGCTGCCCACCCCTTTGTTAATGCAGCCCAGAACACAGTTGGCCTTCCGGGCTGCAAGCACACACTGCTGGTTGCGTGTGTGTACAGCTTCTCATCCACAGGACCCCAAGTCATTCTCCGCAGGGCTGCTCTCAAGGAGATCTCCTCCCAGTTTGTATAAATACCTGGGATTGCCCCGACCCAAGTGCAGCACCCTGCATTTGGCTTTATTGAATCTCATTAGGTTTTCATGGGCCCACTTCTCCGGCCTGTCCAGGTCCCTCTGAATGGCTTTCCTCCATTTCAATGTATCAACTGCACCACTCAGATTGCTGTCATCCACAAACTTGCTGAGGGTGAACTTGATGCCATTATCTATGTCATTGATGAAGATGTTGAAGAGCACTGGTCCCAAGACTGACCACCACTACTGAAAGGTGAGAGGGGCCCCATAAGTGAAAGTAAAAAGGTAAGAAGTGACTGAGAATAAGGGGGCGGGCAGGTGAAGGGGAATAGTTAGAGATAGTTTATAGAACTAAGAATGTAGAGCTTGTTAGAAAATAAGGGATGGCAGACACTGGGTCTGGGATAGTGAGGGAGATGAATGCCATACAGATAAGGTTTGAGAACCGCCCGAGGACATCTGGCAGGGAGGTGATTTGATGTTCACAGGGCAAGAAGAAATTGGTCTGGTGGGATTCCCCCCTGAAAGGTCAGAAGTTTACAGCAAGAAAGGTCAGAAGCCTTTGCGAGAAAGACAACAAATCTTCATCCCACAACCCATTACGCATGCACAAGAGGGGAGGGTCTGCATGCTAATGAACTCTCGGGGGTGTAGTGAATATGTATCCAAATTCCAGGAAAACTATTGATTATGTATTAGTTTGGCCTATTTCTGTAGCACGATTTTTTCTGACGATGTGCAAGTTAGGCAGATCTATCCCCCTTGCACCCAGTGTCTGCGCAGCACTGAATAAGCCATACCTACTTTGTAATCTTACTTGGGTTACAGAGTTTGATTCCGCACATCACTACTGTTCATCCTCTTTCTGTTCAGCTGCTGTATATTGTTACTCAATAACCATGACAGTAAGTACTTGAATTTACATCAATAAAATAAAAAAAACCTGTCATCACATTTGCACGCCCATGCAGATCCACCATAAGAATACAGGGTCCAAATAACTTGTGACCTGGTGGAGGCAATGCACATTCTCACAGGTTATTTATTCGAGTCTAGCTGTAATAGATAAACACAGCAGTCTCACGGCCTCCAACAGACAGGTATTTGTAGCTACCCATGCACAAGGAAAAGCAGTGGAGAAGAAAGGAAGATGCTGATGAGTGTAGATCTCATATTACTCAGAGAATTAACCACCAGAGGAGAATGCCCTGATTGCCCTGAAATACCTGTCACCTCCTGATATCTCATCTGAGACAAACTGCTTTATTTGCTGAGGCAGTGAATACATCTGCCTTATCAAGAAATTGATTTTTATGCAAGGCTGTCATCATTTTGTCGGATGTAAAGTATTCTACTGCTATATCAGCACTATATCGATACCATCAAATTTGTTGCAGCAAAGCAAACTCATGTGGGGTAATGTGATGTACTTTCTCTGACAAATAGAGACATTAACACAGGCCAGGAAAGGCATAAACAAACAGGTTAAAGGGAGGTAAAAGGTGGCAAAGGCAGAAAGCGTATCTTTTAAAGTGGGAACACATGAGAAGTGGCAATAGTAATGGGCAGGAAAAGGCATAACATTCCTGGAAGTCTGCCTGTGCCAGTAGCAGTAATTATATGGCAGAAGAAAGCTGCCAGCAGCGCTGTTTGCTTCCTGTGCAACAGACAGGTTGTGGTACATATAACTAGCAAGCAGATGGCAAGAGCCCCATGAGAAATGGAGTTCATGATGACTTTTGCACTCCACTGTTTGTGCCATAACATTCTTTTGAAAATAGTGCGTGTGCCAGGTCTGGTAATGGTTTAACAGATGCTTCATCTTGGTTTCTGGACAGCAGACAGGAAAGTTGCCCTGAGAGCCAGGAAGGAGACACTTATGCAGCTATGAATGTTCCACTATGTACAACTTTTATACATACACTATTTTGCCTCTAAAATGCCACGGGCCTACACACCCCTGTGCAAGTTCTGTTGTTTTTTTTTTTTTTTTTCCTAAGTTTTTTCTGTGCAGGAAAATTGGCATCTCTCTCCACGAGAGCTCATAAGAACTTCATGAATCTCATTATACAGTGAAGTGAATGTTTTGCTCAATTATTGGACTGAAGAATCTGGGTTCAAGACATTGGAAGGCCAAACAGGCACAGGCACAGCACAGTCCACTTCGTTATGGGACATCTCGCAGAAATTTGAAGAGCCCTAAATCAAAAGTACTAGAAGTAAATATGTTTCTGTACTAGAACTAATACTAGTTCTAGAAGTATTGTTTCTGGCTTGTTTCAGGGTATTTTGTGTCTATTAACTCTAACAGCTTTCAAGAGTAACCAGCTTCTCAAAGGATGAAATAATTAAGAATTATCAAAGGATATCTATTCATAAGCATTTTAATATGCTTAAATACAATACTTCTGTGAAAATAAAATACTGGCCTGCTATTTTAATCTGCTTCCTTCATCCATGTTAACTTGCCCCATGTGTAAGCCATTATGTTCAGAAGGCTCAGCTACCCCTGCACATGTGACAAGTTACTCTGATCAATTTTCCACAGTATTTTTCATTCAATTCCTCAAATAATTTTTTTTCTTTTTCTCACTTGTGTTACCTCTAGTTCATTTATCACCTGAAGTTTCACTTTGTCTCCATGTTCTTCACGTTGGCCAATGCTTTAGGTACTGCTCACTCTCAGTCAGAGGCACAGACATTTGCCATTCTTCTGGGGCAGGACACCCTCTTCTCAGGCCTCCCTCCATTTTTAATCTCTATCATTGCTTTTAGATCCCTTTTGCTGACCCCACACTTCTATTTCTACTTTCCCAGTCCTTTCTCAGGTCCCCATCCATGACCTAATCTGACTTTATCTCTTATTTTCCCTCATGTTCTTTTTCCTTACTCTGCTTATTTTGTTTTGGGTCACCTTTAACTATCACTTAACCATTCTCCTAATTTCCACCATAGTTTTAGATCAAATAGGGATGCTTTGAAAATATGAAGAGGCAATACTTTATGCTAAAAAAAGAGAAATACTCATAATGTAAAATCCTCAGATTAGGAGGTACTTCCTACTAACTCAGACTGGTGTAGGTCTGCAGAAATAGCCTGGGGATACTGCTGGGTTGGAAACTACCCAGCGTGAGACCACAAAATATTTGTTCTTCAAGTCTGTGCTTGTTACAGGTCCTTAGTTAAGATCTGTTACCCCTGCGCTGGGTAGGTGCAATGCTATAACAGGATGGAAAACAGCGGGATGGCAAAGTCTTTAGCTGCAACAAATGAGAACGAGCCCAAGTGCAGCAGCCATAGAAATGAAGGAAAAGAGCTACTTACCTCCTGAAGGATACAGATAGGCAGGAATCTCCAGCAAGAGATACCCTTTTTGCCACTACCAACCCTTAAATGAGGTCTGGGAAGGGGTGGATCCTGGCTCCATCCCTTCTGATCACTCAGCTGCATTGCATGCACCTGACTCCCCTGGGTTGGCCCTGCCTTCCCACCAGGTTCTTCATCACTGCTTCAGGCTGTGAGTTAGCATTTCCAATACAGTAGGAAATAAGTATTTCCAGCAATGGGAGTTTCACAGATGGTACAGATACCAAATAAGTAGTCTTAAAGCTCTACTTTTAATATAATCTTGTGAAGTTTCTCCTTTGGATTCACTAAAGCTGCACCCGAATTATTAAACAAGGCTGCGTGGGAACACCAAAGTACAGCTTGAAGGAAAAAGAAGAGCTTCTCTTAACTTTGTTAAAAACTAACCTATCCCATTTTCTGCCAGCAGTAACACTACCAGTCCTGAGTTCATGGACTACAGCAAAGACTGAATGTAACCTACCTTCAGAGAAGTGAACTGTGCGGAGAATAGCTCCTTTTTTGGGGGGAGGAGGGAAATTGGGAAGTTTAAAACTAGCAGTAATCAGCATTAAAAAACCTAAGAGAAAAATAAATGTTATTACTCTGAAATTAGCCACTGTCTAAACACTCTGGCTGCAGTTGAAATAAAAATATTTTTTCCCAATTAGCAGGAAGTTTCTTCTCTTTTGGACTGTGTATAGCATGAAATAATTCAGCTCCGTAGTTCCAAGCATGAAAGAAAACAAAGCAGCTTAAATAGTTAATATAATTTAGTGCAAAGCAATTACATCTATTACCATGAGCAGCAAAATTTACTACCACAGGGAACTGAAAAAGTTCAGTATGTCAATATGTCACAGTAAAACACAATATAAACTGCATGTAAATGAGACCTTCCGCGCAGCTCTGCATTCTGTGTCACAGAGCTATTGGATGGAGAATAGATGATTCCTTTGGACTGGAGCTCAGGACTACATCTCCCCAGCTGAGAGCCCTGACTACTAGGTTATGCAGTGCTTCATCAGGAAACCAAGAAATGCTGCCTCTTGAGATGCAGTAGGCTGCTGCCACATTGCATCCAGGGCCTTGAGAATATGTTGAGGCAACAAAGAGAGGTTGCTTAAAAAAAAAGTGCATCCTCTTGCTACCTGTTCTCCCTCAGCTGTGCTGCATGCAGTAATGCTGCTCAAAGCCTGGCATGCTAATAGTCCCCTTTTCAGAGCTCACTGGAGCTGAAATCCAGGCTGTGAGCCACGAGGTAGGCAAGTATCTTGGTGCTTCTTCCAAGGAAGTAGCCCTCAGCAGAGAAGGTAGGTAGGCATATTAGAGTACTTCGATTCATGACTAAGAGATTTTGAATGTTTTACCTCCATATAGGTAGTCATTGTATTAACAAAGAAAGAAAGCTTGCCTCCATTACCAGCACACACTGTTTTCCTTTTAGTTTCAACATAATATTTATTTTTCATTCAGAATGTACTATTTTCTTGAATGCTATTTCCTTTAGGAAGAATGTCTCTCTAAAATTAGCACCACAAAAGGTCAATAATTCCACTGTTAACAATATTAATATCACCTGTACGGTGGTATAGGTAGAAAATAAGAAAACAAAATGTTTATAAAACACTTCTGAAGTTCTTTCTTCAAAAATCTGCTCTGTAGTGTCAACAGTGATTCTAATGCTCTGAATATTTTCAGTATAGTTCTTTTGTGTTGGATGGGTACAACATTTTTCATCTGTTAGGTCAGCAAGCAACAAGTATACAAGAAATCTCAAATTACAGATGAGAATTCTGCTAAGATTTGAAAGCTGTTGACATGTTGCTGTTTAGTAACTTTGGGTTCAGGACTTCACTGCTGACCTCTTACTGAAAAAAGTATTGTGGTCATGGTGCCTCAGCAAATCCCAACTGTATGTTTAAACCATGGGTATCCAAACTTTGCCTTGCCTGGGCCAAAATGAGTGAAGAGGAGTGGTCTTGGGCTGCACACAAAATAGATAATATAGTTAATATATATAAGTAACAAAACTTCTTTTATTTTTTTGTATTTTTTAATTTAAACATAAAACTAAAAGAGCAACAAAATCATAAAATTAGCAATTTGGACACATATGGATTAAACCATCAGAAGCGGGAGGGAGGGTTTCAGATTCCTTATAGACCATGCCAAAACCTGTCTCCTCCTTGTTATGCATACCTCCCTCCATATTTTGATCTCCACTGCCAAAACTGCTCTTTGTGGCTGGTAGAAGCTGGAGGAACTCCTGTCTGGTTGATCAGGAGAAGGACTTCTAGGTGAATCATGGGTCGTACGTACAGCCTGCATCAAAGAAACCAGGCTAAGCCAATATGATTTATTAAATTAAAAGTGATGTGACCTAGTCCTTTACTGATCCAATTGCAAAACTTACCTTTCATGCAACCCACCAAATTACAGATGATATATAAACCTGTAGTAACCACTAACAAATTCCTTCTATTTATTTATAAATGACAAAAAGTCATGATGATCAATAAATTATTTATTCAAAAACAACTATACAAAATAACACTTTTGGAGATCAACACTTCTACATTTTTTTAAAGTGCATCTCTTCATTGCTACAATATTTGGTTTACTAATTTATACTGTACATTCATAATCTGTAAAAAAAATAATTGGTGAATATTTTCCCAGCTGGATGTTAGTAACATTGACAGGGAGCACAGATTCCATTATAGAAATCACTTTTGAAGTGTGTACATATACAAACTATTCATAATCAGAAGACAGCACTGTGACAATAGCAAGAGTATCACTAGAAAGTGGAATTACAGTATACTGTACGACAATAGGTTCTTTTATAAAAGATTATGTAAAAGTGCAAAATATATACACCCTGCCTTTATATTACTTCCTAGTTTAATCTTTAATACTTATTAAATCTTGTTCTGACTTCCTGAAATGAAGAAAAAATTACAGTAATTTTACACTATGTACTACAATCATGCACATGTTGCAAGACTGCATTTATAAAAAAAAAAAAGACAAAGCAAAGCTTCACACACAAAAATACCTTTCTAAAAAATTTACCAAGTAAAACATAACATAACAAAGCATATTATGGATATAACTTCAGATGTGAAATATTATGAATATGAAAAAATCTTGTTGTTTTTTTTTTATCTGTCAGTTATAGGATTGTAAATAGTTCCATGTGCAGCCTACAAAGATTATCAAATTTATTTCATCATTTTGTTCTGCAGTATTTTGGCCCTCAATTCTTTCCAGTACACTGGAAAGAAATCTACAATTTGCAGATAGTAAAAAAAAAAAAACAAAAAAAAAAACGTATTTAATTGCCACATAGCCCATATGAATGACATTCGAAAAGTCCCTGTGTGCCCATATAAAATGCTAATATACATTAGGTTAGGCTTTATTATGATCTGTTAAACATTTTAATATACTTTTAGGACAGATCTAGTGTACTTTGAGGAAATGCTTAATAATATATGGTTATTGCTTGTCATAAGGATACTTTTAAAAATATTTTTCTTAAAAAAAGAACCTGTGCATTCACATCATGTAAAGTTTAGAACAGAAATCTTGTGTTGATGATCTGGTGTAGCTCAATTCATTTTTTTTTTTTTTCCTGTACCAGAGAATTCAACACACTTGATCTTTTAAAATTTATGTGATTTCCTGGAGGATGATCTTTTCTTTTCAGCAAGGAAAGATTTACAGGCTGGAGGTGAATGGCAGTTGGGGGAGGAAACTTGAATATTTATGACACCATTAATGACTTACTAGCATTTGTAGGTAATTCCAATGATGGCCAGTAATTTTCAAAAGCATTTGTCTGGAAGTAGTTATAGAAATTTCCTATCAAGTGTCTAAGATATTAACATCTTTGGACGAGAAAAAGAAGGCATTCAAAATAATATCTGTAACACACATATTTTTCAATGAAGAATAATATGCACAATCAGCCTGTTGAATTGGATCCTGGTCAACCTGGTCTAGTACCAGATCTGGAGGTTGGAGGCCCTGCCTGTGGCAGGGGGGTTGGAACTTGATGATCCTTGGCGTCCCTTCCAACCCAACCCAAGCCATTCTGTGATTCTATGATTCTGTGCTGAGGAAACATTTCATTATGATTGGAGTGCAAACAAACTCGAGACAGCATTGTTGGTGATAGTCACGCTTAGGAGAAAAGTGTTACTGTGATGATTAAAAAAAGAAATTATCCACATTTCACTTCTACAATGTGTTTTTTCATATTTCCTCCAAGAAATAAAAAAAAAAAAAACACTTTTTACTTTGTAAAAGAGAACACATATTATAGGGAGGTGGGGAAGCAAGGGCTTCATATTTCACACTGGTCATCTTGGGAAGGAAATTCACACAGTTGTAATACATGGCTCTGGTACAAATGGTGCTTCCCACCCACAGTGAACAAATTTACTGTGGTATTTGAGATGGAAACAGTTGGAAATATGCAGGAATGCTGTTAGTACAATTTTCAGGGACTTTTCTTAGATAAAGAGAAGTCATTTAGTTTTCCCCTGCATTTACTAACCACTTTCACAAAGAATAATGTCATCTCCAGTTTTTTACAGTTAAGTGAAACCTGAGCACACTGAGAACTTTAAATCCCCTTAATTTAAAATCATCAGCGATTTACCACCTAATCCATTAGTCATGGTTCCGTTGAGACTGGACTAATACTGGATGAAGATTCTATGAAAAATGCAAAAATATTGAGTTAAAAAGAAACATAGATCTTTCTGCAGAAAATTTCATTCATTTTCTTGGATTTTCCAGTAGAAATAAAAGCAAAAACATTATAACTTTTTTTCTCTTTAAATAATCATATAAAGATAATGCCATAGCCATAAATAATCAATCTCTTATGTACACTAGATGATGTCAACTTTAAGGAAAATTTTAAAATAAATGGCATTTTGTATGTCAACGCAAAAAGAATTGGACAAATAGGAGAATCAGCCACCTCTCATTTCTAGTACTTCCCACACTATCAGAAAGATGTATATGCGGCTAAACTCCTACCTCCTTCTGTCTCTGAGAGATTTAGGAATTTAAAAATATTGGCTCAAAATGCAAAAAATCAGGATAAAATGTTTAACAGAATATAATTTTTGGTTTCTAGGTGAAATGGATGAAAGGCCCTAGACCAAATAATCCCAAAACACAATAAGTAAACAACACTACAATCACTAACAAAAACCAAGGATGCTGACACAGGTGAACAAATAGAGCAAACAGCAAAAATAGAACTAGTGAATATGCATTGGCTGCAGGGTGAGCAAATGCAAAAGGCTGAGTTGGGAAAGCTTGCAGTGACCACCAGGGATCCAACCTCTTGGAGAATGTAATTTTGTTTGCTTGGGGAACGCTAATAATGTCTCCCCAAATGGATGGATGATATTACAGCCTGGGTAGCTGGATAATGAGGTATACATTTACATGCTTTAAGAAAGTACTTACATTTGCAATATCTCTCACTAACACAACAAGTATTTAAAAAAGCACCAAAGATTTCACTTTCTCTGACAGGTCTGCTGTTATTGAATAATTGAGCAGTATTTCTTCTCATGCTATGTAGGGGACTGCTGTGTAATTCTCTTTTTCTGCTCTTTACATTTTTGTGATCGTCTACTCTCCATACTCTGGCAAGCTTAGCAGTGCCTCAGAACACACTCAGCATATGCCCAAGCACCTGGATGCATCAGCTCCAGTGGAGCTCAACAGCTTGCATTTTTTTCTGCTTATTTTGTGGCTCTTTCATTTAAGAGAATCCTTTTACAGTTCAAATATCATTTTATTTTCAATCATTGAATTCATATTAAAAAAACTTCTAAGCATCAGTGATCTTTATGGGACAGATTATGGAGTCCTGCTCTTTATTATGAACGTTTCAAACATCTATAGCACACACACACACACACACAAACACACAAAAGTGCTTCAACATAAATATATCAGTCTGTGTACAAGTTCAAGTCAGAAGTATTTATGCATGCTTTCACAAAGCTTTGTGGTCTACAGACAAGTGCCTCATGAATGCATTTGTCCCATTTACACAATGGAATTACTTAGGTTTTAACTGTAATTACATGCATTTATGTGATAAATCACATAAATATTAAATGCTCGAAACTAAATGGCATGTCATTCTAGATGAAGTGCCTAATTTTGCTTGAACACTTTAGACAAGAAAAACCTGCAAATTTACGCTACCCAAGGTTGGTTATAATTCTATAACTCCTCTGTGTAATTAGGCACCATTCTCAAACTAGAAAAAAAAAAAAAAGATGAACATAAATGTGACAAGTTGAGGAAGCACAGCTAAAACTGTGGAATGATACAGAAGCAAGACAATTAGAGAACACAAAGCAGAGAATTAGACATCTCTCACTTCTAGTACTTCCTGACAGTGAATTACTTGAGAAACATATTGTTTCCTACATTTAAATACAATTCCTGGTCTCCATTTCTTTCTTACTTGCACTCCCTCTCCAGGAAGTCTAATAATATCTTATTGACAAACTCAGTGTTTTACTGAATAACCTGAAGAACTAGATGCTACAGAAAAATACATCACAGAAAGGTCTCTCCTGCAGAAGGTCTGTCTTTTACTGTAACACATCTGTCGCCACTAATATTGTTTGTGCTACATGAAGCACTGAATAAGTCACTGTGCCTTTTCCACTTCAAATGATCTGTTCATCAAACCATTTCCTGCTCAGCCCAAGCTCAGCCTGCCACTACTTACATTTGTGCAGGGACAATTGAATCTGCCCTTTAGAGCTATTACAGTGACATCGTTTCCTATTCCTCACTGAATTTCAGCAGAACACTATTTACTGAAGTGATTTATTTTATGACACAGAACGAGGGGCTCGGCAGTCTGCAGAGCACCTTTTACTGCTGGAAACTGAAATGCCTCTGTGCATTCAGGAGGCTGCAGCTGAGGTCGCAATCGTGATTACTCTACATACTTTCACAAAGACATTTAGCATGAACTTAAAGAAAGAAGCTTCAATCGGTGATGCAACTGATCAGTCAGCTGCATCAAATGACCTTTCATATTTGAAAATGTTACACTATTATAGTTGACTGATTTTCCTATCCTGCTTAAATATGCTGCAATGACTACAAAACAAATAAGTTAATTTGATACAATTTAGGAAAAAACGGACAGCTCTTTAATAGAGTTTTCAAGTGCAAAAAGGTACTTATTTTCTTCTACTCTTAATGCAGCTACTCATGTTTGCTTTTCTTACTCTAAGAGTACTTTGCAGAAATTTCTTTGTTTCAAAGAATCGTAATAGTTGGAAGGGATCTCTAGAGATCAAAACCTTGTTAAAGCAGTAGTACCTATAGTAGGTCTCAAAGGAAATCATCTAGGCTGGTCCTTAATATCTCCAGAGAAGGAGACTCCACATATTTCCATATTCTTAATTCTGTTTCAAACCCACCCCTGAAGCACATTTTAGTTAATCTATTTGACCCCAGAAGTCAAAGGATGGATTCACTGATAAACAAACAGGTAATCAGCCTATTATAGCCTAATGACTTCCACTCATCAGCTTAGGCACAGCAATCATCTCCAAGTATGCTCCTAGCCCGCTGCAGATATTAAGTGAAACATGCCCAGCAAACAACTGCAAAGGTCAAGGAATATGAAGTGAGTGTCTGAGTAGATGGCTGTGTATTCAGCAATTTTAATTATTAGACTTGTGTCTGGAAATGAGAACTAGTCAGGTGAGATTTTTGATTTTTTTTTTTTTTTTTCTCACTTCAAGACCTGCTCATAGCAAGGGAGGAGTTATGGATTCAGATTATTCCGAATGAATCCCTGTGAATGTTTTGCAGCCTGGTCTGCTACGGCCTTTGTATCCTTTTTTGTGAGCACCATCGTGTCTGTGTTTTTTGCTAGTTGGAGGTTGTTCTCTGTTGGGAAATCTTACAATCTGCAAACACACTGCAAAAAACACAAAGAGAATGCAGGTGTGCCATACTGTTAAGTCCAGCTTTTAAAATCTTGTATAACAGGTCTGCCTGTTTATTTAAGTGCTGAATCACTGGGAAAATTCTTACTCAGTATTTGACCCTGGACCCTTGCATTTCTAGGTTTTGAAAATCTTAATTGGACTCAAAACTGTAGTTCTTATATTGTTTGGGTAAATTTTTAATATGATGAAGTCATTATATTTCCAGTACTGGGATATTCTGTCTTTTATGTGTAAGAAAAATATTCCTTGTATTTGCAGTGTTTGATGAAACATCAATTCTCTCAGTTTCAATTTTACATTGGGTTCAAACTAATTAAACTATGTCTGCATGCACTCTTGGCAATTTTCAAGGTCTGAGATGTCAAAGAATAGTGAATACTGAGCTGCCCTATGTAAACACTTGTGGCTCTTTTTTCATACAGTTTGAACTACAAATGTCTGAATTTGGAGCAGATTTTTCATGCCAGAGACATAACCAGTTCAATTTATCTTCTAGAAAAAGCTGTTTTTGCTTTGAAAATGAAGTTAAAAGAAGGAAGGTAGGAATATGAAGAACAGGATTCAGTATACCATTAAAAAATTCAAAATCTGACTTTTATTTCTGTCAACAAAAATAAAAAAATGTAGTGAAACGAACAAACAAACACAAAAATCAATGAAGCAAGTTGTTTTAGAACAACTCCAGAGAGTTTCTCCAAGCTGTTGAAGTTTTTTTTTTTTCATATCAAGACATGGGAATCTAAATAGAAAAGAACAAAAGTTGACTGATATCTTTGGAAAGAAGTATAACAAATGAACACAACAGACAATCTTTCAGAAAAATGACCTGAAAAAAAAAAAAAAGTGAAATGGTGTGATAAGTTAAAGAGAAATGTGTAATGCAGATAAATATGGGAAAAAAAAAAAAAAGCAATTCATTAGTAAGCAATAAGGAAAACTGGGATCCATTATTCAGTTTTACATACATGTGTTTTCAGCTAAAATACTTTTGCAAGTAGTTTGAAAAGTTGTACAGCACAACTGTGGATGGTAGAAAAAATATTGTGCTTATTATAAAAGAATATTGAAAATAATAATAAAAAACACCTGAACCTCATCTATTTGCTCATATAGGAAATAAATATCAGTTGTGTCAGATGAAGAGAGTAGTTCCTCTGAAGGCAAACGAGATAAGCAATTCTGAGTACAAGAAACCACATGATGATGGTTGGCAAAGCTACTTAGATAGGGAAAGCAAAAAATCCAGGAAAACTACATGCCTCTTAGCAAGATTAAGGACAATCATAAGAGGGCATGCCATGGAAATGGACTTACTGCTGATGTAAAGGTGGCTACTGTTGAGCGCTGTATACCAATTATAAAGGAAAAAGTACTACTCATCCTAGAATATACCAGACAAGAAAGGAGCATGTGCAAGATTTTCCAAGAGAAAAACCCATAAAAGTTCCACAAATAAGTCTTTTAAAAAAGATTCATAAAGGAAATTACTCTATAAAAGGAAAAGAGAATTCTCATTTACATCCTTTTCATATGAGCTCTCACAAACTATGAGTTATGTGGTTGTTTTACGATTGCAATTGCAAATTTTCCTCTCCATGATATAAAACAGTGTTTAAGAAATGTGTTAAGAGAAATGTATTAAAATGAAATGCAAAAAAATCTTAGATGAATAGAAATAGTTTATGTGACAAGAGAAGACATTAGCAGTATTTGACTTTATAGAAAATTACTTCTTTTGGATGAAAAAAAAATTCTGATAAAAAAAGAAACGTTTAAGAATGTTTTGAGGTCTTTTTAAAACTAAAGATCTAAAACAAATTCAGGGAGTTAAATAGCAGGGTAAGGTAATTCTTTATAAGTTATAATGACTGCAAATTCAGAATTTGGGACTGCCATAAGACAGTATTCTCTCCTACAGTTTAGAGTAGTATACAGTAAATTAATATTTTGAACCCCTCAGTGCCTTGATCCAAAGAAAGGTGAAGGGCAAATGAAGTATGAAACATTTTTTGATCCAATTCTGCTTCCTTCCACCTTGCTATGAATATTTTAGTGATGGGGAGAAATAAATCTGTAATAATGCTAAAAATGATGATAAAACATAATTTGCTGCCATGAAGAACTAAAGCCCAGAAGTGGTTTTGACATTCAAACCTGCAGATGTTTTAAAGTTACTACATTTCCTATTTCTCCCTGTGTGCATTCATTTTTCAATTGAGGACTAAGAAAGGTCAAGTACATACAGAATACCAAGATGCAAAGTGTGCTACTAAGCGCTGGGGCTTTTGTGGTAGTTGTTTTAGTAATAGACAATTGAGGAAAAACACTACCTTTACTCCAAAATCTCTTCTTTGCAGTACTGGCTAAAGCTAGAGCACAAGTCAAATGCAAACCACTGTACTTCCCGAAGTCTTGGTGTGAAAAGTTTAAGGAATATTTTTTTTTTCTCCTGTTTTACCCAACAACAAAATAATCTGCCTAAACATATTGGTTCAGTAAAGGATTTCTACTTTAAAACAGGAAAAGTTTTATCCCTAAAGCCAATTAAATATTCACTTTAAATCTGCTAGGGAATTTTTGTCCCGCTTCTCTGCAATATGAAAACAGTGAGCTGATAATGTAATCTGCTTATGGATAATTTAGGATATACTAAAAGGCAGTAATTTAGCTCAGTTCTGACTGCTAATTAAACAAAGGGCTTAAGTACACAGTAAAATATATATATATATATAATTTTACGAATAGCTTGATGTTACAAGAGCCAACATATCCCATGGGATATAGAACCAGTCTACAATTTAACACAATTTTTACTGCCTCATTTTAGAAATATTTTATACTAAGAACTAGATAGTAAGTGCTGGTTGGAAAACAGGCTCTGTTTTTTTTTTTTTTTTTTTTTTTTTTTTTTAATCTCTTCCCTCCCCACTGCTCCCTGCCTCCTCAGCTGGTTGATGGAGAAAGATGAATATCTTTTCAGAACATGATTCAGTCCACTGGTTTTAGGCCTTCTGAGCAAGTGGGAGGAAAGCACTCCTCGCCACTTCCAGTTTCTCTGCAGTGATTACAGAGTTGAGACCAGTTGATCAATAGAGATTAGATAACTAATTTCTACACAAATTCATTTTACATTAATAATAATGTATATAACACTGAATGTGATGTTTCCACCATATTTGAAGAATGTAAGGATCTGGAGGCTTCCTACGCTATAAATATGACAAATAATATTCCAAGAACAGTTTGTAACTGAGAGAAAAATAAAATCATTTATTTTTACATTTAACCTTTCCTTGTTTGGTATTCTGGAAATCCTACAGATCTATGACAGTCACAATCAGCTAAGCATTAAATAAAGAAAGAATGAAGCACTCTCACAGCTCTAACAACAGTAAGAAATTAGACATACGAACATTATATATCTTTCATCCAATTGTTCTGTTATGTTCTTCCAATTCCTGTAAATCCGATTTCTAGTAAAAAATGAATTTCTGCATTAAAAAACAACCAACAAGCACCACCAGTAAAAATCTCCAACCCTTCTCTAACAGAATTTCCTTCCTGTATCCTCACATTCTTTAGAAATTAAAATCTTTTGGCTTGTAATGCTTTCCCTACATGTTACCACTGCAGTGTTTACAAGAGCAGAAGGCTCTTGTGCAACTCAGTCCCTACGCAGCTCTGACCTTTTTGTCACTCTCAATTCCCAGTGTAATGAGACTTACGCAATATATCATGTTTCTTTCCTAAAAAAAAAAGAAAAAAAATATTTTAAAAAAGAGCATATTATACATCTGGACTAGAGGACTACAGGTATCAATACCTGCATCACTGCAATTCCTACAAGGCACCATGCAAGCCTTTCCAACTGAAAGGTTATAACTTCCGGTCCAATAAGTGGAATTTGATTTCTCATTCAAAAGTGTTTTTTCTTTTCTCTGTGTCTGGATTATTTAAAATAGTACATCTTTTTCTGATTTTTCAGTTTATGTCCTGTTTAAGTCACTGGGAGTCTGTTCCTAAACAGGAGTGGATTTTGGCTTGAGTACACGGTTCTTAATGAATTTAAATTTAATGAAAAGATTTTATTGTGGAATTCTTCTGATTGAATCAGATTAAAATAGATCTTCAATTACATCTTGCATGCTGCACAAGTCCTTTTTGTGCTTTCTAACAAATTTACTACAAAGTCTTTATTTGACATGAGATAATCCCTTCTCAACATGCTTCAACAAAGAAGTATCTAAATGTCTTTGAAGTACACCTTAAGAAATTAGATACATGAGTTTATAAATAAATGATACATTTAGCATTACTGACTTTTAAAGTTACCTATTCAGCAATCATATCTCAATGATTATCATTGTAAAACAGGAGTACACTGAAAGAAGAATTTCTCTATGAAATGCAGAGTGATAGTTACTTGCAGCTTGCAAGCTTGAGTAAAAAGACTTTTAAGATTGCACAGTCAGTCCATCTGTTTATCCTTGCCCTGCCTCAAGTTTTGCAATGCTTTGATCCACTTCCCATACATCGGAAAGGTGGACAGAAATCACCACAGACATCTCTTCATCTCTCAAAAATGTGCAGAGGAAAGAGACTACTTCCTAATGCCTATCCTCTTTGCTCTCAGAAGCTTACTGGAGGACCTGGACAGACTACATTGAACCAAAACTCAACTACAGTAGATCAAGTTGACCTAGCAGAGAAAATACATACTTTTCTATCTGTTGCCACAGACACAGGCAGCATGTAGAGGCAACTCAGAGCTCGCACTCAGTCTCCTTTCATGGAAAGGTAGAAATGGCTCTTCTCCTGGTGGAGGCTTCCAAGGCAGAGCTCTGCATGCAGGAGCATTTCTGTACTCTTTCAAGGAAACAGATGCCAACTCCTCAGCACTGCAACACTATGTACTGAGAAGCTTTAACAGGTGTGTGAACTTCACTGCCTTAGATCATCTTGTTAAAAAAAAAGCAGAAAAAATATACTGCAACTACACTCCCTTCACTATGATATTCAGGGAAGTGAGGAGATGCTACAAAATACGGACCATAGAAACATTTATGGTAATCTCCTTAGAAAGAAATTCAGCCATTTATAAATACTACTTATGCAACAAAGATTGGCCTACACATTTTGCTGAAAAGGCATTCCTTTTTAGAAGTTACATAGGAATTAATGTAGTTCAGATAGAAAACATTTAGGTTGTAGATTTAGGATTGCAATGTCTGCTAGAATTTATCCTCTCGCTATCCTGGGATATCGCTTGCCTGGGAAGATCATGGAACAGATCATCCTGGATGACATGCTTGATCACATGAGGAAAGGGCGTGTGATCCATGACAGCCAGCACGGCTTCACCAGAGGAAGGTCATGCTTGACCAATCTGGTGGCCTTTTATGATGGAGTGACGGCATCGGTGGACAAGGGAAAGGCGACCGATGTCATTTACCTGGACTTGAGCAAGGCCTTTGACATGGTCCCCCACCACATCCTTATCTCCAAACTGGAGGGATGTGGATTTGATGGGTGGACCACTCGATGGATAAGAAACTGGTTGAAAGGCCGCAGACAGAGGGTGATCATCAATGGCTCTATGTCCAGGTGGAGGCTGGTAACGAGCGGCGTCCCCCAGGGGTCTGTCTTGGGACCGGTGCTCTTTAACATCTTTATCAATGACATTGATGACGGAATTGAGTGCACCCTCAGCAAGTTTGCTGACGACACCAAGCTGAGTGGTGTGGTTGACACAGTTGAAGGACGGGATGCCATTCAGAGGGACCTCGAGAGGCTAGAAAGGTGGGCCCGGGTGAACCTGATGAGGTTCAACACTGCAAAGTGCAGAGTTTTGCACTTGGGCCGGAGGAATCCCAGGCATCCCTACAGACTGGAAGGAGAGGTCCTTGAGAGCAGCCCTGTGGAGAAGGACCTGGGGGTCTTGGTAGACGAAAAACTTAACATGAGCCAGCAGTGTGCCCTTGCAGCTCGTAAGGCAAATGGGATCCTGGGCTCCATCAGAAGAGGGGTGGCCAGCAGGGACAGAGAGGTGATTGTTCCCCTCTACTCTGCTCTTGTGAGGCCCCATCTGGAATACTGCGTCCAGGTCTGGAGCCCCCAGTACAAGAAAGACAGGGAGCTGTTGGAGAGGGTCCAGAGGAGGGCCACAAAGATGATCAGGGGACTGGAGCACCTCCCCTATGAGGACAGGCTGAGGGAGCTGGGCTTGTTCAGCCTGGAGAAAAGAAGGCTGCGGGGTGACCTCATTGCAGCCTTTCAGTACATAAAGGGAGCCTACAAAGAGGAGGGGAATCAACTCTTTGAAAGGGTGAGTGACAGCAGGACAAGGGGAAATGGTTTTAAGCTGAGGGAAGGGAGATTTAGGTTGGATGTCAGGGGGAAATTCTTTACGGAGAGAGTGGTGAGGTACTGGAACAGGCTGCCCAGGGAGGTTGTGGATGCCCCGTCCCTGGAGGTGTTCAAAGCCAGATTGGATGGGGCCCTGGGCAGTCTGGTCTAGCATTAGGTGGAATGGTGGTGGCCCTGCATGTGGCAGGGGGGTTGGAGATTCATGATCCTTGAGGTCCCTTCCAACCCTGGCAATTCTGTGATTCTGTGATTCTGTGATTCTGTGATTCTATCCCCCACAGATAATAATATAATAAGTTTCAGGACTACTGGCACATGAGTGGCTATCACTCTGAAACACTTACCGTTTCTTAAGATCTTAGAGAAAAAAGAATTAAGTTGGATTTCCAGAATTTGAGCAATGGCTGGTTCAGCACAGGCACCATATTGTAATTCTAGGCTTTAATTACAGCAGCATCTAAATTTAAAACTGAAATTGTCAGGGCTCATTTTCTACCCCCAAGGCCATCTGGCATGGTCTACACACATCATATCTACTAAACTCCTGATGTTTTAAACATCAAAACCACTAACTGGGAACAGACCTGAGCTCACTCAGCTCATAACTGTGCACAGGAATTTTTCTGCAGATTTTAATTAACTTTGATCAAAGAATGCCAGGAACTGGATTAATAAATCAATAGCATTGTTCAAGTCCAGTGCCCTAGTCTATGCTGTAGTGATTGTTAGTTTATATGGCAGTGATATACCTCTCTCTGATTTAAATTCATGGCACTAGACATTCACTCAATATCATATCTGCTAGTGGAAAGATATTTGGAAAGATAAGCTGTGCTTTTCATTGCACTTAAAACATACTTATAACATTGCCTAGATGCCTGATCATAGTCTTAATCCAGTGGTAAGTAGTACATTTTTCCACTCAAGTTACACTAGTGCCTTGCTAGTGCTGAAATTTGTACCTAAGAGAATAAAAGCAAAACAGAGGAAGATTTCCATCATGCTTCAATCTATAGTCACTTTGTAATCTGTAATTTTTCATGCTAATAATTGAGAATTGACTATAAGAAAGCCTTTCAGTTTTTAATGCTACCATTTGTGAATGTTAAAATCTCAGTAAACACAAAAAGCTGAAATTTAAAAGCAAAGCTGAAAATTAAATTAAAATTTTTGAATATAATGTTTGAGTGTGACAATGTTTAACTTTTTTAGACATAAAATTGAGATGCTGTTTGTTAAAAATACTGTAATGGTTACAAAAATTTATTTACAATTAATAAAAAAATTGCTCAGCTTTTAAAAAAAAATGTTTTAAAGGGAGTTGGCTGTCCTACTAACCCTCCTTGCAAACATTAGATCTGTAAAAAACGGTGGAATTGCAAACAGAATCATTTAAATTAATTTCTCTCAAGATACCACTTTGCAAGTAGGCAATCTTTATGGTAGGATCAAATCATCAAGTATAAGCACTTTAATTGTGCTTATGCTTTAGGTAGGCAGATAAGCATTCCTTTAAAATAATGCCCAAGGCTCCACTGCTGTCTTTCAAGACAGTTACCTGCCTTAAGACAGAGGTGGAACCTTTCTAATTAAATTCAGACACTGAAGTTAGGTAAAAAGACTCCTCACCTGAGAGCTTTTAAAGGCACCTATCTACCTTCCTTAGCATACAGTGATTCTAGGCTTTTATTCTAGCAGGATACTTTTTAGACAACTAAAATTTAGAAGAACGTTTGATTACATTGATCCATATGCATTGTGTACATTGCCTAATTTTTAATATTTTTTTCTTACATTTCTCAAAAAATCATAATATTGCACGATGTTGCCTCAAAACAACAGTTGAAAACAACTGAGATTTTTATCACAGAAGCCTGGAATACTTGTTACTTACCCCTAAAATTAAAATGTCTTCCTTCAATAGTTTTTTAATAACGGGAAGTGTTATCTGTGCAAATAAGAAAGTGATTTCAGAAGAAATTTTAAGAACAAGCCAAAAAATAGACCCATATCCTCTTTTCATTTGTGTTTAAGCATATATGTAAGACAGTGCTAGAGGTGTGGGGGGAAAAAAAAAGAAGGTGGATGTCCCAGAAAATTCTTTATGTTCACCCCACTGAGAGCATCCTCTGTCAAACAAAGAAGTTACTGAGCATCACATTGGAGGTTACTGTTAAGGGAATCTATGAGTGATGTGTATGAATGATTCATGGAAGCTTTATTGATAGATAAGAAAATCCTATGGCAAGTTTTCTACAAAGCAATGCTGATAGTTAGGCTCCTTAGCTTAGAACAAAGCTCTTCAGTTGATTTGGCAAGGTACTTAAATACATATGTAGCATTACCTTCTGCATACACTCAGGCTACATATTAAAGCCAGAATCAAGTATGGGCTTCAATCTTTTCCTCAGTCTGAGATAGATTACTTCGTGTTATGCCAGATCTAACACTCTGGCCTCAAAAACACTGGACCAAGGAACTATAGATTTTCAAACACATCAAAGCAAGGTGAAAGTCCAATTGCTATTGTAGTTTTGTACAATAATCAGTTCTTTTCAGTGAGGACTGTAGAAATTGTGCCCAGCAATTTTCAAAATACACTTAAAAAACCTAATTTTTGGACATACATTTTCAAATGTTAGTTTGTGTTTTTATCTAATATATGGGTAGATATACATGACCATGAAAACAGAAATCAAAATGACACCACAGATGTTACTGAATGAATATCTGCTCTGAATATTAGATTAGTGCTGAAGACAACAAACTGATTCAGTTTGATTTAATATTTGTTAACTCATAGATTCAAAATGTTAAACAAAGTGTGAAAACTGTTAGCATTACAGATAACACAACCACAGACTTAGAAAATCACAAAGTTGCAATATTGTGCATGAAATAACTACTTTCTTTAAGAAAATAATTTATTTGCCATAGTCACAACATTTATATCAGTTACTGTACATATATTTTCTTGCAATACTCTGGCTGTCTATGAATACTGGATCCACAGATGCCACTTTTGCAGCTATAAAGGAGTGAATACAATGTAAAACTGCCGTCAGATCCTGAAATTCAAGTTCCTGAAAGAGAAAGCAAGAGGAAAAAAAAAAGAAAAAATTCAAATTCAGGTTAATAACCATTTGACAAAAGTACAGAAATGACTCATTAGTCAACAACAATGAACTTAAATAGAAAATCTGAATATTTATAAGGAACTGTAAATTTAAATGTGCTAAGAATAAAGATGTCTATCCATAGCTTATTCACAGGCATTGCTGTATGTCAATTCAGTTTTCATCCTTTGTTGCTTCACTGTTTACAATTCCCTCAGTTTAGACAATCAAAACATTTAACTTGCAAGAATGTTCAGATATCACCCCATGTTTTAAAATATCTGAATTTAAAGATGTGGTTTCAGGTCCCATTCGGGGGGGGTGAGGAGGACACAGAGTTTGGCAGCCTCCATGGACAGTCAAAGAAGCAAGCTGTGAGGCCAGAGGCAAATGGAAGCAAAGGTAAAGTCACGCCACAGTTTGCACATATAAATATGGATGTTTGAAATTCATGTGCCCTAATTCAGCAAGAAAGGTAGAGTTACTCCTAATTAGTTCTCAAATTCCTTTGACTATATTATTAAATATTTCATCCTCTGTGCCATAAATGACAATTCCGTATCCCAGTCTTCCCGGAGAGAAATAAAGTGATATTCTGACGCCATGACAAAAAACACAGAAAAAAAAAGCATATTCAGTTTACACAGTAGTAATATTTACAGACTCTGCAACCAGACATTCTGTATGGTTTTTGGTTTGTGGAGAAGGTTTCAACAGGACATTTATTTAACGTATTGGTTATACAATAGCATATCAGGAAATATCCTGTTTATTTTAAAATGAAAATTTAAGCACTTCTGCTTTTCATATCACAGTACTTTATGGTATTTTCTGAACAAAAATTGCCTCAGACAGAATATTTGGAATTTATTCCTGTTCAAGAAAAGCTAACTTTCACACCACTTTTCTGTTGAAGTCTGTATATTTGCTAGGTGGGAATGGTATTACTCCTAATGAATGCTTAATTGTAGTCAGAAACTCTATTTTCCATTTTATCCAGATGTATTGTGTTCACTGAAAGATTTCTGGCGTTAGAGAGTTATTTTTCCATTACAGCTTTTATTTTTCCAATATCTCTCATTATCCTACTTCCAATTCTCTTGTGATTAAGCTCTTTCCAGATATATGTACCTTTAATACATACTTTTGTGGGTTTTGTTGTTGTTGTTATTTTATTTTATTTTATTTTATTTTATTTTATTTTATTTTATTTTATTTTATTTTATTTTATTTTTCAACAGCTTTATTTTACTGGCTTTTTAGTTTGAGATAGGTTGATTCCTTCAGAAGCTGAAGATAACAAGACAGGTATCCTTGCAAACAGCTTGGTATACGAACATACTGTGCCGTAAGTAACAGCTACAGTGACAGATATTTGTATTACATTTAATAAATATTTTATATCTCTCTGCTATGTGATAGTAATCATACTGATTTCTGTGGCAGTAAAGTATTACCAGAATGAGAGGTCACTGCATACATCTCAGGCACATAATAGCTAAACTATGTGCTGATACACAGTAAGTGATACTGTGATTTCATTACTGGAAAGCAAACTGTAAGCATTAGGTGAGATTCATGAGCCATAACAATGTTCAGGGAAAATCTGTGAATTAGTTCAGCCATATTTCTTTGCTTTGCTTCTGCTTGGTAAGTTCCTCAGGGTGACTGTACAATGCTTTGTTTTGAGAAAAAGTTATATCTGGCTCAGTAGAAATAAAATCAGTATGGATTTGTTAAGTAGACACAACTAATAGGTGAGATACTGGTCACAGCATTTCCATCCAATTTCCCTCTGAAACAAATTCTCACAAGAATTTTCACAGTATAATATCGCCAAGAGTCTGAATGAAATGAACTTACTGGAGATTTTTAATTATTTTAATGCATATATATTTTTGATTAAAATGATCAAACCCAGAGGTTCATTGTTGATTTTTCTATATTGATTAGGCTGCAAATAGAGGAATGTAAATTTTACACACTTATTCTACCTCACATACTGCAGAATAAAACAAAGTCAATATTTGGCTTTCCACTGCTTCATTCTGGAAATAGGGATTCTAGTGGGACTGTGATTGAAGATGTGGAAAATGAAAAGGCAGAAGAAGGACAAGGTGGTATCAGACTTCCAGTGTTTGAGAATAATAGAATCACAGAATCGCTCAGGTTGGAAAAGACCTTAAAGATCATCAAGTCCAACCATGATCTAACCGTTCTACCCTAACTCTAACAACCCTCTGCTAAATCATGTCCCTGACTACCACATCCAAAACGGTTTTTAAACACATCCAGGGATGGTGACTCAACCACCTCCTTGAGGAGCCTATTCCAGTGCTTAACAACCCTTTCTGTAAATAAGTTTTTCCTGATATCCAATCTAAACCTCCCCTGATGCAACTTAAGGCCATTTCCCCTTGTCCTGTCACCTGTCACCAGAAATGATCCACAGAAGCGAAGCAATCACAGCCTCCCTCTGCAATAAATATTAATGTCTATGCATTGAGGGCTCCAGTTCGTGATGAAGATGAGACTACAAGGATTTTTTCCAACACTTGTGCACGATTTCTTTAAAACCTCAGGCATATACAGCTTATTGTCTCAGGGATTTTATTTTCCACTAAGCAAATTTATTATTCTCAGACAAATATAACTTCTGTTACCATCTACTTTCTCCAGCATAAGGTGACAATAAGCAATATTAATGTACAAAAAGTGTAAGGGGATCATATTCAACATGCTCCCAGAATATGCTCTTTCTATCACGCTAAGTAGTCTTACAAGTACCTTTGTTCTCTACCAAACATCCAAGGAAGCTCTCAGAAAGTCCTTCTCACGCACTGTAACTTTCAGACAGAGAAAGCTTTGGCAGCAAGTGATTACAAAGTGCACACAGAAGCCTAAGAGAACAATGCTTTCAGCCCCTAAGTCCTGCAAAGAATACGTAAGCAGAGATATTTATATGCATATAATATGTCTTGGGCAATTCATCATCTGATAAATAATTTGATACTTTTTACTACAATGCTGAGCTTTCTGAATATGCCATTCCACGCATGTGAAGTGGAATACAAACTGCTATAGCACTTCATGCTACTTCCAGTCTGTAGACAACCAGCACAAGTTTATCAAAATGTTGTATTCTGAAAGGTGTTGCAACCATCATATATCTCACCAAAAAAAAAAGTTCGTCAACTCCTATTCCTTTAAATGCCATACTTCATAACATGTGTGAGCCAATATAACCGATGGGCAGAATGTGCTATTTATTATCATTCATATCTAGTTAAATAAGGAGGAAAAAAATAATATTAAGGGATGTTACTCTCAACCTTCTGCTTTTGTGTACTTGCAAGTCAACAGCTTAAGAAATAATTACCCTAAAAGAAGAAAAATCTCTTGAGAAATTATATCAAACCAAGCATTTAGGTAACCTGTAATAATTGGCATTCAGTTGCTGAAGTATTCATTTGGGCCTCATATTCAAAATTAGATCTTGTTGAGGAAGAAAAATGAAGTGTAAATGTTCATTAAAATCCTTTGAAGAACTTAAGCACATGTAATCTTCGTTTTGATTTTTGGGGGAGTAAAGAAGTGTTTTTTTTTTTCCATTTTGATTGATACATATGAACATAAAGAATTAAGTATATATCTATTGTAAAATTAATATAAACACTTTCCTTAAGAAGTAGTGCCATTATTTAACTCTCATTGTTTAGGATTTATAAAACTAAAACAATGTACACAAGTCATAAAAGGATTTACAAGACAAAGGTTTTAAAGGTTTAAACAGAGGTTTAAATCTCCTGAATTAAAATCTGTAAAGGCAACAAACTATAAAATATGAAAGTACTCACTTTAATCTTAGATTTGCTTCAGAATGAAATGAAATTATTCAACAATTTAACCTCAGGTTCTGACTACTCATTCTAACACTTGATACTTTGACTAACTGCAGCCAAAGGTGCTCAGAGACAAGAGCCCTTCACAAACCATTTCATTCCCATATTGGAGATATATTCATTTCCAAGATTCATTCACATATTCATCAAGATAAGTGATCAGAGACACCTAACACATACTGTAGGCAGAATTTCAGGGTGTTCCAGCAATACTATTTTGCTAGAGTTTTTGGATAAGAAAAGAGCAAATACAGGTATGTCTCATCACTAGGAGTTCACCCATTTCAGTGCCCCTACTGTAGAGTTCTCACTGTTTCTATGAGTTTAGAATACATACTAAGGTGGAGGGTCCCTCCTGTGTATCTCAAAGATCTTGTCTAATCTGCCGTGATTCATCTTTTGGATACTAATGATATGCTCTTATTTCTATATTACACAATTTATACATAGTTGAAATGGACGCATTACTGACAGAACTGTGTTTTGACTGCAGACAACACTTAGAATAGGAAATACCAACTTATTTCTATGAAAGAACACCAATTAAAATTCTTTCAAATAAATGAATTGATACGTTATTTTTAATTTATTTTTATTTTTTAAAATAATATATTTCTTCTCATACTCAGCCAGACAGACAACTAACTGAACATTTCATTTGCCCTGTATAACCTAACTCTACTCTTCTGCTTGCCTGATTCCTCTGTGATTACTATTCTTACCTTAATCAAGATTGCCTGTTTCTAAGCATTTCGAAAAAATTTTACATATCTAGTATTTCAATAACCAAGACTATTTCAGTTAATTATATGCATCCTAATAAGTAAAATACAACAAAGAAAATGAAAGATTGGATTAAACCTGTGTGAATACAAGTCTGCAAAACTGCAAGCTGATACTGAGAATATTAAATATGTGCACAGTGGACTGATCTTGATCACTATATGTGCACAGACAGGTAAGAAAAATGTATGGATTTGTTTTGCCCACCCACCTGTAACAGCTGGATATATTATATATCATAAAGAGCTTAAGAGGGCTGTTGCATCGCTACCACACATATACTTAATTTTATTGATTATTTCTGAGAGCTACTGAATCACTATTTGAGCAAGACATCAGCCTGTATAACGTAAGAGGCAGATAATGTAGGTACTGACAGTGTTATTGTACCCCGTGTATTTCTTGACTTCTTATAGAACATTCATGAATCTCCATGTTTATTAATTGTTGACAAGAGTGCAACTACTGTATTCTTCAGCATATAACTTCATTCCTTCCAACTGAAATGCTAATCATACTTTTTGGGAAAAACAAACAGAACAACAAAACAACACTGATAACGGTATCTAGGTTTTAGCTCTAGTCCGTGTGGAAGTCAAAACAGAACAGGAAATTCTAAATTTAGTTCTAAATTTCAGCAAATACACCAGGGCTTGACTATCATATCGTGGTTGAAAATAACAAATGTACTAATACAGCCCAGCTTGTTAAGACTGTTATAAAAATACACAGAATCACACAGAATGGCCAGGGTTGGAAGGGACCTGAAGGATCATGAATCTCCAACTCCCCTGCCACATGCAGGGCCTCCAGCCTCCCCATTTAATATTAGACCAAGCTGCCCAGGGCCCCATCTAACCTGGCCTTGAACACCTCCAGGGACGGGGCATCCGCAACCTCTCTGGGCAGCCTGTTCCAGCACCTCATCACTCTCATAGTAAAGAACTTCCCCCTGACATCCAAGCTAAATCTTCCCTCCCTCAACTTAAAACCATTTCCCCTCATCCTGCTGTTATCAACCCTTTCAGAGAGTTGATTCCCCTCCTGTTTGTAGGCTCCCTTTAGGTATTGAAAGGCTGCAAGGAGGTCACCCTGCAGCATTTTTTTCTCCAGGCTGAACAAGCCCAGCTCCCTCAGCCTGTCTTTGTAGGAGAGGTGTTCCAGTCCCCTGATCATCTTCGTGGCTCTCCTCTGGACCCTCTCCAACAGCTCTCTGTCCTTCTTGTACTGGGGACCCCAGGCCTGGACGCAGTATTCCAGATGGGGCCTCAAAAGACCAGAGTAGAGGGGGGCAATCACCTCCTTGTCCCTGCTGGCCACCCCTCTTCTGATGGAGCCCAGGATACCACTTACTTTCCAAACTGCAAGAGCACACTGCTGGCTCATGTTAAGCTTTTCGTTCATCAGGACCCCCAGGTCCTTCTCTGCAGGGCTGCTTTCAAGGATTGCTCCTTCCAGTCTGTATAAATGCCTGGGATTCCTCCAGACCAAATGCAAAACCTTTCACTTTGCTGTGTTGAACCTCATAAGGTTCACTCAGTCCCACCTTTGAAGCCTGATAAGGTCCCTCTGAATGGCATCCCTTCCTTTCACCGTGTCAACCGCACCACTCAGCTTGGTGTAATCAGCAAACTTGCTGAGGGTGCACTCGATTCCGTCATCGATGTCATTGATAAAGATGTTAAAGAGCACCGGTCCCAAGACAGACCCCTGTGGGACGCCGCTCGTTACCAGCCTCCACCTGGACATAGAGCCATTGATGACCACCCTCTGTCTGCGGCCTTTCAACCACTTTCTTATCCATCGAGTGGTCCACCCATCAAATCCACGTTCCTCCAATTTGGAGATAAGGATGTGGTGGGGGACCATGTCAAAGGCCTTGCTCAAGTCCAGGTAAATGACATCGGTTGCCTTTCCCTTGTCCACCGATGCCGTCACTCCATCATAAAAGGCCACCAGATTGGTTAAGCATGACCTTCCCCTGGTAAACACAAAGGAGTGTGAAGGCTTGTTCAGCTGTAAGGTTTTATTTGGTCTCCTTTTTGCAAATGTCATTTACACAAACAAAAGATAAGATAAAATGGTGCTCTTACCAATGTAAGAACTAGATCCATTATGACAAAATGTAATGCCAGGTGAATTACAAGTCTATGAATTGTCCTTAAGTCTTTTAACAGTGCCCTACAGGGGTAAGGATGAATCAAATGGATTTTCACTGCCAGTTTCAGTGATTCCAAATGCCACCATCTACCATCAAATCTGGAACACTTTCAGATGTTCCACTGGCAGATAGAAAACATCTGAGAAGTTTTCTGGAGATGTTTGTCTAAATGCAGCCTACTAAAGTCACCCCTTCCAGCAAATATAAACTAAATTCCAGCAGCAATCAGACTGCCCAATACTGTCACACAGTCAAAGTCTTAACTAATGTCCATCATCATCTTGCAAATGTTTTTCACGCTGTTAAGATATTCAGTAGTAAACTGCCAGATTTCAGCAAGAAAAGAGCCATGTTAATAAAATACAGAAGTTTGTGAGTGCTATATTATGGCTGTTTAATGTTAGAGATCAATGTTGCTGTAAATAGAGAGCTCTGTTTGCACTATTTAATTTCCTTTATCTCTAAGCAGTACTAACACAGAATAAATTTTCTCTCAGGTGAAAATAGTAAATCTAAAGAAAGAATCACACTTGCTGATCTGTCCACAATCACTCTCCTGAAACTGCCTTTTTTAAACAGCATAGGATTTGCAGCAAGACTGTACTGCAGTCTAATTGCAAAAGTGTATAATTGTGATGTCAGTGAAGAAAGAGTACTGTATGTAGTCAAACAAATATGCACAGTTCTTAAGTTACATGCATAACAGTTGGAAAGCATAGGAGACAAGCAACATACAGTAGAATGTTCTATAAGTCTGTATCAAGCTTTATTTCACATGTAGTGGAAATGAAACTTTATCATTTGGTGACATTCTCTGTTTCTGATTATTGGCGGCATTTCATCATACAGCACTGTCTGGTTCTTTCAGTACACTAAGCTGAGGCAGACATTGTAGTATAGTATGGTATAAGCACAACTTATTTCATGATTAGTCTGTAATCCCAACGTCTAAGAAATAATACCATTTAGGAGTGTGATAGACATATACTTGAATATATAAACCAAGTATCTGAAGTGGAGAGTCTGCATAGCTGTATCCCACTTCCATTTAATGTGAAATCTTAATGGTAGAGGTACATAACAAAAGGCCTATGCCTCACTGAAATCCTGATAAATCCTCAGCTGCTTAGCTGGCCTTTAATGTACTTTCCCTGGGCTCCTCCAACATTTACAATGCACGTGTACATTTAGGTACATAGCTATCTAGAATTCTGTATGAACCTATATATGTAATAGCTATGTATCATTAGGACTCACTTTTATCAAATTAATAACTAATGAAAATTTCATATAAATTCATTTTTTCAATTTAAAGAATAAAACTCTTCAATTAAAAAGCATTAAAGTGAAAATAAAAGCATAAACTTAAAAGTAAAGAATAAAGGAGAATAAAGTAAAGAACGAGAAGAGGAACAGGGACACGTGACCAATCATGCATGAATAAGCTGATGATTAATACACAGATTCCCCAAAATTGAGATTGTATTTTTTGGCAACAGCATGCTCTTTTGTCTGACCTTTAACAAGTTACTTAAATTCTATCCAACAGATGATCACGTATATAGTGATGATAGCAGTTCCTTTATGTCTCCAAGGAGAACCATCAGAAATGAAGTGGAAATGACCTGCTACTATAGCCATATTATTATAGTGTTGTATCTTTTATGATATTACTGTATTTGCTACTACAGTGTCAACAGATAACTGAGTTTAAGTTTGCTGGTGAAAAAATGAATAATTTATAAATATAGATGTACAAAGAAAGACATATTATATTTGTTGTTGCTTTATGATGAACAAGGAAGTTTAGAGATTATCTCCTTATAGGTTTTTTTTAAAACATTTTAAAGAATAATTGAAGGTATTATCTATACTACCTTTGTAATACGGTCACTGTAGCAAATTTTCACTTTATAAGTCACTTTAACCTGTGTAATTCTGGGTAAAAGTGAAAATTTTCAAATAGATTTATATGTGCTTTTTGTTTTCATTGAGTTTTGTCTACCAAATATCAGTTGGAAGCTGAACTCACTCTTAGCTTATCTTCTTTGTTATATCACATCAAAGTTATCCTCATTCCTTTCACTGAATAATGACTGAATAATTCTCAATTCATTTATTTATGTTTTCTTGAATTATTCACCACTGTCTTTATTCATCAGTGATCACTGCCTTGGTAATTCATTTCTCCAATTTCCATCCTACCCTTTTGGTTATGTGTACAACTGTAAGAAGTCCAGGTTCACAGAGAGAATCTGAGACCAGATTGAGGCATTACAAGTATATCTCCAGATGATGATTCAAAGTACAATCCTGAATTAGAAACTGATGAACTTCAGTTGGGAATCTCAATTCTAAGTTTCACAACCAGATCTGATAATCACTAGAAGATAAAATACATCAGTATCTCATCCTCAGTAGTGGATGGACGTTGCTGCAAGTTAATGCTAGATCTTGCGAAGCACTGAGCACTCCCCAGTCACAGAACTGAATGCACTAGAGTAAGTTTCAAGAATTACTTGTCCTCTTGGGAGATTATTTCTTTTCTGTTAAGCTAATAAATATTACACTATTTTATCTGTAAATCTTAAACTTGTATTTGCTTGAAGTTGTTAGTCTACAATTTGTATTTAGTAGTTAAATAGATATATTTTTTGCTTCATCCTCTTTAAAAAGTTTTTAGATATTATATTATTATGCCATCAAAACACAACTCAGTAACAGATTTGTACAAATAGCGTAATAAATCTAGAGATGCTACATCAATTCTTTTCATTGTGGAGTTTCTATAGAGCAGGATAAAAGTATATAAACTATGATTTGCAGATCACTAAATGCAAGTGCAGCAGTAAATGGAATTGAATGTTCCATTTCATTTTTTCACTAAGCTGAGAAAGATTATGTCACTTACCTTTGTCTCTATTTGTTTGGTGTCTGGATTCTGAAAAAGCAGCTTTACTTTTGTTTTCCCATCATCTGAAGAGCCTTTCAGCTGAGAGAATTTAAACCTCCACAGTACGTTCTGAAGAGAAAGAAATTTGATTAAGGACTTGTTACACAGTTACCTAAAACTACAGATAAATGATTAATGGTTATATATTAAGATAAAGCATTAGGGCAGTAAACACAAGCTGGCTGCAGAGCAAATAAAATTAACAGCTTTGCATCATGTCTGAGAAAAAAAAGACATGATATTAATACACACTAATTAAAAAAAATATGGAAATTCTCTGAAATTTGAATGATTCCATTGCCTACATGATATAATTTCAATATCCATGACAAAAGATTATTTCTAGAAGTATTCATTAGGATATTTTTATCCTAATGAACACAATTTCACAATTTCATATCTTGATCTGTCATCTTTCAGCTGGCTCATCTGCACAATGTAGGTAAGAGTCAGACATTGTAGTGCTCAATATACCTTGGTCAAAAAGCATTTTTGAAGTGGTTTGAAATCCAAAGATAAATATGCTAAATATCCTATAAATATGCTATATTTATTTAAAAAAAAAAAAATCTTGGTCTTGCAAATTATAGAAGATATGTTCTAAATTACACAATTGTTTCTAAAATATACAGGAACTCTAGAATTCTTGCAAGTATATGCAGCACTTACAGTTGCTGGCAAATCACAGATTGACAGGAATTTTTTAATTGGTATGGGGATATTTTTCAAAAGTAAATGCTAGGAAACCGTGCTTTTGAAATCAATATCATCTTGCGTATTTGAATGTTTTCTATTGATACTCTACAAATATATAATTACAAAAAATAGCTAACAGACTGCATACAAACCTTCTGCTGATGTTTTCTTAATATCTATAATGTTAGTGAAAATTTTATTTATGTGGCAAAATGTGATTCAGTCTCCGGACAGTGCTGATGAAACAATTTAAATTCTTTGAAGGCCATTTCAAAATCACACAGTCAGAAAAACTTGGCTTTGTTCCATTTTTCAGTATACCTTACTGCAAAATACTTTCTTCATGTGGGCCAGCGATATCTTCATTTGGAAATTTTCTTACTTTTTATCTGTGAATTTTTCCAATATTCTCTAGATAGCATTGGATTTGGAGCGGTTTAGCTGCTTTGTGACTCAGATGTCATTACAGAAACATCATTTCTTTCCATATGACTTTAAACAGATATTTTCACTACCTGAGAGCAGAGACATTCTGGTGAGTTTAGAATTACTCTGTACACAGTGTAATCCTACCATATAGTTAGTAAATTCAAGTTTGCCTTACTCATTAGTACTTTGTTATTTCTTCACAACATTGCCAATTATTACAATAGAAACCTTGATATCAATGGTGATAATAAAAAAATTATTATTAACATATCCTCACTGTGATTAATCTTGGTGCTACCACAGTGGAGAATATAAGAAATATCAGACTGAGAGATAATTAGGATAAGAAAGAGAAAACAAAGATTTTTTATGTCTCATTAGACAACAGTTTTGCTTTTGTAGTGGATATGGGCAACCTGAATCAAGGACAACTCATAAACGTGATAATCACTACACAAAATGACAACAGCCACCTCATAGATTCCAATGATTTTCTTCATGATCTTTAGAATCCTACTCTTAGTTTGAGAGAGAATGCCCTATAAACAAAATAATTATTTGTACACTTGTTTATACAAAAAACCAAGGCATGAAATTTTAATGAAATCTCTGACATCATCTTCTGGTTCCCTGCAGACAGGAACATCACTGCCGCTTACTACAGCACTGTGAAGTTGTTGAAACTTTACATTAATAAACAAATTTTAACTGAATCCAGAGGGCTTGATTGGACTGCCTGAATGGTATTCAAATTTTAAACAGGTGTATATCTAAATAGTAAAGATGAATGCTCACTATATACTATGACTTCTAAGAGGAGGACAAAACAAGAATAATTTAGCAATAACAGGCATTGCTGAAGTCCATAGTTGACATAGAGGGGAAAAGAGATGGCTTTGGAAGGCAGAAGAATATGTATACTTTGGGATCTCTTTATCTTGGATGCATAGCTGCAGGCACAGTGGAAGGGCAGATGAATCAGGTAAGCTAACTGATAGAGAAAAACTATATGATCAGATACAAAGCAGCTGCACTGCAAGATGTCTCTGTGATGTACCCCATATCTGAACGAGTTAGTCCCATGACAGCCTCAGAACACAACACATATGAAATGAAGTAATTATTTCAAATATGTTTGACAATTCTTCAGAATTGTTCTAATGAAGAGTTTTCTAAAAGATGCATAAACTCCTAGGGAAAACTTCTTGCCCTTTTTATTTTGTCATTTGTAATGCAGAAGGCTCTCCTTCAATCTCTTTACAAACTGTAATAAAGAACATTTTTAATGAGTAAGTGAGCTGATTGCCCAAAATGTGTGATCCAGGCTTAGAGTTGTAGGTCAGACCAGGAGACCGCCCTGCATTTTAATAAGCCAGTATGAGCACCTGCTGCGCTGTAAGATTTTTTTTTTTGCATCAAAAGTTCACCTTAATTTGAAATTCATTGTCTAGAACATATATTTTTTTCAGCAGAATTGCTGTGTCCCTAATGAAATGTTAATTACTTTGTTACTTCAAACTTATTCAGTGTTGGAAAGAAATATTCTAAAAAACCTAAGATTGTGGGGCAACACCATCAACTTCAGCTGACATTAATGGGCAGTAAGAATTAAGTGTAGAAACTGCTCATTATTGCTTCACACATGCTTGGAGACACAGAGAACATATCCATCTCTCACCAAGAAAAACAATAAATGCATATGAGCTCTCCAGAATTTTTCCAGTTTAACAAGAGAATTAATATGTCTAACATTATTCTTTATTTCTCTCTTAGGACTTCTGCAAGTCTTTTACTGTCCCACATCATATTCTTATCTCTAAATTGGAGATACATGGATTCAAAAGGTAGACTATTCAGTACATAAGAAGTTGGTTGGATGGTCACAGGGTTGCCATAGAGATACTGGACCCCAGGGACTGGTCTAGAAAGGGTACCATCTGGAGGGAACTGGACAAGCCTGAGAAGTAGGCTCACCTGAACCACATAAGGTTCCACAAGGCTAAGTGTTGCACTTGGATCAGGACAATCTCAGATATGTCTACAGACAGGGAGAAGAACTCATTGAGAACAGCCCGGCAGGGAAGGTCTTGGGGATCCTGGTGAATTGAGAACTTAACGTAAGACAGTAGCGTGCACTTGTAGTCTGGAAGGCTAGCAGTATCCTGGGCTGCATCAAAAGAGGGGAGGCCAGCAGGGAGAGGGAAGGGATTATGCTCATTTGCTCTGCCCCATCTGGAGCACTGTGTATAGGCTTGGAGCCCCCAGTACAAGAAGGAAGCAGAGCAGTTAGAATGGGTCCAGAGAGGGGTCATGAAGAATTTCTGAGGGCTGGAGCCCTGACTTTTTACATGGTCTGACAGTGATAGGATAGGGGAAATGCTTTAAATTAAAAGAGGGGAGATTTAAGTTAGAAACTAGGAGGCATTTTTTTGCTCAGAGGTGGTGAAGCACTGGAACAGCTTGCCCAGAGAAGCTATGGATGCTATGTCCCCAGAGGTGTTCAAGGCCATGTTGGATGGGGCCCTGGGCAGCCCTGGATGGCAACCCTGCCCACAGCAGGGAGTTGGAACTAGGTGGTCTTTAAGGTCACTTCCCAAGCCATTTTATCATATTACAAAAGCAAAGTTTGTTTGAAGCCTCCACAACATCAACTATAATGATGGTAGGCACACTGGTTTAAAACCAACTCTTTCTATAGGTAATACTTTGGTTCTACTAGTAGAATTTCTACATACTATGAGATTTTAATCATGAATAATTTTCTGGTCTTGTGAAAATGACTATCAACAGAGAAGTTCACAGTTCTCAAGGAGGAGTACACTAAATCAATCTTCAGATCTAAAATAAACATTTTATACAGTCTAAATTAATTAGACAATTACTGTCTATACTTAATTTGTGGCTATGTGGAAATTGTGCTATGAAGAGTACAATTTTAGAATGTAGTATCACCAAAGGCATGGAAAAGTATGCAAGTATATTCTGAATTTTCATGTTATTTATAGAATAGCACATACAGCACAAGTTGTCTAAATTTCCATATAACAATTATACTGGTTATTATTTCTTTGCGCTGAAATTTCAATATATTTGTGTAATTGAGCCAAAAATACAAAAAATGCCAACATATAAAAACTAGATCCTGCATCAATATTTCAAAATGTATTTTCTTTTAAATCAGAATGACTAAATGAATTTCTTTAATATATATTGTAAAATCATTTCAGTAGTTGCAGACTATATTTTAGAGGACAGACCTTATACTAAACAGCTGTACTAAGGTAGAAACTTCTTTAAGTGTAAATTCATTTTCACGAGGAAACAAATCTATAAATTCACAAAAAATGATGACAGCTTTTATTTAAAATAGTAGAATTATAGATATGGTTTGGAAGTTGTCATATGCCATAAACAATTCCCTATAGTCCTTTAAAAGCCACTCAGTTTTGCAAGAAAAGTGAATTTAATCACATAGATTGAATTTGAAATGTATTTGCTCTTTTTCTGTTCAGTTCTGATATAGCCTAAATTTCTTATGATGGAAGAATAATTCATTCTATTTTATATCTGTTGCTTCAAAACAAATAGAATGTGAACAAATAGGTGAAAGTTCAATATTTTTCATGACTGGTAATCTTTTCAAAATCTGGACGTTTCTCCGTTACTAAGAAACCAAGTTCTCTGCTACAAATAACCTTCTTTTCCTATTATTGCTTGAAAAGGAAATTACTTTTATACATATATTTATCCAATATCTACTTTACATGCTATGGCACAAATAGATTACCCTCGTCGAGTCCCAGACTGACTGCACTTCAGTAGAGCTATATAAACAAAACATACAGTATGTTTGAGAAAGAAATACTCCACATTAGTATAAAAGATAGGGTTACTGATAACTTCAAGAACACTGAAATAAAGCTGAGTTATGTTTTCTTCTCTTTTTCTTTTTCTTCTTACCTTTGTTTTGCTGTCAAAACAGGTAAATCCCAGAGCAAAGTCAACTGTGAAACACAGAGTATCCCCTTGCCAACTGCACATATACGTTTTAGACTGGAAAAAAAAAACCATGAATTTTGAGAGAACAACCATCAACTTCACATATCACATAATAATAATACTTTATGTGATTTTTTTTTTTGTGTGTGTGCATGAAAAGACAACTAGCTAACAGTACTCATATTACTTTACAGTATTTTATATTAAAGCTGTCAAAAACTTCTGACTAAATTCATAGCAGGTCTGTGAGATAGAGAGGAACTGCAGGTCTTTGTACTGGATCACTCTTCTCAAAATAAACACTATATTCTTGGGAACCATCATTATAAAATGCTACATAGAAAAAAGTACTGACTATTTCAAAACTTTTGGAGAACTGCTTAGACCTCACGTATGACTTCTCACATCATTTACAGCGCATGTGCAGGTACAAGTGCCTCAATGATTAGTGACTGCAATCTAATTATAACAGTTATCTGACTTCTTTATTTCTCCGTCTGAAAATTTGAAGAGAAGCTTTTACCTTGCAACATTTCTTCACATGTATGCTTGAATGACTGAAAAATGCCAGCTGATTCTCTTGGCCTGCATTTTAAGAATACCCGGCATCTTTGCTGGATTTTGAAAGCATAACAGAATGTGTCTGCTGCTGATGTCATTTGAAAGAGTATGATGAGCATTAAAGTAAATAGTAAAAAGCCACTCAGCAAAAAGTCAGCATGAATAGAGATAGATCCTGCCTTCAGCTTCTCCCTATCTGATGCTACTAGTCATTTTATACATCATATACATACACACTCTTGAACTTTAATTTTTTTGATTTTATTTTTCTCCTGTTGATATTTATTAAATCACATGTTTGCCTCATCCTTGAACGTTTGTTTGCACGAATTTTTGTATCTGGATTATTTCTTAAATGCCAAAAAATGGCATTAATACAAGAATGGTCTGAAGGAGACTGAAAACATTAATACAATTGTTTAAGGTGAAAGTTGTGCCATGGAATTGTTCTTCAAAAATTTTGTGTATAATCTAGAACATTTGTATTGAGGAACTCCGATGGTTCCCTCCTTCTACTACTTAAAGAAATATTTACAGATTACAGATTTAAGTGCTATGTAGGATTTTGAAGGGGCTGGGAATTAAACTCACATAGTAGTACAGATTAGTATTATAATCATTTGAACAATGACAAATGTACATTATTTCCAACTAAATTACTTTGCTTATTAGTGTTCAAAGCTCATATTATTTGGCACTAAAAAGATTTCAGTAATCAATAATCAATTACAACAGTATTTAAATATTCCCATGTATCATTCAAGAATCATAAGGCAGTATCAAGCACGAGTCTCAACTTATTCTCCATTATTTTCCAACTAAAGAGGTCAAAAAAAAAAAAAAAAAAAGTTTTTTGACTCAGCAAAGCAGTTTTGAAAATATATTAAATTAGATTTCCCAAATGAGTAAGCATCTTAATTGCTCAGCCACATATGGTGATTATTAAAACAAACTATTCATGCATAATTAGCCTGGAGATTTTACAAATATTCAATATTTGCAAATATTGGAACTGTTTTAAAAACGATTGGCAGACAAATACTAAAGACAAACAGTCTGTGCTGCATTGTCACTGTGATAACCATTACAAATAAACATATCACGGTTTATACTTACAAACAAACAAATACAAAACACGAATAGTTTTTTATTTACAACGGAAGTTGCTTGCATTTTGCCATACAGGGAAGAGATTGCAGTTATTAAATTTAAAAGCTTGCCTCTGGCATATACTCTGACTTTAAACAGGTTCTCAGATAGCACTGCTACAAGGATCCTCATCCCTGCTCATTCACACTGGTACAGAACACTATGCTTTCTCATTCCAGCCTTTGCAATTAACTTGCCATACATTTGCAATTATGTGATTACCCTTTGTTATTGTTTACATAGAAGTTTAACAATAGAAATCTGGGTTTAGCTGTCTTCTATTGTAATTCTCTAGAAAAACAAAAAGAAAAAAATAAAAAAAGGTAGTACTGCATATTGGCATACTAGTCAGTGCTCTGCAGGTGTATTCAACAAGAGAACTCACAGCTTAAGCAACACAGAGGAAAAACATAGGTTATTTTAAACAATCTTCCTTACCAAATGGAAATGAGATTTTTTCTGGGCTTAGGTCCAATCCTGGTTTATCACAGAGTAGTTAAATATTATCAATAGAGATAGATGAGAGGTATCACTTAACGGTACACATTAAAATATTTTTCTGTCATACAACTCAAACAGCCACATTAATTTTAACAACACAGCTTGTGTTTAAAAAGATTCAAAACATTAGGAAACGTGGCATAGAGACATTTTTTAGCTAGCACTGCTTGAGTAGGTGTAAAAGTTTTCCAGTTATAATCTTGGTGTCTCTGAATATAGTCTGTAGGACGTAGACTGTGAGTTTAAAACTGTTTTGATTCTTTAGTAAAAGAATTATACCATTAAAAGGAAGGTGTCACGTTTGAACTGTGTCAGATCAGAAAATGGTAGTATATATGCCAGAAGAATCCAAGCAAAATTGAGTTTTAGAATGATCATGCACAATTTGTAACAGAAGACAATTAAAGTGCTCTTTGTATTTTTTTTTTCAGATATCAGTATCACAATGCATATATGTTTATTTCACAAAATGATCATTAATTTGACAATGTGACTGCAAATAGGAGAACAGCATTTCTGACCCACAGAATTTGTTAGACCTCTTGTGTCTATTCAGAAGTAGAATGAAGGTATATTTTTGGCACTGGTATCTGTCCTTCCAGGTCTTGAGAGACTTTAACAGTTGCTATTTGGGTGCCCTCACCATCTTTCCCATAGATGTAGAGGTTTCCCAGAAATCAGCTTTGATCCATCCTACTTTATTAGCCAGGATCCTGGAGCTTGCCCTCTTGATGGCAGGTTCAATTGTAGGTTTACTGTAAAAGTGACAGATGTCCGAGCTCCTTCTTTGGGCAGTTTTGTGTTAGATTGTGTGAAAGCATCATATGGAAGTATAATATCCATATGAAAACAGTATGTACATTTTACCTATATATACATTCGTTATAATTAATTTTATAATTAATTTTAAGTTAAAATATGCACTGTGCTTCTTTGTAGAAATATCATCCACAAATTGTGAAAATCTTAACAAAACATTTACTTTGCTTAGAGTAAAAAAAAATATTTGCATTCAAATTAGCAACATAATTTTATTAATCTATTTTTTAACATTATAAACATCATTTTTTTTTTTTTTTCAGAGACAAGTCATCCCAATTATATGTAAAATAAACATTACAATTAATGAGAATTCACCTTTATCTGGATAGTAAGAGCAATATACATTCCAGATAGTATAAAACAGCCATCATCATGCGCTTCTGGTCTTTTTTTATTATAATAATTAACTACTAGTCAATGTATATAGAACCCAATAACAATAATTCATGCTTTTTGCACTGTTTACTTAGCAATGATTCCCAACTCTGATAGAGTTAATGGCAAAGCTCTAAGTCTTCAAGATTTACCTGTCAATGAATGTTGATAAAAATATAGTGATCAGCCTTATATAGATCAAAATGAAATAAAATAAAATAAAATAAAATAAAATAAATCAATAAATACTTTAAGCAGCTTTTCCTACTAAAACAGTTGACTTGTTAACAGAGCACACTATTTTGTAAAGACTTAAGGAAGTGTGCTGTATACAGATGAGGACATTGGAATTTTTACTGACCTATTTTACTGGTCATATTTTATTAGAGTTTAACGTAATAATTGAATTTAAGTGTAAAGAGTTTTCCTAAGAAATCGATTACTAGTCGATGTATTAATCATATTAGTAGAAAACTCCTGTGTTGTGTCTTTGTACTGGTTGAATTTTAATACTGATTCTACTGATTTTGGCAGAAGTTGTGTCAGCTCAATTGTTATTGCCTTAGAAAATAAGACTTAATGTGTTTACATTTTAAATGGTGTCTTTCTCAGGACACTGCGATGCTTGGAACTTTTACGTTTAGGTCAGCTATTACAATATGGACCACTCTTAGTAAAATCACTGTCATACAATAGGTGGCCTAAATGAAATAAATACCTACGTTATCTAGCCACTGGTAATAGATTGAGCTTCCTCATCTCTGTCATTGAGCAACAGTTTTGCAGTTTTTTAGCATCTGTGTTTTTGTGTTGTTTTTTTTTTTTTTTTTTTTTTCTTCAGAAGGAAAGAAAGTTATGACTTTGTGAAATGAATGCTGCTTTACAACTTAGAGATTGCCTCACAGATATTTCCACATACCAGAAGCAGATTCTCGCTAATCAGGCTGGAATCATTCATCTTAGTGAAAATCTACTAGTGGACTTCAGCAAAGGAGCTGACTTGTTTTTTAAGACAGTTCTTCATTATAAATTAAACGATCTTTCTTTCCTAGTGATTGTAAATTTCTAAAATACTACTAATTTTGCAGTTGAGAGACAATTTCAATTAGAAGTACCTACAGGAGACATCAGTTCATTTCGAAAACAACTGAGCAATTCAATTATTTATTATCAGAACAAAATTAGGTTCTTAATCAATGCTTCAATAGGAATTTTGGTTTTCTACCATAGTATTAAAAAAAAAAAATAGGGGGAGAAAATAGAGAATGCTCACTTTTGAAAGCAGAATGTAAGATTTTAAAATGCTAAAATCATATTCATCTATAAATTCAAACCTCCCTTAGAGTAACTTGAATATCTTCATCCTTATTCAATTCTGTAATATCCTCTGGAAAACAGTAATAAAATTATATTACACTACATCACTATTAACTAAATCTCTGTATTTATAGATAAGTAAAAATATATTCATATAAATGTAAGGGTTTCAATCAAACTTTTAATATGGATCATTTGTAATTTTAAGAATGCCATTTTCAGAAACACTGGTATAGCAACATGAAAATCCACATTTTATATTTATCGTGTTTAAAATATAGAACAAGTAAAGAAGAATTTCTTCAGTATCATTGTAAATCAGTTCTTATTGTAGAAAATGAATAAGATTTACAGTGTTTGAAGTGCTGAATTATTAATATTTTTTATAAATACAGCAATCATTTTTACAATTATATTTACAACTAATGCATACAATTCTCTTCATCTTTCTTTAGATTGTGAAGAATGTGGGTGGGTTTTTTTTTGTTTGTTTTTGTTTTTGCGTTAGCATGAAAATGAATTTGAATTTAATAGTATTTGTAATGATAAGCAATTAAACTGGAATTGTAATAACCCTTCTGTACAGAATGGAAACAATTTAAAGCTTAATTGTGTAATTAAACTGACTACTTCTGGTAACAAACTGATAACGAACTTCTAATGACCCTATGAATCTAACTTAATCTAACTGCTATCTATTATTTCACCTCAATTTAAATAACGATATTCAGTTTGTTTCAGAAATGAGAATGAAGTGTTGTCTGAAAATAGTAGATGATGGCACTTCCATTATTAAAGGTATTCCTAAATATAAGTCTGCTTCATATATGCTTTGTTATCAGAAAAAAAAAAAAAAAAAAAGGTAGCATTGCCAACTGTATTTAACTTTATATACATTATTCAAATCTCCCGTTTTACTCATCTTCTTAGTTTACCATGAAGAATTAACAGATCTGTGGGCAAAAAAAAAGTCAATTATTGCTTATTCAGGTTGCCTAACTTCTGCTACTTTTTTTTTTTTTTTTTTTTTTTTTTTTTTGTATGTTTGTTTTAACACTTTTTAATTCCAAAATACACCAGGAACAATCATCATGTTTCTTTTGACTGCAGACTTGCTATGATATTCAAAATCTTCTATACATCTCAGACACTAGTTAGAAGAGCCAGGTTACCTGCAATTCAAAGATGAGTGGAAAGATACCACAGCCCTGCCAGTGGGGACACAGACTCTAAGATCCACTCTGATTACATCAAACTTGGGTTGTAACAGGATTAATTCAAAATGTCACTGGAGAATGACTAGAAAACAACTCTAGTGTATTGTGCCACAGGGAACTAAACTTTTTCTTTGTTCTGCCTGGTTCCAAACACCACAAGCTTCCTTTAAATCAGTTTTCTCTAAATCTAAAACATTCATTCATCAGATTTTTTCATTTCATATGATTAAAGAGATGTAGACGGATCTGTTTGGAAGCTTCCTTGCAACTTGGTCACTATACAGTGGCAACACACAAACTACACATCACTGACAGGTGCATTCCTGTTCTTAGTTGTTTGAATGCTCATCTCTAACCATAAACTGCTTTATAAAGGTTTTCAGCTAAAATATCATTTCCCCTAGAAACAACAAACGATTAATCTAGAATCCAACTTGAAGCATAGGTGTGCCAAGTGTTGTTCTGACATGCAGGCATTTAGAAAAAAAAACATTGGTCACACATAATCATTTCCAGTTGTTCTTTTATGAAACTATCAGACTACATGATAAAATGTCTTATGGAAGTGTATGCATCAATCGCTCTTCTTGTGCAATGTATATTCTTATCTAGATCTCAAACTGGTTGGGATAAAACCTTTGGTCCACAAAATAATGCTAACTGGTATTCCAATGCCTCTCTAATTATATAATAGTTCAGAACAACAATTGTCCTGCTTCATCACAGAGTATTATACTACAGTATAATTACTAGAATCTCATCCAAATGTTATTATTCTGATGGATATTATTCTGAATATAAACATTAACATCTTTATCGATGACACAGACAGTGGGATTGAGCATACCCTCAGCAAGTTGGCTGATGGCACCAAAATGAGGGGTGTGGTCGACACAACAAAACTTGTTCTTGTGAATCCTCTCAAAGTTTTTTTAACACAAATAGGTAAAATTATGTAATAGTACAAAACAAACAGCAAGTAGTTGGTAGGAATTAGAGAACTGCACATATTAATTCCTCATTTATACAACAAACACTTTTTGTTTCAAGGAAGGCAACTTAGGTTAGAAATGACTTAAAACCAATGAACTGATAAAATCAATGACAAAGTAATACAAAGAAACTTCAAAAGATGAATAGAAGAGAGCATATTAAAAAGTACCCACAACCAGACACATGAACAGAAGCAGTCCATTAAGCAAAAAGAGAAGCAGCTGAGGAAAGTATATTGTGTAAACAATTTCTTCAAAATAATTAGAGGATTTTTTTTTTTTTTTTGCTTTAACCATCAATAGATCAGTTTTAGATTAGATCCTTACAAATATACAGTAAATGGAAGAAAATGTTAAAGCATGGAAGTAGGAAGCTTGTGAACTAATGATACTGTAATACATGCCACTTTCATGCCTGTCATCTTTCATAACTGTGGAACACTGCTCATAACCACAGATAAAATAGAGATTGACATAACAGACCAATATTGAAATGGAACTCATTGTTGCATACAGAATAGAAAAATAATTCTTTTAAGCGTTGCTACTTTTTAAAAGAATTTTACTCATGGAGTTTTAGTACTACAATATTTTTAAAGAAAATTGAAAGCTTCATTTAGGACTCTGACGGAAGTAAAACTCTGGGTTTGTGTGTGCACAATTATTCCCAATAATCATTCTTGCATTTATCCAGGAAAAAACATAATCAGCAACCATTTTTGAGTCACAAGGAACCTAATTTTACATTTCAACATTAAGAATCTCATTTGAAGAAAAAGCATACAAAAAAAAAAAAAAAAAAAAAAAAAAAAGGATGAAATATCCAGAGAAATAGATACATGTTAGCTCAACTACTAAGAGTGAAAACCTGCCATACATTTATGCTTGTTATACTATTATACTGTTCTTGGATTTCCAAACACTATTCACATTGCATGGATTTATGTGAAATATTAAATCATTTACAAGAAAAATGTTTATTGTCATGTTATTTTAATGCATTTCTCTGACAGGAGGGATCTGTATCATTCCAGAAACATGAATGTTACCCCTATCATCCCTTATGTGTGGGGATACACTCATACTCCTGTCCTCAACTAATGCATGCCTATCCTGACATGTCAAAGAATTAGTAAGAAATCTAGTAAAAGTGATAGAATTTTATTTTTGAAGACTACAAAAAAAAAAAAAAAAAAGATAAAAGAAAAATGATTTCATCTGATAGAGCTCTCCACTGTTGAGGATCATAGAATCATAGAATGGCCTGGGTTGAAAACGATCACAATGATCATCTAGATTCAATCGCCTCCTTTGTGCAGGATCACCAACCACCAGACCAGGCTACTCAGAGCCACATCCAGCCTGGCCTTGAATGCCTCCAGGGATGGGGCATCCACAACCTCCTTGGGCAACCTGTTCCAGTGTGTCACCACCCTCTGTGTGAAAAACTTCCTTCTAATTTCCAACCTAAACCTCCCCTGTCTCAGTTTAAAACCATTCCCCCTTGTCCTATCACTACCCACCCTTGTAAACAGCTGTTCCCCCTCCTGTTTATATGCTCCCTTCAAGTACTGGAAAACCACAGTGAGGTTTCCCTGGAACCTGCTCTTCTCCAAGCTAAACAAGCCCAGTTCCCTCAACCTTTCTTCATAGGAGAACAGGATGTCAGCTTGGAGGCTTGTTTGCTGGAATTTGTGAGTGATGACTGAATTTCTAGTTGTGATTGAGAAAATGTCACAATCTACCTTTATCCACTGCAAAGATGATTATTATCACCAACCTTAGGAAAATATTTCTTAACAGTGCTTTTTCTGCCTTCCAACTTCCTATTTCCCTACTTCTGCTGCATTTCTAATGCCCCTATCAGTCCAAGTTATACTATCAATTACAATATTTTTTCTAGGAAGAAAATACAGATATCTCTACACAAGGATTTAAAAGAACTTCACCTGCTAGCACCATTTGCAAATACATTAATTTATTTATGATCACTTAATTTCACAGTTCTGCGGTAGGTTCCTGTTTGTAAGTATTTGCAGCTTGAAATATGACTTTAAGACAGCTGAAGAGGCAGTGATGTTGTGAGGGGAATTTCTTCCTACTTTATTGCATTCTACCTATCATTTAAAACAGCTATTAAAAAAAATGTTTAAAATATCATACCTTTGAATATGTCATAGAACATTAAGATTTCTTTTCCAGAAATACCATTTGTATGAAAGTATCAAAAACAAAGAACACATAGAGTTAAAAACAGCATTGCCAAAGAAAAAATCCAAAAGGCCCTAATAAGCTAACAGTGTGAAGCCACATTTAAATAAGAATGGCTAGACTGATATAGTGACATTCGACTGCCACCATGAACCTTGCCCAATCATTTATGAATAAAAATGAATTTCTTGCTGCAATTATGGTCCTTATCCAAAAGAAAGAATTTTTATGGACAATCTAACCTAGAGGTTACAACAATTAATTTCATGAATACTGAAATGTCAATTCTCTCTCTATGGCTGGGATTAATCTACGTAATGTTGATTTGCAGCTCATTCATGCTGCTCTTAACATCTATCTGAAAACCAGGACATGCAGAATTTATGTTTTGAAGGAAGAAAAAGAATAATGGAGTCAAAAAGATTTTCCATTGCTGGAGAGTAACCACTTTATATTCTACTCACAATAAGGTTTTCAGCAAACATGAATATATACAACTGAGGAAGAAAATTAATTTGAGAACACACACATGGAGACCTAAGCATTGTAATCATGATTTTAATTGAGTGCCTCTAATGGAGGTTTCAAATAGGTTAAACCACGGCTGGAAGAAACCGTGGTTTCTTCCAGAAGAAACAAATCACCTTTGTTGGTGTAGATTTTTACATGTGGCATGCAGGTTCTTGATAACTGCTAGTGAAAATGCATAGCTATTGGTGGAGACCATATTAAAAAGTCAGTGCTTTGTAGTTGAGAATTTGCTCTATCAAATGGTATTACTGTGTTCTTATGTGTTAATTGGAATAACCTATGCACTTTAGGGTGAGTGCAATCATTCCTGGACTGTAGTGACCATGTTGTGGTTGAGGCCATGATCTCAAGGAACATGGGCCTGGCAAATAATAGAGTCAAAACTCTTGAGGAGGGAGGATTTTCAGCTTAAGGAATTATTATCTAAGGAATTATTGGATGAGATCCACAGGAAAACTGTACTTAGGGACATAGGAACGGAGTACCATTGCCAGCTCTTCAAGGAAACCCTTCTGAGAGCACAAGCGCTCTCCATCCCCCAGCATAAGAAATCAAGCAGAAGAGGCAGAAAACCAGAATAATTGAGCAAGGACCTGCTGGTTAAATTGAGGGATAAGAAGAAAATAAGAGGCAGAGGAAGCAGAGATATGTGGACTGGGATGAATATATGGATGCCATCTGCACATGCAGAGATGGGATCTGGAAAGCCAAGGTATAGATGGAACTGCATTTGGTGAGGAATGTGAAAAATAACAAGAGATTCTATAGGTATACTGGTCAGAAGAGACAGGCAAAGGAGATTGTACCCTCTGAGAAATGAGAAGGGAGAACTGGCTTCAACAGACAAGGAAAAGGCAGAGTTCCCTGCCTCAATCTTCATTGGCTATCATGCTTCCCACACCTCTCATGTCTGAACCTCTAGGTGGGGTTCAGAGGAAGAACATCCCTCTCAAGAGCAGATAAAGTTAGAGGCTGCCTCATGAGACTGATTGTGTACAAGTCTATTGGGGCTGGCTACATGTTAGGTGGAAATTGTTTACTAAGAGGGTGGTGAGGCACTGGTAAAGGCTGCCCAGAGAAGCTGTGGATGCCCTATCCCTGGAAGTGTTCAAGACTAGGTTGGATGGGGCCCTGAGCCACCTGATCTAATGGGTGGCAACCCTACCCATGACAGGGGGTTAGAAATCAGATGTTCTTTAAGGTCCTTTCTAACTTAAGCCATTCTGTGATTCTATGATGTGACTTTCTTATCTTGCTGATCTAACCTTGCTGATTCCAATGGAAGTGTAGTCAGCACCATGTTAATAGACATACATTTATGCAGCTATACCAGCTACATTAATGTTAAACATCAAACTATCTAACAAGGAGCACACACTCAGGTCTAAAAAGTAATTGGGTTTAGAGAATTTTAGTAGGCAGTAAAAAGTGATGATCCACTGTGTTATTTGAAGAATTTAAGAATTAATGTGACTAACTTTCCTCTTTTACTCTGATTCTTCAAATTTTTCCAGTGTTAACAAAGTCAGCTTTAATTTTCAATTAATGTCATAAAAGCAAACAATTTATATTTTGTAAAATAGACCCATAATGTAAAGCAACAAATTTTAAATTCCATTTAGGCAAGTAGAATTAAGCATTATGGAAGAAAATGTTTAAAGTAGTCTAAAGAACCTCCACAAAAAAATTGTATTTCAGTAGTAAAATGTGTTAATTTTCAGTTTTTTTTAATCAAGGTGAACTCATACATTTGAAAATTCTAATTTCCAAACATTATATACTCACAGATTGTTATTACATCTGAACAGATCAATATTGCCCTTATGAAGCTTTCAGAACCCTTCTATGCATATTCAAATCCTCATTAATGGAGCTTATCAATCCCATGTAATTATTGAACATATATATTATCTAAGTATATTTTATACTTATTTTACTAAAAAAAAAAATGGCTCCAGGATTTAAATTATTCATTACTTACCCCAGTTCTTTGAACTTCCAAGAAAATTGCTCTTTGAAATGATTTCTCCCAAACTGCCAACTCGCTGCCCAGCTCTACATTGAAACAATGACTCTTGCCATGTCCAACCATAACACTGAAACAATAGGGCCTGTGGTCTTCAAAATCGAAGTCTTGATGAATACCAAAATACAAGTTTGCTTGTAGCCAGCAATCGTCAGCAAGCCAGAGCTGAAAGATATGTTTCAGTATGTGATTCTTCATCTAGCAAAACAGTTAAAGCAACATTGTCTTTTGTAAGTAGTGGGTACTTGGATATGTTGTTATTAATAATTATCTTGAAGAAACATTCTGACAATTAAGCAATATCTGCAAAATTCTCTCATTGGTTCTAATTAATGCAACCTTGTAACATATATTCAAAGCTACTTCAGTATTCAAAATTACTGTCAAAATTATCTAAGCAACACATACACAATTTAAAAGGATTTTGTACAATATATTGTTTACAGTGAGAATAAACCAAATTTCCTAATTGTTTGAATACACTTCAAGAGTTGTCTATAAATCTTACAGATGAATATAACTAATGCATTCTAACTGGATTTCAATTTCCTAAACACTCAGGAATGCAATACTCTACCAATTACACAAAGGATCATTCAGGAAACGATCTGAACTTTCAAATATCCCCTAATATCTTCCATTGCTGCTCTGCTACAACAAGGGGAGTGAAATGGGATCCTGCCACCATCTTCAGGATGAAGAAGATGAAAAATTTCACATTAGTCTTTCTTCATAACAAATATTCTTGTAAAAGAAAGCTTTTTACTGAAAACCAAATGTCACATGAAGCTTCTCAAATATTTCAAGTGACTAGCATAGAGAAAAAGAAAACTAAATTAAAAGCTTTTACAGTTGAGTACTTTCAATGAATGTTTTTCCATACATATATTTATATATTTTAATTTCTACTTATCAGGGCCTTTTGCCATGTCCATTTCTCTATAATGATATGGAGCAGAAAAGATTGAAAAACCATGAAAGAATTTGCAAATGGAACCTTTTTTCTCATCTTATAAAATTACTTGCCATCAGAATATTATTTCTCTAGCACTCCACATAAAGTTTGGGAGAGCTGACTCAGGTTAGGCAGATCTGAGGTAAAAGCAGTAATGCTGGAGTGGACATAGCTGGCTTTGAAAAGATCAGAATGTAGCTCTGCAATGGCACCTAAGTCCTAGAATCTTACAGTAAAAGATTCTTTAGATTTCAAATTTATTTTTTCCAAAGGTCCCAGTACTATATCATAGCCTACCAGAACTTGGAAATTCCATGCACATAAAAACAAGCAAACTGGGATTTGAACATCCAATTGTCACCTAAAATATTTTGCTATATGTAAGACAAATGTTTAAAAGCACAGGGTTTTGCATCCTTTCTGTTCTAGATGCACAAACAACCAACTTCACGGGACAGCAGTGAAGATCCAGTTTCAGTAATAAAAAGTAGAGGAAACAAATGATTCATCAGTACATTCTTCCCTGTGTACTGCTCTCATATTCATAAACAGGATCAAAATAACTCATACTGAAAATTTTGTTTGTATTGGTGAATTACTGAATAATGTTAAGCTGGCATATCTAAACTTATCCAATTTACTTGCCTATCTTTTAAATTATGGATATTTGAGGGGATACCTCAGAGGCAATACATAATTGTAGCAGGGTACATGAGACTTTGCTGTCAAAAAAAGGCCCTACAGCTAGCATAGGAGAGAACAGTCTTTAAGCAGTTCAAAGCTACTTTCCAATGCTCCTCTGCACTGGTAAAAAGGTAACCAAATAAAATAAGTGCATATCATCTTGTGTTAAGTACACATGGAGTAACAGGTAATAAGCCTACATCTACTTCAATACTACACAATGAGTAGTACTCATCGTGGCTGTTAGACTAAAATATTTTTGTTTTATATTTTTATACTTAGAAATGTGATGTGTGAAATACTATGCAATAAAAGAAAATCAAATGTATTTAATACAGGCTACTTTTGAAAATACATCTAATGTTATATACTGTTTTTCATTAACAGTTCCAGTAAATACAGAGTATGAAGAAAATTTAGGAGGAAATACATAAGTGGGATCACATTTTCAGTCACCTGGTTGTTACCGTTAAATGTTCATATATATGAATTTTAATTCACATATTTGCATACCTATGTGAATTAAATATGTATTTATATGTATGCATATGCACACAATCCTAAAATACAGCAGAACAGTTATAAGATGCCCTTCCCATATTGGATGCTTATTTTCCATTTTTAACTCTTATTGCTTAATGAACATAAGTGAGACGCTTACAGTTGAGTAACAAGTGCACCTTCCCTTAAGAATAGAAAAGCACTCTCCATCATGGCTTTGCAGTAGTTCTAACCAGCTCCTGGAAATCCTTAAAAACACTCTCCCAATCTGCATTTTTTAAAACATAAACTCCACCTTTTAGTCTATAATGTAGGAACTCTAATCTCTTAAGATTTTTTCCATCTTTTTGGATTAGTTCACTTTGCCTCATTGTCATTCGTATCAAAGAATCAACAGAAAAGAGGTTAAAGTGCTGAATTTGAGCTTTTGCACTTTAGTTAATGTATTCATGAAGACTAGCAATTAAACATTAATTTATTAAAATGTCAAGAACATTAAAGAGTTGAATCTTTGGTAGTTTACTTCCCATTTCCTTTTCTTAATGAAAAAGTACCACAGAATGTGATTTAAGGATAAACTATCTTTGAAACTACCAGAATATTTAAAAGGGGGTGGCTTTCAAATCAGTAGCAACATTTGAAGGAGAAAAATGCAAAAACAAAACCCACTGTGGAGAAAAACCTTTTCAAAAAGCATGAGTATTTGTTTCGTTGTTGCCCAAATTATCTACCTGGAAAATGTAAATTTTAAGAAAATCTAATAAGACAGAATCAAAAATCAGGGTCAGATTCTCTGCTCTTTGTTGCTGTCTCAGTGATGGTCAGGATCTGTTCACACATACCCACGATCAGTCATGGTCACATTAATCTACATTAATGCTACATCCACAAAAGCAGTACTGAGCTCCTGGCTGAGCGCCTGTGCTCTGGAGTTCAGCTCTGGTCTGCAACTCCAGGAGTGTCAGGCTCTTGGTAAGACACTGGCTAAGACCCTTCCCTCTCTCACTTCTGTCATCCCCTCTTGCACAGTGAAAGAAGGCTTACTAGAGTATAAAAGCATACACTGACGGGCTGGAACTGCCACATTTTCACTTACAGCTGCAAAACAGGCATTTGACACCAGGCTCTTTTACCAGCCAGTTAATGGAGTTGACACCACTCTAAAAGGGAGATGTCAGTGCAAGGCTGAGAGCTATTGTTTGCTGTTTTTTTGTTTGTTTGGTTGGTTGGTTTTTGTTTGTTTGTTTTTGTCTGTGTGCTTCTTACTCTGTTCTTTGTAACTTCATTGTGTTTACAATTTATTTATTTTTAAATTACAATCCTCAAAACTGATGTAGGAAATATATCACTGCTGTGGAAAGTCAGTTTGGGACAAGCAGGTTGAGCAACCAGGACACAGAAACTCCATCACTCCATTCTCCAAACAATTTGGTCATTTAATGAAACAGGTAACAACACCCTTTTTGCCGTACAGGGAGGAGTGTTATTGTCATTCATTCTGTACACTGTCCCAGTTAACTGTGTTCAGACAGAGAAGCATCCACAAGAAGTACTCTCTCAACTAAGCAGTTCTCCCTCGGTAGCATTGCTAAGCCAGGATCTGTACCAGTAACACAGCAACATTCCTTCTCCACAACATGAGTACGCGCTCAAAGGAGGAACATCAGAGGGAAGGACAGCAGCTGGTGAGAACTAGAGCTTGTTTGGAATTTTTCAATGAAACAGCATCTCATGGGAAAGGATTTTCTTTTTTATTCCTTGAGAAAGTTTTCAGTTTTACTTTTCTAGGAATATCTTTCATCTAGCTCTATCTTGCCTGCAAAGCTCTTTTTAATTAGCCAATAGAGAACTATACTAACCTATCTGATGCAACTACTTAGAAAATATCTTTTGTAAGTCAACTATTTAAACAGACCAATAGGATTTGCTCTAAGTCCTTCCTTGCTACAGGCTAAACAGAAATATGACATTATCTCTGGATGGTGGAAAAAATAAAGAAATTTCTGGTATGCAAATGGACACCATTGTCCCTTTTACGGTTAAAAACAATTATGATGTTATCAAATTCTGAATGAGCTAAGAATGGCAAAATTGTATACTTCTTATTACTCAAATAAAAGCATCTTCATGTGGAAAACATTCTTCAATACATTCACTTAAAAATCTAAGCTACTAGGAAAATAACATTGTTTTCATTATGATTAGCTGATTGTCTCATCAGCATTTCACGTCTGATTCTCACATGGCAAAAAAATACTCTTCAGTTTGGGAGAACTTAAGGAACTTGCCTATTTGGACCTTAATCTGTTTTCCAGATTCAATTATACTGCAACAGTCATTGCCAAAAGGTTTTATTACAACAAATAAGCTACTTAAATGTCAGCTACCCCTAACTGAGATTAAACTGATCTCAACATCAACAGGAAGAGGCAAGCTTTCTTTACTGTATAATATAATTGTAATTGTTTGGAAACCTACCTTGTGAATTTTAAATAGAACCTCACAGAGGTTATACATTTTTTCAGCTCGTACCCAGTCTAGTGTGCTTACCTATAATATCAAAATACAATATTAAGAACAAATTCTTCTTCATTCTAAAACCATTTAAAGATGAAGAAAATATATAGATTTCACCAATCATTATTCTATCAGATGCTTTAAATATAAGCAAATGTTAACTACATTTAATATCTAGCATTTAAAAAATACTGTCAAATAGCATTCAGTTTCTTCCAGAAGCAGTATCTACATGAGTCTTACTATAATTAAAAGATATGATATAATTAGAGAGATTTCTTTTCCATTATCACTACAACATGATGGAAACCTCTTTGTAATCTCTTTGGTGAGGTACATAATAATATTTATTTTTCACTGCGCTAGCATACAGAACCTTCTCAAACACAGACGTATTCAGCTCCATATCTCAATTTAATAAAAACTTTAGCACCAACAGACCAAGATGTGTTCCTAAATACAGGTTTGAATTGACACACAGTAGGACACCATTATCTTAATATTTGTATTAGAAACAGAAAAGGCTTATGTGTCTCCAATATTTGAAATTAAAAAGCTTGTCAGCTGCACACATAACAAATGAATATTAATAACTGGATTTTGTTTTCTTTTGGTTTTGTTATCTTGTTCACATTATAGGCTATTCAAATTTGACAGCTGGAATGATAGGTGAAGACTTTTCCTTAAGACTAGGTCATGACATACTGTGCTAATCTATTTTCTATTAAAAACAGAATCTAGCCTAGATAGCATAAGGAAAAGAGAACTCATGTATGAAGAATACCAGGGAAATACATATTGTTTTAATTACGTTTTAGAGCAAAATTCTAACTCTTAGAAGTAATAAATAATAAGGTAAAGTAATAGGAATATCTGTATAGATTTATAAAGAATTTGAGTAAACTGAACTCTGAAGCTTTTAACACATGGAAATCAGTTTTTTTGGTGACTGTTCTAACAGTTCGGATGCCTTAAAATACCAGGGAAGATGCAGCTTGGTTTGTTTCCCCTCCCTCACTTTCCAAAGGAAGAGAGCAGATCAACTCTCTCAAAGTGTTAGCCATAACAAAATGTGTCTACAAATCATCTTGATTCTATGGATAGAAGTTAACCAGGAAAGAATGGTGAAATTCTTCACCTGATTATTTCAGTATATATAATAGCATGAATTTCAGCAAGATTCATACATTAATCATGTTGTGTCACATGAACGTGATTTATATTTATATTTTTACTTTCAATGGGATATCATCATCTTCATGGACTCTAAATCTCAAAGGTTCAGAAAACTTGGGTTTTAATAAATGATGATAATCCACATCACAACACCGAAGACAATTGTTGTGACTTCAACTGGTTGTTTCTCTGAGAAACTGTATTTCTCTGAGAGCTCTTGAAAGAGTAAGGTAAACTTGATGCTAGTTTCTGTCTAATCTTATTTGCTTAGGCCTTTTTCACATTAATTTGAACTAATGAACATTACCATTAGTCCTCTTTTGTATGCTTTTCAAAGCAATGTTTCAGAATTTACTTGAATTCTGAAGATGGCAATTATCTCACCTAAATTTAGACAGCAGTGATATCTAACTTGATTGTTAATAAAATCTTAAAAAACTTAAAATCGAATTCTTAGAAATTTAATTTCTATTCACAGGGAAAGAAGAAAACAAAAGCAGAGGTTTCTTCCAGCCCCCACAGCTCCCTTCCATAAGATTGATTGATAAACAAACCTTGGAAATTCTTTTTATCTTCAGTCACTGAAAGAAAGTTTATAACAAATTCATAGTAGATCTTTAACTTCTAGATGATTGGATTTAGATGAGATGAATCATGTACTGCAAAAGGAACTGAAGACCTCTACAAAAAAAAGTTCTGCCACCACTTATTTTCAGGATATAAAGGGACTCATACATTAGGGTCCTCATTGTGAAACTTATCTATTTTAGTAGTCAAGTGGGAAGAATCACTTGAATACAATGCATGCAGTAAAATATGTGGAAGTACACTATGTACTTTCTCATTCTGTTATATAATGAGCAATTTCTCCTTACAAATTAAATCTCAATTACTTAACAATAACTTTCAAAGTACTCAATAAATTTCCTGGAGGAAATTTTCCAGATTTAAATCTAAAGGTAATCATCTAAGAAAATTAATTTAAAGCATTTTTAGATATTATACTCGTCATCTCATCACTTCATAAGATGTAGGATTTTTTAGTCAATTGGAATTGAAAAATTATAAAGCTAATTCAAAAATAAACACAATACTTTTTAAGATGTTCACTTACACAAGTACTGTACATCTTTTCTTGATCATTACCACATCAAAATATCTTTTAGTTTGACAGTTGATGTGAATATAAAATTGTTAAGTAAAATAAAATTATTAGAGGCCAGATTGGATGGGGCTCTGGGCAAACTCTGGCCAAAAATAAGAGTGCCTGATTTAGTGGTTGGCAATCTTGCCCATGACATGGAGGTGAGAGAACTAGGTGATCTCCAAGATCTGTACCAACCCAAGCCATTCTATGATTATATGATAAATAGAACAAGCTTTAGCCTATTACTGTTGACCCTCAAAGGGGATCTTCATGCTTCTTACAAAATAAGGTTTGCAGCTTAAAATTGTGCTTAGTTCACTATTTGATCTGATGCTTATGAAACATAATTTAGTGACATGTTCTATAATCAAGAACAGGTGAGATGTGGCTTACATTTGCTACTTTTTTGTTTGTTTATTTGTTTTATTCCTGTAGATTAGTTTGAATTGTTGTAATTCTTTTGTGCTACTAATGATGGGAAATGGTGACACTGCTGTGCTATATTTTTTTTTTTTTTTTTTTCTGAATGCTTTAGTTTTCTCCTCAATACCTTTGGATTTCTTTCATCTTTTGACTCTCTGTAACCTCTTATGATATTTTCAGCAGAGATAGCTAGTAATCATAGATCACAACCAGCACTTGTATAAGCCAGGATTTTCTTTTTCTGTGTACGTCAGAGAAAGACCATCATACCTAAAGCCAAGTGAAACAGTCTGAATAGCATGGTGTGCAAGGTCACCAGCAGAACATAAATGACATGTTGAGGAATCTTACAGAATGGAAAAAACAAAGAAATACTGGAACCCAAAGAGACAGCTGACATTAATATAGTTTCCACTTTAGAACCACTGTAGTATGCTTAAGTTTAAAATGCTGTTGTCAATAGCTGCACATGATCACAAACGATTATATAATTCTAGTCAACTAGTAAATCTGGAAAGAATCAGAACACTCAGATGGCCAGAGAGATAATAAACATGAACTAGGAAACAAAAACAGGAATCTGAAGTTAAAATTTTAAGACCATGGGAGACTGAAATAAACACAATAAACAATAATACTTACAATAAAAACAGTTACAAAAAGGCTAATTATTCAATTAAGTACTTTTTAGTGCAAGTTGCGCCTCATGTTTCCTAAACAAGCACCACCGTGGATTTAACTACACCAAGCTATTCAAATCTTCTTGTTTTATTTAGTTAAATCAAGTAATCTCAGCAAATATACTTCATTTTAGATGTATGTATAATATATTTTTTCTTAAAAAAAACAAGAATTTAGAATAGGATATAGAAAAAAAAAATTAAATGCAAACTGGAGGAACACTTATTACCTAAATAAATTATGTAGTGAAACCAATCACAAAAGATTTGATTGTTTATTCATACATCAGCACTAAGGATTATACTATGTGTATGGAAATAATGGGCTACATTTAAAAGATACTTTTAAATGTACTTTTCAAAAGCTATTTTTTAGTAGCATCCAATCCACCCAGAAGTAACAAAATTGTAGAGGTAAAAGAGTAAAATACTTCTTGTTTAATGGTAGTTTATTTCACTGCCCTCTTTAACAATGGAAAAAAATGAGTCAAATATAACTCTTAAGAATTATGAAGAGATTTTAAAAAAAAATTATACATGAAGAAATGGTCTTGAGATGAACTGTGATACAGCAGTATAAGATGCCTAAATATGTCTAAACCAACAAAACTAGATGCTACAAAACATACACCAAATAGCAGTCAGATCCTAGCAAGGAAGTGAAGAAAAAAATAAGAATTAGAAAGTTAACCAGAAGCATCCATAATGAAGTCTATGCCCCACAACTCATTGCCACCTATTTCTTGTTAATTCACATTGGCATTATATATAACGTACATTCACAAATATTTGGAAATGACATGGCAATTCTCTCTCACATACAAAATGCTGCTAAATTATGAATGATCCTCTGCAATGTTTTTCAAAGATGAAATAAATAAAATACAGTATATTAGTTTAATAACTTTTTTTTTTTTTCTCCTGTTACTCTCAGGCCACTGTTGCATTTATTCTTTTTCTGAAAACTATAAGCAGGAAATTCAGAGATTGCCCACTTGTCTAATTTCAGTTCTACTTAACCACAGTGAAAAAGACATGGCAATTTTTGTAAGTTTTGCAATTAAGGACAACACAATTTCAAAGGAATGGCTATCTTAAGATTTGAATTTTAAACAGAATACTGAACCACAAGTAAGACATTAAAAATCAATCAGTTCTGTCTTCCCATACATTTATCACATATTCAATAAGAAGAAACAATTTCCGTTTTGTGGAAATTTTTAATCACATAAAAAAAATTATTTTAAGTGACAATTTTGAATGATGCTTCTATTTCTTCCAGTGTATAAATTCAGATTTTCAAGATCTGAAAATTGGCAGAAATTAATCAGATTTTTTTTAGAATGTATTAAAATACTGCTTGTATATTAGCACTTCCAAAAGTATAATTTCTATTTTTGCCATGGTATTTTTCATATGTGCAGTTTTCAGAAGTGTGTCATATTTCAATTATAGCAATCTGTAAACTTAGTCTGCAAGTTTTTAAACTACAGTTAGATGATCCACTTTAGAAGTGCATAAAAAACATTCTCTCATAAGCAACGTTTTCTTGACATTTATTTTTATTGTGATGCTTCCATGCTTCCATACTTTTAGAAGAACCACCTGTTGAAACAGGTTATAAATAGAATACTACATTTCATAGATTTTTTCATATTATAGAATTGACATTTGGTCTACACTTCTCTTGATTTTTGTGCAAGGATAACCACATGTTTCTCATTTTTAAGAAAGTTAGCAGCTGTATTTCCACTCATGATCCTCTACACAAGAAGAAAAAGAGTAAAAATTATATCAGATCCTTTCAGAATCAGTTGAAAAATTATGAGTAAAGACATTACAACTAAAGATAACTATACAATTTGCACATCATCTACTTTGCATACACTACAGTGATTCACTACATTCATTCAGCACAGAAACAGCAATACAATCAGAGCAACATCTCTGAAATAAAACACAATCAGAAACTCTTATCTTGTAAAGATCAGACAAGTTAAAATATTTTATTTTTGTGCCAGAACAATCCCATATTTAATCTTTCATTCATAATAATAAAAAAAGCAAAACTGTAGAAGAAATAATAAGAGAGATACAATTAAATATCTCTAAAAATAGTGAAGAAGTTCTCTGCATGTTTTGTTTCCAGCTACAAAGCTGGGATGTGTTAGAGAACTGGTATCTGGGTGCAGTATTGGCTGGCAGCTTCTTGGGGTTGGTGGGAATGGGGTTTGGCAGGGCAGGGTCTCTCCTGCCAGGGCCTATCCCACCACACTTTGATGGATTGACCCCAGCTTAGTACCCATTCTGCTTATCACTCACTAACCCCCACCTGGAAAAGGAGTAGGTAAAGCAAAATCAAGAAAACTCATAGGTTAAGATGCTTCAGTAAAGGATGGAAAGAGGGAAAAAACAGGTGTTTAAAAAAAAACAAAAAAACAATCACACTCCAGTTCTCCATAAGTAGACCAGTGCTGAGTCAATCTGCAAGCAATGTGTGCTTTTTTTTTTCTTTAAGACAAAAAAAAAGAAAAAAAGAAAAAAAACTCCACAACTTTTCCTAAGGTTTTGCATTTTAAAAAGAGTATTATTACTTGATCATAAAAAGCAAAAAAAGGATTGAAGTTAATAGAAATCCCTGGATTTAGAACTTCAGTCAAGATAAAATGTTACTGATAGTTTCAGCTTATAAGGTTGGAGAGTACGTACTTAGGTAAGGTAAATTAGATAACAGAGTAGTACACAATCAGATTTTTACTGGATCAGGTGTAGAAACTGGAAACTGAACCACTTTATGAGCAATATAATAAAGCTATTTAATTGAAATTGCATTCTAAGTTCACATATTGTTCTCTTGATTTGTTTAAAGCAATGGCACTCTGGAAGGAAAAGATTAAAAAAAAGACGTGAAAAGTAACAGGTCAATCCCTTGCCTGTATACAAAATCCAGATCCATCTACTGTTAGTATGGATGTATCTTCTCTTTAAGAAAAGAGTGACTAGCAACTCATTACATCTATGAAAACTAAGAAAAATTTAATTAAAAATGTTGGCTGTAACTAGCCAACTAACTAACTAATTGATCTTAAAACCTTTAACAAGTAAAACCATTACATTTCCTATTGGGAATTCTTTGAGCTATCCAGGCAAGGTATCATTTTCAGAAGACCTTGAAAGAGGTTAAGTAGCTAAAGCTTATTAAAATTAAGTGGAGTTTACAGTTTTAACTTCTTTTGAAATCTCATCTAACATTCACTTGGTAACAAAAAGGCAAACTCAGACAATAACAAATAGGTTTATATTTACAATGGAACTGTAGGAAAACATACTATATATTTTTTTTTACCGGTGGAGTACTGAAAATGTAGAAGGATGAACCCTTCAGTGCCAGAAACTTGAATTTGTAGAGCTGAGATGAATCAGTTCCTTCAAATCTCTCGTGTACCCATCCCATATGAATGACCTGTGAAAGAAAATAATTTAAGATCAAGGATCTTGTTTTTCAGTGATGTATCTGAATAGGTTAAATCTTTCCACAAGTAAAAGTAGCATCTTAGTATCATTTTCTTCATGCTTTCCTTCCTATCACTACCACACTCTTGAGCCCCTTAATCATATCAAAAAGTCAAATCAGGCCAAAAGCCCTCAAAATAGCTTAATATTTACAGTACAAGTTGTCTGAAACTTGCTCCTATCCCAGGTAGTGAAATTAATAGATCTGTATATACTGTCTGTCTGCACCAACTAATGAGAAAAGGTGGATTTCAAAGAAAAAAAAAAAAAAAAAAAGTAATTATCATAAAATCAAGTGTTCCAAGACAATGAATCTGTCTACACTGTAAGGTTTCATAAAGTTACCATTTTAAAAGTCAGTATATGCATTTCACTTGAGCCAGCAGAAAACCAAGGTGTACTGAAATAGACCAGCCAGAAGTTTATAAACCTACATATAGCGCAGTCAAAACTTGGAAATACTAGAATTTCAGTTTGTTAAACCTCTAAAATACATCTGAGTAAATCACTAGAGTTATCTGAAATTTAATAGCTTTCTGCATGCTTACATCTGTCATTGTTAAAAAAGGGTCTCTGTCACACTAGTTGTCTTACGGTGTTTATATACGTTTTACCTCATGACAGTGATTTATGTTCTGCTGGAATTAAATGTCAATTTCATCAGTTAAAGAAGTTTTCTCTAACAGTATTACAATATGTTTCTTTATATTTCAGATAGATTAATCTTAAGAAAACATAAAATTAAGTAGGAGCACAACCTTTCTTTCTGAGGGAAATGCAAATTTATGAAGGAATAATGCCATATTGTGGTATTAGAATATTATGAATGTAGTTTCTCACAAAAAATGACAACCTAAATGTATACCAAATGAAATCTGAAGTGTTTAAAAGGAGCATATGACCCTTGAAACAAGTGACCCTAAAATGATAGGTTGGTAATCTGAATATTTAGCTATTTCTGAATTTTTTTCTCATTTTCATTTAAGGATACACTTATGAAAAATACAAAAATACAAGGACAGAAATGTCATAACACTTGTGAATATTCTGCTCTAAAGAACACTGCTGGAAGTCTGTGGAAATAAAGAAAGTATTCATTAAATCACATGAAAGCCTCAGCATTTGTTCTATGGATACATTTTGTAAACAAAAGCAAAACCAACAACTAAAAATAAAAACAACTCCAAAGATTTCAAAAATGCATTTTTATTGGTGTGTGTATATGTAACTATTGCTATTAGAGCAAAAAAAGAAGAAAAAATGATAGGGAACAATTAACAGTATAGAAGTACATTCACAGTTTTGTATCATGATAATTTCACATATTTATTTTTCTAGCTATTTATTATATGAAACTAATAGCTTTTAACTATCAAATTGTTTAGGAATAATAATATAGATCAATATGCTGAGCATGACTGCGTCTACTATACTGAGCTCCAATGTTAACGTTCTAAAAAGATCTAAGAAATAACACAATAAATATAATAGTCTTTACAATTCTCACTTTGCTATTGTGTAAATCCAGTAACTCATCAAAATGTTGCATCTGTTCTAATCAGTAAAGGTTTAGTAACAATGAAGGTTTAGTAACAAAATGTTCAGGTATTTTAACATTTTAGCAAAATATGCCACAGTATCACTGATAAATCACTTCAAAGTGTAATAAATATTGCTTTTATCAGCATGATAATATATTACAAAATAATCCATAGAAAAAACAACTATGTCCAAATCATAAGATCCGAACAATATGGTATTCTCCTTTACATTCTGAAAATCATGATTGCTGACTTGCAAATGCATGTAGTTCATTAACCTGTATAACGAGTAAATAATTTACTGACTACACTGAGAAATAAAGGATTTAGCTCACTAATGTTTTCCATTCATCATTATCATCGCTGTCATCAGAATCATCATCTTTTATCCCTAAAGCAGCATTTAGAAAAGAATTTTGGAATTATCCACAATGTCAAACATAAAAACATAATCATGGATAAAGTCTTCAGCTTGACCAGGCCATTCAAAAAGCACCATATATTAAACCAACTACATGACTCATATTGAAAAATATAAGGATATATCCAGGCACAAGCCAAAAATTTACATTCTGTGTACTAGGTCAGAATTTCTTACAAGTTCTTAGCTGAAACTCAGGGCAGGATGGTATGTGAAAACTGCAACTCCATTTGTCAGGTGTGTTTTCACTCCAAACTGTGTGTCATTTTCTGTTATTGAAAATAAAATTTTTAGCTTGATTCATCTAGTTGACAGGAACAAAAACTTGGCCTGTAAGCATAGGTCTTAAGTACCAACCATAATGCAAAAGTCAACCATAACCTTCTTTTGACTTTCTTACACTTAGAGAAAGGGTACTGAATTTCTCTAACTTGAAGTAAAAGATTTCTTTGCAATGAACATATTCCTTTTGCCAAAATTTTCCATCTTTGAAATGGGAATAATATCCTTTACTTATTTTATAGATTTTGTATGAAGACTCTGTCACGGTTGTATTCTTATCTATGTCTGCAATACGTCGGTAGCAGTGCCAAACATTATAGCCACGATTTAGTGTAGCACTTGAACTTTTATGTAATTCTCTTGAGAATGTATTCAGCTATCAACACAGAATGCATTTTCTGGTTAGCTGCAGACATACTTTTGGGCACGTGTCCTAAGTTTTTTGCTGAAATGGAACTGTATTATTATTTTTATTAGTCACACAATACTGCAATCAGTCTTTCTGCAATAGATCAGAATCAGCTTTAAAGTTGATTCTTCACATCAAAAAGAGGTGGTTTTCTTAACTACTAACATCCATAAAGTGAATGTTAAGCTATCCCAAGGGTCACTTGTGGAATCTCTTTCAACCTCAGACAGAAATGAATAATACAATAAATAATACAATAACACATCCTCTAGATTAGATTTTGGGAGAATTCAACTTCTTTTTGATGGAATGGTTCACTGAACTATTACAACATTCTAATATTGTATTTGACTTCTCATGCATTTAAATTCTTATGAAAAAATCATTATGGAATAAAGTCAACTATACTTCCTCAAAAACTATACAGTAATATTTCAGTTACATTTCAAATACACTGCTCTCTATATTAGTCTGCTTAATGGAAACAACTTACAAAACTTCACTTTCAGGAAGAACTTATATAAAAATAAAAAAAACAGCAAACAATATATGATCAAAGCAAACATAATACTAGAACCATTAAAAACATTGAGAACTTTTTTTGTTTCTAAATGACATTATAATTCCCAAGAAATATCAGAAAATGATCAACAGTTCTTCAGTCTTCATTTCCTTAGAAACCTTTACTAAGCTTTGTCCTCATAGCTTGTGGAAGAAAGAAATAATTATATACTTCATAGTAGAAATAAGAAAGAAACAGCCTGCTAATTTGTGTCTTACAAAAGAAAAAATATAACCACAAAAACTTTTTTTTTTTTTTAATGAATGTGTGAAAAAAATCAACAGGTAGCACATCTGTAGATCACCTAGTATCCCAGTGAAATATTAACTGACATCTCAGTACATATATACATTTAAGAAGAGAAATGCAGTACATCTAGAATGCACAAAAGCTTTTTGTTTGTTAGCTTGCTTTACCGTTTTTGTGTCTTTAGGAGAAAAGCAAGGCTTGAGATATATGTAGATTGCTGGATCAGCTAATTGAACAAGATACTCTCAAGAGGAAACAAAAATCAACGAAGATAGCTGAAGAATAATTGCTATTGGAAGATTTCTGGTGAGCTCAGTAGTAATTGTATTACTGTTATTTTTATTGACTGAGGATAAGGGGAAGGCAAATTAGAATGTATGTACTAATAACCATAAGAGTTTGACAGGAAAAGTAAGTATAAATGAAAAAGACAATGGAAAAGATACTAAGTAGTTTAGGTTTTTCTTCCAACTGAATAGAAAATACAGGAATATGACAAAATAGAAAATTAAAATGGAAAGAACAAACAAAAGCACACTGTACAGGTATATGAAGGGGGGAAACATGATAAAAATATTTGGGAGGAAAAAACATAAAGATGATACCAAGTGTATGCTTGCCCCATCCCTGGAGGTGTTCAAGGCTAGACTGGATGGGGCCATGGGCAGCCTGGTCTAGTATTAGATATGGAGGTTGGCAGCCCTGCATGTGGCAGGGGGTTGGAGTTTGTGGTTCCTTCCAACCCAAACCATTCTGTGATTCTATGATAAGGAGAAAAAATATATATTTTTAAAATTAAAGAAGGAAAATAGAATTTCATTTATCAGAATCAGTGTTTGCTTAACTTTTGCATACATATATAAATTTTTAAAAATGCATTTTTTCAAAAGAAAATAGAAAAAAGATCTCTTACTGAGTGGTTTATTAAATGGCTGTTTAAACAGAAGAATAATTTTTCAGTTCAACATTAATCTGTATGGAACAAAAAAACCCAGCTTTAATATTTAATACCAAACTCTTCACGGTTATCTTAAGTAGGTAGGTGAGAATTTAGTTGACTGTCAGTTTGTGCGTGGGAAACTCAGTCCAGGGGGAAAAAAAAAAAACAACAACAAAACAACAACAACAAAAAAAACACTTCTGTTATTTGGATTGAATTCTGACATTTGAATTTTCAATGAGTAATTAGACATTATACTACGAACTACACCACTCTCAAGACAGCTTTCACCTTTCTATTTCCATACTACATAATCAATTTAAGACTACTATCTGAATCTGTGCAGAAAATTACCCACAGATCATCAACGTATTAGCAAGTTTCTACTGTGATCTAATATGCATCACAAAAGTTCCTGTAGAAACAAAATGAACAGCACTCATTATGAAGAGACTTAACAAGTCAGTAACAAAATGTAATCCAATCATAGCAGATAAATGAAACTTATTTACACTTATTATTTTCCTACAGCAATAAGAGATCTCAATGTTGTAATGACTCCAAACTTAATGTGTTACATTTAATAAATCCATCAGTACCTTTTGTATATAGTACCTATAGTTAAATTGTTACAAAAAGTAAATGAAGCATAACAGTCAGGAGGGAAATAAAGAAAGTCAAGTAGATCTCTGATGTATGAAAAATCAAAACAGATGGTACACTTGTATTATTAAAGTGAGATAAGAACCTATAACAGATGCCAGTTTGGCCTGCAGATCAAGAACCAGTGTTGTTCCCTGATGCATCACAGAACAATACAAAACTAAGAAAGCAAAGAGAAGTACATCTTGAGGTAACTTAGTGAATTGTTTATAGTCTTTTTGAAATCAAGTGGTAGACCTTGTTTTGAAAAGAACACATACTGGAGTGATGACACCCAGTCACGAGCGGTGTCCCCTAGGGCTCGGTACTGCGGCTTCTATTTAACATCTTTATTAATGATCTTGATGAGGAGATCAAGTGCATCCTCAGTAAGTTTGCAGACGACACCAAGTTGGGAAGGAGTGTTGATCTGCCTGTGGGGAGAAGAGCACTACAGAGGGACCTGGATAGACTGGATCAATGGGCCAAGGCAAACTCCATGAATTTCAATAGGGCTAAGTGTCGGGTCCTGCGTTTTGGTCACAACAACCCCAGAAAACTCTACAGGCTTGGGGAGGAGTGATTGGAAAGCTGCCTCATGGAAAGGGACCTTGGTGTATTGATGGACAGTTGGCTGAATATGAGCCAGCAGTGTGCCCAGATGGCCAAGAAGGCCAATGGCACCCTGGCTTGTATCAGGAATGGTGTGGGAAGCAGGACTAGGGAAGTAATCCTGCCCCTGTACTCAGCATTGGTGAGGCCTCACCGCAAGCACTGTGTTCAGTTTTGGGCACCTCAGTACAGAAAGGACATTGAGATGCTGGAGCAGGTAAAAAAAAGGGCAACAAGGCTTGTGAAGGGCTTGGAGAATATGCCCTATGAGGAGAGACAGAAGGAACAGGGGATGTCCAGTCTGGGGAAAAGGAGGCTGAGGGGGAGGCCTCATTGCTGTCTTCCAATATCTGAAAGGTGCTGAGAGCAGGGTCGACCTCTTCTCACTGGTGACAGGATGAGGGGAAACGGCCTCAAGTTGCACCAGGGTAAGTTTAGGTTGGATATCAGGAAAAACTTCTTTACAGAAAGGGTTGTTAAGCATTGGAATAGTCTCCCCAGGGAGGTGGTTGAGTCACCATCCCTGGATGTGTTTAAAAAACATTTGGATGTGGTGCTCAGGGACATGATTTAGCAGAGAGCTGTTAGTTAGGATAGTATGATTGAACTCGATATCTTTAAGGACTTCTCCAATCTGAGTGATTCTACGAAGGGAAGAAAAGCTAATAGATTTCCTGTATCTCTATGACCTTCTCTATCTGTCTTTCACATACATAAAGATTATTTAGAGTCCTGTGTGTAGTGATAATTAGGTTACACTGACTTGATTTATTTAGGAGGCAATATGTCTTGGGGCTGATGACACTAACTATACTCATAATAATCTTCTTGCTCAGGTTAGGATCCAGAACACAAAGCTCACTCCTGAATACATGTAGCAGCAAATGGCATTTGAAAAAAATTCTTTCTGAGCACCACAGACAGTGGTAAACCAATAATATATATACTATAGCTTTGTGTAATAGTGGCCCAACTATTGATCTGAGTTTTGTGGCCCTTCTACAGTGCACAGTTGCCTGTCATGTGAAAGGAATGCCTGATGAAAAGCAGGCGGCATGCAAATCAGTTTCCATGACTATATGTCAGATGTATCTGTCCTGTGAGCAGATGTAAAAAAACGAAGTGCATATCTCTACTCAGTTGAGAATACTAATCTATTAGCCTTCTGTCAGACATCAAAACAGCTTTGTTAGAGCCCACATTTTTATCTTCGACAAATATACAAGGGTCTTTTTGGAAAGAAGAGCCACACAGAATCACAGAACAGTTTTAGTCTGAGAGGGGTCTCTAGAGGTCATTCAGTCCAATATCCTGTTCGTAGCCAATGTAAATAAGTCTGCTCAGCAACATGTCCATTTGAGTTTTGATTATCAACATATATAACATATAATATATGGCATAATAATTAATATAATTTGTTTTTTAATATCAAACAAAGATGGAGATTCCATAGCTTCTCTGAGCAACTTGCTCTGGTGTTTGATCAAATTACCAGAAGTTTCAGTACTTGAACACATTCAAACCTCTTTCTGGGAGATCTTATTTGTTTAAATACATAGTGATCTGGATAGGAAAACATTTGAGTTCTCCTGCTGAATCTAGAGATCAAGAAAAATGCCTATCAGCAAAACAAGACCCAGATTTTTAAAATTTGTTAAATCCAATTACAAATCCTTTTCCTTTCAGTTCAGTCACTTAAATGTTATGTTTCTGATATCAAACCGCTGAAGTTTTATCTTGACCTCTTAATACTGTACTTTCCCCCTATTTTTTCTTGTCAGTTCTTCTGGTTTTGTTTGTCATTTTTGAGGACATCATTTCACAGAGTATTTCTGCAATTAGAATTAATTTTACCTGAATCCGAATATCCTTTTACCTAATTAGATTTCATTCTTTATTCTTTACTGCTTCACAGTAGTTCCTTTTCACACTTCAAGAGCAACATTTATATCTCATCAGTGTGTGGTCAAATGTTATTTAACTATCATGATTCTCCTTATTCTGTATTAGCAGATGTCCAGTTCTGTTTGCATTCTTGTATTATACTAAATCAGTAGGACTATTTGTGTAGCAGGAACTACCTAAACTAATTAAAATGGAAAATTCATGTTCTCATGCTTTTGGTCCTATATGTCTATTTTATATCTTAACATATTACAACAATTAAAAAGTATACCTAAAAAGCTATTCTCTTCCTCACCAAATACTCAAACTGTTTCTTCTGCCATTTTGGAAAAGGAAAAAATCTTTCAAAGTACAACTACTGCAAAAGTGTCCCCAGAGAAGAAAACTGATGAAAATATAGTCTTAGGTTCCTTTTACATGTTAAACAATCAAATAACAGTTCTACTTAAAAATGTGTTAAAATAATCTTAATTGGAGAATCATTCAGAAGGAGGACTGATCTGATAGTGTTGATCCAGTGAAACAGTTCTGTAGTTCAATAATATTACTTGGAAAAGCAATGAATTCTAAAAGCTGCGAAGAGCATACTCCAAGTCTTTCTGACAATCCACAAGGCATACTGTAGTCTTTCTGACAAGGCATAAAGCAGAAAAATGCAATAAAAAGGAGAATAAAGAACAATTGCAATTTTTCTTTAACAAATTCTAACAGCTAGGGAAGACAGCTTAACTAGAGAAAATGACTTCTGACTGAAGCCAGAACTACACTGTACTACACACTGCCAGAGACATCACAGAAAAAGCTAAATGCTGGAAGAAGTAGTCTTCATTAGGGTAAGAAGCACTACTGACATGCACTTTTTTGAACATTTCAACTTAAATAGGAGCACATTTCCTTCATTGAATCTATTCTATGCTTCTTAGAATCCAATTTTTAGAAACCTCACAATTTCAAAGAAAAATTTAAGATAAACTATTTCATTAACACACACACAAAATGGAAAATGTAAACACTATGGAAAATGAGAAATGTGTGTGTTTTAGACAACGTGTCACAATTCATGAAATAAGTTCAGAAACATAGCTGTATAATTTCTTGATTTGTTCTGGAAAGTCTGGCAAATTCTACCAACCTTTTTATCTGCAGCAGGCTTCTCTCAAAAATAACTATAATAATTATTTACCCCACAGAGGTACTACATAATAGCTAACTGACTATAGGTTAAAAAGTTCAAGTGCTTTGAAGTGGTACTTATCTATTAGAATAAGTTGTATTTTCAGTGAAAGAGAAGAGGTCCAAGAACAATCTTTGAAGCAGATCAAGAGAATTTTACTAGAATTCTCTTGCATAGCTGACCTCCCATGCAAAAGAAATTAAAACAGCCACCAACGAACATCTCAACTCTACTTTAAGTGGTTACTTTATGCTTGAAAGAATTTAGTTCTGCTGTCTTTCTACATTTGCAAATTACAGAATTGCCTGTAAGAATCTAACTTCTCCAGACTAACAGTTCAGATTAACTTTATGAGCACATGGTACACTTTTAATTGATCTTACAAGAGTATATGTAGGGCTTCTTTTAACTTGCAGCATGAAACCAAGAGAAAATGTTCATGGCATACCTGGGACAGCAGTTCTACAAGGAGGAATAATGGGATAACTCTTCATATTTGAAAATCTCTTTTTTTCAGAATTAAGACCACATAGTATCAAAAACAGAGGGGAAAAAAGGATTCTGATAAATGCAGTACATTACTTCTCCAAAATGCAAAGCCAATGATACTTTTTCTTTTTCCTTTTTTTTTTTTCTTGTGTAGAAGATGCTTCCTTACTGATCTAAGGATCTCCAGTAAAGGTAATTGCATAATTTCTCTAGGGCTTTATTAGCTTTATGAATGATAAGAAAATTTCTTCCTTATGTCTAACATGAATTGCTTGCTGTAAATATATCACACTACTTTTTTACCCTATCAAATTATTCTTAGATGTAAAATCATTTACTATATATTAAAATTCAAATTATTTTGGTCTGGGTTAATTAGAAAAAAACTAAAATTTCTTAAGTTCAAAACCAGGGAAAAACCACCGTGATCTAGAATATGTAGTTTGTGTGGCATAATTCCTTGCCTTTTGCACTTGCTCTCACTAAGCATTAAGTTAACATTCTTGAAATTTCATTTATATCTCTGTACTCTATTCTTTAAGTATCAAAACCCCATTTCAATCAGTGTTTCCACATAGGTCATGGATAACCTCTGGTCAGTAGTTTCTCTGAAACAGTATATCATCACATGCAGTACATCTGCCAAGGCCCTACCAAAAATAAATAAATAAATAAAATAATAAAAAAAAATTGCTTGTTTTGAAGTAATTTAGTACATACAGCCTTGAATGCTTGCCTCTTTCTCCAAAGCCACAATGGAGACATGGTTGTGGAAGATTGCCAGCCCTGGCCTGACATTAAACTGACAAGGTAATACCTTGGGAAACTGTTGGACATTGCAGACAGCACAAGGGGAAAATCGCCTGGCTGCTTCAAGCCCATGGCTAATAATAATGGGATAAACTAACAGGCCAGATAGATGAGTAAGATGTTTTAGTAATTCTACTTGGGAGAACAATGTCAAAATACACTAAAAAAGAGTACAAACTTATTAACAGTGGAGGTGGCATCACAGTTTATAGTTGAAATACCCAAAGAAGGATGACAAATGAGAAAAAACATAAAAAATAAGAACCATTGGGTAGATTAAAATTTAAACAGATTTTGACCAGCCTTTCTTATATCTCCAGGCCTCAAAAGAATAAATATCATCAAAAATTTCCGTCATAGTCTAACTTGAGATTTAATAATTTTTGTTTATACTAATCGCAGTAACCATCTGTTGCAGTTGACCTTTTTAGTGAAAGCTGACTTCTGATATGCTGCACAGAAGACAAACATTTGTCTTTTTCTAACAGGGTATTTTTTCTAACACGTAAGTTTTGTTACCTATCTATCCCTTGCTGATGCATCTTAATCTATGTCCTCTAGTCATTCTTCATCACATGCTATGCTTTCATATATGTTGTTTCCAAATTTCATTTTTTGTATAATTTCTGCCAGAGGTCAAGAGTGAGCTCATGGTTTAGGCAACTGTCTCTATTTACTGAAGACATTTTAGAAATATCAAAATGAAAAACGATCCAAACTTCTGTTAGATCAATTAATGCACTACTGCATCCTTTGCGGGTCTTGACTCTCATTGTGAAGGCCAATGAATAGTTCTGGTGAAGTATTTCTGTGGTGAAAATATTGGATTCTTCCAGTGCTCTAAATTATTGACTTCAATAAATACTGAAAACCTTACAATCACTACAAAAGAGAAAATGAAATGCATATATGCATTTACAGAGACAGTTTACCTTTTCCTTCATCTGCAAAAATCAAAACAAACAAGGCAAGTGACATCACAGGAAAAAGTGAAAATCTGTTTTATATCATAAGACTATATCATGCTAGGAAAATATAGATCAAATATTAGCTATTTCTATCAAGAAGAAACTGTATTGTTTTAGTTGAAGACAAGAAATGCTTGTATTAGTTTTAAAAAAGATTAAAAAGAAACAGCAAACACAATTTAAAAAAAACAGTCTTAGAAGTAGTTTTTCTGTACTGAGAATCACCTAATTTACTGTTTCACAAAAGGCATACAGCAATCCAGCAATGCGTCTCTTACAAAATTGAGTCCCCATCCTAATAGCCTGCTGATAACACAGGATCAAGTGCTTTCAAGACTCTAGAGAACTTTAATAAATTACATCAGGTAGAATCAAAAGTTACAGTACTTGGAAAATGGTGACTGTAAACATCCTTCATACTCAATAAAATAAGGCACAACCCTGCTCAGCCCCACTTTCTTCTGAGATCTACACAGGTTATATAGCCAGTTGGAGCCACAGCTTTAGCCTTGCTACTTACCAAATAACTTAAATTTTTATAATACCTGTATACCTGTTAAATACTTGTACTTGTGGACAAACTCGCACTACACAGGCTAGGGTAAGTCTCCATACAGGGGAATAACCCAGTGTTTGTTGCTGTCTGTCCTGTCTTAAACATTCATGGCCTGACATTAAAGTTCTGAATCTATGTTTTGTTATTCTCATATTCTGGACAGAAAAAGTGAGATAAGCGTTACTTAATTTTAGGCACTTACTTTAGATGCTAAGCTAAGAGATTATTCTTCCAAGGATGAAAGGAAAGACAGAAAAAAAATTTCGTATAAGGAATAATTTAAAGCAGCAGTACCAAGTTCCTCATATATAACTCTGGAAGGGGATAATTTCCTGCACTGACTATGGAGCCAGCTTACGGAGAATAACCCGCTAATTTAGGAAATCAAATGTTAGGTTGTATGACTGTCCCCACTATTTCCTAAAAAAACAAGGAAGAACACATCATTTCAGATTCAATACATTTTTCCTTAGCTTTTGTAATCAACAGTTTTTCACATGGACTTGATTAATAATTAGAAACCATGGCAAAGAGATCAATTGAATGCTTCTTCCTTATACAATGTAGTATTTATTTTGGTTTGGGGGTAATTGCTGGTAATTCTGCCATACACAGAATTAAAGAGTGCATTTTTTTTTTTCAGGTGCATTTTTTCTCGAATACTGACGTAACTATAAGAAAATAACATCATGTGTAAGAACATGTCAATGGTTAAATATTTCTAATAGCTTCTAGAAAAGTATGTAAATTTACAAGTACGTTTTACAAATGACAAATCAGTGACATATAAAATAACATATGATCTGCCACGCTAGAAACAATTATTTATTTATTCCCAGTAAGAAGCATTTTTGACTCAGTTTTGGATATCTGCAATAAAATTCTATAATAAATTACTTTAGTAAAACATTAAATATAGAAGACACTTTGCATAATTTTCAGTTTTTAATGCATAAACCAGCATTTTTTAGAAAGTGCAAGGATTGGGCTCTTTCTTCCTGAGTAATGGTTCAATGCCAGACTGATGCTGTGAAAGCACATATAAAATGAAATTTTATATGTGAATGAAAATGAAAACCTTCAAAGTGTTTCCCAAACTTACAGTATTAACCTGAAAAAATGCTAAAATTATGTTTTACATAGTAAGAGAAAAATATCTGAAGTAAGAAGGCTTCCCAGTTTCATAAGTTCATTTGAGTATTCAGGACATTTGGCCAGCAGGAGCAGGAGAAATAGCTCACCAAGCTGACCTCCAGAAGTCCCAGACAAAGGATGATGGCAAATACGCAATCTTCACAATATGACATGTCCAAAGCAGATTCGATCTGTAACTTGTTGGCTATCTGTACACTATGTGAGATTTAAACACACTCTTAACTTGTCAGACTCTCTGTACTATATTACACACAAACACACTTGTGCTTTCCAAGGTACAGTTGTAAGTTACACTGTACCCCTCTGTCATGTATATACATTATGTACTAAGTACAGCAATTCAGAACTTAAAACCATGGAAAACATTCAGTATTTGCAAATGGCTTAAATGTGTGTGTTTAAGCACTGCAAATTTTTCAACTTAACAATCATTAGAAAATGTGGATAACATAATGAAAGTCTTACCTGGTCTGAGGGAGAAGAGCATTTATTTGCCATTTTCATCTATAGAACAGAGAAGCAGAATACACAGAGTTATTAATAAACTGAGTGTTTCTGTGATGCAACTAGCACTGAGACAGTTACTAAACACGCATTCACTTCCAAATAATAAGAAATTTAAAAATTCCATGCATAAATACTACATTATTGCTAAGATTATAAAACAAAAGACTCAAAAGTTTCCATAAAATCCTCAATAAAGATATGCATTTTTGAATTTAAGTTTTCCACTCTGTGTAAAAATATTATACTGTACACACCTTACTTACAGCCATAATGCGTAAGACATGATTAAAGATGAAGCAAACATTGCCTAGAATTTCCTTTTAGTTTACCATTCAGTATAAATTACTTATCTTTCTTTTTGTTTACTGTTCAGATTAGAGTTAGTCTGATTTTAGATTTTCTTTGGCAGATACCATTTGCAGAGAGTAGTGGGCAAACCCTGGCAGATATTCTCTCCTTTAAGTGAAGTATTAGCAACTATACTAAGAATATGGAATCTAAAAAGAAGACTTAATTAGTGGAAATATACATTCCTCTACATGCAGGGATATAGACTGCAAGGAGCTGCACAGATGAGGAGTGACCTTGTTGGCACAAAGCCTATGTTGTAAAAGGTGAAAGGTTTATGATAAATACCAAAAGCTACAATTATGCATAGGAAAAGCTACAATTGCTACAGGAAAAGTGCAGAAGAAATCCAGAATCTTGTCTTGTATCCTGGCAATAGTAGATTTGTAAGATGAAATCTGCGGATAAGCAGAGCATGTTTGCAGTCATGTAGCTCTCAACCTTCTTACTTCCTTGTTCCATCAGGAACAGGTTAAAAATAGGAAAAGCAATAAGACTTGAGGGTGAAGATAAAGACAGTTTAATAAGGAAAGAAAAAACAGAAAAAAAAATGATCCAAAGGCAATCTCTCAGTGTCTGCTACAAGCAACCAGATGTCCAATCAGACTCCCCACAGTTGTGGAAGAAAAACACCCATCTTTTTCCACTAACCCATACTTATTGCTGAGCACAACACCGATGGTATGGAATATCTCCTACATCAGTTTAACATAGCTCTTCCAGCTATGACCCTTTGCAGCTTCTTGCCCACTCCTTACTGAGGGTGGTTGAGAATGAGAAAAAGATAAAGCCTTGATGCCCTACAAGCACTGACTAGCACCAGCCAAAACAGTGATATCAACACAGATTTAGCCACAAATGCAAACCACTGCACCATGAGGGCTGCAATGAAGAAAGTTAATTCCATCCAATCCACGTCCTGAACATTTGCATGGAAGCAGCCAACAGGCTTTGTGTTACAACTAATTACAGAAGTTTCAGGATGTGCCTGGGTTTGCTGGAATTCTTGTGGAATCTCTGAAGCTGTTCAACTTATTTATCCATAAAATATCAATATAATAACCATGAGACTGTTGCTTATTTGGTTTTCACGAAGTACCGTTGTGGGATGTAATGATATATATGTACATATGCACATGTAACTAATAGATGGTGATAGCAAGCAGTCATTTTGCACAGAGTGAGTTATCCATGACTGCAAACAAAATGCCCCTAGAACAAAATGTGAAGTAGAAGAGGAGTACAGGATGACAGCAGAAGCCTCCACTGTACAGACACAGACTAAAACCAAGGCCCTTGACTAGATGAAGTAATTGGTCAGCCCTAATCCATCATGGGCCATCAGGGCTCCTTCTCCCTGAATATTTTTCAGCCTATTTACATTGAATTGTGTGGTCAAACAGAATGGGTGTGCTGATGAGGACAGGTGGGGCTAACTGCAGCTCACGGGTTGAGTTGGCCAAGGCTGACCTGCTGGGACCCTGGGGCAGCTGTCACGCCTGGTTGTCACCCTGTGCCAGTGGGAGAGCTGATAAGACTCCCAGAGGGGCCCCACCATGCTCTGCTGCACCTTCCCACCATCCCAAAGGAAGAATGGGAACAACCACAACACGACATAGGGAACTGCCTGCAGTTCATGTGCATCATAGCAAAGACAAGGACAAAGGGAGAGGACTGAAGTGGGGCCTCTAGCATGGCTCCTCACAGCTCTCACACACAGCTCTGCCCACAGCAGCTCAAGCCATGGTCCTGCACCACTAGGCTACAGGTGACCTGGAGCCCTGAGGAGAGGAAAAGGCAGCAGAGCTTCTTGATGCTCTCAGGGCTCCAACAGTATCAAAACAGTGGGAACTCAAGATCCAGACTCTGTAATGTGAGCATTTGTACAGGACATAAGGAAAAGACACCTGGAACACTGTAACATCAGTAAGAATACCATAAAACAATGCTCAACTTCAGCTACAGTCTATCTCCAGTGCTTCAGAAACAAACACATGCACAAAGTAACTACACAGAGCCAAGCTACACACACTGAAAATATTATTTCCCTGTAAGTAACCAAAGACAAAATAAATATTACAATAATATAAACCAATGCAGATAATCAGAACTAGTAGAGATCCTATCTCCTTCACTCTCCTCTATGGTTCAGTCAAATTACTTCAGCACTCAATGTAACAGGAAGAATTTTGCTACTTCGCTTTTTATTTTACTATGTTCCAATGAGCCTGGCAACCTAAGTATGAGACAGGTCATGCAGTTCTTCTGGTGAGTGAAGGAAGAATACTACAAAGAGCATTCTCATCACTAATCCAGATTCCTCCTGGTATAGGAAGGAATGCTTCCTATTTCACTGCACAGCCTTAGCTCATTCCCTATTCAAAGAAGGGATGGCTGCAGCCCTGATGTAACTGAGGGAAGCAGAAAGATTTCCTTCTGCATCACGTTACATCAGAAGGAGAGAAGAGTATGCACTTTGCAAGGCAGCAGGTGCTCTCTATATCCCTGCACAGCTGGTGCACTGAGACAGGAATACAAATGGAATAGGCAACACCTTGCAGGGACTACATGAGTTTTCAGCACAGTGTAATAACTGGAAACATCAGGAGAGGCTAAAACCAAAACCTTGGATCTACAAAGACAGCAGGCAACTTGGAAACACTAAGCAACTGTAATTACTACACTGTTTTAAATAAATACATACAGGGCAGGAACAGAATGGGGATGAAATCACTCAGAACTATATACCTACATCTAAATATCTCCCAGGTGGGGATTTATTTCACTACTGACAATGTTCAAAATAATAATAATTTTACATCTGATATACCTATACTATCTTTCTAGTCAGCAGAGAGAAAGATCTTGACAGGTACCTATTTCTTCTTTTCTGGCTCTAAGAGAGTTGTATGCAACTGCTTATTGTTTGGCTAAATTTAGGTGATGAAATTCCTATCCTTATTGATTTCCCTTTATAATGTCAATGGTTTGATAAGTAGTACTTTCAAACGTGATTTTCTGAGTTTAAAATTAAAAAAAAAAAAAAGGCAGCAGCAGCAAAGAAGTATCACATTTGCATCCCGACAGTAAGATTGTTTGTAGTACTACTGAGACGGTCCAATTTTTATGTTGCTTCCTGTATATTATAGATATTCAAGGATTTTATTTCCATCTGTATCTATTACACACATAGCTGTTTAATGAAAGGAAGCCATCTTCCCTCTTTCTTTTTATATGTAAGTTCAAAACTCATAGTTCTTAAGTCAGAAATTTCTCTGTACTGTGATAGGGTGTATCACTTACATATACCTGTACATTTAGGCATAGCAGAAAGTGTTTAAATACTACAACAAATGCATTAAAACAGCTGTCAGAGGCAAATATCCCTGTTTACAAACCAAATTTTAAATTTCTACCATCCTTCAGTGAAGCTGCTGGAATTATTTACAAAAACCATAAATACTGCTTACAGTGGAACAACTGTGTCTTAACTTATTCTCTTACCTGCTTGTAAATTACTCATCTATTTGTGATTAATGTACTGAAAAATAACAGCTTTAAAATATGCTGAAAAAATAGAAAAAAACTTGGGAAAGTAATAAATATAATAAGTCTTTGTAATGCAAATGAACTGTCAGCATTACATTTAGAATCATAGAATCACCAAGGTTGGAAAAGACCTACAAGACCATCCAGTCCAACTGTCCACCTATCACCAATATTTCCTGCTAAACCATGCTCCTCCACACAACATCCAAACGTTCTTGAACACCTCCAGGGTTGGTGACTCTACCACCTCCCCAGGCAGCCCATTCCAGCACCTGACTTTTTTGGAAAAGGTGTTTCTTTTTTTTAGGTGTTTCTGCCTGTCATTACCACAGTAATGTTTAGTACTATGTTTGAAAAAAAAAAAAAAAAAAGAAAAAAAAAAGATCCATGAGAAAAGCTTCATTTGTTGAATAGCTGGCTAACTGAATAGTTCAAAGCAGAGGGAGAAGTTATTCCAAAGAATTCATGTAAAAATCATCCCGAGCACAGCCCTGCCTCTTCATCCTACAAAGAACCTTCTAACTAAGCAAATAAGAACAGGAGTGAGAAGCAGATGCAGATTGAGTTGTCTCCTGTGCTTTTGAATTTGACAGTTTCTGTTTTCAATCTCCCTTCAGTTTCTTCAACTGTATCTCCTCCTGTGAGAAAACAGGTGCATGAAGAAATAAATACGAGGTTCTGATTCACCAAAGGTAAATGTAGAAAGCTTGGAGAATATTGAGAATTTGGGGGATTGAAACACAAATGAAAATGATGGGGGAAGATTCATGTGGGTGGAACAGCATGTGAAATACAAGAATATGAACAGACTGGTGAATAATTTGGGGCAAGGGTTCTCAGCAAAAAAACAATCCACTGCTTGTATTACTGTTATCAGGAGATTCCCCTAGCTAAAAGTACAAGGCATCGATCAGTAAGCAGGGCTGGAAAGACACCCTTACCTCTTTCACTGTGTTGTAACATTCCCCATGCTTCTGTGTTTTATAAGAACTATCTATCTTAGTACCAGAATCATTATTTCTCATCTACTGATCAACTCTTCCTACACTAGCATCCTGGGGTAGCAACCTTATGCAGCAATGACTCTCCACATCTTCACTATTGAAAGACAATTTCTCCTTTCTATTTTATCCCCAGAGAGCTTGCCTTTGCAAAGAAGTTAGATGTTTCAGTACTTCAAAAGAGTAGTCTGACATTAGCAGAAGTGTCACGTTGCGGTAGTTATTTTTATACTGCCTACAATAAGGTTGTCTTCTGGCATAACCAGGAGATCTGACAGAGCTGCCTGTTGCTGAACAAAACTGCTAAGTGGCAAAGTGGCAAAATAAAGTATATTGAGAAAAGGGTGGCATGAAAGAGAGGGTGCCTGGCATCACGAGCAATTTAAGAACTAAAACTCAAAATGAAATTATTCCAAATGGTATGCAGAAGTACATGACAAAGGTTGTACATAAAAGAGTAGCATTAGTAGCCATAACTGAATTAAGAATGATTAAGCTGCAGGCAGACTGGATCAAGTCAAGAAATAAATATTAGCAAAATCTAAAAATGAGCCGGAAGTAAAATAGAAGACTGGAAAATATTGCTTAAATACTTAGCAGTGAAACTGGTAAGAACACTGGCGTTCTTTATGCCAACAATATCAGTGAGAAGGTCCATTGTGATTGAGTATCAAGTAAATAATTTATGTAAAGACATAAAGGCATGGGACAATAAAAAAAACAATATTTTAAGTATTTGGAAAAGAAATTGAATTCAGTGTCAGCAAAATAAATAAATTAACCTTTAAGTAGATAAAGGATAATGTGAAGTCTTTCAATCAGTAGTAATTCTCTTCAGGGACTACAGGATAGGTGCTGAAGAAAAAAGGTAGGAGGAACTTCAGATTTCTGAATAATGATAACGACAGCAACAACATTTTGTGAAATATTAACAGTGAGGTAATAAAAAGCATCCAGAATGGATTTTCAAGAAGACTAGTCCAAAGGCCTTGCCCTGTTTGCTGTGGGTGTCAAACACTCTGTGTCCCTTGCCCCTTAGAGAGGCAGGGAGCAGTCTCTTGCTGTATCTTGCTATACACTTAAGGTGCACTCCAACCTCATCTTCTTGGTCTTAAAAAAAGTATTTTGAAATGAAATAGATACTATTATGCTACTACACCTCCTGTTTTGATTATTAGTAATTAAAACAGCACCACATGCAGACCAGTCCAGTCACAGCACAGCCTACACATCTGACAGAGCCTGTCAAGCACTAAATTGAAGAAGTTTACTCTTTTCTAATGTGATTTGTACAGACTTTATTCTGTCTTACCGAGAACAATGAATGCATGAATTTTTCAAATTTAAAAAAAACCCATACAACAGCTTTCTTCTCTGAACAGCCACTTAGAAGAACACTAGATGGACTACTTTGTTGACAGAATTCATTACTGTGATTGAGAGGACCAAGAAAAATACCCAGTATAAAAAAGAATATTGTTGCTGACAGGTTGCAAAACCATTAAGATATTGTGTCAGGACACATTCTACTAGCACATTAGGAAAATAACAGACCCTGCCCATAATAAAATCTGCTTATATTTATAGCTGCTTTTTACTGGCTTATTCACCTATATCCTTAAAGTGGCATTTTCTCACTTTAGAAAGTGAAAGAAACAGAAATGTGATTAGGAACTATAGTCTGGAATTGATCTAAAAATATTCCCAAATAACTTACATTGCTTTCTCAGAATTATCAAATAGCAATATCTATAATTTATAAAGAATGTATCACAAGCAATTGTATTTGATTTTGTCAAATATATTGACTCAGGAATTTAATGTTAAAAAATAATTAATTTAATAAAAGAACTATTTTGGTCAAATGTGATTACAAGTAACTTTTGAAGACCAGAAAAAATAACTTCTACTTGTATATATATCTATATATAAATATCGATCTATCTATCTATATCTATTCTTTGTCCAAAGATTTATGTTGAAACTCAATAAAAATTATACAGAATATAATTTAAAGAACTAAGCAACAATTCCTGTAGAATAAAAAGTACCAACTAAAGATATCTACTGTATCAGATCAAGATTTATAAAGAAAATTACAGTCTGAACACATCTAAAAGAAAAAAAAAAAAAAAAAAAAGACTAAAACCTGTGCAGGCAATTCTTCCAGGGAGAACCGTACACTTCTTTTTTCATCATTGATTTCTACCATTTCAGAAAGACTGAAATATATTTTCAATATAGAACATGTTTGAGTTGCCTGTTTAACTCTCTAATTCATTCCAGGATCTTCAATAGTTTCCAGTTGTTTTTCCTTGGAATAATAACGTCCTGTCCAAATAATGATTTTCTGTTTCTCCAGGGATTATTTAATACTTATGCTTGCAACAGCAAATGCCACATATAAATTTACAGCCTTAACTTACACCAGGATAAGCACCCTTACACTTTTACAGAGAAGGATGAAATAATACGATTTTAAATAAAACAACTAGACAACTTACAGAGGTAAAAATACCATCTCCCAGTAAGCCACTATAAGTCACACTTCACTAGCTACTACTCTATTCCAGCTACTAGCTAGAATTTCCACATGCCTACTTAAAAATCAATACTCATTTCAAGAATGTTTTAATTACAAAAATATAAACACAAACTATTTGGTCATTTCTAAAGCTCTGTGAAATGGCTAGGAAGGATCAATATTTTTCCTTAAAAAGGCTTTAAAATAATAATTAAAATCTGAATTTTTTACTGTTATTTGTTTTCATGTAACACTGCAAGTCTTGAAAACTTCTTACTACTTCTGATTGATCAGACAACCACTTTCTGGTGTTTAATTCGTCCTTTTCCTTCCCATTAGAACACATTTTATATGTTGATATGTTGTATCTTATGTGTGAATTGTTTTCTGCCCTTGGAAAATTAGATACAATTTTACAACATCACAGACAAGAAAATATGCAGAAGGTAACATACATTTTGCAGTGTCAAATCACTGATGTTAGTTGATATTGCTCTCAGCCAGTCAGCACTCTCCTGGGCTGTATAAAACTGAAGTATCCCAGTACTAACTCCATCGAGTGCCAGCACTTCAAATGCATTAGATCTGCAGTAAGAAGAAATACATCCGTAAAGGAAGATACGTCAGTTTTCTGAAACTGTCCAATATTTTCTCAGTGTCTACAATATCTTAACAACTTCTGAAAAGTCTTGAGGTTTGCATTTACAAATCACAAGAAAGGCAGCAAAGAGAAGGATAATAATGGACAGTATCAGGAGCAACAAATACAATAAATACTTTATCTGTACAAGCATCTATATGTGCTGATTATTTACTTCCCTAAAGTATACAGACTACATTTATTATTTCTGAACTTAGGATACTGTGTTCAATAAGTATGCATTAGATCTTTTTGAACAAACATAATCATTATTGAAATCAAAATACCTTTTTTCTTTATTGTGTTTTGGTTTCATTTGCTAGCAGTGTATATGCTGCAGCAAACTGCCTTCTCCAGTTTTAATGTCTATGATTGCTATATTTTCTATATAAAAATCTAAGCAACATTTCCTTTAAAATTCTTTTATGATGCAGAAATTTAAAAATTGTACTTAAAAAATTCTTTAAATCATTTTTGAATGTAAGGAACTTTCTCATAACAGCATGTACATACGCTAAGATCCAATTGCATTTTATTCAATTTTTATGCGTACTTTACGTATTTACAGCAACTTTGTTGTGCAGATGCCAATGTCTTCCTTACTATCTGCGGTATATTCAATACTATGCATCTATCTCTGAAATCCCACACATGTGGGTGTTGGTGGAATACATTTCTTTTCACATACTAAGACTACTAAAACTTTCAGAAAGAACATATGTTTATTAAGTAGTAGCATGGAAGCACACTGTTCATTAAAATATATGACATGAATTAGTTTCATCAATTAAATTTCAGAAAGCTGCACAGGTGACTTCAGTGCCCATGGGCATCATGATAATTAGATTTCACTTATATCCTTTTATAGAATCACAGAATATCCTGAGTTGGAAAGGACCTGTAAGGATCATCGAGACCAATTCTGGGCTTCACACAAGACCATCTCAAAATCAGACCATATGTCTGAGAGCAGTCTGCAGACAGTTCTTGATCTCCTGTAGCTGAAGGCCGTGACCACTACCATAGGGAACCTGCCCACTACCATCTGGTGAAAAACCTCTCCCTAATCCCTACCTGACCCTCCCCTGACACAGCTCCATGCTGTTCCATCAGGTCCCATCACTGTCACACAGTCCACAACACAGAGCAGAGCTCAGCGCTACCCCTCTGCTCCCTGTAAGAAGCTGCAGGCCCCCACGAGGCCTCCCATCAGCCTGCTTTGCTCTGGGCTAAACAAACCAAGGGACTTCGGACCCTTGTCATATGTCTTCTCCTCTCAATCCATCCCCATCTTTGTAGCCATCCTTTGGACGCTGTCTAGGAGTTTCATGTTCTTCTTGTAGTGTAGCACCCAAGCCTGCAAACGGTACACAAGGTGAGGACACACCAGTGCAGCGTAGGGCAGGACAATCCCTTCCCTCACCCGGCTGACAATGTCATGCTCACTGCACCCCAGGATATGGTTGGCCTTCCTGCCTACCTGGGCATGCTGTTGACTCATGTTCAGGTTACTGTTGACCAAGATCCCTTTCAGCAGGGCTGCTCTCCAGCATTTCATCTGCCAACTTGTACTTATAGCCACTGTTGTGCTTAAGTATCTGCTGCATTTACACAGTTGATGTATTCATATTTCTGTGCTATACTGCTTTATTTTTGGTACTAAACTAGAAGTAAACAAAACTTGAATCAAGAACACTATTAAGTTATGGGGTTGTTTAACCTGTGATTCTCTTATCTAAGGTGAAGTCCTCTACTGTTTAATTTATAATAAACATCAACATAAGCATTCAGCATTAAGTGACAGAGTGGTTAACGAGCAGTTACTCACTCATGACTTACTGAAAAAGTTATTAACCTAACAGTCATAATAGAGTTCCGACAATGAACGTGAAGAATGAAAACTACATACTTGCTAAAAATAGTAATATAAAATACCCATCATATATATTATTAACATGACCCCAAATTCTAATAAACACATATATACATCAGTTGATATACTTTATTGTTAAAGTATAAAGTGGTATGCTTGCAGCTAGCAAAAACAATGTCCTTTGTCTGAAGGATTAAATCCATAACAGTTGATTCCCTTGTCTTCCTTTCATGATGGAATTATCATGGTATCTACTAAGACTTGACAGCAATGGCACAATTCTACGTCACTTTCATTTCAGCAGATCTGTTTCACCTCTTTGGAAAGAAAGAAAAGGTCAAAACAAATCCTTATATTGTCTTCTGGTGAATAATCGCCTCTTAAGAATACAGTTCCCTTTATCTAAAGCTCTCAAAAAGATCCCAACAGTGCAGTAATGGAAGTACTTACGGTATGATCTCTTCAACATCGGGGAGATCTATCTTTGTCTATGCACTGATACAAAGAGGAGCATGGAAACAAACTATCTACTGCCATAAAGGGAAGCTATTCACAATGCCTTCTTTAGATAGTATTCTTCCAAAAAGGCAGAACAATCCAGAGCACTTAACAGAAGCAGAAAAGCAGTCAGTTCTCCACTGAATCCACAGGATCCCCAGATAATAACTCAGTTTCAAAAGATGCATAGAAGTATGCAACGTGAATTCCTTATCCCAGTAGCACAAAGTTATCCAAGTAACTGATGAAATGAATTCTTACGAGAACAATTAATGCAGCTAACACAAGCAATCATGTAAAAATCATGTTTGAAAAAAAAATCTCTAGTCCATGAGCAGACCACAAACTGCACACAATATTTTAGATGCAGGCATTTCAGATGTGACCTCTCAAACAAAATACAGAGGGGAATAGCAAGTCCCTCAATCTGCTGATTTCATTATTACTACAGCCCCTTTTGTGGCTACCATTCATCACTGAAAATACATACAGCTGACTCATGCTGTAACCTGATTCTGTTATGCTGGTGGTCACACTGTGTGGTGCGGGGGACTGGGGCCTGTGGGGCCCCACTGATCCCACTGTGCTGAGCAAGGCAGAAAACTGTTTTCAGCAAAAACTATTTCCTTTGAAGTAAGCAAATGAAATGAAATAGGAAAAGAAAGAGACAGCTGCCCACCAGTGCTAGCAGTACAGTGGTTTTGCTCTCCAATTTGCTCAACTTTACTGTGACTATTTCTTGTTTTCTATTACAATTGCTTCTCTCTACAAAGCCATTATGTATTGCTGTATGTATTACACTGTGGTCTGAAAAGTGTACTGTATAAAAAGCAACAAGTAAAATCAAACATTGAAAGTAAAGCTGAACAAAATGATGAATTTTTTGTTTCCACTTTAAATGAAACAAATGATAAATAATGCAATCACCAAGACAGCACTGGAAGTCAGGAGATAATAAATTCTAGAGGCTTAAATACCACGCTTTTCTCCATTTCCTCAAAGCAAACATGGAAAAAAAAAAAAAAGGGACCAGTAAACACCTACTCTGGTTAAATGACAAAGATAAGAATTCCACTGAGTATCGACTAATAGGTTTGAGATGTTTGAGGTGCATCATAAAATGACATCTTGTATTTTTTTGTTTTTTTCTTTTTTTCTTTTTGAGACTTCAAAGCCATCTTAAAACGCAGATCAGAGAAATTCCCATGTCTACTATTCCTCCTGTTATTGTACTACTGGTGAGGGGTCAATATTGGTGAGGGGACACTACTGGTGAGGGGTCTGGAGCACAGGCCATATGAGGAGCGGCTGAAGGAGCTGGGATTGTTCAGTCTGGAGAAGAGGAGGCTCAGAGGAGACCTTATTGCTCTCTATAACTACCTGAAGGGAGGTTGTAGTGAGCTGGGGGTCGGCTTCTTTTCTCGTGTAACTGGTGGTAGAACTAGAGGGAATGGCTTCAAGCTGCACCAGGGGAGATTTAGGCTGGATGTTAGGAAATACTAATTTTCTGAAAAAGTGGTGGTGGAGTCACCGATCCTGGAGGGGTTCAAGGAACAGTTGGATTTTGTGTTGAGGGACGTGGTTTAGTGAGTACTATTGAAACTAGAAAAGAAATTAATGGACTGGAGTTCTTAAAGCCTGATAGTTTGAAACAGCAGAAAATGAATACTGAGTATAACTTATATACAACTATATATAGGGTTAGCAGGCTACAAATCTGAAACTGCAAATACCAGCAACCACAAAATAGAGGAAAAAAGCACATAATGGAAATCAGAAATGTAGGCAGTAATTTCTCTGTCCTCTTACACTGACCATCATTTCAAATACACAATTAATGATAGTAACAAGAATTTTACCTAACTTTTAAGTCACTACCAGAGCTCATAGAACTCTTCCCCGCATGAAGCACAAGACAAAATCCTTCAGAATACTAAAGCTTCCACTTCCAAAGATGCATCAACTATATGGAATTTTATCTCCTATACTATTTCTTCATCACAAAGCAGCAATCACTGAATATATCAATTATAAATTGTCTTACTGTTGAACTGTTTTAAGGCTGAGAAAACTGAAGGCCTGTCAAGGTAATGTTTCAACATCCTGTGTCAGAGATCATTTCTGCTTATGTGTAATTCTTATGGGGAAATGAACAAATGCTGCAGACTTAAAAAAAAAAAAAATATCTTGGATAGATGGAAATATTTTCCTTTTAATATTTCATTTAACACTATTTGGTTTTAAAGCTTCCCTCTCTCCCCTCCCCCCATCTTTCTCTCTCATACTGCACCTGGCCATGCTACTTTTAACTCTAAATTGCATGAGTGTGAATAATAACAATATCAAGAATGTTTGCTTTTCTGAAATTCTCGAAATTTAAAGTGAATTACCCTCACATTTCTTCATATTATTTTCAAACTTGGATTCCAATCTGTAACTGCTTCCTGAAAGCTTTTCCACTAAACAGCATGAGGTGCTATCTTCTATGTTTATACCTCACGTTCATGCTGAACTGATGAGTGAA